>NC_133508.1:91417500-92142500 GCF_049354715.1 Callithrix jacchus | reverse complement strand
CACACACACACGCGATCCCACTGTGTTCTCCCAATCGGCCGTACAAGGCTCAGAGCTGGGGGACAGATGGGGAGACTCCTTCTGCCAAGGTCACAGAAGTGGGACATGAAGGAGCAGGGATTTGAATCTGGGCCTGGAGGTCACTACAATATGTGCCATTTCCAGTCCCCCTCACTGCCTCCACAGCATGTGAACACATGAATCTATCAACAGTTACTCATTAATACCCAGCAATATTCCCTCCTCCCCTCCCCCCACCACCGTCACTCCCATCAGCCTGCCCACCACCCCAGAGCCACCTCTGGTTAAGAGGGGAGGGCAGGAAGGATGCTCCCCTCCACACCCCTACCATCCATCCCTCTGCTGTCCCCCAGGGTCTAGCCTCCTCACTGGGAGAAGGATTATGATGGCAGTGGTGACATGGGTGGCTTTGGCCCCAAGGATTTCTCCTGGTGACCTCTGCTCAGGGAATTGCACAGACAGAGGCAAGTTGACTGTAAACTGCCTGCTAAATGACTACAAACCAGCCCAGACCGCTCCAGCACTGAACAGAATGACAGCCTAGGGCTGGCCTGTGGAGGGGGCAGGGCTGGGGAGAGCCTGCCCAGGCTCTGGGAGCCTTCCCCCTCCTTCCCTGAAGCCCTGAACATAGTCACCAGGTGGGAGGAGAGGAGGTGTGGGTGTTGCTGGGGTCTGCTTGGGCCTGGAGCCCTAGATGTTAGGTCCAGCAGGACCCCGAGATATACCCACTTCCCCACCACTCCTCCTAACTCACACATTGTACAAATGAGGAAACTGAGGCTCAGAGAGGAAAGGGGCGTGAGCAAAGTCTTCCAGGCAGTTAGAGACAGAGTCCAAGTTAGAGTCCCTATTTCCCTCCTTTACTCCGGGGTCTGTACCTGACCAGCTATGTGACCTTGGAAGTCACTTAGGCTCTCTAGACATTGAAGGTTTACAACTCCTACCATTCCATTCCACAGAGCTGATGGAAGGACCAACATCAGTAACAGTGGTATCCTTTCATCTATATATAACACCTTACAGTTTACAAAATATTCCTATATCTCACCTCTTCTCTGATCTTTAAAATGACCCTGTGAAGCTCTGTGCAAAATAGTGGCTGGGGTCACATTTGCAGATGAAAAAAATGAGGCTCAAAAAGACAAAGCTCATAGAGAGTTTGGAACAGGACTCGAACTAGAACCCAGGACTCCAAAACCAGTGCTCTTCCCATCACTAAATTACACATAGGCTAGGAATACATGAAGACTCTAAAGGATACTGCCCAGTGCATGCCACCAAGGTTAGACCCGACCTACCCCAGAGCTCTCAGCAGCTCTGGGACCCAGAGGTAGAAGACCCAAGATGACAGATGATGTGTAAGGCACACGCATCTGAGCTCCAATCCAAACCTTGCTTGTTAGCTTGGGGCCTCTCCTTCTGGACCTCAGAAAGGCTCAGAATGTGGCACTACAGAAGGCACCAAAAGGCTCAGGATGAGGGCTGAACTGCACCCTGAATATAGGAGTGCCGGCCAGGTGCTCAGCGTTCATTAGCTTCTGTTTTCAGCACATGAATGGCATGCTGAACTTTACTGTGTCTACACCATAGCTTCTGGTTCAGAGCTCCAGATCCAGGGCCTTCTGATCAACCCTTAGGCTAAAGGAGGAAGGGAGGGAGGGATGGGCATGTGGATGGATAAATGGGTGGGTGGGTATATGAATGGATGGATGGATAAGTGGGTGTGTGGATGGATAAATGGGTGGGTGGGTATGTGAATGGATGGATGGGTGGATGGGTGTGTGGATGGATGGGTGGGTGGGTGGGGGGATGGATTGATGGATGGGTGGACATGAGGATGGATAAATGGGTGGGTGGGTGAGTGTGTGAATGGATGGATGGATGGATGGATGGATGGATGGATGGATGGATGGATGGATGGATGGGATGGATGCAGGAGAGCAGACAAGACCAAGTCAAAATGAGAAGAATGAAAAGACAACTGAAGGATGGAGTGTGTGAGTCATGGCATAAAGGCACAGTGTCCAGCCCTCCTGTCCCCAGGTGAGCCAGCCACACCCAGCCCCACCACCACCTACCTTGGGGTAGCACTGGCACATGCTCCAGATGATGCCCCCAATCACCATGATGCTGCCCATGGCATAGAAGGTGCCATAGACCTGGGGCCGATCATGGCTCATGAGGAACGTACCGAGGGCCAGCAGGAAAAGCCCCAGCACGATGAAGCCGATGCGGAAGGTCTTCTCATCAGCCATGGCTGCCTGGCCAGGCCCTGGCCTGCACACCCCTGGCAGAGGGGTGGCTGCAGTTCAGCCTAAACACCCACACAGGCTCACACAAGGGGAGAAGACACTCTGAAATCACTACAACTCAAAGCTTCAGGGGAGAGCAAGATCTCTCTCAGTCCAGCTCTGGTCCCTGGGCCCACCAATTCAACAGGGCTAGAGGTGGCTCGCTTCAACAGACCCACACACCCACCCAGCCACCTTTACTCCTCGCCCTCTCACCTTCCCTCTGGGCCCGGCAGGTCTGGAGCGTGTGTGAATCTGAGTGAGGGAGCACACAGGGGAGGGAGAGTGGGAGGTTATGGGGGCTGGGCCCCAGCCAAGGCTTTGACATCACCTCATTTGCCTACCATGGGGCTGAGCTGGGTGGACAGGCGGCCCCACACCTTCCAGCTCTGGGAAGCAGGGTACAGTTCTGCAGCCAAGAGAGGTTAGAATGTTGCTGTTAGAGGATTCCAGGGTCCCACAGGCTGGCATTTCAGAATCCTGAAGAATTCTACACTCTTCCAGCACATGTGCCTAGCCGGGGTTCAGGCATGATGACCCATATTTACTGGCAGGCGACTTTGTGCATGGCACCATTCTAAACATGTTACAGCTATTAACTCATTGAAGGGAACCCCATGAGGCAGCGACTAGTATCGCCCCTCCACAGAGGACTCTGGGGCACAGACAAGTTACCTGCACAAAGTCACACAGCTAGAGATGGCAGAGCTAGTGGGATGTGAACCCAGAGGCCGTGGGCCTCACCACAGCATGATACTGCTTAACTGCAGCATCTGAACAGTGCGGCTCTGTTGGCGAGGCAGGCTTCCTGGTCTGGATTCTGGCTCCTCTCCTGTGGGACAGCGTGGTCATGATCAGGTTATATATCACCTCTCTCTCTCTCTCTCTCTCTCTCTCTCTCTCTCTCTCTCTCTTTTTTTTTTTTTTTTTTTTTTTTGAGACAGATTCTCATACTGTCACTCAGGCTGGAGTGCAATGGCGTGATCTCAGCTTACTGCAACCTCCGCCTCCTGGGTTTCACTATATTGGCCAGGCTGGTCTCTAACACCTGATCTCAGGTTATCCACCCACCTCGGCCTCCCAAAGTGCTGGGATTACAGGCATGAGCCACTGCACCCGGCCTTCTCTTATCTTTATAATGACCCTGTGAGGCTCTGTGCAAAATAGGGGCTGTGGTCTCATTTACAGATGAAAAAAATGAGGCTCAGAAAGACAAAGGTCATAGAGTTTGGAACAGGACTTGAACTAGAATCCAGGACTCCCAAACCAGTGCTCTTCCCATCACTAAATTACACATACAGCGAGGAATACATGAAAACTCTAAAGGATACCTTTAGATGCCTGTACCTCAGTTTCCTCCTCTGTAAAATGGGAATCATAATGGTACCTTCCAGTACCAGGCTGTCTCCAGGCCTGGCCTCCCTAGGTTCCTCTGTCCCCTTCACATTCACACGCTGTCCACCACCCCGGTCTGCTTTCAGTGAGCTGCTTCCCACCCACCTTTAGGGCTCTGGGAATTAATGACCCTGCAGGGTGTAAGTGACCATGACAGCCACTTTCTCCAGTTCCTTGTTGCCTGATCTAGGAAGACGCCTTCCTAAGAATACCACTAATAAGGCGTTTTAGTCCTGGGGACAGGCTGATGGAAGAAATCGGATTCCTTTACAGGATTACAGGAAAATGAAGACCATCAGACTCTACAGGAAAGCGTTCACTTGGCGTTTATATGGGGTTAAATCGCCGATGCAGGATAAAAGGCCTTCACTTGGCTCACTGACTTGCGGGGTTTGGGGATTGCCTGGTGGCATCAGCTCCTGCTCCCTCCGGCCAGCAGGGCGGCGCGCTTCCCTAGCCCCACACCTGCGCTCACAGCTGCCCCTCTTACTGGGCGTCCTTCCCACAGGCTTTTTCCAAGAGGGGTTTCTCCTTCCTCGCACCCGCCATGGCCAGCCCTCAGAGTGGACTTTACACTGTAAGGTTTACACTGTACAGAGGGTGCACTTAACGGTTTGCAGAGGAGGTCCAGGAGGGAG
Source organism: Callithrix jacchus (assembly GCF_049354715.1). Lineage (NCBI taxonomy): Eukaryota > Metazoa > Chordata > Mammalia > Primates > Cebidae > Callithrix > Callithrix jacchus. Next base: position 92,138,155 of record NC_133508.1, on the reverse strand, counting down.
CTCAGGGGCCCTGGCTGAGCGATAGCTGAGGGGCAGGAAACGGCTGAGTGATCAGGCCATGGCCAGGACTGGTTCTCAACCCTGCTCCGGGCTTGAGTTTTGTCACCTGAAGATCAGGGATAGTTATTAAGCCGCCTCCCAGGTTTTGCACAGGGAAGGGACATAAAGGGGCTGGGAAGGGACAAGTGCTTTGTAATCTGTGACTATTAACAAAGCAAGACCCTCTAGGGAAATGTTATCATCTGCTACAGGCTCAGAGAAGGGAAACGGCGAGTCCCGTGTCACCTAGTCAGTGCCCCTCCCTGGCAAGGAGACGGAGGCCCCAGGGACCTCAGCCCTGGAGCCCAGGCGGGCGGCGGGAACGGTCTCCACAGCCGCGGTCCTGCAGGGCCTCGTGCGCCCCCCGGCGGCCGTCGTAGCTCGCGCTGGGCAAGGCCCCTCCCCCGGGGGCGGCGGCTGGGCTCGGACCGGTGAAGAGCAGTCGCCGCGGGGAGGAGGGTCATCGACCCCGTTTCACAGGCGAGGAAACCGAGCCCGCAGAGTGGCAGGGCCTGGTCAAAGTCTCCCTCCGCGGAGTCGGCGACCGAGCCGTCACGGGACCCGCTCCCAGCCCCATGTAGATGATCTGGTCTTCAGCCATTCCTCAGAGGCCTCGCGGTCACCCGGGTACTCTCCTCCTCTAGCGCCTTTTCTTTCCTTTACAGCCTTCCTTGCCCCCTTTCTCTCGGAGTCGCTTCTCCACTTTAAAAAAAAAAAGTAACAACGAGTAAGAAAGTAACAAGTAGGAAACAGGCGCGCAGGAAAATGGGTCTCACCTAAGCTCTTCCACAGAGGCTGGAGATTAAATGAGGACATATGTGTAGGCTGCACTGGAAAAGTTCAGGTGCAGCAGCTCCCCTTCATCTCCTGCAGTCCGCTCCCTCTGACTTCACCTCCCCGGGCCAAGTAGGGACGAGGGGAGCAGAGCGCGCGGAGCCTGTCGTCCTCCGGCAGAGGGCGCGCTAACCCCTGCTCTCAGGATCCTCCGAGCGGGCTCCCCAGACGCCCTGAGGCAGGGAGGGAAAGAGCACCCCATTTAACAGAAGTAGACACCCCGGCCTGTGCAGCCAAGGCGAGCGACCCAACGTGGCAGAACCTGGGAACAAACAGTAGAGCTAGAAGTCTACCCAGGTCCTCAGGATCTCTGGTTGAGCCCCTACTCTGTGGGGGACACTGAGGTGTTAGGAACTCATAAACAGAGGGCTTCAAGGATAAATGGTGCTCAGTCCTAACTTCTGGGGCACAATATGGTAATGGCACTGTGATGCGTGCAAGGTACCGAATGTGCACAAAACAGAGGGAGGAACAGATGGGGATGAAGGGTGAAGGGGCAGATTCACAGAAGGGGCTCTTGAGAAGGCAGAGTCTGGACAGGGCAGGAAAAGCCTTCCAGGCACAGAGGCCAGCATGTGCAAAGGCACTGAGGCACGATGTAACCGCCCACAGGGCTGGAGAGAAAGCTCTAAGCCCTGTTCACAGGCTGCCCGCATTGCCTCCTCCTCCCCAGACATGCCCCTCCCACAACCCCATCCTTCCAGTTAGCCATCCAGGGAACCAACCTCACCTCCTTTCTCACACCCACATCCTGTGGGCTCTACCCCCAAGATATAAGAATCCAATCATTTCTCACCCCCACAACTGCTCGTCGCTGGATCTGAGCCTCCATCGTCTGTTTCTCTCCCCACTTGGTCTCTGCTTCCATCCTTGACATCTGAAGTCTCTTTGCAACCCCACTACTGGATCAGATCCTGTCTCTCTTCTGCATGGAGCTCTGGAATGGCTCCTTATCTCATCAGAGTAAAAGCCAAATGCTTTAAGATGACCTGAAAGGCTCTGGATAACTGGCCCATGCTACCTGCACACCAATCCTCTCAGCTCACTTCCTGCCATGCCCCCTCTCACTCACCCACTCCACCACCCTGGCCCCATGCTGCTCCTGGAACACATAGGCACCCCAGGGCCCCGCAACTGCTGTTCCTTCAGCCTGGAGTGCTGTTCTTCCAAATAGCTGCATAGCTCCCTCCCTTCCCTCCTTCAGGCCTTTGTCCAAATGTCACCGTCACAGTGAGGTCTTCCCTGATCCTGCTCTAAAACTGCAGACTCCCCTCCCCAGGGGTTCCCTGTATGCCTTTCCCCATGTTTCTCCGTGGCACTCTCAGCCACCTATCCTACATATACATGACGATCTTGTCTCTTGTCTCTGTCTCTCCCAACTAGAACTCCAGCCCCCACCGGGTAGGGACTTTGTTTTGAGCACTGCTCTGTCCCTAAGGGCTGGGACAGAGTAGGCTCTGGATGTGGGTGTGAACTGAGGAATGGAATCTGCGTGCCTGGGAGAGGGAGGCTGGAGAGGAAATGCAAGCAGGAAACCTCCTGGGGCTAAGGTCTCCGACATTTTTCACAGAGGTTAGATGAGGTTGCAGGGGAAAGACCAAAACCAGATTTTAATTTTTCAATGAGAGAGAGAAAGATCCCAGTGAGCAGTAATGAGGCATTGAGAGGGGAGCATAGGGATTTCTGACTGGGGTGAGCTGATTTAAGGTGGAGAGCTCCAGGTGTGGAAATCACCAGCCCACCCTGCAGGTAACAGAAGCCCGGGAGGGACCCAAGGAAAGCGTGGGAGAGCCTGAACTCTGAGGATCCCTATCATCTGAGACTCTGGTGGCCAGCAAAAGATGTGGTCTGAATAGAAGGTGAAGAAACTGGATGGTCCAGGAGGAAAGAAGCCAGCAAGCAAACTGGGGGCTGCAGAGTGGCAGAGCTGGGGCACCTCCTGTGGCTGCAGAGTGGCAGAACTGGGGCACCTCCTGTGGCTGCAGAGTGGCAGAGCTGGCCCTCATGTGGCTCCATGGTCAGGCACCTTGCCGTGGGCACAAGGAGCCCGTTCACAGCGAGAGTGCTTCAGCTTGGAAGGGGACAGTAACATGGCTTGGTCAGGAGACTGTCTCCCTCTGCAGCCCTGACTCAGCCTCTTCCATGACGCTGGTGACCTTGAGCGAGTCATGGACCCTCCTGCGGGCTTCTTGTTCAGACACAGATGAGTGGATTGGAGAGAAAGGCAGGAAAGGTCTCTCTGTGCCTCCGGCCCTCCCCGCCCTCGTCCCTTTAGGACCTGCCCAGTAAAGTGGTGCCTCCTGGTCATACTGGCCACTCATTAACTCACCTAACCTGCCTGTCGTGTGTGTGTGTGTGTGTGTGTGTGTGTGTGTGTGTGTCCAGCCTAAGGTCACTTCACGCCTACACCTCCAGACTCCTAGATTGTCCTGAGTTAATGCCAAGAAGGGGAGGGTGAAGCAGTGACTGTAGAGGGAGGACAGGAAGGGTTGGGGGGTCACAGGAGGGATCCAGGTTTTGGTGATGGAGGAGGGAGAGGGTCAGAAAAGAGCCCCAGTTTCTGAGGAGCCAGCCCCCAGGAAGGATTTCAGGAGAGAGGGAACAGCCAGTGCGAGGGCCTCAGTGAAACTGGCTGGAGCAGAGAACAGGAGGGGAGGAGTGGCAGGAGATGAGAGGGTCAGGAGAGAGGGCAGGCTCAGACCAGACCTCAGAGCCCCCCTCTCCCAGACCAGTGTCTGGGCTTTCATTATTCAAAGTAAGCTGGGAGCCACACCAGGTTCTAGCTGTGGGGGGAGGGGGTCATGATCTGACCGGGGTCTGAACACCTCACTCTGCCTGCTGGGCAGAGAAGAGACTGCAGGAGCCTCAGGGAGAAGCAGAGAGACCAAGACCAGATTACATGGTGGCTACTGTGACAATGACGTAGCCTAGGAGGGAGGACCCCACGCCTCCGGCTGTGACTTTATTGTCTGAGATTTTTACCTCTCCGAGGCTAGTTCCTCACCTGTTAAATGCTGACACCACCACTTGTCGCAGGGCACTTTGAAGATGACACATCGGCAGAGGACCTGGCCCAGTGCACAGTAGGCTCTGCAGATGACACCCTTCTCCAGCTGACTAAGCCCCAGGCCTTTGGACCCTGCTGGCAGTGTGACCCTGGGAAGGTGACTTCACCTCTTTTCATGGAAGTGGGGTGGGCTAGAGACGGGCTGCAGAACGGAGCTGGTCAGAAGTCGATGATGTTTCTGTCATATCTGCAAAGTGAGCAAAAGTTGTGAGCTTCCCGTCACAGGAGGTATGGGAGCAGAGGCCAAATTTGCACTTGGTGGAGGAGGGTCACCTCTACTAATAGAACTGACAATGACTGCATACTTACTACCTGGCTCAGGGCTGAGACCCCTGCCTTTATTATCTTGTGCCGTACACAGAGCCACTGACTGCAGTCTCAGTGTGAATTCACACTCACACGTCAGTTGCTATCATTTCATTGATTCTTCACAAATCAGCTCTTTGAGGGAATCCTCAATTCCCATTTTACAGATGAGGAGACTGAAGCAGAGAGAGGGAAAGTCACTTGTCCAAGTCACTAAGATGGTACATGGTAGACCAGGCACAGTGGCTTACGTCCATAATCCTAACACTTCAGGAGGCTGGAAGTTCAGACGGGCCTGGGCAACACAGCAAGCTCCCTCTCTACAACAAATTTTCAAAAATGAGTTGGGCATGCTTGTGTTTCCAGCTACTTGGGAGGCTGAGGTGGGAGGATCGCTTGAGCCTGGGAGGAAGAGGCTGCAGCGAGTCATGATTGAGCCACTGCACTCCAGCCTGGGTAACACAGTGGAGACCCTGTCTCAAGAAAGAAAGGTGCGTGGTGGAGCCTATGCATAGGTGGTTGGATTCAGAGCCATGCTCTTCTGGTTAGAAATGTGATGTGTGCACAGCTCTGTCTTTGCCACGGGCCCGCTTTCTCACCTGTACAGTCTCCCAGCTACAGCCAGCGCTCACTGCTGGCCAGAGGAGTGCCACCCTGAACGTTCTGGCCAGTTGGGCCCCTGAGGACTGCAGCCCCACCCATGCCACAGAGGGCAGAAAGCCCCCAGCTGGGCCTAAGCAATTCATAGAGTCCTGAGACATCATAAAATGGGATTTATTTTAAGTCACCAAATTGTGGGTGGCTTGTTATACAGGAATAGATAAATAGAACAGGCTTCGAACGAACATTTGTTGAGTGCACTCTGTGTCCCAGGCACTGCACAAGGCTCTGGAGAGGCACAACACTTTTGTCTCTGGATTCAGAGCCCTCTAGGATTCTTTAACTTCCTCCCGCTGCAGTCTGAGCCAGGCCTGAGCAGGTGCATTCGGCACTTGGTGTTGTCTCTGCAGAAATGGCATCAAGAGCAAGGTTGATGCTCTCATAGCTGGGAGGAGGCCAGGGGGGCTGGGTGCCCAGCAGGGCATCCCCCGAGGCACGTGGCTCTGGGGCTTCCTCTGTAGGGTATGCAGGTGGCACTGGGGGCCCTTCAGCCAGTGGGCAGCTCACGGCTTCCTCATAAGTGGGGATGACAACCACCTTGGGGGTCCTGTGGAAACAGAAGAGAGGCTGTTAGCAGGGGCTGGGGCAGAGCTGCTGCCTGCCAGGGAGACAGTGAGGAAGGCTGGGGGCAGAAAGGCTTCACACCCTGCTCCAAGACTTTGTGGGTCCCCAGGGGCCCATATACATAGTTGAAACTTGGCAGGAGCCAGCTCCTGCGGCCCTCAGTCTTCCCACCACCCCCTCCCTGCTCCATAGAGTTAGTTCCCTGTATGTGTCCCCAAAACCTCCTTGTGCCTCCTCAGTTCTCTCTGCAGGCAAAGCCTTACCCTAGGGCAGTGACTGAGAGTACAGGGGCTGAGGGGTGTTTGTTGAAAGACTGAGTGATGGTCCATGGACAGAAAGACTCCCACCTATTAAAATATCCTTTACAAGATCAGAATTGGGGTGCTCAGGGCAGAATGAGAGACCTCAATTCTTCTGCCCATCTGGATGCTTTACACTTTGATATGATTGATGTTTGCCAAGTGATTATCTCTGCTTGCATACCTCCAGGGATGAAGAGCTTACCACTCGCCAGATCAACCACTTCTACTGCTGGACAGTTTTGCTGTCCTGTGACTCTATTTTTATCCCCACTTCTGGCCAACTAAACCACCCCACAGGGGCTTGAGGCAGAGACCAGGTCCTCTGAGGCTCGCTGACCGAGGTTCTGCAGGCCAGACCCCGAGGCAGATCACCCACGCCCCAGCCAGTTGATAGGAATGAGACTGGCCGTCGGCGCCCTCAGAGCCCTAGTGGGTCACCTCCGGGAATTCAATGCCCCTTCCCCACCTGGGACACACAGTGGGGAGTGGGGTGGGAATGTCACTGATCCTAGATGTGGGCTGCTCCTGCTTTGGGGGTAATTCTGAAGGTCCCTTCCAACACTGAGGGTGGTTGTGAGTCTGGGCACTGACTGGTTCACTTTCCTTCTCAGCCACGTTCCTACTGGGAGATCAGGGAGTCAGAGATCAGTAATTCCATTCATGGGGGCCTGGTTTCATCTGTAAAATGGGGGACAATAGTGGTACCTGCCTTACAGACAGAGGGCAGGTTAAATGAGTTCATGCAGGGTGGCACTCAATGCCAGTGATGTAAGTGGGGTCGTGAACAGAATCTCAAGGGGCTCCTGTGGGGAATGGGTGGGGAAGCAAAGCTTATCCCAGGCCTCAGGCATGGCAGGCCCCACAGGCTCAGAGAGGCCGAGTCACTTGCCAGTCTCGTGGGTTTGGAGCTGCTGGGAAGCAGTTTAATCCACATTGTGGTCCTACTGCCTAGACCAAGGAGGGGCCAATGGCAAGAGGCCAGTTTAGGGAACAGAAGAGGCAGTAGATGGGACTTAGCTCCAGGGTTGATGAAGGAGCCCCTGCTGGGAACCTACTGCTGCCCCGCAGGCGAACACCCAGCACCCACCGGGGACGTGGCCTTTCTCCAGCAACGTGTCTTCTCAGCCTCACAGCAGCCTGCTGAGCCTCACTGCTCCCAGCCACAGACCAGGGTGATGGAGCAGATTGATGGGATCCTGGATTTGAAACCCAGCCTGTAAGTCAGTACAGGGTAGGGCACCAGCCAAGGGTCCCAAACATGAAACTCCCTGTCCAGTGCTCCTGTGAACTCTCAGACCTTCCTTCCTTCTCTGGAAGACAGCCCAGGAAGCTGAGAGGTGCCTGTCCTCACCCTCCTCTGAGCTCCCAGCATCCTTGCAGATGAGGGCAGGACAGAGAATATTGCTCCCGGAGGCAGGCAAATTGAGTTCTATTGCTGTGTGACCTGGACCACATTCATACCTTCTCTGAACCTCTTTCTCCTGATCTGTAAAATGGGGATAATAATTCCCTTTTCAGATTCAGGGGAAGAAAAACGGGGGAAAAAAATGTTTCACAACAATCAGAAAAGTGTGAGTAATTAGCTCCCAAAGCCCCATCTCCTGACTGCTCACCTCCCGGCCATGCCCCGGCCATGCCCCAGCCACACTTGGAGCGCTGTACACCTGAGACAGGCTTTGGATAGGCCACCCCAGCAGGTGACAGCTGGCAGGGCAGGGCACAGGTGCCCGTGAGCTCTGCTCACAGCAGGAAGTTTGCTTACAGGACAGATGTGAAGCAGCCTTGACACCGCCTCTATCACCTTAGTGGTCAGTTGGGCCGGCCCAGCTCCAAGTCACCAAGGTCACCAGGAACTCAGCGAGCAGGGCAGCCACGTGGCACTCCTCTGGGAGCAGGTCCCCATTCTCGGTGCCTTTGGATGTGGCACCTCTGCAGCTGCATGGGGCCACGGTGGTCTCCCCACATAGGAAGTGCCACGGAGGCCAGGGCTCACCCCACTCTTTGGAGCCTGCTTGGGGCAGGAGACCTGGGCCTGGTGCCAGCTCCACCACCCTTCAGCGGAGTCAGGCAAAGCAGGAGTGGGACAAGGGATGGAATACAATTTGCCTGACACTTAAGTGCTGGAATCTTCTTATTCACCACCTCTAGCTGGGGGGTAGAGGCCCGCACCCATTTTACAGATAAGTAAAGGTCACGTGTCAACTCAGTGGCAAAGCCCCAGCTTTGTCTAACTGCAAAGCTGAAGCTAAGTCCACCTGTCACACCTCTCCCCCAGGCCACCTCATCTCTCCTCACCTCAGTTTTCTCAGCTGTCAAATGGACCCAGTTCTTACACTGACCTCATAAGCAGTTGAGGCTCAAATAAACTAGTGGGCACGAGAGCTCACTGTAAACTAAAACAGGAAGGGCAGAGAAAGTGGATGTGTGCACCAGCTACAGAGTGCACGCTTCCCTAACTCTACCCCATATGAGCCCGACAGCGACCACAGGGGAAAGGTCTGTCACCTCCGCTGAGAGATGGGGCATCAGACACATCTCAGAAGGTCTAAGTAACATCCTCAAAGACTCCCACCCTATAAAAGAAAGGGCAGGGACTGCTGGAAGCCCCATTCCAGCTGTGTCATTAAGGGGACTTACACTGAAGAGATGAGCTTCCTGAGGGCAGGGTTTTGTCTGTGTTGCCGCTGTGGTACTGTCAGTTCTCTGAGTAGGACCCAGCATACCTACATGTGCTCAATCAATATTAGGTACATGCATGAAAGAATAAGTAGATGAATACATGGGGAAACTGAGGTCCAAGAGGGAGAGGGACCTGTCAGAGCCATCTGCCCAGGAAGGCTTTGCTTCTGACCTGAAGTTGTCCAGGACCAGGAATAGTAGAGCAGCCACCCATGGGGCCAGACGCTGGGCTCTGCAGGCAGCTGGGCTGGGTCAGCCTCGGGACAGGAAAGAGCGTCGCAGCAGAAGCGGCCTCCTCGACCCCCAGTCACCCAGTTTCTGAGTCTACAACTTGGGTCTTGGAGCTTGATGGGCTAGGGGGCACTCTGTGGCCTCCTGGGTGGGCTTCCTCCCTGGCCCACTGAGAGTGAAGGCCAAGGAGCCCCACCTGCCAGACACAGCTGTGCCTAGACCCTGTTGCATCAACATAGCTGTGTGTACAGGCAACACACTCCCCCTGTACTCACACCTGGCTGGCTGGGAGGAGCAGGCTCTGGTCCAGAGCATCTGGGGCCCAGCCTGGTTCCAACTGACCACTAACTCACTGCATGACAAGGTAGGTCACGCGGTCTTTCTGAGACCCAAGTCTCTCATCTAAGTGAAGGGTTTGGCTGGAGAATCCCCAGGGCCCTGAAATATCTCACACTATGTAAATGCTGTGTAAATCGTTGTTATGCTATATTGTTTAGGGAATGATGACAAGAAACGAAAGTTTGTATATGTTAAGCACAGTCATAATTCTTTTCTCATGGATCCTGTCTGGATAGACCCAGCATACCTACGTGTGCTCGATCAATATTTGGTACGTGAGTGAAAGAATAAGTAGATGAATAAATGGGGAAGCCGAGGCCCAAGGGGAGAAGGGACCTGCCCAAGCCATCTGCCCAGGAAGGCTTTGCTTCCGACCTGAAGTAACCCACGGCAGGCACCACCAGAGACTGCCTCTTTCCACCGTGTCCGCTAGAGGAAAAGTTGAGATTTGCTGTGCACCTACTGTGTGCCACCCAGGATCCATGGTTGGTTGAATCATGGATGCAGACCCACAGACACAGAGGGCCGACTGTTCTGCACCATCTCCAGCTCTAAGAAGTCACAGGTTGGTGATGGGAATGTTCCTACATTCTTTAACTCAGAATGCATTTTCCCTCTTAACACAGGGAAGAAGAGTATCCAGGTCCCAGGTCCCAGGTCAGCTCATGGCAGTCTGGCTTAGCCCCTCACACCCAGGGATCCAGAGCTTAGAAGTGAGGTGGGAGGAAGAATGTCAGCTGTGTAGCCAGCAGGCTCCTGCCACTTTCAGGCTATGCCTCCCCTTCCTTTTCTGCAGACACAACAGTCATTCTTACCTCGGAGGCAATCGGAAGGACAGGAGATCATGTACACGGGCCCCTGGCACATAGGCACACTCCATACTTTGTTGAATAAGTAAGAACATAAAAGGGTATGTATAATGCATGCATTCTCAACAGGAAAAACACTGGTTCTTCGGAAGAGTTATACTCTTTATGTATAAGGCACAGATATGCATATAGAACATAAATATGCAGTGCATCTGGGTATTACAATTTCATGGAGGAGGATTTAGGAAAAAAAAGACTAAGAAGGATGACACGAGGCAGGGTGGGGAGACTGGTAAAAATCAAAGGTTGAGAGGTGCTGTCTTCATGCAACACTCTGTCCCCGACTGCACACTTTTGTGCACGCTCTTCCGCCTCCCTAAAATGCCTCGCTCCACCGTGTTCACCAGAGGAAAAGTTGACATTTGCTGTGCTTCTACTGTGTGCCAGGCACTGGGCTAAAGCTCAACGTACATATGTCATTTCATTTTCCCAAGTGTCACCTGAAGTAGGGAGTGGGCATGAACAGACTCTGAGGCCAGACTGCCTGGGTTCAGGTCCTAGTTCTGACACACACTAGCTGATGTCCTTGGGGGAGTGACTTAGTGTCCCCATGCCTTCGTTTCCTCCTCTACAAATGGAATTCATAACAGTGCCTACCTTCAGAGGGCTGCTGTAGGATCCGATGAGTCAGTATGGAGGAGAACTTAGAACAGTGCCTGGCACATGGCGAGCACTGCAGAGGTGTTTGCTATTATTGCTGTTGCTATTAGTCCTACTTATTTCAAATGAGGAAATTAAAGCTTAGGGGGATTGCATGACCTACTCAAAACCCCACTGCTAGTTTGTGATAGAACCAGGACAGGGTCCCAGTGGATCTGACTCTGACTCTTGTGCCTGGGCTTTTAACCCTCTGCTATTCTGTCCCATACAAAGCTGGGTTCGGCTGCTGCCTCCTCCACGAAGCCTTCCTGGGTTTCTCCATGTCTTTAAAAGACAGGCCTCTCTCTCTCACAGCACTACCTACTCTGGTTGGTCATCATCAGCCTCTGTCATGGGGCTATAAACTCCTCCAGGGCTGTACTTATCAGCTTTCATGTACCTAGGCACAGAGCAAGGCCAGATCCAAAGGAGAAACACCATGAGAGTTTGCTGGGATTACAAATGCTGGCTGGTGTGACTGGCCCCTACTTGCGATCCCCACCCATTGCCCCACCCTGCCCTGCTGACCTGCAGCTCTCCTTCTCTGAGGACTCCACAGTGAGATAGTACAGGTCTCTGGAGAGGTGGTAGGGGTCCCATCGGGGTGGCCCCCGGGTGCTGGCCTTGACAGACCACAGCAGGCCAATGAGTAGCAGCAGGCCACCTGCGCCACAGCAGACGAAGCTGACCGACCTGAGCAGAGTGCTGGGGCCCTTGGGCACCGGGTGGTCCGTCGGTGGGGCCAGCTGGCCAGGCTGGGTGCTTGCATCCCCTTCGCTCCACCAAGCGAAGCACAGCGTCCCAGCCACCAGAACCACTGTGCCGCTGACCGTCATGCAATAGCGGAGGGTGGAGGCCACATGGCTCCCATCACACATCTGGACACAAAGAAGGAGAGAGAAGAGGAAATGGGCCATACAAAAGGTGCTGGAGGCCAGCTATTACTCCTCCTCTGCCTGAGGTCACTGCCAAACTTGGAGAAGTCACAGAACTCCTCTGGGCCTCAGTTTCCTCCTCTGTGAAGTGAAGATGATACCCTGACTTTGCCAGGCTATTTAGAAGATCAGAGATAGGCACGATCAGCACCAGGCCTGGGAAATCGCAGGAGCTCAGTAAGTAAGCTCACTTTCACTTTCACTCAGGGCCTCCTTCCAGGCCGGAGGGGCTCCGTCTGCCTGGCATATCTAAGACTCTACACCCTGACTACCGCACAGGGAGCTGGGACAGAGGGAAGTGAACCCATGTGGGAACTTCTAGGCCTGCCAGGATCAGGGCTTGCTGGTTATGCATGCCTGGCTTCATCTGGTCACAATCTTGAGAGAAGGACATTGTTATTGAACAGAGGAAGATACCAAGACCCAGAGCAAGTGAGAAAGAGGGGGCACTGAAGAGTCTGAAGCTGAAACTCACAACATGGAGCAAAACTTTGTGGAAAAGGATGTGTACCAGGCCCGACGCAGTGGCTCACGCCTGTAATCCCAGCACTTTGGGAGGCCAAGTTAGGCGGTCACCTGAGGTCAGGAGTTTGAGACCAGTCTGGCCAATATGGCAAAACCCCATCTCTACTAAAAATACAAAAATTAGCTGAGCGTGGTGGCGCGTACCTATAATCCCAGCTGCTTGGAGGCTGATGCAGGAGAATCATCTCAACCTGGGAAGTGGAGGTTGCAGTGAGCCAAGATCGCACCACTGCACTCCAACCTGGGCAACAGAGCAAGACTCTGTCACATACACACACATACACACACACACACACACACACACAGATGTTCATCGTGGCCTTATTAATAATGGTCATAATTTGGAAAGTGCTAAAATGTGCAATTATAAAGAAATGGTGGGTAAACTATGGCATAATCTCTAGATTCAACACTAATATTAGCCTATTTTTTTTAAAACATCAAGCTCAGCACAAAGGTTTGACAAGAGGAGGAAACATCATATCTTACATTCTTCAACTCAGTATACTAAATCATGCATACAGTGCTGTGCGAGCGAACTATGCAGGGGGGAACCCTGGAAGGGTCCTGGCCCCGGGTCACAGACGTAGGAGGCTGAAACCTAGATCTGGGTTGTCCCCAAAGCCAATTTCTAGGCTGCCCATTGTACCTTCCATTCCCTGTACCTGTAACTTCCCATTAACTCCCCTCAAGGCTCAGCTCAGCCTCACCACGGAAGCCTTCTCTTAAGACACTTTAACTTGAAACCCTTGAGTACCCTGGGTCACCTTTGCCACAGCAGAAACCTGTCTAACTTCTGCTTCACTTGTCCCACTCCCCCATCTGTGAGTTCCCTGAGGGCAAGGTCCATCTTGGCCTTGTTCCCACTATATCCCCTCAGTGCTTAGCACATAATAGCTGCTCAATAAATCCTCTGCTCCAAGGGAAAGTGTTGCTGGATAAGTAAATGCTGGTTTGGTGACCAAACCTCACAGTTATGAAGAGCTGGGAGAGAGGAGGCAGTGCAGGATTCCAGCTGCCACAGCCACAGGGGCATGAAGGATAGTCCTGGCTTTGGTCCCCGCCTCTGAAGCTGTATCATGGGGTAAGCCTCTTACCTGCCCCAGGCCAGCTTCCTTGTTGAATAAAATGCAGGCTCTCTAGGGGGCTGCTAGGAGGATTTGCAGAAGCACTGTCTCCTCTTCCTGAAGCTAAGCCTGTGAAGCAGGGAGCGGGGCCACAGACCTTAAAGCGGTGCTTCGGTGATCAGAAATCCCTTCCAAGTGGGGCTTGCCCAGCCAAATGACAACAGATCCAAATGACACGCTGCTGTGTGGCGGCTCAAAGGCATGATCCCAAAGGGGCTGAAGGGCGTGGCGAATGTTCAAGATGTAGTAGATGAAGCTTTAGATTTCAAAAGGGCATGTTACCAGATGTGTTTAAAAACACGTGTGTGTGTGTGTGTGTGTGTGTGTGTGCAAGCGCGTGCGCGTATGAGAGAGAGAGAGAAAATGTATACAAAGCGGTGCTCTGGGAGTGGACCTCAATCTTTCTGAACCCCAAGACCTCTGGACACATATAGAGAATTCCATTTATAAATTATCTGCATTTCTCTTCCTGTGATTCTGTCTGGGGGGCAAGTGCCTCCTGTCTCCAGCTCAAAGCCTTTTCTTGGAGTGAGAAAAAAATTCTCACGATCCTGCCCCCATCCTCAAAGTCAAAGAGCTAGCAGAGGCTGTCGAGAGGAGAAACCTGTTTGTGGGAAAAAATTCAAAAAACAAGACACACAAGCAAATCAAGAACAGTAACCCCTGCCTGTATGTTACGGTACTCAATAGTCCCCTTCACACCCAGCATCATACCTGCCTCCCACGGGTGGGCAGGCCAGAGGAAAATTCCCATATTACAATTGAGAGTGAGCCCAAAAAGGTGATACAGCAGGGTTCTTGCCCAAAGCCAGATACAGCAGGGTTCTCAGCACTCAAGGAGCTCACAGCTAGGCACGCCTGCATGGGGCAACCTACACTGCTTTTTACTTTCTATCAAACAATAGTCTCTGCTCATTGTGGAAAAGAGAGAAAACCACAGAAGAGAATAAAATGCAAAATACGGGCTGGGTGTGGTGGCTCATGTCTGTAATCCCAGCACTTTGGGAGGCCGAGGCGGGTGGACCACCTGATGTCAGCAGTTTGAGACCAGTCTGGGCAACATGGTGAAACCCCGTCTCTACTAGAAATACAAAAATTAGCTGGGTGTGGTGGTAGATGCCTGCAATCCCAGTTACTTGAGAGGCTGAGGCACAAGGATCACTTGAACCTGGGATGCGGAGGTTGCAGTGAGCCAAGATCATGCCACTGAACTCCAGCCTGGGCAACAGACTGAGACTCCCTCTCCAAAAAAAAAAAAAAAAAAAAGCAAAGTACAAATCACCACTAATCTTGGCTCTCAGAGACGAGCAGGATCCCCACGTGGCTGTTTCTCGTTCATTGCCCCCTGTCCTGCATACAGGATGATGACAGCAGCAGATGTGTGCTGTACATTTATTTTTTTATTTAAGAAAGAAGGAGAGAAAGAAAGAAAAAGGAATGAAAGAGAGGAAGACAGAGGAAGAAAAAGAGGGAGAGAGAACAGGAATGTTGTTTTATTCTAAAAATGGGTATTGAGAACTTCTTTTATGCCAATAATTGTGCTTAACAATGGCCGATCAATATTTCATTTAAACCTATGAGTAGGTGTGATGTGATACTGATAAGAATGTATTTTTGTGTATTTAAAGTGGAGAGCTCTATAAATGTTTATTAAGTTTACTTGTTCTGGATCTGAGTTCAAGTCTTGAATATCCTTATTAATTTTCTGAATTAATTTCCTGAATAATATCCTGAAGAGTATTTTCCAGCTTGGATTCATTCTCTTCGTCGTATTCAGGTACACCTACCAAACGTAAATTAGGTTTTTCCACATAGTCCCATATTTTTTGGAGACTTTGCTCATTCCTTTTTATCCTTTTTTCTCTATTCTTGTCTTCTCGTTTTATTTCATTAAGTTGGTCTTAGAGCTCTGATATCCTTTCTTCTGCTTGATCAATTCGGCTGTTAAAACTTGTGCATATTTCGAGAAGTTCTCGTGTTGTTTTTCAACTCTGTTAATTCACTTATATTCCTCTCTATATTGTCTTTTCTTGTTAGCATTTTGTCAAACCTTTTTTCAAAGTTCTTAGTTTCTTTACATTGGGTTAGAACAAGTTCTTTTAACTCCCAGAAGTTTCTTATCATCCACCTTCTGAAGCCTACTTCTGTTAATGGAACACAGTCCTTTTCTATCAGGGCTTGTTCCGTTGCTGATGAGGAACTGTAATCCCCGTAGAGGGAGAGGCGTTCTGATTTTGGGTATTCTCAGCCTTTTTAGGCTGGCTTTTTCCCTTCATTATAAATTTATCCATCTGTCGTCTTTACAATTACCGCCTTTCTAATAAGGTTCCTGAGTGGATGTCCAATTTATTGATTCCCAGCGCCAGAATCTGAGCAACCCACTGCACCGGCCAAAACAGCGGTGTTAAGACTGATGGTGCTCTTCTGCCTGGGAATCTCCGGTCTGGCTTCCTTCTTAAGTCCGTAATAGGCGACTCTGACTTCCCAGAGCTCCAAACGTCGGTCAGAAGGGGAACCAGTCCCGTTTACTCTGCATGAAGAACTGCCTCGCTGAGGCGCCTGCAAAACTGCTGCACCAGCCACTCGAGTCGCGCTGGTGACCCATGGGGCTCCTCCGCTGGAAATCTTCTGGTCTATGAGTGACAGAAATTTGTCTGAAAGTGTGGCGTCCTCTCATTCTCTGCGCTTTCACTGGGAGCTACAATCCTGAGCTGTTAGCGATTAGCCATCTTGGATCTCTCCTTGTGCTGTACATTAGGCTGGGCATTCACTGGACTGGGCACCATGCCAAGCACTTTACCGGTATCCCTTCACTTAATCCCCACAACAGCACTGGGTCCTAAAGACACTGTGGCCACTGGGGTGACAATTTGTCCATGATTGGTGACCACAATAGGGTGACAATTTGTCCACAAGGGTGACTGCTGGTCTTGGACCCAGGTCCAGTCTGAGTCAAATCCCTATGTGTATGCACAGCTAAGTCTATCAATATTTTTCATAAAGAAAATTTAGATTGTGCTATGAGTAGATGCACTTGTCTTTGGCATAGGAAGCTCCACTCTTTATTTTTATTATTATTATTTTTTTGAGATGGAGTCTTGCTCTGTTGCCCAGGCTGGAGTACAGTGGCACGATCTCGGCTCCCCACAACCTCCACCTCCCAGGGCCAAGAGATTCTCCTGCATCAGCCTCCTGAGTAGCTGAGATTACAGGCACCCACCACCATGCCTGGCTAATTTTTTGGTATTTTTAGTAGAGACGGGGTTTTACCATGTTGGCCAGGCTGGTCTCGAACTCCTGACCTCATGATTCACCCACCTCGGCCTACCAAAGTTTTGGGATTACAGGCGTGAGCCACCATGCCTGACCACTCTCAGTCTTTAGAATGCATGGCCCTTCTGCCCAGCTTAGCTCCTCCTGGGCCTCAGACCAGCTCCTGCAACTGCCCTTTGCATGTTTTCACAGGGGGTCAGCATCATTTTCTGTGTGGGTCTCACTCCTTTTATGTGAATCCCCCCCACCCCCAGCACGCAGGGCATATGCTAACCTGCCACCCTGGGGGAGGGTGGAGGTGGAGAAGGTCAATGTCCACTGGATGAAGGGCAGCCTGTTCCACCATGCAGTGGTTGTTTTCCTTATAGATCAGGGATGTCACTATCAGCAGGGTGTTCTCTCCCAAAGTCCTTTCACCTGGAGCCTCTGCTAGACCTGTGCTCCCTCCACCAGGAACACCCTCTGCTCCCATCCAGGGCCTTCATTTCACCCCTTCCCAGAAGCCTGTTGACTGCGGCTGCCCCCACCTCCCTCCAGCCAGAGGCGGGCTTTCCAGGAATCAGATGGCTCCACTGATCATTCCCTCTGACTACAGTGGTCATTCCCCATTAGCTCGGGGACCACGGGCAGGCTGCTCAGCATCTCCAAATTCAAATCCCTGCCTGCAAGGGGAAAGCAGTTTATGAAAATGCGATGGCAAGACAGCAGGCTGTTAGTGAGGCACGGGGACACAAGGCTGGACCAAGGATGCACCCTGCTCTGATTCTGGCAGGATCTTGCTTCTCCATGCCTTGGTACCCTCCTCTGGGAATGGGCACAATAACACCCATTGCTCCTGAGAATGAGAATATATTAAGATAAAATTTACTCTCATTAGGATCATTTTTATTTCCACAGCAGTGTTCAGTGCCTGTCCCTGCCCTTCCTCTTGCCCTATCTGCTCACCGGTGGCAGGGCCAGTCTGCATCTATTATCTGCCCCTGGCAAGGGGGCAGCATCTTCTGTAAAAGTCTAGTAGAAAGACCCTGCTCCTGTCAGGAGAGTTGGGAGGTCAGAGCATCCCTCCTGTGCCCACTCTGGAACCGAGCCTGGGCGGAGCCTATGCCGTTCTCCATGCCCTGCCCCATACCAACTAGGGCACTTTTTTTTTTTTTTTTTTTGAGAGCTCTGTCTCCCAGACTGGAGTGCGTCAGACAATCTCGACTCACTGCACCTTCTGCCTTCTGGGTTCAAGTGATTCTCCTGCCTCAGCTTCCTGAGCAGCTAGGATTATGGCGGAGGCCATCATGCCCGGCTAATTTTTATGTTTTTAGTGGAGATAGGGTTTCGCCATCTTGCCTAGGCTTGTCTCGAACTCCTGACCTCAAGTGATCTGCAGCCTCGGCCTCCCAAAGTGCTGGGATTACAGGAGTTAGCCACCCCACGTTAGATGCCACTTTCTGTAAAGATGAAACCGTCCTAACAAGAATTTCCCAAACCACCCCCAACTGAGGCCCTGAGTGCCATGGCCCCAGACCACCCAGCAAGATAAAAACCAGGCGGAGCCCGGGGTGCCCACACTTTGCCCACCAAGCCACCATGGCCGAGGTTAGGGGAAGGGGTAGGGGCAGGGTCGGTGATAGAAGGGGCTGAGTGCCGCAAAGGAAAGAGAAGGCCGTTTCCACCCACCTGGGGCAGGGCCATCGCGCGGCTGATGGCAGGCGCTGTCCAGGCGCGCGGGGAGACGGGCGCGGGTGAAGGCGTGGTGGCGGGGAACGCCAGGGCAGAGCCGGCAGCTACCCTCGGGTCTGCAGAAGGCGGGGGCGTTAGGGGGAAGGCCCTGGCCGCCGCCCCCAGCCCTGCTCCTCAGCCCGCAAAAGTGAGGGCGGGCTCCCGGGCCCGTCCAGGCCTCACCAGCCGCGCCCTCTCGGCCGCCCTTGCCGGGTGCTCAGGGACCCGAGCCCGGCCTCACCCCCAGCGCCGGCTCCGAGGGCTGCGCGCTCCCCGCGGGGCTCTGCCGCTGCGGCAGGGCTCCCAGGGGCGCGCGGGACCCAGGCCTTCCCTCCACTCCGGTGGTGACCGCTCCCGCCGCACCTCTCCTGCACGTCCTCGCCTGCCGCCGGGTCCCGCCGAGACTCCGGGTGGCCCGGACTCCGGGCAGCTTCAGGTGTCTAGTGCTGTTGCCCAGCCGGCCTCGCCCGACCTTAAAGCGCCAGCGCGACTGGGCTGGCGGGGACTGGGGCTTCCCAGCGCTGCAGGGCCGGGGGAGCGACGGGGCTGCTGCTGCCCGGAACGCCTTGGCAAGGATCGGATCCCTGCGTCCTGGGGGCTGTCCCGCCACCGCGAGTGCTCCGGGGCGGGCTTGGGAATGGTGGAGGCAAACTCCTCGGAGTCATCGAAGCTCAGCCGGACAGGGCTTAGGGGTCCCAAGCCCAGTCCTGCTCACCCCTATTTTACAGAAAGGGAAACTGAGGCCCAAAGAGGGGAAAGTCACTTGTCGGGGTGTTTACTGCAGACTGCGTTGACAGAACCGGCTTTTTCGCAGCAGTCAGAGAGCAAACCTTCCCGGCCCACCAATACCCCAGTTCCTGGAGACATTCTCAGCAACAATAAGCAGCATTTAAGTACTCCCCTCTATTGGGGGTCACTGCTCCAGCCAGTGGAGGCCCCGAAGACGGGCTGGAGATGTGTGACCTAACTTCTCACTTCTCTAAACCTTCCTCCATCAAGGAGGACCGATAATCCCTAATACACAGTTCTGTGAGGATTTGCCTTAAGCATGCAGGTTAAGCGGCTACTGAAGGCAGTCTTTGTGGACAGGTGATTTGGGAGCCTGGAGGAAAGGTTACCTGCATGCATGGGTGTGTGCGTGTGTGTTTACAATCTGTGAGAGGATTTTGGGAGCCTGGAGGTTTACCTGCGTGTGTGTGTGTGTGTGTGTAAGAATCCTTCTGTGAGAGGCCATCTGAGTATCTTAGGGGAGTAGGAGTGGACAGCAGCCTCTGGGCAGAAGGAAAAGCATGGAGAAAGTCACAGGCTGGTGAGATCCTGACCAATTCATGTGGGCCAAGGGAAGCCAGTTCCAGGCCCAGCTGGGGTCTGGGTTTTGTTCTTGCCTTTTCCTGCTACTCCAGCAAGCCGGGGGGACTGGGGCCAGTTTGCCCTTGCCATTGCCTAGATTCCCCAGTGAGCTGGGGGTGACTAACTCTCTTTCCAGCCCAAGGACAGAAGGTGGAACAGCCTGGCCAGCAGGGATCTGAAGCCCAGAGAGGGGTAGCCACTGGCTCCAGGTCACAGAGCAGGTCAGCGGCAGGGCCCAGGCCCCAGCCCCCAAACTCTGTCTCTGAAGAAATGCTCCACCCGAGAACATGAGCACTCTGGGCACTAATTCCTCCCGCAGGTGAAGTCCTTTTACCCGGGATCTCTTTTCATCTTCATTGTGCGTGTGGTCTATCAATGTCCTCGTCTTACTATGGGAAACTAAGGCTCAGAGAGGGACACAGGCCTGTCTGTGCAAGGCTCCAGAGCTGAGACAAAGACCAGGCAGACTTC
This sequence comes from Callithrix jacchus, assembly GCF_049354715.1. Classification (NCBI taxonomy): domain Eukaryota; kingdom Metazoa; phylum Chordata; class Mammalia; order Primates; family Cebidae; genus Callithrix; species Callithrix jacchus. The sequence goes on along the minus strand of NC_133508.1, from coordinate 92,118,235 downwards.
CTTTGACTTTGCTTTGCTCAGTCTGGAGGTGGGACTGAAGGCCACCAGCAGGCCTCTCCACACCCTTGTGAGCACAGGGAGATATGAATGGGAAACTGGAGGCCACAGAGCTTTTGGCTCCTGGCTCCACTCATTTCTGCAGGGCAGGCATCTGTGTGTGTTGTGGGCCCCTCATTGGTTAAAATGGACCCTCCCAGCCCTGCCTGTGTAGTTCTAGAAGTGAGTCACAGGTTGGTGATGTTGGGGTCCAGGCCTGGACAAGCTGGTGTTGCTAACACAACCCTCAGGCCCTGCTGCAACCTGAGTCCCTGGGCCAGGCCGGAAGCTCAGGTCCTGGAACTGGACAAGTCACGGTTACTTCCTGCCTCAGCCACTTTCAGGCTGGAAGACTCTGGCCACCTCCTTCTCTGTAAAACAGAGACAACAGCACCTCCTTCCTGGGGTGGCAATTGGGATTTAATAAGACCTTAGCCTGAGGACTTGGCCTGGGTCCATCCTCGCATGACACAATGGCTCTATTTGTGGGTCTCCCCTAGTTTATGGGGACCTCCCATGTGTAGGGACCAAGTGTCACTTGGTTCAGGATCCAGCTGGATGCAGTACAGCTGGGACCAGAAGGGGCTGGGCCCCAGTGCTGATTGAAATCCAGGAATCTACCCCAGGTTTTCTGGCTGTCTTCTTCCCCACCTTTCAGAAACTGGTCCCAACATCAGGTCTGCGATGCTGCCCAGGCAGCTTGGTGACCCTCTCTGAACAAGCATACTCAGACTTTCCCTGGCTTCAGCTGGGCAACTCAGAGGAGAAAACTGGTCATCAGTGCCGGGCACGGTGGCTTATACCTGTAATCGCAGGACTTTGGGAGGCCGAAGCGGGTGGATCACCTGAGGTCAGGAGTTCAAGACCAGCCTGACCAACATGGAGAAACCCCATCTCTACTAAAACTACAAAAAAATTAGCAGAGCATGATGGCACATGCCTGTAAATCCCAGCTACTCACGAAGCTGAGGTAGGAGAATTGCTTGAACCCAGGGTTGTGATGAGCCGAAATCACGCCATTGAACTCCAGCCGTTGAACTCCGTCTCAAGAAACAGAGAGAGAGAGAGAGAAAATGAGTCATCAGCTTCTGCCTCAACGGGGTAGGGAAGGGAGCTGCCATTTGCACCCACTTATTGCATGTCACCAGCCACACACTCTTCCCATTTAGTTGTCTCAGCTAAGTCATGGAGGCTCAGAGAGTAGTGCATTGCCTGGGGCTCACAGCTAATAAGTGGGGACTGGGGAGCGGAGCTGCTGAAATCCATGTCACTCTGAATCTTCCAGATCTGTATGCATTTCTCTAATTTTTGCCACATTGTCCCCTCTTTGTGACAGCCTGGGTCGCTGCTCCTGCCTCTCACTGGCCTCTGCCCCAAGCTGACTGCCCTTCATGAGACACCAGTTTGAGCTTCCAAATCAGCATCCCTCAGTCTCTCACCTGCCAAACCTTTCAATGGCTCCCCCATTGCCCTCAGAATAACAACTCCATCTCCAAGCATCCACAGTCTTTTAACCAAGTCCCTGGCCACCTCCCAGCTTCACTTCCTGTTCTCCCTACTGTATCCTCCCTGAGTTCACTGTTTACTGTGTCCCAGGGACAATGCCACACCTTGGCCACAAAGGTCCTTTCCTCACCTGGTGAGGTCACATACTTCCCTGAAAACTCAGTTACAGGTCGCCTTTTCTAGGTGACTTCTCAGTGTCCCAAAGTGGTAAAAAAAAAAAAAGAGAGAGAGGAAGAAAGGAAGATAGAAAAGAAAGAAAGAGAGAGAGGGAAGGAGTGAAGGAAGGAAAGAAGGAAGGAAGGATCTCTGAACACATTCTTTAACACCAAATAGCGAAAGGATTCTGAGGTTTAGTTTCCTGAAAGAGGTGGCTTCAGCCAGTGTTCACAACCTGGGGTAATTTTGCCCATCTCCACCCTCCCAAGACACAGTTTTGGTTTGTCACAGCTTTGGGTGGGAAGGTTGCCACTGGCATCTAGTAACAACCTACAATACAGGACAGGACGGCACCCATAACAAAGAATTATCCACTCCCAGATGTCAAGCCCCAGGGTTGAGAATCCCTGGTTTAGGCTGCCGTAGTTAGGTTTTAGAGACTGGCTGGTTCAAAGGTTTGCAGACTGTATTCTACAGAGATTCTGAGGCTCCTGGGGGTGAAATGAGAGGGAGTGGGTAGGGACCCCAGCCACATTCCTGGCAAGTGCCCTTTAGGTCAGTTTTTGAAGATAGAGTTCTGTGTTAGCTTTGCTTTGGAAAAATCCCTGGGAGCAGGGGGTGGTGCATAGAGAAAAGATTTGAACGCCATTACCCTGCTTTGATTTATAGGCCCAGAAAAGGAAAGTGAGTTCCCTGAAGTCACAGAGCAAATCTGAAGTACAACAGGGACCTAGATGCAGAGGCTTGGTGTCCACCACCTTTTGTACCCCCACTTAGCCACTATGGATAATCACTGATGCCCTGGGCTGAAAGTCAGGCACCTGGGGGTGCTAGTAAACTGTGACCCACATAACAGACCTGACCCACTGCTGCTTTTGATACAGCCTGCCAACTAAGAAGAATGGTTTCCACCTCTTTTTACTGGCTGAAGAAAATAAAAAGAGTATTTAATGGTCAGGCGCGGTGGCTTGCACCTGTAATCCCAGCACTTTGGGAGGCTGAGGAGGGTGGATCACTTGAGGTCAGGAGTTCTTGACCAGCCTGGCCAACATAGTGAAACCCTATTGCTCTACTAAAAATACAAAATTAGCTGGGCGTGGTGGTGGGCACCTGTAATCTCAGCTACTCAGGAGGCTGAGGCAGGAAAATTACTTGAAACTGGGAGGCAGAGGTTGCGGTAAGCTGGGACTGTGCCACTGCCCTCCAGCCTGGGCGACAGGGCAAGACTCTGTCTCAAAAATAAATAAATAAATAGGAATATTTCATTATGTGCAGATACTTTATGAAATTCAAATTGTAGCATTTAAAAGGCTTTACTGGAATGCAGTCTTTATATATGACTTTCATACTACACTGTTAGAATGAAATAGTTACAATAGAAACTGTACGGCCCACAAAGCCTAAACATTTGCTATCTAGACCTTTACAAAACATGTTTGCTGGCCCCTGCCCTAGGCTGTGACTCGGCCTGTCACTCATGTGCTGTGCAATCTTGGCTAAGCCACCATACCTCTCTGTGCCTCATCACTTAAAAAATAGGGATAAAACTTCTCTCCAGAGATGCGTGCCTCATTCGTTTTCTATTGCTACACAACAAATTATTATACCCTTAGCATTTTAAATAACATCTATTTATTATCTCCTATTTCTGTAGGTTAGAAGTCCAACTGGGGTCAACTGTGTAGGGTCTCTCAAAGTCAAAGGCAAGGTGTTGGCTGGGCTGGCCTCTTGTCCAGAGGCTCAGGGGAGGAATCTGCTTTCAAGGTAATCCAGGTTGTTGGCAGAATCCAGGTCCTTGTCATAGGAGTGAGGTCCTCATTTTCTTTCTGGCTGTCAGCCAGGGGGCCACTCTGTTCCCAGTGGCTGCCTGCTGGCCCCCTCCAACCCAGCAAGGGGAAACCTCCCTCAAGCCAAATCTGCCCCGTGCCTTGAATCTCTCTGACGGCCTTTTCTACTACTAGCCAAAGGAAACTCTCTGCTTTTAAAGGACTCCCATGATTAGATTAGACCCACCCATCTCCTTACCTTAAGGTCTGCTCATTAGTAATCTTAATTTCATCCGAAGAATTCCTCTAGCTGTGTCACATAATCAAAACATTAACATCAGAGGGCAAAGGCCAGGAGAGCCATCTCAGAATTCTGCCCTCTGCAGGTGCTGTGTCGAGGAAGACAGGGCATGTGTGGTGTGAACACTCTCATTAGAGGATCACGCCTGCTGTGCCCGGTGCCATGGCGCTGGACACAGAGAACAGGACACACGGACAGATGGTGTGTTCAAGAAGAATTTGGAAGCAAGCCAGACAGTGACAAGAGCTTGTCTCTGAATGCCTCTTCTGAGGGTCACTAAAAATGCCCCAGAATTTTAGCTGGACCAACAAGGAGGCTTCAAAGAGATAACATCTGAGCTGGGTTGTGATACACATAGGATGTCAGCAGGCAGAGAAAGGGCAGGCACTGGGAGTAAGGAAAGAACCTCTGCTCAAGGCATAACATGGACAACCAAAGGTTCTATCATCTGTATGTGGACAAAGGACATAATTTGAACCTTTTGTATAAGCCCAACTGTGGAGGAGTATTAGCAGAATAAAAGCATCTATTGAATATGTACCAAGTGCCAGACACTAGGCTAGGTGCATTGTATTGTTACAATTTTATCCTCAAAGAGCCTCACATGGTAAGATTTTTTCTTTTTACAACTTCATGATATGTAATTTACATACGATTAAACTCACCCATCTAATGTGTACAACTCAGCAGCCTTCAGTACATTCACAGAGTTGCGCACCCATCGTAAGCAATTTTAGAATATTTTCACCACCCTGAAATAAAATCTCACACCCCTTCGCTATCACATCCTAATTCCTCCATTTCCCCCAGCCTGAGGCAACTACTAATCTACTTTCTGTCTCTATGGATTTGCCTATTCTAAACATTTCACATAAATGGAAACATATAAGGTGGTCTGGCTTCTTTCACGTAGCATAACGTTTTCAAGGTTCATCCATGTTTTAGCACGTATCAGTTCTTAATTCCTTTTTATTGCTGAATAATATTCCATTGTATGATATAAAACATTTTGTTTACTTCTTCTTTGATGGACAGACATTTTAGCTGCTTCTACTTTTTGGCTATTATGAATACTGTGAACACTCAGGCAAAAGTTTTTGTGTGGAAGATAAAAAATATGGTTTTTTTCCCTTGGGTATGTAACTTAGGCATGAACTTGCTGGATCATATGGTTAACTCTATACTTAACTGATTCTGGATAAGGTAGGAATTTTTATTTCCATCTAAGGATTGAGGAAACTGAGGCTCAGAGAAATTCAAATGACTACCGAAGATCATAGAACAGAGCGTGTTTAAACTCAGGTCCATCCAACACCAACATTCTACACCCCCTTGATTCCATGTACACATAAATTAGTACCAAAATCTCATTTACAATCCCCCTCTTGAAACACTCATTTATTGACTACAATGACCTTTGTTTGTTTAATCTGCTGTGTCCAAAAAGTTATATTGCCTAGAAGAGGTTTGACATGCAGTAGGTGCTCAGTAAATATTTGTTCAATGAAGGAGAGGCTAAGTCAGTGTGGATGATTTGAAGGTGAGTGACTAAGGTTGTGGGAAATCCTCCAAGGTTGCTGTTGGGTCCAGAGTTGCAACAGACTTGGTGCCAAGATGATTTTTTCAGATTCTTGGAGCTGGCTCCAGCCACCCTGCAAGGGACACGTTCTTCCCTTTAAGCCAACCTTGAAAGGCCCTGCTGGTTCCTGGAATTCCGTGCCTGGGAGACAGCCTATTCATGGAAAGAAGTATCTGTGTCCTCTGAGTTCATGCTCTAAAAAGGAAACAACAGTCTGTGGGTAAGAAATGAATTAGAAACCTCAAGGCTTCAGCTTCCTTGGAATACTTATTTTGCCCAAGTGAGTTGGCCAGGGCTATTCTGGGGCTGCTGTTCTGGGAGGGCAGCCCTGGAGCTTGGCGAAGCTGCATGCCAGTGGGAGGAGGAAATCTTGTCTGGGAACCAGGACAAAGGGCTAAGAACTGGGAGGGTCTGTGGAAGGAGAGTGCTGGTGACAGTCTGAACTCCAAGAGTGACCTCAGGGATTCAGGCAGACCCACAAAAGGGCTCAGATTCTGGAAATGAGCCAGCTGCTCCCTCTGTTGACAGAGATTCTAAAAAACACAGCCAGCCCAGCTGTCAGTGTTGCAAAATCTCAATGTGCTGAGATTGGGTGGGTGGGAAGACAACTGGACAGGAGGGGCTGGTTCTGGTCCTGACTGTGACTTGTGCTCTTGGGTAAGTGCTTGCACCCTCCCAGTCTCAGTTTCCCAATCTGTAAAAAATTGGGTGTCCTTTCAAGTTCTGAGACTCTATGCTGAGATTTAGTTCTCTTTCTTCCTCTGCTCCGTCTTCTTATTTTGAATTGAACTCCCTAATCCACAAGTTTCCATTCAAATTGAATAGAAATCCTGGACTTTGTTGAGTCAGTATCCAGAGGCTCTTCTGGAATCACCTGCCTGGAATCACCAGGATTTCTGAAGAACCCTGTTTTCTGCCTCAATTCCTGCCTGTGTACCAATCCCCCTCCCGACACAGCCCCATCCACCCAAGGGCTGATGTCGCTCAAGAACCTCCCACTCAGCCCATTCAAACCAAATCACCCTTATCCTCAAAGCCTGTCCCCAGGCTCAGAGAATGGCACCTCTATCTGCCCCTCCATCCACCCAACCCAGAACACCAGGGGCAGCAAAACGAGACCCTGGTAGGAATACGATCTCTTGCTCCCCTTTCTGGGCCTGGCCTCTCAACAGCTGAGCACCAGGTTGGGCTTGATGGTGTCTAAGTATGGTGACAGGCCTGAATGCTGATTCATTCCTGACTCTGCCGTTCGCCTGTGGATTGACCCTGGCCAAGTAAGGCATTGCTATCTGTGGCCTCAGTTTCCCTATCAATAACTGAAATGGACCAGATGAGTGGAAAGACACTGGCACTGGGGGCAGGAAATCTGGCTTCACCTAATGACCAGTTCGTCATGCAGCCCTGGGCCAGTCCCTTTGCAGGTGGGCCACGGTTTTCCCTTCTGTCCGATGAAGAGGGTTGGCCTGCCTGCTCTCCAAGGTCCCCATACCCCTGCCTCTGACATTTTGGGATTCTGGCATACTAGCTTCCTTAGGTCAATTAACTAACAGCTCCAGGATGTGTTTGTCCCCTTTCAATCACTGTAGAAGCTTCCAGATTGTTCTTTGGAACAGTTGGAGGCCCCTTAACCACTGTGGCTTCCCAGGCAGCTGGAGAAAATTTGGCCAGAAGGAACTTATGTTCCATTATTTTAAATAGAAAAATTAATATTATATTCACAGCCCACCTAAAAAGCCCAGTCAATTTGTCTGAATAGCAGTAAAACACCCTTAAACATCTATTTAACAAACTACTAAGGATTTTCACATAGTATGAAGCCTTACAATCTCTACATAATACAAAGTATTGACCTCATTTGATGTAATTGATACATAATGATACTACTGTACAGTGGTAGAGGCACATTATATTTTCTTTCAGTAAACATGTACTGTAATGTTAATTACACTGAAATGGTATATTAAACATGAGCTGACTACATACAAGTGCCACTTAGCCTAACGAAACACATAAATAAGCCAATTTGAAAATCACACTAATCAATACAATAGTTTCCTGAGTGAGGTTTGGCGGCAAGAGGAGGACGTGGTGGCTATAAGCGGTAGGTGAGATGGCTGAGGTCGGTCCATGCCCACACCCCAGGAACTGGGAATACCCTTTCTTTTTGACATTTAAGATTCGGGAAGCAAATGGCTCTGACCCATTATCTGAAGCCATAGATGAATCACTGGGTTAAAAAAAAATCCAAGTGCCATCTGTTTGCTTTTCTTCTGGCTACGGTTGTACAGCCTAGGACCATGCTCCAGTCATTGCATTTTTACCTACAACAAATCTGCTGTGTCAAGGCCACACACTCTTGTCATCATAGCTTGCCTGCCTGACGCAGGCGTGGGTGATGGGCACGTACATGGACAGCTTCATTCTGTGCACACACCCCTGCCCCTAATACTCTTCATGACTTCTGCTTTTTCTGTTAATGAAGACTGTTTCCAGGCCACCTAAGTTCACTCACTGTCTTCCCCGGTTTTACAATCTCCTAGAAGATACTTTCACTTATAAGGTGAGAAAGATGCCAGCAAATTATGCTCAACACATTTGGACAACTTGATAAAGGGAGAAAACCGAGACAGGTCTGCGGTACACACTACAGAACGCTCAACAGGGCTCACCCACAATGTGAATGTTGTCACCGGCGCACAGTTGACCAGTCAGGCAGGTATTCAATCAAGGCAGCAAATTAGAGGTAAAACTTTGCAAGCCGTTTTCATGAGTATTCAGATACAGAGAGTTCAGATATCAAGGAATACCTGAATTTGATTAATTATTTGTAATCCCCACAACTGCTGCTAATTCCTGCTTCACAGATGGGGAAACTGAGACTCAGAGGGCTGAATTAACCAGGATGGAAACAAGATCTGTCATACACTCTGTCCTTATTCTTTCTGCCTCACAGCATGACCCTGCACACATTAGGCTCTGCTTCTCCCCCACCTTATCCCCATTGGGCTGGCTGGGGATTTTCTGTTATCTCCAATCTCTCCTTTGGCTCTCTTTTTTCACCCCTTCTAATCTCATGTCCCCCACCAGCCCTCTTTCTCTTCCTACCAAGCACAGATCACTACCACCTCCTTAGTCCCATGCTACTTTGCCCTTAAAAAAGAAAAGGTATACTGGCCGGGTGTGGTGGCTCACACCATAATCCTAACTCTTTGGGAGGCAGAGGCGGTTGGATCACCTGAGGTCCGGAGTTCAAGACAAGCCTGGCGAACATGGCGAAACCCAGTCTCTACTAAAAGTACAAAAATTAGCCGAGTGTGGTGGTCGGGTGCCTATAGTCCCAGCTACTCTGGAGACTGAGGCAAGAGAATCCCTTGAACCTGGGGGCAGAGTTTGCAGTGAGCCAAGATTGCAACACCTTACTCCAGCCTGGGAGAAAGAATGAAACTCTGTCTTAAAAAAAAAAAAAAAAAAGGAAAATGAAAGGTATCAAGAAAGAATAAATATACATAGCCAAGTAAATCCTGGCTTCCCCTTCTCCAGTGCTGGAAAATGAGGTCACTGCTCCCCCAACCACCAAAATAAATATGCAGCCTGTCCCCCAGAGCCTCGCAGTGCTCTGGGTAAAGTTCTGTGTCCCCCTGCTTTGGTGACCACGTGTCCACTGACCATGCTGGACTGGGCAGAGCATGTGATGGTCCTTGCCACATTGCCCCAGACAACCTCATTCACTGCCATGACTTCAGTTACTACTTCTCAGCTGATAAATGTTCATATCCAGCCTAGAGTCTCCTCCTAAACCACAAAACCATAGTCCTGGGTTTCTGGTGCCACATGGTGTAACCTGAGCACCTGCTGCAGTTCCAGCAAACACCCTTCCTCCTTCCCCTCCTTCAGGCTCCTTATTTAATCAATAACCATGTCTGCTGATTTTGCCCTGGAAATATGTTTCCTATCCATTCATTGGCTCTCCATACCAAGACAACCATCTCTGTTCCAGGCCTCTCATCTCCCCCCAAGACCACTGTAATAATTTCCCTCCTGGTCCCTGGCCTCCTCACTCCAGTCCATTCCCCTCATGGCAGCTACACTGATCATGCCACCCCCTTCACTTAGGATTCTTTAATTCACCACAAACCAAGTCTGAATAAAGTAAGGCAAGAACAGATTCAATATTAGGACATAGGACTACCTCAGGTCGCCATGAAAAGGGCAGGGATGAAGGCCAGGGTGCCTTGACTCACCAGAATTCTCACTTCAAGTTTTGTGTCTTTACTTTCCTGGTATATTGTTTTTACTCTATTCTAATTCATACCAGTTTCTACTATGGGAGGGACAATATTAGCCACATATCACCCAAAGCTGTGTATTCCTTATCTTCATCTAGCTGTCACCCCCAATACCAGCTACCACCTTTGGTTCCAGGCTTAACACTCCTGGGACACTCACTTGAATGAGGTGCCCACCCCTAGAACAGTCAACTGTGGCCAGGCAGCAGAATCATGTAGGTACAAAAATTCCTAATTAATAATTCCTAGTTATGCAAAACTAGCAGGGTGATGTCATGGACTATGGACTATGTAATTTCCAAAGAAATGACAGTGGGGGCCCATCCCTGCATACCAGGGCCTTCCTAAAGATGTGGGAAACTGACCAAGGCAGGCAGCCATCCAGATTGATGATGTCGCCTCACTCATTTCAGTGCCGTCATCATATTTTCTTAGTGAGGATTACGTTGCCCTTTGAGAAATCAATAAAAGGTATAAACTTTGTTCCTAGAAAAATGAACATTCCACAGAATTTTGCATAAATTACAAGAGACTTGTAGACTATCTAAAGCCCAATCTCTGGTCCTCAAGTGAAGAACTCCTGCCTTGGAATCAATGTCTTTGCCTGGCTTCCAAGACCCAGCATGCTCTGGGCCCATCACTCCACATTGGCCCCTTGTCTTTAGCACCTATTCTCTAGCCATGCCTGACTCCACATGTGGACAGAGATGCTCCACATTTTTGCTTCTGTTTCTCCGCTGCACCACACATACTGAATTCATCCTGCAAAACTCAGTTCACGAAGCAGCTCCTCCAGGAAACATCCCCAATTCCAGTCTATCCAAGCTGAGTTTCTAGATTCAAATTGCCTCTGATTCCCCCAAACACCATTACAAATCATTCCTAGTAAAGCTTGAAGGTGTTCTGGAAACTGTCCAGGTAGTCATAGAGGCATAAAGCACAGACACTGATGAAAAGCCATTCTTGGGTATCTCCCAGTAGATATCATTGTGGTAGGGGCACAGTGGGCCAAATCCAGGCTATTTTTATATAGCCTGTGAACTAACAGTTTTTTATATTTTTGAATGGCTGACAGAAAAACAAAAGAATAATATTTTATGACATATAAAAATTGTATATGTCATAGACATATACAATTTAAGATTTGTCTCATTTAAGATTTCCATATTGTCCATGGCTTCCTTAGCAATACAAGAGCAAAGTTGAGTCATTACAATGGAGACCATACGGGCCACAAAGCCTAAAATATTTACTATCCGAACTTTTACAGCAAAGTTTTCTGCTCTTTATTGTAGACACTCCAAGGAACCACCATATTTGAAAGAAAGATGGCGTCAACTGCATGACACCATTGTTCATGTGCCAACAAGAAAGAAAGGATGCTGCCCTTAGGCCTCAACAATGAATCTCAATATCCAAGATATGCAAATTTAGGGGGAAGATGCTGTTTTGGAATTGATTAAATTGTTCTTAAATGCCTATCATGTGCCAGAAAATATTGTTGCTATTTTATATTCATTTTCCCAATTAATAATTCCTCGTTATTTGTTACCCCAGTGAAACTTTTTCCAAGAGGAAAGAACCATTGTGCCTGCGTCATAGAAAAGGAAACAGGCTCCAAGGGGTTACGTGACATGCCCAAGGCCACAGAGATGAGTCAGAAGTCTGACTCCATAGCCTGACTCTTTCCCACTCGACCAGGCTGCAGTGCCTTTCCAGATTATTAATCTCTTCCCCTGAACTTCACGCTCCAGCTGTGATCAACTGCGAACCTAAGGTTCTCCTTCCCCTAAGCCACTGCGAAAGGTCTTCCTCCCACTGGCCACATCCCTCACCTGCTCATCCTTCCCATTGCTGCTAGGCCATCCCTTTCCTGAGGAGGCATTCACAAATCAGATGAGCACTTGTTTTTGAACTCTCCCCAAAAGTGTCAGTCTACCTTTCTATTTCTCCATGACTAGCCTGGGTTCCTCGGAGACGAGAATGTTCTCTATGCACCATCACCAGTACCTGGTGCGGCACCTCATGCAGAGTGGGGACCCGGTGCCCGCTGGCTGTGTGGATCAACAAGGAATGGGTGGAAGCTCACAGCAAACAGGGAGAGTAAACGTTTTACAATTACACATTGTCCACTTGATCCCCAGTTCTTACAGCCAGTTTCAATCCTCTGCCTCCTGTACTCTGCAGAGCAGAAGAAGAGAACTGAACACAGCAGTGCTTGAGACCATCCCTGAGTTGCCTCATTTGGGTGTCATCTCCCCAACACTCTTCTCCTGGTCCCAGAGATCAACTCTGTTCTCTACTTTTTCTGTCTCTCGTCCACTTGCCCATCAGCATCTCCTCTCTGGTCAGGCATGGCCGCCATGACCTCCAGGCTGGTCACCATGCCGCTGATTGCTCCAACATTTCCTCTAATTCTCAGCTGCACTCTCAGAGATCCCCATTCTCCACTGACCCCCTGACTGGGCTCTGAAGAGGGAGGGTCACAGGTATCTCCTGCTCACACCACCAGCCCCTCTTCTTAGACTTCTAGAAAGTTCCTCTCCTTTCCCCAGAGAAAGGCAGCATTGTTTGTTCTTATGGAAATTTAAGCCTCAAGAGGGAATATGGAATACTTAAAAATCTATATGTGAATTATCTAATCTCATAGATTGACCACTTCATCAGCAGTCCAGTCACATCCTTTCTAAGAGGAACAATTATCTATCATCAGGAATACTTTCAGCTACAATACCAGATAACTCAACTAGCAGTTGTTCAAATCAATATGAATGTATTTTTCTCAAGAATTCTAGAGGGAGGCATTTACTCCAGTTAGCTCAGCAGCTCAACACTGCCAACAAGAGCTTATGATCTTCCACATTTCTGTTCTTGCCAGCCTTTTCTTTGGCCTTTCATCCTCACGCTGACATGATGGCTGCTGGAGCTCCAAACATTCAAGGCAGAATGAAAGGGGAAGAACTGGAATCAATCTACAACTGTCCCTTTTATTGAAAAACAAAAGCCTTCCCAGAAGTCTTTACCCACTGGCCCGCAGCAGACTTCCCCTTACTCTCATTGGTCAGAACTGGGTCACGTGACTATTCCTAGCTGCAAGAGGAAGACGGTTGTCATAACTAAGAATAATCATGATTCATTAGCTAGGCCTGGGAACACAGATGCCTGAAACAGCCCTGAAAGGAAACAGGTATGAAAATAGGTTGCCAACTGTAGAGGGTACAGTGAATAGGCTTGCTCATCCCCAGTTCCAGCACCTTCCCAGCATGCAAAGGCTGGAAAGCAAAAAAACTGCATTTTCCAGACTTGCTTGCAGCTAGCATCACAAATGCAATTTTGGTTTCTCCAATCAGTTGCACATTTTGAGTCAAGTGCAGAAACCAGCAGGAGGAAGACATTTTGTGGGCGTGGGTCCAGCACTGCTTCCTCGATGTCAAGGGCGGTCTTCCGGTTTAGTGCTTCCTGATTAGGATAGAAGCAGCAGCTCCCTGGGTGGGCCAGCTCTGGGCTGGTGTTGAGAGCTGTTTCTAGAAGCTCAGCCTAGTGTCTGTGTCTTCAGCCCTCTGAGGCTGTGCACCACCTAAACCCCTTAATAAATTCATTTTTTCTTAAACACACCCCTGAAGTCGACATTATTAGTCCCACTTCACAGAGGAGTAAACAGAGGCTCCCCTAGGAAAGCTAAATGCCTTGTTTCAGGCAACCCTACTCATAGTGGCACAATTAAAATTTAAAATAGGTCTGTCCAATGCAAAAACTTCTGTTCTCCCCTCCTGTACCCACCCAGCTGTCTTGACAGGCAAGGTGTAGAAAAGGTTTTCAACTCCTGAAAAGAGTTAAAAGTTTCGTTAGCAATAGAAGACACAGTAGATGACAGTGGTAAAAGGTAAGATTTCAGAGCTGCTATGAAAGTGTTATGGCAGGGGTCCCAAGAGTGTTTTAATCCTGCCCTATTCTTCTCAAAGGGTTCCTACCCAAGGCAGCTATAGACCAGGAACAATGGCCGAATGGGAATTAGTAGCCTACTTTATTAGCATTTGAGTCAGTGCCTAGTAACTGCCAAAGTGATAAAAGTCTGAGGTAGATCATAACACTTAGGCTTGAGGGCAAAGATAGATTTTCCACGTGTTCCCAGCCTTGCAGGGATCCAGTAGGTTCAGGTGAGTTCTGACCTTTAAGAAATAGTAGGCCGGCCACGGTGGCTCAAGCCTGTAATCCCAGCACTTTGGGAGGCCGAGGCAGGTGGATCACAAGGTCAACAGATTGAGACCATCCTGGTCAACATGGTGAAACCCCGTCTCTACTGAAAATACAAAAAATTAGCTGGGCATGGTGGTGTGTGCCTGTAATCCCAGCTACTCAGGAGGCTGAGTCAGGAGAATTGCCTGAACCCAGGACGCGGAGGTTGCGGTGAGCCGAGATCGCGCCATTGCACTCCAGCCTGGGTAACAAGAGCAAAACTCCGTCTCAAAAAAAAATAGTAATTTTGCTTAGTGCTGTAACTGGGTTCACTAAATTTTTCAGGCTTAGACAAAGGACATCAATGGATTATGGAGTTGAAGAGGTGAGAAGAGGCAGGTCTGACTGCAAAGGAAGTCAGAGAACACATCTATCTTATATAAACACTTTCAGAGAACTGAAAAAGAAGGAACATTTTCCAATTCATTTTATGGGGCCAAATCAACCTTAATACCAAAACCTGACAAGGACATTACATGAAAAGAAAATTATAGGACCATCTCTTCCATGAATATAGATACAAATCCTAAACAAAATATTAGAAAATTAGATATAGTAATATATAAAAAGAATATTACATTACAATCAAATTGGTTTTATTTCCAAAGTGCAAGGTTGATCAAGCAACATGGGGTGGGAGTGGTGACTCATGCCTGTAATCTCAGCAGGGATTACTAGGATTACAAGGGATTACTTTGGAGGCTAAGGCAGGCGAATTGGTTGAGCCCAGGAGTTCGAGACCAGCCTGGGCAATATGGAGAGACCCAGTTTCTACATAAACAATACAAACATTAGCCGGGTGTGGTGGCATGTGTCTGTAGTCCCAGCTACTTGGGACGCTGAAGGAAGAGCATCACCTGAATCCAGGAGACTGAGGCTGCAGTGAGCCATGATCATGCCACTACACTCTAGCCTAGGCAACTGAGTGAGACCCCGTCTCAAAAATAATAATAATAAGCAACATAAATCAGGGTTTATCAGCCTCAGCACTATTGTTACCAGTGGAGGGTGTCCAGGTTCTCGGCGTCTTAAACAAATAATTGGGCAAAACACACAGTGAAGAAAGAATGAAGAAATTTATTGAAAATGAAAGTATACTCCACAGTGTGGGAGCAGGGCCCTGTTACAGAATTTTTGGGAGTTTAAAAATCTTCTAGAGGATTCCATTGGTTAGTTAGTTTATGCCCAACTAGGTAAATGATGAGAGTGAAGTAAAGTTACATAGTCATTTACTTCACATCTGCCCTATGGAGATGATATTTCCTGTCAAGTTGAAGTGTGAATCCGCCTTATGTTCCTTGCCTCCAGACCCGATTTTCCTGCCTCATTTCCCCTGTAAGAGATGTGATCTCCATAAATCTTCATGGGAGGTATAAGGACCAATCATCTTTTTTTCTGTAACTGCTTCATGCTGGTTTGGGGCATAGTCCCTACCTATTGAGGATGACGAAACTCTCTCCCTGCTCTGTCTAGTGAAGACAGTGTAGCTTCTTGAGGGTGAGGGGTGGTGTCTTCACCTGGAACTGGCTGGAACCTTTGCTGCATGATCATCTAAAGCCTGATGGTCTCTAGGTGAGAAGAAATGAATTTACTTAAAGATTTAATGGGAACTTCAGGGGGTGGATACATATGTTGTCAGGAATGTTTGTTATAGAGATTTGCAGGAAAAAAAAAACCCTGGTCTGTTCTAGAATCTATGTGTTTCCTTAAAGTCTTAGCACAAGCAACTCCATTTTGCTTTGGTTTGGTTTGTTGGGGCCTAGTGTAAACTGGTCATGGGATGGGATGGGGCTTAGCTCCCTACCCAGGGGGATGTGCCCTGAGGTTCTTGGCCTCCCTTGCCCCAGGAATGAGGAAGAGGGCACCGGCCTGCAGTGAGCTTACCATTCAAGTACATAGCAGGCCTAAAGAGTTTAGCAGAAAGTGACTTATTAGGCAGAGAGAGAGAAGGAGAGAAAGCTTCCACGCTGCTGTGAGGAGGGAATCCAAAGAGGATATCTGCACAGGTAGAGAGGGAGAGACAGCTCCCACGTTCTTGTGTGAGGGGATCCCAGAGACAGAAATCCATGCAGGTAAGGTGCAGTGGAATTTTAACTCTGAAGTTATTCCTGCCCCATTCATGTTTTTCTCCAATGAGAGGTGTTCTTTTAAACTTCCTCTGGAGTGACTAAGCCTCGCCTCTGATGCTGGATTGGCTGTCCACCCCAGAGCAGAGGCCCTTCCTCCCAGAGCTTTTTGCAGGCTTTTTTTAAACAGAGGAGCACACCTGAAATTGTACCTAGCTCGCGTGTGGGAAAGTTAGACAAAGAACTCCGGGTTCCTGGATGGGGAGGCAGTTGGAGGCATGCTGCTGGGAAGTTCTTGTCTTTGAAACCACACCCCTTGTGAACCAGGGAAGACAGATTTTTTTCCTTTAACACAGTCCCTGACTAGTTCATGAGCTTAGTCCAAAGCAATGGCCTCCCAGAATTTTCTTTAAAAAATTCCCCCTTTTTGGTCAAGTTCTCACTTAGGTGAGAGTGTGACCAAAACTTAAGGCCTTAGCACCACTCTCAGTTACCATCATTTTGGGTCTCCGATCTCAGCACGTCATTCATGGGTTGTGATGACCTCATGGTTGTATATTTCTTTCAGCTCTTGTCGTTCCAGTTGAAGAGAGACCATATGACACTCTAGAGATGGCTTTAGGCAAGCATTTAAAACCTTTGAGAGAATACAGCACACCATGGAGACTATTATTATTACTATTGGGAGGATAGCAACAAGAATTCAGAGTATGTTCCTTACCCAAGGTCCCCATAAACCAAACCTCCTAAAACCAGATAGATCAAAGGATGACTTAACTAAACAGTCTCTTCGTTAGCCCACTGCAACTGAATTTCCATAATACCAGATGTTTTCTCCATAGGCCATGAGTGCCCGCAGCTGCACAGATACTTCTCTGTTCAGCCAATTCTATTATAACTTTTGCAAGAGAATTGTTTGTATCCTTTATAGTAGAATTTGTCATAGAGCCTATCATGAGGGATACATTTCTAATCATCACTTCTTTTACTTTAAACCATGGAAAAAGAACCTAACAAATGATGCCGTTCTAGAAGAGTGAAGGCCTCCTGGCAATGTTCTCTTTAACCCATGATGTGAGTTAAGAGGTATGAACCAATGTTTTGTTTCTGACTCATGGCAATGTATGTACCATTAAAGTTTCTCACCTACATTGGGCATTCATCTTTTATCTGTCCAAGTATAAGGTTATCCATGTGTAAGACTGGCTGCAAACTCCTTCACAAATAAAGTACACCCCATAAGGGCACATCATAGACATCTTTTCCACTTGTATTGTTCATAGAGGCATAAGCAAGGGAAATATTCATAGATAAGAGTTTCCTGATAGTCGAAGTCTTAATCTGTGAACTTGGAAAAAGCTGTTTACATCAAGGATGCCATCCTCCTCTGGAGAGAAATCTCAAAGGTTCCAATGGGTTTACAGTCCCAAGAATGTGGAGAAACCCTTCTCAGTTGTGAGATACTAACCCAAAGTTCAAGGTCATGAAGTTTTATTGTAGTGTGGATGGCAAGGACAGTTCTTTTTCTGATCTTCCCAAAAGATGCAAACAATATAAAGCTTTCTTTAACTGGTGAAAACACACTGCAGCACAATAATCTATCGTCATAACATCAGCGCTCTTGCATGGGAAAGCTTTTATACAACCAGAAAACATGCATTGAAAATAACAATTGAATGAGATTTTTTAATAAAATGTGTAAATGGCTCAGGTGACCAAATGTGCCTGAGGCTTAAACTGTTTTCCCAGGAATATGGGACTAAACACTGGTTATAAGCGAGTTAAGTAATTTGTAAGTTACCACACCAATGTATTTAATTTGAATTATTTTATCTTTTCCATATGAGTCATGGAATGCAAAACTTTTAATAACAAAAGCTTTAAGGACTGAGGGAGGACAAGGTGGCCGTCCTGGTTCTCCTTATATCCTCTTGAATACCAGCTGTTTTTCCAAATCAGGTGCATAGCACGGATAACTGATGGGTTATCAGGCAATGGGACTTAGACCATGGAGTTTATTCAAATTGTATATTTAAACAATTTCAGTATCAGCTGGTTTAACATGAAAATCTGACCAAGTATTTTCTTGGTATTTAATTAATTGTTTTGTTCTACTTGGGTTAGTAGCTTTATACAAGGAAATTTGGTTATTTCTGTGGCTTGTAACAACAACGTAATAACCGTAATTATAATTGATTGACAGCAAATACTTAGACATTAGAATTTGTAAAATCCCATACAATTTTGAAACATATATTAGTATTACTTACAAAAGTAGGCCTTAAAGAAGATTGAGCATCATTTTGGCAATTCTGTATACCTAAACATGTTAAGTAATCCTGCTTACCTCTTTTCTGAATGTTTTCAGGGGTCCTCTGATCCATCCAAAAAGCCAGCCATTAGGAAAGACAATTTTGAAACTAAGTTATTTATTTTACCAAAATGATGACTCAGAAATTTGAAAGAAGCAGAAGTATTTTATAACCTTTTATTTTAAAAACCCACACGTTTTACTGTTCTCACACAGCCTGTATGTAAAACTATTTCTAGTAGTTTTAATTGCATATTATAATGGTGATTCTTAGCAATTTTTTTTTTTTTTTTGAGACAGAGTCTTGCTCTGTCGCCAGACACCAGGCTGGAATGCAGTGGCGCAATCTCGGCTCACTGCAGCCTCCCCCTTCCGGATTTAAGCAATTCTCCTGCCTCAGCCTCCTGAGTAGCTGGGACTACAGGCATGCACCACCACACCCAGCTAATTTTTGTATTTTTAGTAAAGAAGGGGTTTCACCATGTTGGCCAAGATGGTCTCAATCTCTTGACCTCGTGATCTGCAAGCCTTGGCCTCTCAAAGTGCTGGGATTACAGGGGTGAGCCACTGTGCCCAGCCAGCAATTTTAATTTTAATGCAAAACCTGGTAAGTTATGTTAATTATGTACTAGGTGCTGATAAGGTTTGATTATTTTCAGCATAACGAGGGGTGTGGCCAAAGCCACATATCCCCAGGCTTTACTGAGTTGTAAAGCAGGCAAGTTCAAGCATTTTCAAAAGCTGAAGAAGCAACTCTACCTCCTGACCTTAGGTGATCCACTGGCCCCAGCCTCCCAAAATGCTGGAATTAGAGGCATGAGCCACCTTGCCTGGCCAAGAATATTTTATCATCTAAACTTTTTCCATATTTTTCTCCCCTGCTTATGGTTCCTTACACATTGTTTCATAAATAACCTTTTTGAATCTGTAATTTGAACTAACTTTTGGATAACTTCTGAATTAGACAAAATTATTCTTTTTCTCACTAATAACGTAACCCTTTGGGGCACATTTTGTATACAGAATTTTGTGTTAACTAGAATTTTTATGCTAAAACTTTAATGAAACTCTAAAAAGCAAGAAATCCTGAACTATCAGATATGAACGTTTATAGATAAGAACAATTCCACAATTTTAGAAACATATCTCCCCATATCACAACTCTTTCATATTGGAAATGACACAGATATTAAATGAGCATCAAAAATAACTTTAAGATTTTAATTTACACAAAAAGTTTGACTAAAACATTTAACCCTGTCTGGGCACAGTGGCTCACGCCTGTAATCCCAGCACTTTGGGAAGCCAAGGCAGGCGGAGCACAAGCTCAGGAGTTCAAGACCAGCCTGACCAACATGGTGAAACCCTGCCTCTACTAAAAATACAAAAATTAGCCAGGCATAGTGAGACGCACCTGTAATCCCAGCTACTCAGGAGATTGCGGCAGGAGAATCGCTTGAACCTGGGAGGTAGAGGTTGCAGTGAGCCAAGATCGCACCATTCCACTCCAGCCTGGGTGACAGAGCAAAACTCTGTCTCAAAAGAAAAAAAAGTTTATCTCATTCGGTACTCAGTTCTTTCACTTTTAACAAGGGGGGCATGAGACATCAATTAACATATGTAAAATGAACATTGGTTCTGTCTGGAAAAGCAGGGGCTTGGGCTTCCAGGTCACAATATAGGTGCAAGATGAATGGTTGCATTCTTTTGAGTTTCTGATTAGCCTTACCAAAAAAGGCAATTAGATATACATTTATCTCCGTGAGACTGAATAGAATGGGAGGCAGCGTCACCTCAAGCAGCTTGTACTCCTGATTTTTCCTTCAGCCTAGATATTTTGGGGGGCACAAGATATTTTCCTTATAAATTACTCGCATTTGTCAAAAGGAAGCATGCAAACCATAGTTTTATAGTTAGAAAAGAGAAGAGGGATTTCTCTTCTCGGGTCTGTGACGGGCATGGTTTCAAAGGCAAGAGTTTCCCAGCTCCACGTCTCCATCCCGGAACCAAAGGGGTTTTAAATGTAAAGTTCTTTGTCTGGGTTTCCCACTTGTAGTAGGCTAGGTAGAGAGAGCCAGATGAAGCTCCTTTGTCCCAAAAAACCTGCCAGAAGCTCTGGGAGGAGGGGACTCTCTTACTCACAGTTGTGGACCAAGCAGCCAACCTGGTGTCAGAGTCAAAGATCAATCACTCCAGAGGAAGTTTGAAAGAACTCCTCTCATTGGACAAGAACATGAATAAGGAGGGAATAACTCAAGGGTTAAAACTCCAGCTGCTCCCTACCTATAGGGATTCCTTCTCTGAGTCCCCTCCCATGACAGTGTGAAAGCTGTCTTTCTTCTTTTTTTTTTTTCTCTCTCTCTCTCTCTGTCTAATAAATCACTTTTCCGCAAAACTCTTTGGGTCCACGATATTTATTCAAAAGGCAAACTCACCACACCTCCAGGGCCCCTTTCCCCATTCTTTGGGGTTAGCAAGGCTAAGAACCTCTTCAGAATGGGGAGTTGAATACGCTGCCCCAGTTACACTTCCATGCCAAACACTGACATCTCAAAATATCTAGCAAACATAAAATTTAGACAAAATGTATGCTGACAATTCTGAAGGCATTTTTATTTTTATTCCAATAATTTTAAAGCTAACTTGTTTAGTAAAGTTATACTTAAGTCATGTGAACTTGAAAATTGCTTAGGCTTATTTACTTAATTTATGAGCACTCTTTTACTTATAAGCCAATGTAGTAGACACAATATATAACAATAAGTGCACATACAAATAAACACATATAGAAATGTATACACACACAAACAAAGATCCAACAGCCATGGATACCTTAGCCATGAGATAGTAGTACAAGCTTGCCAGTTTTACTTTATTTTGTCCCAGTAGATAATCCAATGAAGGCTGGGAACCAAAATTTTGGGTAAGGCAATCTCTATGGCAATTTGCTTTTTAAAGGTCAAATTTTCCCAGACTCCAAAGAGTGCTGGAGCTGCAAACAGCATTGAAGGAGAGCATCACATGTTTGCCAGGCTCCCTGCTTAGAACAGCAGCCCAAAAGCCTGGATACATGCAATGCCATTCCACTTACCCATTCAACGGTGTTAAATACAGTGAGTTCCAAGTTGCTCTTCAAAGAATCAGTATGCCAGTATGTTCAGTTTTCATGTTCTTTGTTCTCCATTTTAAAGTTTAACTTCCTCACCTCTTTGCCCCTAGTTTTAGTAAACAACCTCCCTACCAGCTCTGATCAGTAGTTCACATGTGTTCCTCTGGTCACCAGCTCCATCCTGAGTCACCTTTAGTCACCTGTTCCATAACAGTCTTTCGCACCAAAACTGTTTACCCCACCACTCTGGCTCATACCCCCGCTCTCTTTAAAATAGCCAGTCAGAATTAGCTTAGACTGTGCAGTCCAACCCTACCTATAGAGGAATGACACAGCAGTAGGGGCTACCTGCGTCAGGGATAAGAACCCCTTCCTCTCCCTTGTTCAGGTATGCTCTTACCATTGTTCCATCCATGATACATAGCCTGCTATAGAAGAAAATTGCCTTGCTGAAAAAATTTATATTTGAGTGCTATTTCTTTTACAGCACCAAAAGTTTATTTCTAACAAATTTGGGGGCCTGCCTGGGATTCCCATTCTCCTCTGGGGAGGGTCTAGTCCTCTCCCATGAGGAGGTGAGCCTCACTGCCTCATTGTGGTGGCCTCAGGAGTAAGGAATCAAGACCTATCCAGTGTGATGAATAAAACTGGACTCAGTGACACAGGAAGAAACAGACCAACAACTTGGGGACAAAGATCATCACATAGCATGGCGACTAGGTAACTCTGGGCACTGACCAAAGTAAGAAATGTTGCAAAAGCAACAAAGTATTTTCTGGTGGTCAGGACCAAGGTAAGAAAAGCTGTGGGGGGCAGTGAAGTATTCCTTGATTGGGACCCAGGTAAAAAAAGCTGCAGGGGTGGTAAAGTATTCCTTGGTCAGGACATACGAAGGCAAGAAAAGCCATGGCGGTGGTGACGTATTCCTTGGTCGGGGTATCTGGGAAGTTATAAACAGGTGAGAAATCTCCACTGGGCCTCACACAAACCACCAGTAGTAGGGAAAGTGAGAAATTTCCAGTAGGGGAAATTAAGCTTCACACCAAAAGGCAAGACATTTCTAGTGAGGGAAATTGAACCTCACCCCAAAACTATCAAGATGGGAAATACCTCAAGTAAGGTAAGAGACAAAAAGAATAAAGCTAGCAACAATTTTCCCTTGACAGCCCCCAAGGCCTAATGTTAAAATATTAGAAAGAAAATAAAAAGACCTATCAAATTCCCAGAAAGATTCAAAAAGCAAATGAGGAAATATGCAGGTCTAGAATTAGAAGCCCCCCCCCAAATGAGGGATGTTAAAGCTTCATTTTGTAACTTATAGTGGGCCAGATGTTAACAAGAAATTACAAAGGATAGAGAGCTAGAAAGATAGAAGAGCTACTAAGAGAAGCTCAAAAGTATATGTAAAAAGAGATGAAGAAAAAGCAAAAGCAGAGGGCAAAAATTCTGTGTCCACCATACAACAAAGTACCCCGGGGGCCGGAACCTGTAAGGAACTAAGACCCCCATGCTCCAGGCAATATAAAGGGTATGAAAGAGTAAAGCCAGGAGACTCAAAGGTAGAAAAAAAAAATCTTAGAGGAGACAGAAGTGAAATATAAAAGCCAATTGCTAGTATCGAATTTCTGTTAATTCTGCAAACAGGAACAAATCTGTTAGGAAGACATTTAATGCTAAAATTAGGCTTAGGCCTCCAAATCAATCCTAGAAAATTCCTCCCTTCCCTAAACTTGCTCACCACCATGGACAAAGGACACATGCATCCCGAGGTATGGTCAAAAGATGGGAATTGAGGAAAGTTACCATTTCCTCCCATTCATGTTAAATTAAAAACTCCTAAGGAAGTAGGAAAGAGAAAACAATACCCAATTCCTTTAGAAGCTAGGGTAAATTTAAAAGCTATAATTGCAGGCCTTCTCCATGATGGGCTTCCTAAACCCTGTATGTCTCCCTGTAACACCCCAATAGTTCCTGTAAAGAAGCCAGACAGGACATACAGGTTAGTGCAAGACCTCAGAGCTATTAATCACGTACTCCAAACTATACACCCTGCTGTTTCCACTTCTTTCACTATTATCAGTGAGATCCTGTACATTCAACAATGGTTTACAGCAATTGATTTAAAAGATGCCTTCTGGGCCTGTCCATTAGCAGAGGACAGCTGGGACCTGTTTGCCTTTGAGTGAAAAGACCCTCACTCCAGTTGAAAACAGCAATACCGATAGACAGTCTTACCCCAAGGGTTTACGGGGTCTCCAAATTTATTTAGTCAAATATTAAAACAAGTCATTTAATTAGCAAAGGTAAACATAGAATTTAGCTTAAACAAGTTGAAGGCATCATATCCTTGCCCCTACCAGAGACTAAACAAGAACTCAGAAAATTTTAGGATTAGTCAGATACTGTCATCTATGGGTAGACTTGTATGCCCTAAAAACAAAATCCTTATACAAAAAGCTCATGCAAGACAGGCCAAACCCCCTCATTGGGCAATTACCGGAAATCCGACACGTGGAAAGTTTAAAACATCTACTAATAACTGCCTCTGTCCTAGCTTTACCCTCCTTAAAGCAGCCATTCCATTTTTTTGTCAGTGTAAACAAGGCATAGGCTTAGAAGTTCTTACCCAAAAGCACAGAGGCCACTGGCAACTCAGCCTTCCTATCAAAAATCCTTAACCCGGTAACCCATGGATGGCCCAAATGTATTCAATCTGTAGTGGCAACTGCTTTGCTAACAGAAGAAAGTAGAAAAATAACTTTTGGAGGAAACCTCACTGTGAGCACACCTCACCGGGTCAGAACTATCCTAAGTCAGAAGCCAGAAAGGTATCTTACTGACTCAAGAATCTTAAAGTATGAGACTATTCCGTTAGAAAAAGATAATTTAACATGAACCACTGATAATTCGCTTAACCCAGCCAGTTTCCTAACAGGGGATCCAAATCTAAAGAGAGAGCACACGTTTAGATTTAACTAATTACCATACAAAGGTCCGACCAGACCTAGGAGAAACTCCCTTCAGGATGGGACGAGGCTTATTTGTAGATGGTTTCTCCTGGGTAATTTAAGGAAAACACACAAAATGGATATTCAGTAACTGATGGAAAAACTCTTGAAGAAATAAAGTCAGGAACATTGCATAGTAATTGGTCTGCCCAAACTTGTGAGCTGTTTGCACTCAGCCAAGCCTTAAAGTACTTGCGGAACCAAGAAGGAACCATCTATACCGATTTTAAAAATTTGGACTGAACGAGGTCTCATCAATAGTAAAGGTCAAGACCTTGTTCATAAGGAGCTAATCCCCAAGTACTGAATAACCTTCAGTTGCCAGACGAAACAGCTATTGTCCATGTCCCTGGACACCAGAAAAGCCTTTCTTTTAAAAGTTGTGGAAATAACCTAGCGGATCAGATAGCCAAACAGGCTGCCATTTCTTCTAAAATGCCTATTTTTCACTTAACTCCCTACCTTCCTCCTCCTACTGTGATCCCCATTTTTTCTTCCACTGAAAAAGGAAAACTAATAAAAATAGGGCTAAAGAAAATTCGGAAGGAAAATGGGTGTTACTAGACCGAAGAGAAATGTTACCCAAACCCCTCATGAGAGAAGAAGTCCTCTCTAATCTGCATCAAGGGACCCACTGGGGGCCCTAAGCCATGTGTGACACAGTCCTCAGAGTTTATGGGGGCGTAGGAATTTATACCCTGGCCAAACAGGTTATAGACAGTTGCTTAGTATGAAAAAAGAACCACAACAATGAAAACTAATAAACTATAAAAAGATTACCCCTTGGGGGAAGGAGTCCAGACTTAAGGCCATTCCAAAGTATCCAAATTGATTACACAGAGATGCCTGCAGTTGCTAGTCTAAAGTATTAGTATTAGTAGATCACCTTACTCATTGGATAAAAGCTATTCCATTTTCAAGTACAACTGGTACTAATGTAGTTAAGGCATTAGTTGAAAATATTATGCCCAGGTTTGGATTAATAGAAAACATTAATTCAGATAATGGGACTCGTTTCACTGCAAATGTCATTAAAAATTTAGTCCAGGTACTAGAAATAACATGGGAATATCATACTCCCCGGCACCCACCTTCATCAAGAAGAATGGAAAGAATGAACCAAACTCTAAAAAGCCCCTAACCAAATCAGTCTCAGAGACTCGGTTGCCATGGACTAGATGCCTTCCCATTGCCCTGTTGAGAATCCGAACTGCTCCTCAGAGAGATGTTGGCTCATCCCCTTATGAAATGTTGTAGAGATTACCCTATTTGCACTCTACTACTGACATTCCCAAGTTCAAAACAGAAGATCAGTTTCTTAGGAATTACAGACTTGGTTTATCTTCCACTTTCTCTTTCCTCAGAACTGAAATCTTTTAGCACAGGCACCACCCCTGCAGTTCCCTGTACATCACATCAGCCTGGGGATCACGTCCTCGTCAAAAGCTTGCAGGAGGAAAACTTTGAACCGGCCTGGGAAGGACTTTACCTAGTGCTCCTAACTACTGGAACTGCAGTCTGGCCAGCAGAAAAAGAATGGACTCATCACACCTGAGTCAAGAGAGCACCACCGCCTCCAGAGTCATGGGCCATAGTCCCAGGGGAAACTCTACCAAACTAAAGCTAAGAAAAGTTTAACCCCCTTTCATCTACTCTATTGCCCTTCTTCTTTCCTTCTACTGCTAACCACCTCTAATGTAACCAAGTCAATTTCACCTCAAACTATTATATTTAATGCTTGTGTTGTTTACCCTATGGAGACCTGTCAAGTCAGAGACAGCTCTCCACTTCAGAAAAGCACCTCTGATCTTCCTGGCTTTCCTCAGACTGGACACTGGTGAATCGTGATCATTTAATCTGGGGAGATTTTGATGAAGACCCCAGTGTCAACTAGGAGTCTTGCCCTCCTGAGACAGAATTTTTATGCTGTAGTTGGTCAAACATTCTGTGGACCACTAAAGAGCAAGGATGGGGCTGGGCACGGTAGCTCACGCCTGTAATCCCAGCACTTTGAGAGGCTGAGGCGGGCAGATCATGAGGTCAAGAGATCGAGACCATCCTGGCCAACATGGTGAAACCCCGTCTCTACTAAAAAAATACAAAAATTAGCTGGGCATGGTGGCGCGCGCCTGTAGTCCCAGCTACTCAGGAGGCTGAAGCAGGAGAATTGCTCCACCCGGGAGGTGGAGATTGCAGTGAGCTGAGATCGCGCCACTGCACTCCAGCCTGGTGCCTGGCAACAGAGCGAGCCTCTGTCTTAAAAAAAAGAAAGAAAGAAAAAAAGAGCAAGGATGGACATCCCCAATCAGTAGATGTAATGTAATTTCCTAAAGCCATGCATTCACTTTACAAAAACAAACAAACAAACAGAAAATAGCTTCCCCTAACCTTCAGCTAAACCAGTACAATTCAGTGCAGGTTACTATCTCAAACCTCAAAGCTCTCTGTCTTCTCTAAGCTGGTTGCTTTCTTTAAGCCAGTTTTATGAAATGGGGGCTGAGGTTTCAGAAGCCTATCAGATCCTTTAAAATATGCTTCATTGCTCCCCCACGACCTGCATCTTCCTGTAAGCCTTCTTCTGGAACTTCCCATGGCGAAGCTGTTGATCCTCCACCATCTAATAACAAGGCCAGGGCAGCTATTGTAAAAGTCAAAGACCTAAAACAAATGTTAGCAATTGAGACAGGATATCAAGATGCAAACACCGGGTTGGAATGGATCAAATAGTCCATCCTCATGATAAACAAAAGCAATGGTTATGCTTGGGCACACAGCAGGTCAGAGGCCCAGATTGTCCTCTTTCCGCTTGGATGGTCCTCCAGTCGACCAGGCATGGGTTGTCTGTTAGTTATTTTCCAGGATTCCACAGCCTGGGGTAACAAGTAGTGCTGAGTCCTCTCTCTGCTATATCCCAAAATTCAACACCCTGCAAGTCAGCCCCTGAGGGCTATCCAGCTTCCATCTCCTGACACTAAGTTCACTTTGTGTGTCTCACAACAAGGAGAAAACTCAGCATTCCTTAGAAACCTGAAAGGATGCAGTGAGCTTAAGACTTTTTCAAGAGCTTACAAATCGGTCAGCCCATGATCATCCCCGAGCAGATGTATGGTACTTTTGTGGTGGACCTTTACTGGAGACTCTCCCAAGTACTGGAGTGGCACTTGTGCTCTAGATCAATGGGCTATTCCTTTCACCCTGGCATTTTGTCAACCAGAGAGAGGAAAAATACAACATCATAAAACAAGGAAAGCCCCTCATGAGTCTTCCAACACTCACATTTATTTAGATGCAATTGAAGTCCCACAAGGAGGAGTACCAGATAAATTTAAAGCCCAAGATCAAATAGCTGCAGGATTTAAGTCAATATTTTGGTGGGTGACAATTAATAAAAACATAGATTGGATAAATTACATTTATTACAACCAACAATGGTTTATTAACTACACTAGAGACGCTGTTAAAGGAATAGCTGAGCAATTAGGGGCCACTAGCCAGACGGTTTGGGAAAACAGCATAGCCTTAGACATTATATTCTCAGAGAGAGGAGGAATCTGCATTATGATTGAAACTCGGAGTTGTACCTTCACCTCAAACAACACCACCCTGATGGAAGTATAACAAAGGCGTCGCAAGGTCTAACTGCTCTGTCCAACGACTTAGCCAACAACTCAGGGGTAAATGACCACTTCACAGGGTGGCTAGAAAAATGATTTGGTAAATGGAAAGAAATCGCGGCCCCACTTCTTACTTCTCTTACAGCTTTACTAAGTGTACTCATTCTTGTCGGGTGTGTGTCATACCATGCATCCGTAGGCTGGTGCAAAGACTCACAGAAGCAGCACTTACTAAAACCTCCCTTAACTCTCCCCCACCTTATTCAGAGAAGCTTCTTCTTTTAGAGAATCAAGCAGAACTAAGCCAAGACATGTTAAAGGAAGTTTGAAGAGAAAGAACTATAAAATTTAAGAGGGGGAGCTGATAAATACTGAGTTCCAAGTTTCTCTTAGAAGAATCAGTATGGCAGTATGTTTAGTTTCCGTGTTTTTTGTTCTCCATTTTAAAGTTTAACTTCCTCATCTCCTTGCCCCTTAGTTTCAGTAAACAACCTCCCCACTAGCTCTGAGCAGTAGTTCACATCTGTTCCCCTGGTAACCTGCTCCATTCTGAGTCACCCCTGGTCACCTGCTCTGACCTGAGTCACCTTAAGTCACCTGTTCCGTGACCGTCTTTCTGGCTGAAACAGCTCACCCACCACTCTGACTTGTATCCCTCCTCTCTTTAAAATAGCCAACTGGAATTAGCTTAGACCATGCAGTCCAACCCTAGCCATTAGGGGAATGGCACAACAGTAGGGACTACCTACATCAGGGATAAGAACCCCTTCCACACCCTTGTTCAGGTATGCTCTCACCATTGCTCCATCTATGAGATGCACCCTTCTATAGAAGTAAATTGCCTTGCTGAGAAAGTTCATATTTGAGTGCTGTTTCTTTTGCAGCACTGAAAATTTATTTCTAACAATGGCAAACTCCAGATTCCAAACAACGTTGGGGCCAAACAGCATTGCAACTATGAGAGATATTCTAAGGTGGGTTCATTACTAGACCTCAAAAACTCTGTTGAGAGTGTCCCCTTTGGGAAGACTGAGGTCCGTAGGATCCCCTGGAGCATCTGTCCCCCTGTGGGGTCCAATCTTAGAGTGTTAGAAGTCTCTGACCTTAGGTGAGCACTGGTGCCACTTAGCATGCTTTCCCTCCAGAGCCTACTGTGAGCTTTCCCTTGGTACCTGGGTGAAATCCCCAACTCTTAGAATCCTATAATTTGATAAGGCCACGCTTTCCTATGCTTCCCATTCTATGAACTTTAATGACAGGAACTGGAGGCTGGGTAGGGTTCTTTTGCTCTTAACCAGTTGAATAGGGGAAGGAAATAATTTAGCATTAAAAAAGAAGGTTTAAGTTGCCTGAAACATCTGTGTGTTTGCTCTCAGCTGCGTCACATGTAGAGATCAGGGACTATATGCAGAAAATATTTTTTAAAAAAGAGTCCTTCCCCTTTCCAGGTAGGGCAATTATTCCCATTCACTCCTGGGCCTTCAGGCAATTCCAGGGAGTGACCCCAACCAATTGTCCTCAGTTTCCAAGGAGCTACTAGGAAACAGCAACTAAAAGACTAAAAAAGAAAGAAAGGGGTTAAAAAAAAAAAGACCCTGGTCCCTTAAGTGAACCTGGCAGTCACAGTTAGGCACCTCTGCATGGAAACCCCTTAGTTTCACCAACCATGGCCAGAAACCTGCAGTTTCTCCTGTGTTTAGGCACTGCCCACCAAGGCTCTCAAGTTGGAAAGGAAAAGAGAGAGAGAGACAGATTCCCCTGAGTGGAGCTGAAAGGAAAGGGAAAAGGAGAAAAATAAATCCCAAACTTCGGGCCTACCTTCTCCTGGAATTTCTCCTGGTTGGCTTGCCAAAATATGTTACCAAGGAAGGGTATCCAGGTTCTTGGTGTCTTGAACAAGAAATTAGACAAAACACACAAACACAGCAAGGAAAGAATGAAGACATTTATTGAAAATGAAAGTTTATTCCACAGTGTGGGAGTGGGCCTGAGCATAGGGACTCAGGGGCCCCATTACAGAATTTTGGGGAGTTTAAATACCTCTAGAAGATTCCACTGGTTACTTGGTAATATGCAGTATGTAAATGAAGAGGATGAAGGAAGAGGATGAAGCAAAGTCACAAAGTGATTTACTGGGATACACTCTATGGAGAGGATATTTCCTGTCATAGCTGAAGTACAAAGTAGCCTTATGTTCCCTGGCTCCAGACCTATTGTCCTGCCTCACTATTGGATTATTCTTTGTTGTGGAGATCAGTTTCTATGCATTGTAGAATGTTTAACAACACCACAGGCTTCCATGCAGTAGATGCCAATCACACACACACACACACACACACACACACAGAGCTGAGTTAATAAAAAATGTCTCCCAAAATTGCCAAATGTCCCCTAGAGAGAAAAATTGACATCAGTTGAGAACCACTGATGAAAGCACTGATGATCATCTCATTAACACAATAAGTAGAAAAATCTGTAAGATTATCTTACCAGATGGAGGAAAGGCATTTGATAAAAGTCAACATCAGTTTATGATTTTTAAAGTACTAACAGTCTAGTACAAAAGGAAATATCTAATCTGATAAAAGGTACCTACTTTTCAAAGTCTGCAGTAAGCAAACATTTTAATTAATAGTGAAATACTGAAAGTTTTCCCACTGAGATCAGGAAACAGGCAAGGATGTCTACTAGCATTAATGGGATTACATTCTGTTGGAGACGCTCACCCACCCCATGCAATAAAAGAAGGAAAATAAATAAAAACAGGAAGAAATAAAACAGATTGTTTGCACACAATATGATTGTCTGCAGAGCAAATCCAAAGGCATCTATAGATGAAGTTAGCAAGTTTACCATACACAACTTCAATAAACAAAAGTCAACCTTTTGAAATAAACCCCTAATAAACAATCAGACAATAAAAGTAATGGGGACTATAATTATCTGTCTTTTCCACCTCACTGGGGCTGCTGTGAGGGTCAGGTTAGATCATTCCAGGTTAAAATGCCCTGAACATCAGAGTTTCTGAGGACAGAAGGGAAGGATCCTCACATCTTTGTCCTGGGGAGGAAAACTTGGGACTGGGACTTAAAGCACAGAAAGCAAGGAGGAACAGAAACCTCCAAACTCCAGCTCTGCTTGCCTCTCCAGCCTCCTCCCCACAGACCCCACCTCACACTCATGACTCTGCATATTGTTTCCTTACCTGTCCTATCTGTGCCAGCCAGGCACCTAACTGATGTGTCTTTGCACATGTCAGTCCTCCTGCCCAGAATGCCTTTCCCTCCTTACCCAGAGAACTCTTATTCACTCTTTAAGACCTGACTCTGATGTCCCCTTTTTGGTGAATACTTACCCGTTTCCCAGGCAGAGTTAGGTGTCCTACAGATTCCCCCATGATGAGCCCCTCAGTTCAGCAAGCATGCCTTTCATGTCTCCTGGACAGGGGTGAGATTCAGATGAAGCAGACAGTCTCTCCCCACAGGCCGCCCTCCAAGTCTCCATGCTCTCCCTCTTTCTTTGTTGGCTGGCCAAATGCAGAGGATCCGGAGGGGCACTCTGAGCCCCTGTAGGGTAGCAAGGGTGGCAAGGCCACCCTGGGTCCTTGAGTGACTGTGTGGAACAGGATTCTCCCCACACATCATGCCTGGCTTTCATTAAACTGTGATGTGAGTGAGAAATCTCCAGTGCGGAAGTGTTGAAAGCAGAGGTTATTTGTTAGAGCAGGCAGTGTATTTACTCTAGTACACCTGGTGACTGTCCTGACTCCAAGACCAGACAGATTAGAGTGAGGAGTGAACTGAGACAGCTGAGGGCCCAGCAAGCTTGGGCCAGGAGACAAGGAGGTCAGAAGAGAATGCCTCACTGGGGATGCTGAGGTCTTAGAAGCTTCTCCACAGCAGAGGGGACCTTGTGAGAGTCACTTCCCCACAATGAGACTCTGTGTACTCATCAGCCAAATAGGGATGAGTGTGTCTACCTTGTATGAATATTAAGAGCTTCACAAATTACATACGTAAAGTGCTTCAGCTATCATGCTGCCTTATTAAGGTTTGTGTCCCTCACTCTATTGCTTTTCTACCAAGAGGGCAAAGTAAGACAACTGGAAGAGACACGGAATAGCCTACACTTACAGAGCAATTATTATATAAAGGACACTGTTCTTAGCACTTTACAAAATAAACTCATTTAATTCTCAGAGCAACCCATTTACAGATGGGGAAACTGAGGCACAGTACAGTTAAGTCACTTAATCAAGTTTACATAGCTTTAACAAGAAGTAGAGCTGGGAATTGAACCCAATGTGGCTTCAGAGCACATGCTCATAGCCACATGCTATACTTCCTGGTGGGGAGATCCTGTTGGAAAGAGAAAGAGAGAGCTGCTGATACCAGGCAGCTGAGAACTGCCACAGCCAAACCTGACTTCCAGCTGAGCAGTCATCGAAGAAAAGCCAGCTCACTTGGTATCTCTCTCCTAAGAAGAAAAAACAGACCAAACCTTGTGCATAGAGGCATACCCTTCTTGGGAACTTTATTCAAGGAGAAGTACTTCACATGGTTCCTGTCCAGGAGGCCCTGACTCGCCAAGTGGACAATGACTCCCGTTATGGCTTTGCAAAGGCCTAGACCTGCAGGAAGCCATGTGACTTCTGGAAGCACTTGGACTCTGCTTTCTTGTAAATTTCCGTGATGGAGTGCAAACTGTGGCCTCCATTCACCAGGACCAGCCAGCCTAATGCCAAGGTGTTAACAGATCCTGGCCAGGTATCAGGAGTCCTGTTCTGTCTTGGAGAGCTGAAGTCAGAACACTCAGGATGTAGCCCTAGACGGCCCACACATTGACTGTGAGACCTAAGGGACGTCACTCACAGTCCTGCGCCCAAGGAGGACCCACTCTCAAGGGAGATTCCTACAGGCTGCAGGCACCTAAGAACAGCCACAGCATCACCTTTATCTCTGCCTTCCCTGCAGCACCCATGGGAGCAGGTGGGGAGTGAGCTCTGTAAGAGTGGCTGGAGGAATCCAACGAGGTAGCAATGCAGGGCTGGGTTCCAGAGGCTTTGATAAAAACATTTTATTAATAAAATACAGTAGTGTTCCTGGAACCCACCGCTTACCCAAAGTTACCCTTTGGGTCAGGGGTTTCCTCTGTATTGTCCTTCCTTGTTGCAGGGATGGGGTCCCGATCCAGGCCATAAGAAAGGGTTCTTGGATCTCGTGCAAGAAAGAATTTGGGATGAGGCCATCGAGGAAAGTGAAAGCAAATTTATTAAGAAAGTAGAAGAATAAAGAGTGGCTACTCCACAGACAGAGCAGCCCCGAGGACTGCTGGTTATCCATTTTTATGGTTATTTCTTGATTATATGCAAAACAAAGGGTGGATTATTCATGCCTCCCCTTTTTAGACCTTATAGGGTAACTTCCTGACATTGCCATGGCATTTGTAAACTGTCATGGCACAGGTGGGAGTGTTGCAGTGAGGACGACCAGAAGTCACTCTCGTTGCCTTCTTGGTTTTGGTCAGCTTCTTTACTGCAAGCTATTGTATCAGCAAGGCTTTTATGACCCGTATCTTGCGCTGACCCCATATCTCACCCTGTGACTTAGAATGCCTAACCATCTGGGAATGTAGCCCGGTAGGTTTCAGCCTCATTTTACCCAGCTTCTATCCAAGATGGAGTTGCTCTGGTTCACACGCCTCTGACAGTACTGCTTCTGTTTGCTCTTACTTCCCCCACGAACTCTATGACTTTTTTCTCCCATGTGTCTTAACTCAGGACAAGGGAGAAATAATTATCCCCACTTCCCACTTGAGGAAAACTGAAGTTCTGAGAGATTAAATTGAAACCATCTTTGCAAAATTATAAATAAGGAAATTATGATAGTGAAAGAAATCAGACCTATCTGACTCCATCTTGCTTCTAATCTAAGCTGTCTTTATTCATTCCTGGGCATAGGCCAAAGTCACTTAGGGAAGGAATTCAGTTGATGTTTTGATGCTGAAACAAAATTGGTAATAGCCCTTTCCCGAAAAGACCTCCTTCTTGCTGGGGAGCAATCTGCCGGTGCAGGAATAACAAATTAGCTACAAGCCTAGAAATTACCCTTTAGGAGGCCATGCAGCCCCTGACTCCAACAATCTGAACCTCCCTAGATTGCTCCTGGGATCAACATCACTATTGTAAAATCTAAGTAAGATGAGTGCTTGAAATATTTTGCAGACCCTGCACTCAGTGGATCAGCTGACACCACCCAGACTGGTACTCTGGCTCACTCAGTTCTGTCATCCAATTCAGGAACAGAAAGTAGCAAGAAAAACTCACTTCGACCCCCTAGGATTCCATCTCCAACCTGACCAATCAGCACGTCCCACTTCCAAAGCCCCTACCTGATAAATTATCTTTACAAACTCTGACGCCCTAATGCTCAGGGAGACTGATTAGAGTAATAAAAAAACTCCGGTCTCCAGCACAGCCGGCTCTCCATGAATTACTCTTTCTCCGTTGCAATTCCCGTGTCCTAATAAATCAGCTCCGTCTGTGCAGCGGGCAAGGCGAATCCATTGGACGGTTACAAAATGACTTGCCTGAGGTCTCCCGCAGGTCAGAGTCGGGCACTATTGGGCGCCTGGCGGTTGCCATGGAGACTGGGTTGTTGAAGGAGGGCCTTTATTTGGTCTTGGAATCCTACCGTTTCCCAGGCTGCGTGAGGGATAGTTGCCACGTGGTAGAATTGAAAACAGCACAGCCCTTGAGATCAGCTTCGTAACTTGTGAAGACTAAGTAAATCAGGGTTTCGTTTGTTTAGCAGCACAGCAGGAATCCCAACTTTGTCACGGAAGGGAAAAATACAAAGCGCCTATGAGCGCCACCTAGCGTGAGCTCCGCCTCACATGTCGAATAGAGGAGCTTCGGCAATGGAAGACATCGTGGTTCCCAGGGCCGGTGAGTCATAGAGAAAAATACATGGCTCGTCCCCATAGCTAGGGGCTTAGCCTCCGAGGCTGTTCTCAGTCGCCCACCTGCAGCTCAGAAGGCTCACAAATGATCGTTCACGGCCGGGGGCTGAGGCACTTGGCACTGCCAGGCACTCTCAGGCACCGTGTGGTCAAGCTGCTTACCTGGTGCTTCCTGCCCTGCCCTTCCTTCTCCCTCCCCCTTTCAGGGTCCAAAACTTCAGCTTTCACTCATTCCGCAGCCACTGTGCCAGGCTGTGTGCTGGGCCCTGGCTGTCTGGCCATCCGCCAAGTGTGATCCCAGGGGCAGCCATGTCCTGTGCTCCTGCCAGGGCCGCATCTCCCTCCATACTCCAGCCCCTCCTTGCAGTTCCACGTGCCTCGCTATGGCATCCGCTTAGCATCCGCTTCCACCCCACAGAGCCTCCTCCACTGACACCCGGCCCCACCATGACTACGCCTAAATAATTTGTGCATCCCTCATTTTCTCTCCCTCCTGGCCATTGTCCTAGTCCAAGCCACCACTATGTCTGCCCTGGACAGCTTCAAAGCCTCACTCACAGGCCTTCCCACCTCCAATCTTGACCCCTGCACCAGCTCTCCACGCTGTGATCAGTCAACCTCTTCGAAGAGAAATATGAACAATGGGAATTTCTCTGTTGAAACACTCCAGGGCAAGTTTCCAACTCCAGAACGTGACTAAAGAGGGAAAAATAGGGGAAATGTACAAGATAGATATATAAAGGGAATATAAGAACTAATATACGTGGTCAGGCGCGGTGATTCATGCCTGTAACCCCAGCACTTTGGGAGGCCATGGCAGACGGATCACGAGGTCAGGAGTTCTAGATCAGCCTGGACAACATAGTGAAACTCAGTCTCTACTAAAAATACAAAAAATTAACCAGGCGTGGTGGCAGACGCCTGTAATCTCAGCTACTCAGAAGGCTGAGGCAAGAGAATCTCTTGAACCCAGGAAGCAGAGGTTGCAGTGAGCTGAGATCACATCTCTGCTCTCCAGCCCAGGTGACAGTGGGAGACTCCATCTAAAAGGAAAAAAAAAAAGGGAGAAGTAATATGTGAAGAATTTTTTTTTATTTTTAAGTCATGGAGATGGAGTCTTACTATATGATATTGCTCAGGTTGGTCTTGAATTCATGGCCTCAAGAAACCTCCCACCTCAACCTCCCAAAGTGCTAGGCCTTCAGGTGTGAGCCACCACACTGAGTCATAAGGGAGCTATTTTTTTTAAGTACCCCAAGTTTGGCACCCAACCATGCCTCTGCTAGGCTGGTCCCTGTGCACCCTGATGATGTAGAACCACCCTGCCTGGCAGACTCAGTGGGTGTGTTGTACAGACATTATCACCTTGATGCCACTGTGTGCAGCGCAGATAATCTCCACATAACCTGAAGCAGCTGCAGACACACTGAGAAGCCACCAGTTTGTTATGAAAGCTTTCTCATTAAGAAGGCAAGAAGAAAAAGCGCTGTCATTTCTCCTTTCCAGAAACCAAGGAAGTGCCTCATTCCTCTCCCATCGCTCCCTGCCAAGTACTCCTCTTCACCCTCTTGGGTCCTTTCTCTGCATTCCTTGTGGCTGGTAGTGAGGGGAAGAGGGCTCTCTTCACAGTTAAAAGTATACAAAATCTTTAATGACAATTGTCTAAGACTAGGAGGTGGGAGAGTATGGCAGTCGAATGGGGTGTATGGGCTACACCACATAGCTTGCTGTGTAATCTTGCAAGCCACTT
This sequence comes from Callithrix jacchus, assembly GCF_049354715.1. Classification (NCBI taxonomy): domain Eukaryota; kingdom Metazoa; phylum Chordata; class Mammalia; order Primates; family Cebidae; genus Callithrix; species Callithrix jacchus. The sequence goes on along the minus strand of NC_133508.1, from coordinate 92,081,551 downwards.
GCCCTCTCTGGGCCTTGATTAACTTTGCAGCAAAATGAAAGCAGGCAAGGGTGGGCAGGCTCTTCTTCCTCTCAGAGGTCCTGATTTCAAAGAGCCAGGCTCTGGGTTAGAAACAGAGGCATTGTGGTCAGATGTGCATTTCAATTGTGATTCCATCCCTCACCAGCTGGACTATCCTACCAGTGATACACCTTCACCTCTCTGCATCTCAATTTCCTCTTCTAAGCCAGGCGCCATGGCTCATGCCTATAATCCCAGCGTTTTGGGAGGCCAAGTTGGGTAGATCATCTGAGGCCAGGAGTTCAAGATCAGCCTGGCCAACATGGTGAAACTCTGCCCCTACTAAAAATAAAAAAGAATTAGCTGGACATGGTGGTGCACGCCTGTAATCCCAGCGTTTTGGGAGGCCAAGTTGGGTAGATCATCTGAGGCCAGGAGTTCAAGATCAGCCTGGCCAACATGGTGAAACTCTGCCCCTACTAAAAATAAAAAAGAATTAGCTGGACATGGTGGTGCACGCCTGTAATCCCAGCTACTTGGGAGGCTGAGGCAGGGAGAATTGCTTGAACCCAGGAGGCAAAGTTTGCAGTGAGCTGAGATCGCACCACTGTACTCTAGCCTGAGTGACAGAGCAAGATTCTGTCTCAAAATAAATAAATAAATAAAAATAACAATCCATTTCCTCTTTAAATTGGGTTTTAACAGCACCTTCATCCTGGGTGGTCAGGAGGTCTGTACGTGCCCTTTTACTGCAGTGCCTACATAATAGGACCTCGGAATTTGTCTCTTTTCCCCTTAGTTTCCTAAAATGAACACCAAAGGTAGCTTTGAAAATAACTCCCTAAAAGCTCTTAGGGTTGGGAAGGGAGTGCAAAGGCCAGCACCAGACTCCTGGAAGACCAGAGTCTCAAGGAGCTTACAGATCTCCAAACCTCCCCATCAGGGCCCAATGGAGGTCAGCCCATTCTGTTGGGCTGATTTGAACATCATGCCTCAGCTGAGTTGCATTAGTCACAGTCTCCCTGAGTCACCACCTGGCTGGCTGCCAGTATCGTCAGAGAGGGTGAGGGTGGGGGATAATGAAGGGGTGGGAAACTACCCATATTTAGAGATCTACCATGGGCTGGGTGCTTCTCAACAATTCATGAAGTAGATTCAATTTCCTCATTAAATAGGACAGGAAACTGAGGCTCGGAGAGGTGCAGAGTCTCGCCCAAGGTCTCCCAGGTAGTTCAAGGTGGAGTTGGGGGTCAGACCCAAGTCTATTACCAAGGCCCAGTTTCTCTTCCCTGGCAGTAAGCATACTTGTCTGTCCTGCATTTACTTACCCCAGTGTTCAAGCCTGGGGCAGCTCTGATGAGCAGGGAGGAGGGGCTTTGCTCTGCTCCTCCCTGGACACACTCGGCCGGCCACAGGCTACCAGAGGGAAGGATGGGGGCTATCCATCCATCACATGTTCATGCACACCACGTGTGCACACACACACAGCGTGTTTACCATTTGATCTTGCCCAAGTAGCCTCTGTGTTACAGAAAACCCCCAGGAAGGCTGTATTTTCTAACATTTTTGCTTCCAGGTGCCAACTACTTAGCCCAAGACTGATGACGCAGTAACCTCAGAGTGACCCCATCTTCTTGCTGGTATCCTGGCTCAATGCTGAAGGTCTGTCTCCCTCTCTCCTCACAAAGCCCTCAACATTGTTCTTCAGCGACCTCACACCCTCCAAAGGAAACAGGCCAAGCACCTTAATCTGAAAGTTTCTGTGACCTGGCCCCTGCCACCTCTCCAGCCCCTCTCCCACCTCCCTCTCCTCCCCTTCGGACTGCAGCCACCCTGAGCCACCATCTGTGGCTTCTCTCCCTCTTCCCTGGCTGCACAGCAGCCTCTGCTGCCTATACCAGCACCCCACCCCACCCTGCCCCTCTGTGGGAGTTCCCTGGGCTTCCACCCATGTCCTGCCACACCCAAGGTTCCTCCTGCCCTGCCTTGCGACTCTCGACTCTCACACCTTGCCCAATGATCAGTCAGAGCACTTCCCACACCATGGAGGGGCAGGGCTGATTGTACTCACTGTGTCCCCAGTGCCCAGCCAGGACATAAGGGTCTCTGGATGTTTGCTCAAAGATGAATAAATGAATGAATGAATGAATGGAAAGGGAAGTAGGAACGGAATAATTCCATTATTCCAACTGTAGGGGTAGATAAGTGGGGGCACAGGCAGCTAAGTGTCTGTCTCTTGTCATCCTTGCTAAAGCCGAAGATGGCAGAGCCCAGGCTTCTTAGTTCCTGCCCCAGGAGGTTAGACCAGTGTCCTCATCCGGTCCTCTCCAGAAGGGAGCTAAACTGGGCGCTCTTTGACGTGCTGCTCTGTGCTGCCACCTTGTGGCCTCACAGGAAGAGCTTTCATTTTTCACCCCAAGAGTTCAATGACTTGGTGAAATCAGTGTGGATTGATTTAATCCTAGTAAACGTATCCTCCTCTTTCATTAATGAAAGATATACTCAAGTGACAGCGAGAAGCCACCAATGTGCCCACACTGAGCTATAATTCCAACCAAAGCTACAATTCCCATTGCTTGCAATAGCCCATGACTCCCGACCCAGGGCCATGACTTGTTTCGGAACTGGAGATTTCTCAGGAACCCCACTCCACTCCTCCCCTTTCATGGAGGGAGCAGTCCAGGTGCCTACTCTGTGCCAGACTCTACTTGGACTGGAATCCATGGTGAGCAGAGCCATCCTTCGCCTCGAGGAGCTTAGAGTCTGGAGCAGAGGTGGGTCTTTTTTTTTTGAGACAAGGTCTCTGTTGCCCAGGTGGAAGTGCAGTGGTGCAATCATGGCCCACTGAAGCCTCAGCTTCCCAGGCTCATCCTCCCACCCCAGCCTCCTGGGTAGCTGGGACTACAGACAGGCACCACCACACACCTGGCTAATTATTTGTATTTTTTTGTACAGATGAGGTTTCACAATGTTGCCCAGGCAGGTCTCAACCTCCTGGGCTCAAGTGATCCACCCACCTCAACCTCCCAAAGTGTAGGGGGGAACCCTGCAAGAGCTGAGGCAAGGGTCTGAGGCCTCAGTCTGCTCTCATAAAAATATTGAATTAGAAAAGAATTAGAGATATAGTTACATAGTTATTCCTATATATAATCATAAATAATCACATAGCTATGCACATGTAATCATAAATATACATATATATATATATACACACACACACACACACACACACACACGCACAATCATATAATCTTTAATTTTACTAATAAGTCTCAGGTCGTGAAGTATGGAACTGAAGTGGCATTGGGATAGAGGTGACCCTAAGGCAAGCTGCTCTAAGCCCTCTGTCATGCCTGCATAAGGGCTGCTGGAGGGCGCCACGGCTGTGCGGCAGAGCCGGCGCTGTGAAAGCGCCCAATGTTTAGCCAGCTAGGGAAGGAGATGTCCAAAATGGCAGAGACGTCTCCTTCCTCGGGGGAGTCAGGAGAAAATTCCGCTCTTCCAAGCTCTTGCCATAGGCCTGGTGGGCTGCCAGGGAGGCCCGCAGGCATCCAGGGGCTTAACTGTCTCTGTGTGATGCTGTGCTTCCGCAGTCACACTCCATGTCTACTTTCATGTTCTGCTTCTGCACGTGGTTCCTCTCTTCTAAGATAAGAATTAGTAATAGTAACATAAATGTTAACGTCCTTGACATTCTTGACAAATATGAAAAAAGTGCTGACGCATTAAGTTTCCTCCTCACCTCCGCTTCTTGAAAATCCTGAGCCCGTCTGCAAGACACGTGACTCACCTGACCCTATCATCGACCACCTTTACCTCAACCTACCTACCCTGCCCCTGCTTTGTGCTCAATAAAAGTCAGAGTGTCCAGGTACTCAGGGCCACTGCTGGACTCCACGCCTTGGTTGGCAGTGGACCCCTGGACCCAAACTCTCTTTTCTCTGTGTGTTTTGTGTCTTTATTTTCCTGCTTTCTTATCTCCACACCTGTAGAGAGGGACTCACGGGACCCTGCAGGGCTGGAACCCTATACTAAAGTGTTGGGATGATAGGCATGAGCCATTGTGCTTGGCTGAGATGGATCTTATTCAAATAATCATGCAAATATATACTTTCAAACAGATAAATTCAATGAAGAAAATATAAATGGGGTCTGTATTTGTCCATTTTCACACTGTTAATAAAGACATATCTGAGACTGAGTAATTTAGAAAGAAAAAGATTTAATGGACTCCCACTTTCATGTGGCTGGGGAAGCCTCACAATCATGGCAGAAGGTGAAAGGCATGTCTTACATGGCAGCAGGCAAGAGAAAGAGAGAGGGCAGACAAACGCAAGGAGGAAGAGCCCCTTATAAAATCATCAGATCTTGAGAGAACTCACTCACTATCATGAGAACAGCATGGGGGAATTTGCCTCATGATCCAATGATCTCCCACTGGTTCCTCCCACAACATGTGGAAATTATGGGAGCTACAAATCAAGGTGAGATTTGGGTGGGGCACAGCCAAACCATATCATTCTGCTCCTGGCCCCTTCCAGATCTCATGCTCTCACACTTCAAAACCGATTAGACCTTCCCAACAGTACCCCAGAGTTTTAACTCATATCAGGATTAATGCAAAAGTTTATAGGCAAGAGTCTCTTCTGAGTCTCTTCTGGGTCAGGAGTTCAAGACCAGCTTGGCCAACATAGTGAAACCCCATCTCTACTAAAAATACAAAAATTAGCATGCACCTATAGTTCCAGCTACTCAGGAGGCTGAGGCAGGAGAATCACATGTACCTGAAAGGCACAGATTGCAGCAAGCCAAGATCACACCACTGTACTCCAGCCCAGGTGACAGAGCAAGACTCTATCTCAAGAAACAAAACAAAAGCTCATAGTCTAAAATCTCATCTGAGACAAAGCAAGTCACTTCCTCCTATAAGCCTGTAAAATCAAAATCAAGTTAGTCACTTCCTAAACACAATGGGGGTACAGGCATTGGATAAATATATTCATTCCAAATGGGAGAAATTTGCCAAAAGGAAGGGGCTAAAGACCCCATGCAAGTCCAAAATCCAGTAGGGCAGTCAAATCTTAAAGCTCCAAAATGATTTCCTTTCACTATATGTCTCACATCCAGGTCATGCTGATGCAAGAGGTGGGTTCCCATGGTCTTGGGTAGCTCAACTCCTGTGGCTTTACAGGGTAAAGCCTCCCTCCCAACTGCTTTCACAGGCTGGTGTTGAGTGTCTGCAGCTTTGCAAGGTGCATGGTGTAAGCTGTCAGTGGGTCTATCATTCTGGGGTCTGGAGGATGGTGGCTCTCTTCTCACAGTTCCACTATGCAGTGCCCCAGTAGAGACTCTGTGTGGAAGGGCACTGAGAACCACTGCCCTAGCGGAGGTTCTCCATGAGGGCCCCACCCTGCAGCAAATTTCTGCCTGGACATCCAGGTATTTCCATACATCCTCTGAATTCTAGGCAGAGGTTCCCAAACCTCAATTCTTGACTTCTGTGCACCTACAGGCTCCACACATGAAAGCTGCTAAGACTTGGGGCTTTCACTCTCTGAAGCCATGGCCTGAGCTGTGCCTTGGCCCCTGTTAGCCATGGCTAGAGCAGCTGGGATACATGGCACCAAGTCCCTAGACTGCACACCAGAGTGGGGCATTGGGCCTGGCTCAGGAAACCATTTTTTCCTCTTAGGCCTCTGGGCCTGTGATGGGAGGGGCTGCTGCAAAGATTTCTGACATCCTCTGGAGACGTTTTCCTCATTGTCTTGGGGATTAACATTGGGGTACTCATGACATGCAAATTTCTACAGCCAGCTTGAATTTCTCCTCAGAAAATGGGTTTTTCTTTTCTATCGTATTATCAAACTGTAAATTTTCTGAACTTTTACGCTCTAGCTCCCTTTTAAAACTGAACGTGTTTGGCTGGGCACAGTGGCTCACACCTGTAATCCCAGCACTTTGGGAGGCCGAGATGGGTGGATCATGAGGTCAAGAGACCGGGACCATCCTGGTCAACATGGTGAAACCCCGTCTCTACTAAAAATACAAAAAATTAGCTGGGCATGGTAGTGCATGCCTGTAATCCCAGCTACTCAGGAGGCTGAGGCAGGAGAATTGCCTGAACCCAGGAGGCGGAGGTTGCAGTGAGCTGAGATCATGCCATTGCACTCCAGCCTGGGTAACAAGAGCAAAACTCCGTCTCAAAAAAAAAAACTGAATGTGTTTAACAACACCCAAGTTACCTCTTGAATGCTTTGCTGCTTAGAACTTTTTTCCACCAGATACAGTAAATCAGCTCCCTCAAGTTCAAAGTTCCACAGATCTCTAGGGCAGGGGCAAAATGCCACCAGTCTCTTTACTAAAACATAGCAAGAATCATCTTTACTCCAGTTCCCAACAAGTTCCTCATCTCCATCTGAGACCACCTCAACCTGGATTTCATTGTCCATATCATTATTAGTACTTTCGTCAAAGCCATTCAACAAGTCTCTAGGAAGTTCCAAACTTTCCCACATTTTCCTGTCTTCTGAGCCCTGCAAACTGTTCCATCTTCTGTCTGTTACCCAGTTCCAAAGTTGCTTCCATATTTTTTTGACATCTTTACAGTAGTACCCCACTACCTGGTACCAGTTTACTGTATTCGCCCATTTTCATGCTGCTGATGAAGACAAACCCAAGACTGGGCAATTTATAAAGAAAATGAGGTTTAATGAACTCACAGTTCCATGTGGCTGGGGAGGCCTCACAATCATGGTGGAAAGTGAAAGGCATGTCTTACATGGTGGCAGTTGAGAGAGAAAGAGACAGAGAGAGAGAGAGGGTAGACGAGTGAAGGGGGAAGAGCCCCTTATAAAACCATTGGATCTTATGAGAACTTAGTCACTATCATGAGAACAGCATGGAGGAAAGTGTCCCCATGGGATCCAATCCCTTAGGTAATTGGATCATGGGGTTTTGTGGAGGGTAATTGGTCATGGGACAGTTTCCTCCATGCTGTTCCCATCTTGAATATGAGATTTGGGTGGGACACAGCCAAACCATATCAGGGCCTTAAAAGCAAATAAGAGGGGCCAGTTCTAATGTGGGCAATGGCAGGAAAGGCTTACTTGGAGAAGTAGCTTTTGAGCTGAGTTCTGAAGAATGTCTAAATAAGACAATGGCACGTACACAGGCCCCGAGTCTGAAGGAATCTGAACTTTTCGAGATATTGAAAGAATGTCAGATGGCTGGAGCATGGAGAGAAAGAGAAGGGGCAAGTGGGCACTGCCCAGGTTGGTGGGGCAGGAGGCAGACTATTTAGGGGCTTATAGGCCTGGTCTGTCTAAGAGCAACAGGAAACGCGGGCTTTAGACAGGGGGTTGGCATCAGACGCTCCATTTTAAAAGAACCCCCAGTGTCACCTGAAGGATGAATTGGAGTGGGCACAATGGTTTCAGGGAGACCTGTGAGGAGAGTGCTTCCTTTAAGTGAAAAGGCAAAAGTTCTCAATATCATAAGGAAAGAAAAAAAAATATGCAAAGGTTGCTAAAATCTTCGGTAAGAACAAATCTATTCATGAAACTGGGAAGGAGGAAGGGGAAATTGTGGTAGTTTTTGCTGTCACACCTTAAATTGCAAAAGATAAGCTATAATGCATGGTAAGTGCTTAGTTAAGATGGAAAATGCATTAAATTTGTGGATGGAAGACATGAACAGAAATGTATTCCCACTGATGGCAATTTATTGTACCAGAAAGCGTGCCCTATACAAAGACTTCAGCAAGTGATCTCCTGAAACTAATGACGCCAGGCCATTTACTGCAAGTGAGGGACAGTTACACAGATTCAGGAATGGGTTTGGACTGTGAAACATAAAAATTACCGGAGAGGCTGCCTCTGCTGATGAAGAAACTACCGCCACATTTCCAGCAGAGCTGAAGAAGTGAATTAAGGAGAAAGGTCATCATTCAAAGCAAGTCATCAACTGTGGTGAAACCAGTTTCTTCTGGAAGAAGATGCCCAACAGTCTCTCCTCGTCAACTGTCACTGACATGGGATTGGATTCCTCAGTCTGTGGCAATAGCATCCCAGTTTTAAGACCACTATCAGGTGGGAGATATCACCAAGTCCCCTCAGGCCAAGAAGAAGGCAAGTGGCCTGAGTAGTTACAAACTGGTACTTAAACTGGGTCTACAGCAAGGTCTGCCCTTCCCTTGAGGCTGAGTGCTCCTTAAAGGCAGGGATCCTGGCTTAGTCCTTGCTTAGCCCTACTGCTCAGCACAGAGCCTGGCACCAAATGGGTGCCATGAGCGTTTAGGGATATGGTCAACATTTGTCACCTTGGTTGTTGTAGAGTACAGATAAAATATTTATGTGTTTCTTTACAGTTAGTGATTTCTGAGCAAATTTTCCTGAAACCTGGGACCCACAAGAGCAACTCTTAAAATTATTTGCAATTATATAGATAGTGAGAGAACTCTGAAGACATTTGCCTGATTCTGGAGGAATCTGTTTACATTTCAAGGGATAATGGAGACTCAGTTTGCCTAGCTCCTAGAAAGGCTGACCTACATGCCAAAGTGTTGTAATAAGGACTCAAGCCCTGTGGTTTCCCAGGAGACCCTTCCAAGAGTGGCAGAGGACAGCTCCTTCCCCTTCATAAGCAGAGGAAATTCTTCTCAAGTTCATTCCTCTACTAGGATACGACTTTTTATGCATAGGAGATTTTTCTGACTGTCATTGTGTCATCTCAGGGGTAAGAATTAGGATGGAGGGAGCCAAGTGATAATTCTTTGCTTTTTAAGTGAATAATGATAATCCCTCTCATCTAAATTGCCTTGTGCATTCAGTATGAAATTAACGAAGATGAATATTAAAAATCCAATAGCTGCTCAGCATCTGGATAACCTTCCTATTGTAAAAATAAGTAATTCAAAGTCAAAACTATTGGAATTTTATTTTGAGCCTTGAAGGAATAATATTATGAGGCCTGAATCATGTGACAGGTTGCTGTAACTTAGGAAGCTGTAACCTAGACAGCTGTAACCTTTGTTCTTCTGTTACAGATTAGCCTTTTCTTTACCTAACTTGTGTTGTAAAACATTATTTTTTAAAAAAAACAAACAAACTAGAGTGCACCAGAGAAGACCCTTTCCTCTTCACTGTTGATCTTCATTATAGATCAACTTCCCTTTGACCTTTGACCTCTCTTACACAAAGATCTCACAACTATCGCATTGTCTAAATGAGATGTTAAATATACTCGTTTAAATTGTAAAAGCAAAATAAAACAAGCTATGACTAGTCACACATTTCTGTAACCCATAAACCAGTCTTGCGTGAAAAATGTTGTATGCCTGTTAATTTCTTTGTTTTCTGCCTACATAAATAAGACCTTGACTTTTCAGCTTAGGAAAAATGGCCCCATTCTCCTAGGGAAAGGGGCCCCACTGGCCCCATTCCTTTAGAGTCTCTGTTTCCCAGATGGTCATGCTCAGCTTTGCACTTGAATTCACTCTTTTAAACTAGATCTGATCCTTTTGATTATTTCTCGTTGACATTCTGATGATTCAGATGGGACCCAAAGTGGTATCTTTCCATTGATGCCTAATGCTTCACAGACAGATCAGGGCCCTGGTACCTGCACACACTGTTTCTATCCAACCAACTTTTGCCAGAGTTTGTAAAAGTTCTTGGCAGAGTCCCTCTTGGGTTTCGATTCTCCCTGGCTTAGGTGAATTCAGATATTATTTAAGTGAACTGATTCCATGCTTGACGGGGATGGAACTGAAGCTCAACTTTAAAGCTTTAAAATAGGGGTTCTATTTGTTACCTATTCAGAGATTTTGCTGCATGCAGGTTTGCGGGTTTACTCTTCCTTGAAGTTAAAGTTTTGTGTCTTACTTGCTAAAATTTGTGATATGGTTTGCCTCTGTGTTCCCACCCAGACCTCATCTTGCTTTATGATAATCCCCATGTGCCAAGTGTGGGACCAGATGGAGATAATTGAATCATAGAGGGTGGTTCCCCCATGCTGTTCTCGTGATAGTGAGTAAATTTATTCATGATAGTGAGTAAAACCATCACGAGATCTGATGTTTTATAAATGGTAGTCTTTCCTGTGCTCTCACACCCTCTCCTGCCACCTGGTGAAGAAGGTGTCTGCTTCCCCTTCTGCCATGATTGTAAATTTCCTGAGGCCTCCCCAGCCATAGAGAACTGTGAGTTAATTAAATCTCTTTTCTTTATAAATTACCAAATCTCAGGTACTTCTTCATAGCGATGTGAGAATAGACTAATACAATTTATGAACTTTTGTCACAATTGAAATTTGGTTAAAGAGAAAGCAGTTTCTCTTTAACAAGAAGTAGATGTCTGTGGCTTAAGCAAAATTGTGATGTTAAGCTGGCTAGACTTTGAAGGTCAGTTCAAATTGCCACATTTAGATTCTTCTTACATAAAAAGAAAGAACAGAAAAATTTATAAAAGACCTTTATGAGGACATGATAAGTCACAAAGATGCAGGACACAGTTCCTTCTGGCCAAAAGGCACCTTAAGCAACTAAGGTCTCATAGGAGTGTCAGAGTTTATTGCTTATGATGAGAAATGGTCCCATAAGGAGTCCCCAAAGAATAGCAAACAGAGAAATTTGCTTAAATAGATGGGCACACACAAGGGACTGATCTCCCAGTGCTTTAAGTGCCTGGGATTCCTGGGCTTTACCAAGACACGTAAGAGGGAAGAATCAACCTAAGGGTGACCCCTCAGGGAAGTCATTCCCATAAGCAGTACACAGGGTTAAAAATATCTTTCCCTTTCAGCTTTTGGTCCCTTAAGAGGAGAAAAGAAATAACAGGCAATCTGCCATCTAATACCAAGTCTTCCTTAAGGAGAGATTGACCTTTTGCTCCAGCTGGATTCATGAACCATACTTACGGCACTATCTCTTGTCCTTATTTAGAAAAACGGTCTCACATAACTCACACACACAAAAAAATTGCAATGACCAAAATGGAGTGCCTTTGAATGCTTAAACTAATGTATTTGCATGCTCAATTAGCGAAAGCTTGCTCTAGGATTAAATAGAATAATTGGGAGAGTTATTTCCAGTGGTATTTGAAGGTATCTAAAAGAAGCTCTGATAAAGTTATTTCTTTGCAGAAAGAAAAAGATTGTCAAACAATTTCTGAATTTTAAAAGGCTGCTGAATCTTCTCCTCCTCCCTCAGAAGCTTCACCTTGACCTGCCTTTCCTTCCTCCTTTCCCTTCTTTTCCTTCCTCCACCTCCTCCAGCCCATGTTGTTCTGGCTCTGTTCAACAAGCAGCCAGTGTCTGGTAGGGGAGAGCCTGGCTTAGCTTAATAACCATGATCAAAGGCAGAACCTAAAGGCATAATTAAGGAAATTCCTGACCCCCATCGGGACCCTACTGGTTTTGCCAGGGAATTTGAACTAAATGTTCAAGCTTATGACCTTGGTTTTCTGATTGATAGCAACTAGTTCACGTGTTAGTTTCAGAAAGTAATGCTAAAGATTGGCTAGATAAAGCCCATTGGAGAAACCCCCTAGAGGATTCTGTTTCTATCCAACCAACTTTTGCCAGAGTTTGTAAAAGTTCTTGGCAGAGTCCCTCTTGGGTTTCGATTCTCCCTGGCTTAGGTGAATTCAGATATTATTTAAGTGAACTGATTCACTGGCAAAAGTTGGTTGGATAGAAACAGTGTGTGCAGGTACCAGGGCCCTGATCTGTCTGTGAAGCATTAGGCATCAATGGAAAGATACCACTTTGGGTCCCATCTGAATCATCAGAATGTCAACGAGAAATAATCAAAAGGATCACCGTTCATAAGAAGACTGCAGGAATGCCTGTGAAACTGCAAGGGCTCTGCGAGCAGCCATGCCTTTCGACTTCCGATAGGTGGTCAGCTGAACACAATACAACAATGTCAGCAAAACCCGATGAGTCAGTCGTGTCATGCTTTGAAAGGTTTGAAAAGACTTTTAGGCACTAGTCAGGCTTATCTGAGGTTCACATAAGAATGTGAACCATCAGAATGATACTCTCCTACACTCCAATTTTATAAAAGGGTGCATGAAGTATCAGCACTAATAGTAAAGCGATAATGCCCTAGTTGGGGCATTTCTCAAACTCACAATTTCCTTAACCCTGCTGACCAGTTGTCTTATACTTTAAAGAAGAAAAAAGGCCAGACCAAAGAATAAAGCTAATGTTATGAATTTTCAACTAAATTATCCACTCTGTCTAAACTGCCGAAATATCCTGACAAATCTTTGAACCGATCTAACCCTCCAATATACAATTACCGCAAAAGAACTGGCCACTTAAAAAAAAGATTGCCAAAAACTAAAACAGGGGAACAGCAACAGACAAAGGAGGAAAAGATAGAACAGGGGTGCTCCGAGGAACTTAAAGGGACCTTTCCTTTTTCCTTACTGACATTCTGGAAGGAACAGAAATTATTTTAAGTGGAGAACAATCCCAAGCCCTCATTGACACTAGAGCCACTTTATCTGTAGTAAATCTAACTTATTACAAGGTCCCATTCTTTGAAGTAAAATCTTGGTCCAAACAATGGCTGTCACAGATTCTACTGTATCAGCATGGAAGTCTCAACCTGTAACTTTTCAACTAGGTCCTTTACAGGAAAATTCATGTTTTCCTTTTGGTTTTATCAGACCTTGTTCATTGAATAGAAAGAGTCTTCTGACTGGGCACAGTAGCTCATGCATGTAATCCCAGCACTTTGGGAGGCTGAGGCAGGTGGATCACTTGAGGTCAGGAGTTTGAGACCAGCCTGGCCAACAGCCTGAAACCCCATCTCTACTAAAAAAACAAAAATTAGCTGGGCATGGTGGCAAGTGCCTGTAATCCCAGCTACTAGGGTGGCTGAGGCAGGAAAATACTTGAACCTGGGAGGCAGAGGTTGCAGTGAGCCAAGATCATGCCACTGCACTCCAGCCTGGGAAACAGAGTGAGACTCCATCTCAAAAGAAAAAAGAAAAAGAAAGAAAGATGATTCATCATTCCGTGTACAAGCCCTTGTAATATACCAATCCTTCTGGTAAGAAAACCAAATGGAGCAAGGTGCAGTGGCTCAGGCAATTTCAGCACTTTGGGAGGCTGAGGCAGAAGGATCTCCTGAGCCCAGGAGTTTGAGACCAGCCTGGGCAATGTGGCAAAACAAAAGGAAAGAACGGAAGGAAGGAAGGAAGGAAAAAAGGAAGAAGGAAGGAAGGAAGGGAGGGAGGGAGGGAGGAAGGGAGGAAGGGAGGGAGGGAGGGAGGGAAAGAAAGAAAGAAAGGAAGGAAAAAAGAAAGAAGAAAAGATAAAGAAAGAAAACCAAATGGTAAAGAAGGAAGGTTAGTACAGGATTTAAGAACAGTAAACAACATAGTAATTCCACAGAATGCATAGTCCTAATCCTCATACATTTCTCACAGCTATTCCATCAAATGCAGATGTTTTTTACAGTCATAAACTTATGCAGTGCATTCTTTAGCATTCATTAGTGCTCATTCTTGTAGATACAGTTCATTTCTCTTTGGCTTCACTCATGCCCCAAGGATACACTGAAAGCCTGACTTACTTTTCACAAATACTAAGAACAGACATTTCAAATGTTGACTTCATGGAGAAGTCTGTCTTTTTTTTTTTTTTTTTTTTTTGACAGAGTCTCACTCTATAGCCCAAGCCAGAAGGCAGTGATGTGATCTCGGCTCACTGCAACCTCCACCTCCCAGGTTCAAATGATTCTCATACTTCAGCCTCCCAAGTAGGTGGGATTACAGGCATGTGCCACCATTAGCCCAGCTAATTTTTGTATTTTTAGTAGAGACAGCATTTCTTTAGTAGAGAATAAACCTCGTCTCTACTATAAAAATCTCCATCTCGGCCAGGCGCAGTGGCTCAAGTCTGTAATCCCAGCACTTTGGGAGGCCAAGGCGGGTGGATCACGAGGTCAAGAGATCAAGACCATCCTGCTCAACATGGTGAAACCCCGTCTCTACTAAAAATACAAAAAATTAGCTGGGCATAGTGGCACATGCCTGTAATCCCAGCTACTCAGGAGGCTGAGGCAGGAGAATTGCCTGAACCTAGGAGGTGGAGGTTGCAGTGAGCTGAGATTGCACCATTGCACTCCAGCCTGGGTAATGACAGAAACTCTATCTCAAAAAAAAAATAAAATCTCCATCTCTACTAAAGGCCAGGCTGGTCTTGAACTCCTGGCCTCAAGTGATCTGCCCGCCTCGGCCTCCAAAATGCTGGGATTACAGGCATGAGCCACCATGCCCAGCTGAGAAGTCTGTCTTAATACAATATACAGATAATTTGCTTCTTTGCTCGGAGAACAAACAAGCTTCCACAGCAAATGGAATATACCTATCAGAACAATTGGTCCTAAAGGGTCATAAGGTTTCTGATATGGTTTGGCTCTGTGTCCCCACCCAAATCTCATCTTGTAGCTCCCATAATTCCCTCATGTTGTGGAAGGGACCCAGTGGGAGGTAACTGAATCGTGAGGGCAGGTCTTTCCCATGCTATTCTCATGACAGTGAATAAGTCTCATGAGATCCGACAGTTTTAAAAACAGGAGTTTCCCTGCACAAGCTCTCTCTTTGCCTGCTACCTTCCATGTGAGACGTGACTTGCCCCTCCTTGCCTTCTGCCACGATTGTGAGGCCTCCCCAGTCATGTGGAACTGTAAGTCCATTAAACCTCTCTTTCTTTTTAAATTGCTCAGTTTCAGGTATGTCTTTATCATCAGTGTGAAGACAGACTAATACAGTTTCTAAAGAAAAGCTTCAATTTCATCAAAAACAAATGAAGTACCTTGGCTACCTAATATCCAAGGAAGGATTTTTCTGTTATTCCAGATAGATTTAAAGGAATTTTAGCTTTTCTTCCATCAAGAACCAATAAATTGTTAAGAGGGTTTTGGAGACCAAAAGAATATTGCAGAAATTACATTCCAAACTTCTTCAAAAGCCCAGCCCTTATATGCAGTCTTAAAACAGGATATACCTGACCCTCTAGATGGGACAGAAGAAAATGAGCTAATGTTATACATGATCAAAAATGATCTTGTTGGCTTGGTGCAGTGGCTCACACTTGTAATACCAGCACTTTGGGAGGCAGAGGTGGGTGGATCACTTGAGGTCTTGAGTTTAGGACCAGCCTGGTCAACATGGTGAAACTTCATCTCTCCTAAAACTATAAAAAATTATCCAGGTGTGCTGGCACATGCCTGTAATCCCAGCTTCTCAGGAGGCTGAGGTAGGAGAATCACTTGAATCCAGGAGGTAGAGATTGCAGTGAACAAAGATCACACAACTGCATTCCACCCTGGGCAACAGAGTGAAACTTCATCTCAAAAAAAAAAAGTTAATGCCCCAGCCTTGGGACATCCAAATTATAACCTTCCGTTTTCCTTATTTGTACATAGAAGTGATGGAAATGTTTTCAGGGACCTAACTCAAAAACATAGAGATGAAAACAGACCCATAGCATATCATAGCCAACAAATTAGACCTGTGGCAAGAGGATTGCCACCTCCTATGAGAACCATAACAGCCACTGCTGTGTTAAGACAACTGAAGAAATTATAATGGAGACACCCCTTACTATCTTTGTCCCTCATTCTGTGGAAGCATTGCTGAGTTCATATCACACTTGACATTACTTGGTTAGCAGACGGGCTTCACATGAGGTCCTGCTTCTGTCAGATCACCATCTCTGGTGTAATGATTAAAACCCTGCAACTCTATTGCCTTCATTTTCAGATGAAGTGCCACGTGACTGCCTAACTACAACTGATCAACTTCTTTCTCTCAGGTCAGACCTACAAGACACTCCCCCTTACAAATGCTGATGTTGTTTCGTTTACAGATAGATCTTACTTGAAGGATGAATCTAGACTCTCCGGAGCACATTACACTATAGCGGCTGAAGAAATGGAAAGTGCCTATCTTCTGGAAGCCATCTCAGCTCAGCAAGCGGAAGTCGTAGCATTAATTAGGGCCTGTCAGTTGGCAAAAGAAATATCCACTGATATTTATACAGACAGTAGATACACTTTTAGAGTAGCCTATGATTTTGAAAGGTTATGGGAACAAAAAGGGATCTTGACCTCTCCGGATCAATCCATAAAAAGTGGCCACCTTATTTCACAACACTAGAAGCCACATGATTACCACAGTCACTGGCCATTAGTAAAATTCCAGATAATTCCAAATCAGATACTCCAGAAAGCAGAGGAAATCAGCTAGCTGATGAAGTAACAAAGAGAACTTCTCTAAACACATCCAAACAAACAAACAAAAACCAACCTATGTTAACTTTTGAGGATGCACCTGAATTTGAGAAAAAATTAGCTCAAGTCAGAACCCCGAAATCAAAACAAAAAGGCTGGGAAACAAAAGGGTGAAATATACTCTTCAAAACATGAGACAGGGTATGTGCCAAATGACTTGCCCGTACTTCCAGCTGAATTACAATTATTTTTTACTTGTGTATATGATCTAACTCACTAGAGTCCTGACAGATGGTTGCTTGGGGAAAACAATATTATTAAAGCCTTCTCTGAGTATAGCTCATAAGGCATACAACTCCTGTCACATTTGCATAAGGTACAGTCAGGGAAAACCATTACCTGGCTCCCAAAGACATTTTCCTTTACCCAAGTCTCCCT
This sequence comes from Callithrix jacchus, assembly GCF_049354715.1. Classification (NCBI taxonomy): domain Eukaryota; kingdom Metazoa; phylum Chordata; class Mammalia; order Primates; family Cebidae; genus Callithrix; species Callithrix jacchus. The sequence continues at coordinate 92,064,864 of NC_133508.1, read as the reverse complement.
CTGAAATATGGCAAATGGACTTTATCCAGCAGCCACCTTCATATCACAGGGCTACAGATATGTTCTGGTAATTTTCTGCATGTTTTCTCATTGAGAGAGGTATTTCCATGCAAAAGAGCAACAGCTTTAGCAGTAAGTAAAATTGTCTTTAAAAAGATTATTCCAACCTGGGAGTTCCTCTGGAACTTCATAGCAACAGAGACACTCACTTTGACTGGACAAATAATTCAATCAGTACATAGAATCTGGCCTATTTTTCAACATTTCCATTGTGCTTGTCACCCTAGCTATCTGCATTAGTGAAACACACATGTGAAATAATAAAAACCCAGTTAACAAAATTAATGAAGGCTTTTAAAATTATTTGGCTGATACGGTTTGGATATTTGTTCCCTCCAAATCTCATGTTGAAATGTGATCCTCAGTGTTAGAGGTAGGGCCTGGTGGTAGGTGCTTGGGTCTTGGGGGCAGATTCCTTGGTCTTTCCTCATGGTAATGAGTTCACATGAGAGCTGGCTTTTTTGTTTTTTGTTGAGACGGAGTCTCACTCTGTCACCCAGGCTGGAACCCAACCTTTACCTCCTGAGTTCAAGTGATTCTCCTGCCTCAGCCTCCTGAGTAGCTGGGACTACAGGTACATGCCACCATGCCTAGCTTATTTTTGTATTTTTAGTAGAGACAGGGTTTCACCATGTTGGCCAGGCTGGTCTCAAACTCCTGGCCTCAAGCGATCCACCCACCTCGGCCTCTCAAAGTGCTGGGATTACAGGTGTGAGCCACCACACCCAGCCGAAGCTGGTTGTTTAAATCAGCCTGGCACCTCCTCCCTCTCTTTTGCTTCCTCTGTTGCCATGTGGCATATACCTGCTCCCCGTTTCACTTTCTGCCATGACTGTAGGCTTCCTGAGGCTTCACCAGAGTTGATGCTGGGATTGAGCTTCTTGTACATCCTATACAACTGTGAGCCAAATAAATCTCTTTTCTTTATAAATTACCCAGTCTCAGGTATTCCTTTATAGCAATGCAAAACAGACCAACACATTGGCCAAAAGCTCTTCCATTGGTGATACTAAACCTTAAACTGACTTTTTTCAGTATATACCAGTTATCTCTATTTCAAATTAGACAGACTTACAAAACTATCTCCTGGAAATTGTGCTTCTTTAATAATAAAAGTGGATGTATTCACTTATAATGATCTTACGAAACAACTAACTAAAAAAATTGGTGAAGTATTTCACATTGAGCTCCCAAGAGATGAAAATCTCAAGAACCACAGACCTCAACCTGGAGATTTTATCATTGAAAACAACATCTTTTCAAGGACTCTCCAACTGTGGTGGAATGGATCCTACCAAGTACTCCTTTCTTTTTTTCTTTTTTTTTTAATTGCATTTTAGGTTTTGGGGTACATGTGAAGAGCATGCAAGATTGTTGCATAGGTACACACATGGCAGTGTGATTTGCTGCCTTCCTCCCCTTCACATATATCTGACATTTCTCCCCATGCTATCTCTCCCCAACTCCCCACCCCCTGCTGTCCCTCCCCTATTTCCCCCTGACAGACCCCGGTGCGTGATGCTCCCCTCCCTGTGTTCATGTGTTCTCATTGCCAAGTACTCCTTTCTAATCCTTGTGCTGCTAAATTAAAAGGTATAGACTCCTGGATTTATATCTCTTGTCTAAAGAAAGCCAAACCTCCTGAATGGACTATTTCACCAGAAGGTGATCTTCAATTTAAGCTAATGCCTGGACAAAAAAGCAACAATACAAGAGACGGTCAGGTTTCCCAAGACTTGAGACCAGTCCTGTGCCTAATGAATGCTGATACTTCCTTTACAGTAGCTGTTATTGTTGTCTTACATATTGTTACCACCCTGTGTAAAGTAGGACATTTGCCTTGTTTACTTTAACTAGCTTCCTTAAATTAGCCAATTTTTCTTTATAGTTGTCCCTCTGTCCCAGTGCAAAGGATGGCATGATAACACTTTGGTTAAGTTATCCCAAAGTATCACCACTGGAGAAAATCCATCAGATTGTTGGATTTGTTATATAATTCCTAGCTTCATTCACGACCAATATGTGCCATTAGTAACACCTGTCACTGACTTCTCAGATGTCCCAAAGCTAAAGCCACCAGTTATTTGGACCGACCTCCTGCTGGATTAACTTACCAAGTCTACTACTTTATAACCCAAATACTGCTGCCCGTTGTTTGAATTTGTCCCTTGTTTTTAATGGTAGAAATCCCTTCTATATTATGGGACCTCCTCAATCCATGTGCTACTGGGTAAACAAATACATTCTAGATGATATGAGCAAAGTTAAAGATAAGTCCTTACTATGCCAACAACACCCACATATAGGCTATTATATAAACAAATTCTGAAAAGCTTGCAAAGAAAAGAACCCAGGGTTCAATTTGGTGGTGTCAGCATTCCTCATGAATGAATCTATTAGTGAGCACACCCTCAGAGGTATCCCCTGTGCTCCCCCAGTGTGTGTGTGTGTGTGTGTGAGTGTGTGTGTGTGTGACATATGGTCTGAATTACCTACACGAAGATGAACAAATCATTGCCTCAACAGATTACAAATAGAAAGTTTATGCTTGCTGGAACATTTTGGAAACCCGTTTACCCCAATACAAACATACAGAGGGACCCCCTTTTCTCTTCATTATAGAGCTAAAAGGTGTATGTTGATAAGATATGATAATATAAGTGAAAACATCCTGAGAATACCTATTCCAAGTGCTAGAATTTATGTCAACAGAGATATTATTTAAAACCTATTCACCACTATTAGCCAGAATGTTTAAGTCACTGTAGGCCAGGTGCGGTGGCTCACGTCTACAATCCCAGCATTTTGGGAGGCCAAGGTGAGCAGATCACCTGAGGTCAGGAGTTCGAGACCAGCCTGGCCAACATGGTGAAACCCCATCTCTACTAAAAATACAAAAATTAGCCAGGTATGGTGGTGCGCACTTGTAATCCCAGCTACTCAGGAGGCTGAGGCAGGAGAATCGCTTGAACCCGGCAGGCAGAGGTTGCAGTGAGCCAAGACGGTGCCATTGCGCTCCAGCTTGGGCATCAAGAGTGAAACTCCATCTCAAAAAAAAAGAAAAAACACTCCAAAAATTTTGTAGCTCAACAAAAATGCTTTAGCCCAGGTAGTACTGGACAACAGAATTGCCTTAGATTTCTTGTCGGCAGAAAAGCAGGGTGTCCGTGCAATAACACACACCACCTGTTATACCTATTATTGTCAGCAGAACTAGAAACTAAACTAGAAAAGGTAACTCAGAAGGCTAAATGGCTATAAAATGTAAAAAAAAAAACTGATCCCTTAAATGACTTGTTTAGTTAATGATGGGGCTTGGCTCTGTGGCCCCACCCAAATCTCATCTCAAATTGTAATCCCCGATTCCCTTGAGGAACGGAAGTAATTGGATTTTGGGGGCAGTCCCCCATGCTGTTCTCATGATAGTGAGCGAAATCTCACGAGATCTGATGGTTTTATAAATGGTAGTCTTTCCAGTGATCTCACAGTCTCTCCTGACACCTGGTGAAGAAGGTGCCTGCTTCCCCTTCCACCATGATTGTAAGTTTCCTAAGGTCTCCCCAGCCAGGTGGAGCTGTGGGTCAATTAAACCTACTTTGTTTATAAATTACCTAGTCTCAGGTACTATCTTTATTAGTCAATCCTCACACACAGTTGCTCTTGGGACTAAGTTCTCTATTTCATTCTAGTTTTCAAGTTGTTATTGTAATCATAAACATAATTTTTATTTTTCTGGTTATTAAGTTCATCATGATTTTTTTGCTACTTGATTAAAATCAACAACAAAAACTAAAATAACGATTGCTTACAGAATTGCATTAATCGAAGGGACGGCCCTGTAGCCTGACTCAACTCACAAAATCACCTCTTTCCTGTTACTCTTAAATTCAGCCTATACTCCATCAATGTCAACTTGTCCAACATCTCCAGCTGTGGGACATGATGTCCTAGGAATTAGCCTTCCTAATAACATGGGACCAAAATCCCTAAACATAAAAGGAGTCCAAACTATTGAATTCATCTACAATACTTTCTTCAAAAGATCTTGCTGAAAAGTGGGAAATGTACAAACAAGTAAATCAAAATCAAATCTGTTAGAACTTTATTTTGAACCTTAAAGGAACATGATTATGGGCCCTGAATCATGTGACAGGCAGCTATAACTTAGGCAGCTGTAACCTAGACAGCTGCAGCCTTTCTTCCTCTGTTACAGATGAGTCTTTTATTTACCTACATTGTACAGCAAAATGTTACAAAAAGCTAGCAGGCACCGCGGAAGACACCTTTCCTCCACACTGTTGATCTTCACTGTAGATTAACTGCCCTCTTACTTCTCTTAAACAAAGGCCTCATGACTGTCATAGCCTAAGATGGAATGTTAAATATGCTCATTTAAATTGGCAAAGGAAAAGAAAAAAAAACTACTCAAACTGCTATAGTTCATAAACAGTTCTTATGTGGAAAGTGTTGTAATCCTTTCACTTTTTTTGTTTGTTTTTTTGCCTATATAAACAAGACCTTAGAACTTTTCAGCTTCAGAACACCAACTCCATTCCTTTGGAGTCTGTGTTACCCGTATGACTATTCTCAGCTTTGTGTTCGAATAGTCTTTAAAACTAGGTTCTGATCATTTTGATTATTTCAGCTTTTCTTATATTTTGTAGCCATTTAGCCTTCTGAGTTAGCTTTTCTAATTTAGTTTCTAGTTCTCCTGAGGATTTAATAGGTACACCACGTGGTGTGTGTTATTGCATAGACACCTTGTTTTTCAGCGAGGAGTTGACACGGTATTGTGGGAACCTCCAAACAGGGGGAAATAGACAGGAAATCTGAGGAGGAAAGTGAATCCCCCTCCATCCCCTGGCAGCTCAAGTATGAGCACACCCAAGTATAGCCAATTGGCTGCTTCTTGCAGGCTTTGATCCTTAAAGCCTAGAAGAGTGACACAAAGATGCCTGGTCACTAGGTGTCACACTAAGTGTTGTGTTCCAGCCCAAGCTGAGGTCTGAGTGGAGTGGGGGGATGGGTGGTAAATAGCTGACAGAATACGTGGGGGGCCATAGGCAGGCGAAGTATGGCTTTTATTCTGCAGCTCCCTCCTCAGCAGCTCTCTCATCAGCGGCTTTCTTACACTATTCGCCTTTATCTTAGCTGCATGCTCCGGCTCTGCGGCTCCTGCTTCTCCCACACTACAACTGCATTCCCTGACCCGCAAGGCCAGCTCTGCCTTACAGGGTCAGCAGTTTCACTCTCTCCCTCTGAGCAGAAGTCATGTCAAGCCCAGCCGCACTGAGCCCTGTGACAGTGTTAGTAAGGCAGTTATAGCTTTTACAGAAAATAGTGGCTTCGAGCCAAGTATGAGCTTACACAAACAGGTTATATAACAAGTGGAGTTATGCATCTGCACTCCAAACTCACTGAGTCACACTGCCCTGATGTCTGCCTCGGCCTATGCTTGACCAAAGCACATTCATGTACCCTGGTGTCAGGTCCTCAGTGGCCTGGCAGCAAGTATCCGGGTGGCAATGCCAGAATGATTTTCTTCCTAAGCAGGCCCTTTGTGGGCAGGGTTTCGGCTGTGCCTGCCCTCCCTTACTGGTTGAAATTTTGCTCCTGAGCCATCCCATCACATCTGGGGACATACTGATATCTTCCAATAGACTATTTTTTCCCTAGGATTATCCAGAATCCATTTCTGAGTTAGAAAAATAAATCTTCCAGGCACAGCTGAATTTAATTTGCTGTTGAATGCCTATGATTACAATCTCAAGCCAGCTGTAAAATTGAAAGGTTGAGTGTGAGTGCCCTCTCTCTCTCTGTCTATCTCTCTCTCTCTCTCTTCAATGGAGATCAACAGCAGCATCAACTTTGGGTATGTCCTGGTGTCTCACCAAGAGCTTTCTGGAAGACCCAGATATGTTATCTGATAATGGGTGACATTCTATTTTCAGGTGCAAACTGTATTTATGCCTTCAGGACATCAGGAACTCAACTTGCTGAGATGAACACTATCATAGACTGCTAACATAGAGAAGTGCTAAATCGATTATATAAGGCCAATCAAGGTTTTAGTCTCCTCTCCTACTTCACCCCTCTCTTCACTCGATCTGAAAAGTTCACCAGCTCCCCATGCTCCTTCACACCTCTGTGCCTTTGCTCAGGTAGGGCTCCCTGGAAGCCTTTCCCCCTCTTCTGTCTAACATGATTTTACTAGATCTAAAAGGTCTAGGTCAACCCTGTGAAACACCACTCATCCTCAATTCCAGAACTAATATTTATGACTCAGTCTTGTATTCTGTTTTAGTGTTTTGATGCTGGTTATGCATGCCACCATTTCTATACCATCTGATAGTTTTATTAAACTACAAGTTCATTGAATCCCTAGCAGCTACACAGCACTGATTGCCTAATGATCAGTAAATGTTTGATGACTGAATAAATTCATGAATTCAATCCAGTTCTCTCATTTGACATATGAAGAAACTGGGGCTCAAAGAAAAAAATTAACTTGTCCAGGCATTAGAGCAAGTAAATGGTGAAGTTAGGATTTGAACTCAAGTCTGCTCAAATCCAGAGTCAGATGCTTCTTCCACTTCTGTGCCTTCACCGTGATCATCATCATCATCAGTGTGATTCCTATGAACATATCACCACCTTCACCACCATTGTAACCACTGTCATCACCACCAACACCACCAACAATCACCACCATCAACCTCACTTTTACCACAACCTCAACTGTCACCATCATTATTACCATCAACACCATCACCATTATCATCATCACCACTGCCACCATCCCACCATCACCATAATCACCATCTCCTCTACCATTACCACCAGCATCACAACCACAACCACTATTACTGTCATTCTCATCAGCACCACCACCATCACTGCTAACACCATTGTCACTAGCACAGCCCTCACCACCAATCAGCAGCAGCCCACCAACAATACTGACATCACCACCAGCTTCAACACCACCACCTCCATCTTTACCACTGCCTCAGCTAACCCCACTGTTGCTATAAACCAAAAGTAAATTCCTAAGCCCCTTAACCGATGGAACAGACCTCACCCCCTCCCCTGCCTTGGCCAAGAAGATCCCAAATAAGCCTGAAAAACTAGTTCAGGCCATGATGGGAAGGGAGTGGGACCGGCTCCCTTTGGAGATTAGGCATAACTGACCAGCACTAACTTAAAACAGAGATCATAAGACTGACAACACAGACTCTCTATAGCTATAAGATACCAAATTCCAAGCTGACACGTATAGCATCACATAATAGTTAGCAGGCCCTGAAGGACACCAAAGTATTTCACCCCAAAATAAATTTCTTTGACATAGTTTGAAATGGCCCTGCAAAGCCGTCTTTTGTTGGGGAAACACATTCTGTAGAGAATTTCTTTCCCTTTCTAGGTCTTTTCCTGATCCAGGAAAGGTTTAACCAAGAGTCTGACACCTTTTAGGGTCCTAGAAGAGACATTTACCATCTATTCTCTTGGAAGCCTAAGTTCAAAAGTTAGTTGAATAGGTAAATGTAAGGTGACTTTGTTTAAATGTTGCCTCACTACCACCACTAAACAGAGTCCTCGAGAGCAGGAATCAAGCCTTATTCATGTCCATATCCCAGCTGCCAGCACAGTATCCAATGCAGCAGCAATGAGGTTTATTTGCAAGCAACATAACCCAATACCTGATACTCAAGCTGAAAAGCAATGAGTTAAAGGAGCTTGGGTATCTCACAGCATCTCTGGGAAGACTGGACAACCAGACTGAGAGGCCACATAGCTTCAAACGAGGCGGCGAAAAGAGTTATAAAGATCCTGCTGCTGCCACTGGGCATTGCCTGTGCAGCTTGCAGAGCCAATGTTATGACCTGGCCCTGGTGCTGCCTCTGGAAACCTGGTGCTGCCCGACCCTCACCACAACAGCATCCACGTGATCACTCTAGCTGCTGGGCCAGATGCTTCTGCTGGCAAATTCCTAGCAGCAAGGGAGGCTGAGAAGATAAGAATCTGGCCTTCTTTGGTTTCTATTTTTGGCTCTTACCTCCCTCCAAGACTCAATTTTGGGGTTTCCCCAGATGTAGAAAGAATTCAGCAGTGGGTATTCTATCAGTATTGAGAGAATTCCAGTTTTAGGGAGCAGGCCAGGCACTTGTGCCACAGCAGGGAAGAGCTCAGAGAACATGGGGTCCCCTGTGGCTGGCCCTGGGCTTGTGGGGCATGCAATGGAGTGAATTAGAATAGAGACTGGAAAGGTAGGGTAGGCCACACCTGGAGTGCCTTCAATGCCAGGATAAGGAGTTGGAGCTTTATTCTGTAGGCAATGGGACCATTGAAGGTTTCCCAGCAGCTGTGTCATACACGAGTTGGCACTGAATAGAGAGAAACAGTGCTGGGTGATGGAAGGTCTGGGTACTAAAATTGAACAGCTCTGCATGCCAAGGGCAGGCTTTCCTACAAAAAGAGAGGGTCCCGCCCTCACCTTCTTCTCTAAAACCTCTCCATGTGCTAAGACAGTCCCCTGGGGAGTGAGATGGAAGCTTCTACTCCTCCACAGAAACAAGATACAGGACATGAATTCACACTCAAAAGGTCACGTAATTCTTACCTTGCAGGATTATCTGAATAGCAAATGAGATAAAGTATGCAAAGCACCCACCCCATAAGCAGCCTTTAGTGAATGGTAGTTAACAATAACTAGCATTGATGGAGCACTTAATTCTGTGCCAGTCACTGTGCTGGGCACTTTGCACACATTATCTTGTTTAATCCTCACGGCAACCTTATGAGGTTATATAATATCCAAGTTTAGAGATGAAATCTGGCTCAGACTTGCTCAAGAGTAACAAGTGAAGAACTAGGATTTGAACCCAGATATGTCTGTCCCCTAAACCAAAGTTCTCAACTGCTAAGCTCATTTTCAGGGTGCAGCTGAGCTTTAGGGATATGAATGGAACAGTGGTGAGTTAGCAGGCTGTGTTGGAGAGGGAGTGCCAGCAGGCCACAGTTTATATAGCAAGGCATCAGCCAGGTGCTGTCACTCACGTCTGTAATCCTAGCATTTGGGGGAGGCTGAGGAGAGAGGATCATATGAGCCCAGGATGTTGAAGCTGCAGTGAGCCGAGATGGCATCACTACATTTTAGCCTGGGTGACAGAGCAAGACCCTATCTTGAAAAAATAAAATAAAAAATAGAAGGGCACCCTCCAAGCTTTAGGTGCCTGCCATTCTTTTGTTCTCACTTGCCCCTTATTACATTCTGAATTCCTGAGATCAGAGCCTACTCTAACTCATCTTTGTAGCCCCAGCCCCTGGCCTGCTGTAGTCCTTCAGTGAATGTGGGTTGAATGAATGAAATGAACGTCCTGGGTGCCTCAAATACAAACAACCCTGTCCCATTCATCTTTGCCCCCTAGTGCCCAGCACAGGGCCTGGCATCTAGAGGGTCCTCGTGTTTATGAACTGAATGGCCCCTCTGTGGACCCCAGGCTCCTCATAAATCCAAAAATTCTTGATAAACCCACAATCTTCTCCGAGAAGCCTTTAGGCCTCAACTTCCTTCCTATTGTTACTTCATCAGAAAATTATCTCCCACTTATCTCATCTTCATGGACAACTTAAGTTTCCTGATTCCCCATGTGCTTCTTGTTCTTCTTGTTCTGACTCAAACATTGACTTCATCTCCTTTTAACATGTTGCACCCTGGCAGCTCTCCAAAGGAGGCTCCAACCACAGGATTCCGCCTTTCAGTGCCACTACTTCTAACAACAGCCAGAAGGAAGGGATTATTAACTCCATCTTCCAGAGGAGGAAATGGAAAGGAAGTGCAAGCAATTTGCCTAACAAGTGGAAGAACGACAGTTAGAAGCCCAAGTCCTGTTTATTCTAAGACCTGGACTCTTTTTCATTCCTCACCACCTCTAGGAAACTAAAAATTTATTTTCAATTCAACTAGCACATATTTAATAATAAGGCCTTTCTATGGACCTATCATTAAGGGAAAAGCATGTAATAGCGTCACTGATTCTGGGGTGGGGTGTGTGTGTGTACGCACGTGCATGTGTGTGTGCACGCATGTGTGTGTGTGTGTATTTGCTACTATATACCAGGCTCTCACTCTGACAGAGGCTGGGCTCATCACAGTGACCCAGTGGCTGCCCTCCAGTAATTCAGAGTGCAGTGGGCATATTTTGTTTATTTTTAAATTAACAGATCATAGAGTGTGTTAGTCAAAGCTCAGTTGTTTTAACAGAAGAGTATAGAGAAATGTAAGCAAGGTTGAAGTTGCTGACCCAGTAGCAGAAAAGTCAAGAATTAAACATTTAAATATCATGGAGGTGGCAAGTGCAAGAAACTGTCTCCACTCCTAGGTTTGGGGAACAAAGGGAAGAGGTTGGAATTATTAAAAGTAAGTGCTAAAGGAGCGTCTTCTGGGTCTGGAACCCAACCTCTGGGAAAGGGGTCCTGGTTGGCTGGTGCTGGTGTCTGTGAGGCTGAGGGCGATGAGGATGGTTCTGCAAGGACAGGGAAAACTGCAAAGTGGATCCAGCTGCTGCTACAGAAAGGCAAGGCTACCGCAATGGCGAGTGGCTCGGTGATGCACCCTGGAAGAGGAAGCTAGACATCCCTCCTCCCTTCTCTAGCAGGTAGCTGAGTAGTCTCTCTCTCTCTCTCTCTCTCTCTCTCTCTCTCTCTCTCTCTCTCTCTCTCTCTCTCTCTCTCTCTCTCCACCCTCCGCCCGTCCTTGAGCACATGCACAGATCCTAACATGGGGCCAGTGAGCAGGAAAACATGGTTTACATAGTCCCAGCCTGTCTTAGTCTCTTTGGGCTACTATAACAAAATACCACAGAATAGGTGCCTCCAATAACATTTATTTTTCACAGTTACAGAGGCTGAGAAGTCCAAAATCAAGGTGCCGACTGATCTAGTGTCCGATGAGGGCACCCTTCTTTGTTTGCAGACAGCCGTCTTCTCGTTGTATCCTCATGCAGTGGATTGAGGAGCAAGAGGATGGCAAGCTCTCTCTAGTCTCTTGCAAAGGCACTGATCCCACTAAGGAGGGCGCCACCCTCCTGACCTAATTACCTCCCCACCTCCTAATGCCATCCCACCGAGGATTAGGTTTCAACACAGGACTTTGGGGAGGGACACAAACATTCAGTCCATCGCACAACCCAGCATCCAAAGCCGAGTGTAGAAGAGTGGGGTTGGAGCAAAGAGACAATAGCCTGGTAACTGGCACACGTAGTAAAGGCAAGGCTCTGGACTGTAAATCAGCGTTCCCATGTCTGTATCCTGCCTCTTCCACTAACGTGCCATGTGACTTGAAGTAAGTCACTTGACAGCCTCAATTTCTTCTGCTGCAAAATGAGAAGGTGGGGGTGCTGACTGAACTCCTGCTTCTCACGTTGTGCTTCTCAGACCAGCAGCATTGGAATGAACCAGGGACTTGTTAGAAACTCGGAATCTCAGCCCCCACCCAGATGCCCTGCATCAGCATCCACAGCTTAGCAAAATGCACAGGTGCAGTTGCATTTGAGAAGCTCTACTTCAAGAGCACCTGCTGGCCAGGCCCATGCTAGGCGGGCATAACAATGTGATGGAAGGGGATGGGGTTTACAGTTAGACAGGCTCAACCTGAATCCTCATTCTGCCGTGGAAGTCTGGGCCAGTTAGTTAGTGTCTCTCAACTTTAATTTCCTCACCAGAAAAAAAAAAAAAAAAACCACGAGAGGAGGGGAATTACATGACTCACAGGATTGCGGTAAGGATGAAATGAAGGGCAGATACTCCCAGCACCAGCAGGGACTCAAGATCATTTTGTAGACTCTATTGTAGAATCCGTGTGGGTCAGGACATCAGGGCAGGCTTCCTGAGAGCAACACTGAAGCTGGGTCTCAAAGAATTCACAGGATGTGAAGAGACAAACCACACTCCGAAGGGAACTGGAATTGAAGGGACGTTTGTAAAAGGTGGAAATGTCAAACATGTGCTCTTTTCTGTCAAACAGGCAGTGTGGCAGGAAGGGAGATCCTTGGACTGTTTTGCATTGGTCATGTGAATTTAGTGTCATCATGACTCTTCCAGCATCAGTTTTCACATCTGCAAAGTGGAACGGTTTTGTAATATTCCCACGGGGAACACTACTCATGTGATGAAAAGCTGTTTGGGTCATGGTGATGGCAGCAGCGGCCTGTCTGGAGGAGCCTCTGGGGGAACACCCGCTGCAGCGGGGGAGGCATGGCTGAGGCTGTGTGCTCCACAGAGCCCACTGGGGCCAGGAACAGGTGGGAACCCTGTACCCTACTGAGTTGGCGGGGCAGGAACTCCAAGCTTCTGAGCACAGCTGCAGCTGTCCAGCTGTGGTTCTGGACCTGGGTATCCCTGAACTCTTGGGGGTGTGGGAAGCCCCCCCCCGCATATTTGGAAGTACCTGCCCCTACTCCCTGTCCTCTCCCTGCTCCTGGCTCCAGCTCCAATTTCAGAGCAAAGTTGAAGCCAGACCCAGGCACTATCATGACCTGACTGCGTGTGCACATGTGTGGGGCAGTGCTGACACGCCAGCCCCCGGCCACCTCAGCCCCATCCAGACTTTGGGTGCTGACGAGCTTGGGAAGGAGGCCAAGGGGGTGCTGAGGGCAGTTGAAGGTGGCTTGGCAGTTGCCCCTCAGGTCAAACAGCCCAGGCGCCATGGATGGCACACTGACAGCAGCAGGAGGCAGACAGGCTCTTGGGCGAAAAGATGGGTCCTCGCTGAAACCCCACCTTCAACCCATGGATGGCCTGAGCTTGGGGGCCCAGCTGCCAGTTCCAGGTAGAGTCTTCAGTCTAGAGTGAGAACTTATGGTGCTTTTTCTAGGTCCGCCCATGGCCACCCACTCATGGACCAATCAGCACTCATTTCCTCCCATAAAAATCCCTGGATTCAGCCAGATTTGGACAGACTCAGGACTACCAGCTGCAAGAAGGAGCTATCCACTTTGGGTTTCTCCACCTATTGGGATGACCTGCCTGTGGAAGGGAGCTACCCACATCAGGTCATCTCTCTTCTGAGAGCCGGACACTTATCTAGACAACCCGTCTGCAGAAAGGAGCTACCCACTTCGAGTCTCCTGAGAGCTGTTCTGTCACTCAATGAAGCTCCTCTCCACGTTGCTCACCCTCCAGTTGTCCACATACCTCATTCTTCCTAGATGTGGGACGAGAGCTCAGGACCCATCGAATGGCAGGACTGAAAGAACTATAACACAAACAGGGTTGAAACATCCTCACTGCCGCCACTCACCACATTGTGGGCAAAAAGAAGGAGAGAAGAGCTGCAGCCCTTCAGGGAGACCTAGGGGGTCCTGAGCCAGGGTTGTGACACCCTCTTTGGGGCTTTGCAGTTCAGGGTGTCTCCAAGCTTCCAGGTGCCACCACATTCCCCTCATCCAGAAGTAGGTGCCTACAGCAGAAGCCGTGTATCTGGTACATCTGGTCCAGCCACAGCCTTGAATGGAGCCAACATTTGTGCTGGCATCTGGAGCTTCCTGCCCTGCCGCAGCATACCTGGCTGTGCACAGTGGCTGGACCCCACGCTTACTTGCCCACACACCCCTGGCCGCTCTGTGCTTGGCTCACCCTTGCTAGGTGTGGGATCTGGGCCAGTGGTGCAAGCTGAGCACAGCCTGCTGGGCCGAGTGGGCAGAGCAAGCACAGCAAGCACAGGCAATACTCAGGCAGACGGTGCTGCCTGCCACAGAGGTTCCCAGCCGGCAAAGCAACACCCCAAAGATCCCATGACAATGGTTTGTTTGTTAAAGAGTTGCTCCAGTGCTTCTGGCTTGGGCGACTACTGATTGCACCATGATCCAGGTTAGGACTTTGAGGAAGACAAACTAGCCCGCAGCAGGAACATCAGTCCTGCTGAGTTGAGGTTCACGCAGGACTCCAAGTGGAGATGTCTAGCGGGCATGACTTATGTAGGATGAGAGCAGAGTATATTTGTGTATGTGTACCGGATATGTTCCACTTCACCCACTCTGTACAAATATGGTCACATCCTTGTTTTCAAATTAACTGTTTAAGTCCCCACATGCCCTTGTTAACAGAAAGTTTACTATTTCTCTCTCTTAAAAGACATGCCTTCTTCCCAGCTATCCAAGAACTCTGAGAGCTCCAAGGACTAAAAAGTCCTCAGTTCACTATTGCAATTACCACTGTCAAGAGGTGTCACGGTTCAGCACCGTGCATTCCTGCTACCACTCACAAATGCCAGCCCACTCCTTCAGTTCCTAAAACAGAACAGCCTGTCAGGGTAGCTGAGTCTGGAGGAGCATTCAACCTTAGCTCAGCACAGCCAGGGAGCCAGTCCTCTTCCACCAATGCTGTGTGGAAGCTCATGCACCAGGCTGCTGTGGCATGCTGTGCTTTGAGGCTTTTGATGCCTTTCCACCCGCTTGGGGACCACAGACAAAATCACAGTGATCCATCTGCTTCAGATCTCAGGGAGGAAAAGTGGGGGTGGGGTGTCTCAGGCCCTCTTCTTTCTAGGAGTGCTGGGATTCTTACATAAATTCGCCCATGCTCCCCCTAGATCCTCTACTCACCAAGGACAGAGGCAACGTTGAATAAGACCTTCTTTTCCCAGGACAGTGTGGATGACTCTTGAGACCCTTCACAGAACTGAGAAGATCAGTGCCAAGGCATCTTGTTTGAAAACTGCATTTCTGCCTGCCAGACTTGCTTCACAGACAGGTTTGGGAGCTTCTGCATGTAGGTGATGAGTGAGGTCACACTAGGAGTGGAAGATGTTGAGTTTTCAGAGGGCAATGGTCAAGGAGGGGTCCCTGAGTCACACCAAGGCTGGAGCAGGGGTAGGGACAGAGCCAGACATGGATCTGAGGGATCAGACTGATGGAAGGAGGCTTCTGATCACAGAGCCATGGGAGGACAGGGTTTCAGGAGGAAGGAGGGGACTGAGAGGGCAGGTGGAAGGACTGACAAGAGCCCACTGGATGTGGCAATTCTAAAGCCATTGGGGGCCTAGAAGCCAGTGATTAGCACAGAGTCACAGGAGCCAAAGCGAGGTTGCTGTGGGTATAGGAGCAACGAAGTGGGAGCAGCCAGTATGGCCACCCCTTAGCCAAAGAACTTGCCTTTTCTTTTCTTTTCTTTTTAAACAAAGTCTCACTGTGTTGCCTAGCTGGGTGCAATGTGGTGCAATCTTGGCTCACTGCAACATCTGCCTCCCAGGTTCAAGCAATTCTCCTGATTGAGCTTCCCTAGTTACTGGGACTATAGACATGCACTACCACACCTGGCTAATTTTAGTATTTTTAATAGAGATGGGGTTTCACCATGTTGACCAGGCTAGTCTCGAATTCCTGCCCTCAAGTGATCCTCCTGCCTCAGCCTCCCAAAATTCTGGGATTACAGGTGTAAGCCATCATGACCAGCCAAGAACTTGTCTTTAAGAGAAGGTAAGAGATGCTGGCTGAGCAAGGGGCTGATAGGATTTTTGAGGCACCTGCAGAAGGCTGACTTAGCTGAGGTGTTTGCCTTTAACAGAATCTTCCCAGGAGACCTCCGGGGTTATCATGTGTTCAGGTCAACTTACCAAATGAATCTCAAAGGTCGAATTAAGGTGTATTTCCACATCATGATTTCTCAACCCTGTGGTCTTCACTAACTAGCTGAGCAACATTACAGTGCTGGTGAGGAAAAGCAGGACCTGACTTAGGCAAAGGTATCATTTTGCAAAGGTGCTTATTGTGTAAAGAGAAAGTGACACACGAGGGCAAAGACTGGGATAGGGAGGGAGGCAGGCAGGATCAGGAGAGGGTTTTGTTGTTGCAAAAGCACATTGGAAGAAAGAACAGAGGGATAATTGGCGTGAGTGGAGTGGGCGGGGGAAGGCATGTAGAAGCACATGTGAGGAATAATGAGAGGACAGGTCGGGCCGCAGTCAGGTTAGCCTGTGACTGCCAGCAGAAGGAATTTGTCCTTGGCAAAGAACACTGAAGCTAGTTGGCCAAGAGGCTGAGAGGATTGTTGCTGCATGTAATGAAGATTAATTTTGCTGGGGTGTCTGCCTTTAAATTAGCTGGGGAGTGTGCCCAGAGGATCTTGGGTGGACATTAAGCTTCAAACCCACTTACTTGAGAATCATACTATGATTGCTCAACCCTATCATCTTCATAACTAGCTGAGCAACATTACTGTGCTGGAGAAGCAAGCTAGGACTTAATTTGGGCAAAGGTATTAACTCAGCCTATGTCACAAAGACAAATATGCTGCTATTCACAATAGCAAAGACATGGAATCAACCTAAATGCCCATCGATGATAGACTGAATAAGGAAAATATACACCATGGAATACTATACAGCCATATAAAAGAATGACAGCATGTCCTTTGCAGGGACATGGATGGAGCTAGAGACCACTATCCGCCAAAATAACACAGAAACAGAAAACTGAATACTGCAGGCTCTCACTTATAAGTGAGAGCTAAATAATGAGAACACACGGACACTTAGAGGGAAACGACGCACATGGGCCTGTTGGTGGCTGAGAGGAGGGAGAGGATCAGGAAAAATGACTAATGGGTACTAGGCTTAATGCCTGGGTGATGAAATAATCTGTACGACAAACCCCATGACACAAGGTTACCTGTGTAACAAACCTGCACCTGTACCCCTGAACTTGAAAGTTAAAAAAACATGCTGGTTTCTTTGCGGGATAAAACTGTCCTAAAATTAGATACGGTGATGGTTGCACAACTCTGTAAATATACTAAAGAACTATTGACTTGTACGCTTTGAATAGGTAAATTTTGTGATATATAAATTCTATCTTAATACAGGTTTTGAAAACAGCCTGTACAATGTGACACACTAAGCCAAGGGTAACCATTGGTTTTCCACCCACAATGAAATAATGCTTTCTTCCTAGAGGCTCTAACTCTCCCAAACTGCTACACGCATTCTCACTAATGCCAACATCTGCCTCTACTAGCCTGTTAGTTCATGCTCTGGGACCAGGGCTAGGCTGAGTCTTCATTGCTACGGAATAAAGTTCTAGTTATAGAGTACCTGACTTACTCACCATTGCATGCCCGGCATCTAGGAGACCACCTAACATGTGAAAGAAAAAAATGACACAGCTGGAAAAGATAAAGATTTATATTTAATGTCACTAGCTCTAAGAACAAGAAAAGGAATTCTGGAAGAGGTTAAGCAAACAGAGTGCACTTAGCAAGTAAGTGGTAGTTGGTTCAGTCCAATATGTATTTACTGAGCATCTGGGTAGAAAGTACTATTCTAGGGCCAAGTGCAGTGGCTGATGCCTGTAATCCCAGCACTTTGGGAGGCTGAGGTGGGCAGATCACATGAGGTTGGGAGTTTGAGACCAGCCTGGCCAACATAGCAAAACCCATCTCTACCAAAAATACAAAAATTAGCCAGGTATGGTGTCAGGTGCCTGTAATACCAGCTACTCAGGAGGCTGAGGTAGAACAGCTTGAACCTGGGAGGTAGAGGTTGTGGTGGGCTGATATCACACCATTGCACTCCAGCCTGGGCAATAAGAGTGAAACTTCATCTTAAAAAGAGAAAGAAAGTACTATTTTAAGCACTGTGAGAAATACAAAGGTAGGCCAGGTGCAGTGGCTTACGCCTATAATCCCAGCACTTTGGGAGGCCAAGGTGGGTGGATCACCTGAAGTCAGGAGTTTGAGACCAGCCTGGCCAACGTGGCAAAACCCCATCTCTATCAAAAATACAAAAATTAGCCAGGCATGGTGGTGGGTGCCTGTAATCCCAGCTACTCAGGAGGCTGAGGCAGGAGAATCGCTTGAACCCAGGGGGCAGAGGTTGCAGTGAGCTGAGACTGTGCCACTGCACTCCATCCTAGGCAACAGAGTGAGATCATGTCTAAAAAAAAAAAAGAAGAAAAGAAAAGAAAGAAAGAAATACAAAGATGATTAAGGTGAAGTCCCTACTCTCAACAAATAGGGGACATAAATCATGTTACCCACGCAGGGGAGAGGAACGAGACAGACACTGAAGGCTCTAAGCAGGGGGCCTTCTCTGCCTTTGTCTCAGTCTCCACAGACACCCTAGGAAAAGGATTTTATTATCCCCAACATACAAACAAGGAATTCAATCTCAGGGACACAATATGTCAGAAGTTGAACCCAGGTCTCTCTGGTGGAAAAACCTAAGCTCTTTTCATAACACTATTATAACTGAAGAAAGAAAGGCCAAATGAGTTCAAAGGAATAAGTCGCTCCCATCTCTTGGGATGGCAGGAAACGTTGCACGAGAGAAGTAGTATAGGGTCACTGAATATGTTTTGACAGCAAGCCAGTTTGAGGGCAGGTGTGTAAAGATGGGTGGCCATTTTTGGAGGAAGAAAATGCAGGAGGAACTGCGTCTATAAATAAAGGTCTACAGCTCAGTTCAACTGGAACCAGAGTCTACATAGGTCAATAGTGGGGACAAGATGGGGGCAGGAATTTGGGACTATATCATATACAAATCCCTGAAGGCCAAGAAGAGAAACTTGGACTTATTTGAAGACAGTATTTCAGCAGGGGGATGATGCATCATAATGCATAATTAGAGCTGGGTTTTAGGAAGATCAGCCTGTAGTATATGTAGGCTGGCTTACCAAGGGCAGAGGAATTGGAGGCCAGGAATCTATTAAGAAGTTGCCAGTGTAGTCCAGGGCCAGAAACAGGGAGGTGTGCAGTGGGATTGGAAAGGTGACAATAATGTACATTGCTATAATGTACATGTGTCTAGACGCAACCCATCTATATTACAATTACATAATTGCTGAGCACATGTTTAGTAGTAATAACAGGGATATTTATTGAGTACTTGCTGTACCCGGCACTTTGCTAAGTGCTTTATAAGCACTAATTTATTTTCTACTAATAGCAGCCTCATGAAGTGGATGCTATTATTATACCCATTGGACAGATGAGGAAGTTGAGGCTTAGAGAGAGTAGAAATACACACAAGTTAATATAATTAGTAATTGCATAGACAGAGCTCAACCCAGATTTGTCTGACTCCAAGTCTGTCATACCCACCACATTACCTATTCACCCCTCGTGGCCACCTCTACTTGGCTCAGCCTCCTCCAAATTAACAATGTTTATATGGAAATTTCAGAGCATTCTGAGATCATGGAAATAGCATGAGCTCTGGAATGCCACAGACCTGAGTGTGGGATCCCGGCTCAGTTACTCACAAGCCAAGTGATACTGGGTATGTTACTTGGCCTCCCTGAGCTGATTTTCTTTCTGTAAAATGGAAAGACCAGACCTACTTCCCAGGGCTGTTGTAAAGATTTAAAGTAAGAACATATGGAACATTCCTAGGCAATGTGGCACACGGTAACTAACGTGCAATAAGTGGCAGTTGCAGATTAATAATAAAAAGGCATCCAGACCAGGCTGACAGGAGAACGGGAGGTCAAGCCACGTGAGAGAAGGGAGATGGAATAGTCATCTTCAAATGTATACAGCATTGGCAAGCGGGGGAGACTGTGGCTCAGGAGGGCAGAACTGGGACTAAGGAGATTAGTCTGGCAGTTTCCAGCCATCTGAGGTAACTCACATGGAAACAAGTTTCTTTGGAAGTTAGTGGGATCCTGTTACTGGAATTTTTCCAGAGAAAGACTGTGCAATCCCTCTAGAAAGAAGGAACTACAACAGTAATTCTTTTATTTGTTTTTTTGAGACAGAGTCTCGCTCTGTGGCCCAAGCTGGAGTGCAGTGGCACGATCTCGGCTCGCTGCAACCTTCACCTCCTGAGCTCAAGCAATTTTCCTGCCTCAGCCTCCCTAGTAGCTATGACTATAAGCGTGGGCCACCTTGCTCAGTAATTTTTGTTTTTTGTTTTTTTGGGTTTGTGTGTGTGTGTGTGTGTGTGTGTAGATGAGGTTTCACCATGTTGCTCAGGCTGGTTTCAAACTCTTGGACTCAAGGGATCCTCCAGCCTTGGCCTCCCAAAGTGCTGGGGTTACAGGTGTGAGCTACCACACCTGGGCTACAATAGTGTGAACCCTACAAATTTGAGACAGGTCTTAGTTAATATCTATCTATCTATCTATCTATCTATCTATCTATCTATCTATCTATCTATCTATTGAGACAGAGTCTCACTCTGTTGCCCAGGCTGGAGTGCAGTGGCATGATCTTCGCTCACTGCAACCTCTCCCCACTGCAGCCTCTGCTTTCCAGATTCAATTCTCCTGCCTCAGTACCTCCCCCGCAACCCTGACAAGTAGCTGTGATTACAGGCACCCACCACCGTGCTTGGCTAATTTTTGTATTTTTAGTAGAGATGGGATTTCTCCATGTTCACCAGATTGGTCTCAAACCCCTGACTTCAGATGATCCGCCTGCCTCATCCTCCCAAAGTGCGGGAATTACAAGCATGAGCCACCGCACACGGTCAGGTCTCAGTTAATTTAGAAAGTTTATTTTGTTGGACAGGTGTGGTGGTTCATGCCTGTAATCCCAGCATTTTGGGAGGCCGAGGCAGGTAGATCATGAGGTCAGGAATTAGAGACTAGCCTGGCCAACATGATGAAACCCCGTCTCTACCAGAAACACAAAAATTAGCTGGGTATGGTAGTGCATGCCTGTAATCCCAGCTACTTGGGAGGCTGAGGCAGGAGAATCGCTTAAACCCAGGAGGTGGAGGTTGCAGTGAGCCAAGACTGCACCATTGCACTCCAGCCTGGGTGACAGAGCAAGACTTCGCCTCACAAAAAAAAAAAAAAGAAAAAGAAAAGAAAGTTTATTTTGTCAAGGTTGAGGACACACACCCATTATACAGCCTCAGGAAGTCCTGATGACATGAGCCCAAGGCAGTCAGGGCACGGCTTGGTTTTACACATTTCAGGGAGACATGAGGTATCAGCCAACATATGTAAGAAGTACATGGGTTCGTTCAGGAAAGGCAGGACAACTTGAAGCAAAGGCAGCAAGACTCAAGCGGGGAGGGGGTTTCCAGCTCACAGATAGGTGAGAGACAAAGGGTTGAATTCTTTTGAGTTTCTGATTAGCCTTTCCAAAGGAGACAATCAGATATGCATTTATCTCAGTGAGCAGAGAGATAACTTTGAAGAAAACGGGAGGCAGGTTTGTCCTGAGCAGTTTCTGGCTTGAGTTTTCTTTTTACCTTAGTGATTTTGGGAGCCCAAGATATTTTCCTTTCACAACAGTAATTCTTAAACTTGGACACATCAGAACTATCTGGAAAACTTGTTAAAACACAGGTTGCTGGGCCCACTTTCAGAATGTTTGCTTCAGCCTGGGATGGGGCCTGATAATTTGTGTCTCCGAGATGTTCCCATGTTATGCTGACGCTGCTGGCCGATTCTTTGAAAACCACAGCAATAGAGAATGATAGTTTTTAAAGGCAGGGTCCATTTGGTTGGTTTGTGACAATGCTTCCGGAAATTGCTGCAGTCAGAAAAATTATGAAATGCAGCAAGCCTTTCATAATGCTACATGTCTTCCATTTGAAGGACTATCGTTTATTCTAAGATTGGGATCTTCCTACTGTTTCTGACATTAAAATTTCCTTTTTTGAAAGTATGACAAGAGTAGGTGGTGATTCTTTTGTTGATTGTTTCTTAGTGTCTTTACATACCACGATAACAATTTCGCACCCTCTGGTGGGCCTTAATTTTTTAAAGTTCTTTTTGGGATCATGAACTCCTAAAATCTAGAAAGCACTGCTTCTTAGCGTGTAAGACTTTGGACTGAGCGGTTTCTCTAAAAAAAGCTCTCTTAAAGTCAAACAGGTTCTACACCTTTTTTATTTATTTATTTATTTTGTTTTTTTGTTTTATTTTATTTTTTTGCCTGGCTGGATGCTTCTCTGAACATGTTTTTTTGATTGACACTTTTATTGCTAATTCAAGTGATCATTATCTTCACCTACTGCTATAAAGAGGTGTCAAACTCATGGTCATGCCCTCCAGGCGCCTACTTAAAAAAGAGGACTGTGTGTCCCTCATTAGACGTCCAGGCTGCTTTTCTGTTGTATGCACAGCCATCCTGCTGCCTCTGCAGGTTGCTCTCACCCCCATTAGCATCTCTGCTCCTGTGTCAGCTTCCTCCTCACCCATGCCCCAAGAATGTCATGCCGCAAAGCTTATTATATCAGTACTTTCATTCCATACATCCATTTAAGTCAATAGTCTGTGACTTTTGGATAGCTTATCCCTGCCAAGAAATGTGGGCATAGGCTTGGTAAAGGATCAAAGGCATTTGCTCCTTTCTATTAGGAAATGGCAATGACACATATTCATGAGAATTAACACATGCCAGAACTTATCTGGAGTGGCTGAATAACTCGCTCAAGGATAATGGAGACAAGAGCCGGGATTCTAGCTGGGACTGTCTGAATGAAATGAGTACGGTTTTCACCTGGTATTGTTGGTGTTTTCAACAGTAAGCTACTGTTAGTCTGACCACTAAGCAGAAATATTTTTGTATATTATGCTTACTCACTAGTTTTTTTCTAAGGAATGTTCCGACTTTGTGAGGAGAAACTGAAATGATTCTGACTCAAGAGTCAAGCTGGGGCCAAGGACTGTGGCTCACATGTGTACTCCCAGCACTTTGGGAGGCCAAGGTGGGAAGGTCACTTAAGGCCAGGAGTTTGAGAGCAGACTGGGGCAACATAGCCTGACCCCATCTGTACAAAAAATAAATAAATTAGCTGAGTGTCGTGCTGCATACCTATTAAGGTGAGAGGATCACTGGAGCCCAGGAGTTTGAGGCTGCAAGTGAGCTATGATCATGCCACTGCACTTCAGCTGGGCAATAGTGCAAGACAAAAAACAAAAACAAAAACAAAAGGATAAAGCTAAGGAGCAGTTGACTTCAGAACACTGGCCTGTACTGGGCACTGGGCACACAGAGATTAAGGGACAGTCCTTGCCCTCAAGGAGCTGTCCTGCCAAATGGAACCAGCTGAAAGAGAAAAAAGCAGGCTGGTATATGGGAGAAAGGAGCAGGAGGCTGCTATTTTTGTTGAAATACTTTTACTTTTCTTTGTTCTGTTGGACTACAGGCTTGTATCCTATGTTTAAGTTGAACAAAACTGAAACACATTCTGGCCATCAGTGTCTGATTTGTGACATATCTCCTAAGAAGTCCAGTGTCCAGCACCTGGTTCCACCACTTACTCTCCTTGAACCAGCTCCCTAACTTCTCTGAACACTGATATAGGGAGGGCATGTGTCGGGGTCACCACCTGCAGGGGTCTGTCCTGCAGACCCTGACTCAGCAACGGATGAATAAAGTACACTGACATGCAGACATTATGCTTTGCCAGTTCTGCTGAGAGTCTATGGCTTTACAGGCACCCTGGAGAGTGCTGTAAAGAGATAGCAGCCACTGGCCCCCCATCAGCCAGAGAGACTTGCATTTATTTAGTAAAGTTTAATTGACGAAGGCTTCAGTCAGCATGGCTAGAGGTTAAAGATTAAAGCACAGGTTCTGATGCCCAAAGCAAACACCATTAACGTGTCATCTCCCTGGTCAACCTCCCCCCAAGAGGGCCCTCCAGCTCAAAGGTTAGTTTTAAGGCCATATGAGTAAACAAGTTAGGTAAACTCCCCCACATACCCTAGCTATTTGCTTTACTTATTAACTAAATGTAAAGGGGATTTAGGCTGCCTTCAGCCAAGCACTACAGAAAAATATTTAGGCCTTCCAAGAGGGTTTGAGACTATATTCTATAGCTTTCTCTAATATTTTTCCCCTAATATTTTTGCCACCACCCTGAATGAATTCCCACAGGCATGTCCACATGGTAGAGATGTGTTAAGGGTTATATTAAGATGATGAGTATGTGAAGCCTGGTAAACAAGAGGTGCTCAATATCTATTATTATTGAGTCAGAAGATTTCTCCTCTTCTTAAGTACATACTCAGTATTGGACCACTTGCAAAGTATAATATTTAGCACATTCTACTTTGTACTGTTGTATTTAATCACATTATTGTATTATATTTAAATGTAAAGCATTTAGAACTGTGCCTGTATTAGTTAGAGTTCACTAGAGAAACAGAACCAATAGGATGGATAGACGGATGGATGGACAGATAGACAGACAGATGGTAGACAGACAGACATAGACAGACAGATGATAGATAGATAGATAGATAATAGATAGATAGATAGATGATAGACAGATAGACAGATAGATAGACAGATAAAAGGAGACTTATTATGGGAATTGGCTCATGCAATTATGGAAGCTGAGAAGTCCCATGATATGCCGTCCACAAGATGGAGAACCAGGGAAGCCAGTGACTTCACTCATTCCAAGTCTGAAAGCCTGAGAACCAGGGGAGTTGACATTGTAACTCTCCAGCCAAAATCAAAGGCTCAAGGACCTCAGGGGACCACAGCAAGTTTCCCAATCTGAAAACTGAAGATCTTGAATTTCGGAGGACCTAGAGTAGGAGAAGATAGGTGTCCCAGCTCCAGAAGAGAGAGCAAAGCTATCTTTCCTCTTCTTTTTTGTTCTATCCAGGACCTCAAGCAGTTGGGAGTTGCCCAACCACACTGAGGCTCTTCCTTGCTCAGTCCACTGATTCAAATGCCAGTTCTCTTCTGCTTTCTCAGCCATCTGGGTATCACCTAACCTAGTCAAGTTGACACCTAAAATTAATCATCACAGTGCCTGACAAATAATACATGTTCAATAAATATCAGCTATTACCACTACTGTAATGGACATCACTTTTTCTGCATTCACATCTTACCTACTAAATTAAGATCCATCGGACAGAGGGCCTGCTCTATATACTATTTCCTCTCAACCTGTGCCCACCAGTGCTAGGCACATAATAGTCACTTGAGCTTATGAAAAGGATTATTGCCTACCTTATATCATTATGAACATGTATGTGATATGCCCAGCATTTTTAGTGAAAGCTGTATTTGTCATAAAGTTTTTTAGTGCTTACCTACTGCCTGTTTTATAGCTAGCTATTTTCATATCTTTCCCATTGGTCCATGGCTGTCCTTTTGGCAAGGACTGAGTCTCTGTCATCTAAGACCCAGCTCAGTTTATTGTCTGTAGTTGAAACCGCATACACAGACAAGTATTTATATAAAATTAATGGTACTTCAACTTCAGAGCTACTCACTTGAAAGACCATCTCCTGAAGCCCTGGTTAATGAGTATACTCAATTCAGAAGGCAGAGAATGTTCACTACATGAGGAAAAAACAGGCAGTGGGTAAGCACTAAAAAACTTTACGACAAATACAGCTTCCACTAAAAATGCTGGGCATATCACATACGTGTGATATTATGTGCCTGGCACTGGTGGGCACGGGTTGAGAGGAAATACGAGTATTTAATGGATACTCAAGGATTTACTGATTCTTTCTTAGATGAATGTTGACTCAAGAACATTGGTCAGAAAGTTTGTCACTGACCTGAGCACAAAGAAGGTTGTAGTCACAAAGGAATGGCAAGAGCAAGAACTGTTTTTTTTTGTTTGTTTTGTTTTGTTTTTGAGATAGAGTTTCACTCTTATTGCCCAGGCTGGAGTACAATAGCGCAATCTTGGCTCACTACAACCTCCACTTCCCAGGTTCAAGTGATTCTCCTGCCTCAGCCTCCAGAGTAGCTGGGATTACAGGCATGCACCACCATGCCTGGCTAATTTTGTATTTTTAGTAGAGATGGGGTCTCTCCATATTGGTCAGGCTGGTCTCAAACTCCCAACCTCAGGTGATCCGCCCACCTTGGCCTCCCAAAGTTCTAAGATTACAGGTGTGAGTCACCCTGCCTGGCCTAAGAACTAACTGCTCTTGAGAATAATCACGAAGGGTGAAAACACTCTGAGCTGCCACAACACCAACAATGGAAATGGTAATGACACTGATTTCTGCTGACTGCCTTTGGATCACTATGACTGGTCAGCCTGGGACATTCACTTGTCTTTCTTGTTTATAAAGTTTGAGAACTGGACATTTTGGTAGTCTGGAAAAGGAGACTGGTGGACGAATTTCCCCTGTGGTGGGCTGATCTTAAGCAAACTCCTTTGATGTGTGACATGAGAGATACTGAAAGGCCAGATGGAGCAACCAGCTAAATATCTGAAATTTCTACCATTTAACCACAAAGAGATCATTGTTTTATAATTGTCTGTTGATTTATAATGGTGATAAAGGTGTGGAGACATTGGTATTCTTATATTCTCTGGGGAGCATTTTTAGAGAGTCATTTTGTAATAGGTTATTTTGTTTGTTTGTTTTATAGAGATGGGGTCTCTCTATATTGCCCAGGCTGTTCTCAAACTCCTGAGCTCAAGCTATCCTCCTACCTCAGCTTCCCAAATTGCTGGGATTCTAGGTGTGAGCCATCATGCCTGGCCTAGGTTTTAAAATATAAATTTATTTTAAGAAAATGTTATAAGTTTTGTAACAGTTGTCAACATCAAAATGGAGTCACTAATGTCAAGAAAACCCTGATAAACAGAGCTGGGGAAGGCCATGAAAAGAGGGCTATCATGTATGCCTGATAGCAAAACAAAGACAACAAAAACCACAACCTTGGACTAAAGGCCATCACAACCTTACGTAAAGTACTTCTGCAAGGACATCTACCCAGCAACTTCCTGTGTACTCTTGATGAGGCATAACCCTTGTTATTAATCTTTGCAGCCAATGATAATTATTTCAAAACAATTATGTAATTTTTTCCTTTAAAAATATTTGTCTTCCTTCACCTCCCTGAAAATGCACATAGTTTACTTTATATGACTCACGTATTCCTGTTGTAATGTTTTATTACCAAATATATTTTTTGTAGAGAGCCTCTCTTTGTTATTTAGGTTGACAGTTTGAAAATGTGGATAATAAGGAAAAGTCAGTGAAACTTTTGCTCATTATAACAAAACTTTAGAAACATTTAAATGTCTTTCAAGAATAGACTCTTGGAATAAATTGAGCTACACACATATGGGTTTGCACACACCTATATACATACAGATGAACACACACTGAAATACAAAGAAACCATATGTCTATAGTATATTGTTAAGTTTTTAAAAAACAAATTGTAAAGCTCCTGTAGAGTTGATCTTATTTTATTAAATACTATACATATGTGCATATAGGCCTAAAGCTATGTCTAAAAGGCATGTCATGACAATGTGAACTTCAGTTAGCTCTGCATCACAGAATGAGTCAATTTTTAGTTTCTTCTCTGTACTTCCCTGTATAGTTTGAATTGTTTAAAGAAGCATATGGCATGTTTACAGAAGCAATACAACAATTTTTACATAAAATATAATGTTATATCTGTTATTAATCTCCTTTCAAGAAAATAGTATTGCTGCAAAGACAGCCATGCTTTGGTAAGGGCAAATTAGTCAGATTGACCCACTGACATCTTGGAAGGAAGACATCAGCAACCCAAAGGGAAAGGATACAGGAGACATCCTCTGTGGCTTTGCTACACACAGCCTGAAGATGTCCAGCAATCATTTTAACTCGTCTTCCCTCCCATTCTAACCCCAAAACTGATTCAAAACCTACATTCTCTGCCATGCTGGTAAACATCTTTGTCATCCAAGAAAATGGCCGGAAATCATCTTTGACTCCTTTTCTTTTTTCCTACCTTCTCCTTCAGTCTGTCTCCAACTTTTCATCTACTTTCCATTTTTACTGATACTAACTTAGCTTTGTAACCTCATCACTTCTCGCCTTGATTTTTGTCGGCATCCTACCTGGCCTCACTCCTGCTCACCACTGGTTGGTCTCCCTTCCTGCAGTCAAAGCAATTGTCCTAAATATTGTGATAGTGGTGGCACTCTGTCTTCAAAAATCTGCCAGTAGTTCTCTATTTTCCGTGCTGCACAGGATAAACTTTCAGTACTCCCCAATACCACATCCACTCACCCGCTTCTGAGCTTTCTGCACATGGCATCCCTTTTCTGGAATGCTTTTATTCCTGTAGACCCGATACTTCACCTGGCTAACTTTCACTTATCCTGCAGCATCTGCTTAGCCATCAGTTCCTCTCAGAAGTCCTTCGGAGCGTCATATAACTGTATCTAGCTACCTATCGATGGATATCTTCATGTGCTTCCATAGTACCCTTATAGTACTTACTATGTTGATTGCCTAGATCCACACATGATCTGTCAGGACAAGAATTGTGTCTTATTCACCGCTGTGTCCCCAGCGTTTTGCACAATTCCTGCACATTTAAAATCACTGAATGAATGTGCTACAGAAATGGTTAATTTCCATCCAAAATTGGTTCCTGTTATTTTGCTAGATGTTGCTATATCTGATGTAGCACCTGGAGCCATGGCTGCTCTGCCATCATCAGGGGAGTTCACCTGAGAAGACAGAGTAGGCAAAAGATAAAAAGAACTGGGTCTTTCAAATTGTCACTGAGCCAATGAATTAACCAACTCTTGGTCAATCTGCATTCAGACTTCTTTTTTGTCTTGGACAGGGTCTCTCTATCACCCAGGCTGGAGAATAGTGGTGCTATCCACAGCTCACTGCAGCCTCAACCTCCTGGGTTAAAGCAATCTTCCCACCTCAGCCTCCTGAGTAGCTAGAAATGCAGGTGCGTGCCATCACACCCAGCTAATTTTTATTTTTTGTAGAGACAGGGGTTCACCACTTTGTCCAGGCTGGTCTTGAATTCCTGGGCTCAAGTAATTCTCCCGCCTTGGCCTCCCAATATGCTGGGAGTTCAGGTATGAGCCACTGTGCCCAGCCCAGGCTTCTCGTTGTATGAGATAACAAGCACCTTTTTTGTCGTAGCTGTTTGAGTCAGGGTTTTCTGTTACATGCAGTCAGAATCATCATACATGAGAAAATGAGTAACGAATGAATGACACCCCACTAGCATAAGGAAGCTAACTCCCTTAGAATCAACTTAAAGTCCTGCCTGGGAGACTTTTTAAACTCCTTGAGAAACTCAAGGCAACAAGACAATAAAACCTTAATTATCTGTAAGTTTCTTTAATATAATTTTCTGAATAATTGGCTTTATTCAGAAAATTACAAAGTGTAGCTGAAAGCTATTATTTATTTTTTTGAAATGGAGTCTCACTCTGTCATCCAGGCTAGAGTGCAATGGCAAGATCTCAGCTCACTGCAACCTCTGCCTCCCAGGTTCAAGCAATTCTCCTGTTTTAGCCTCCCAAGTAGCTGGGATTATAGGCGTATACCGCCATGCCCAGCTAATTTTTGTATTTTTAGTAGAGATGGGGTTTCACCATGTCGGCCAGGCCGGTCTCAAACTCCTGACCTCAAGTGGCCCGCCTGCCTGGGCCTCCCAAAGTGCCAGGATTACAGGTATGAGCCACTGAGCTGGCCTGTTAGGGCTTTATTATAAGAACAAAGGTAATATTCTTAAAGAAGTTCCAGGGTTAATACTCAGTCCAATCTCCTAAGTTTTAGCATGCATAAGAGTAACTTAGACACCTTCTTAAAAAGTAGATTCCTGGCCCCACCTCTGGAGATTTAGATTCAGTGGGATATGGTAGAGTCTAGGACTCTGCATTTTAGCAAGCATTCTGATGCAGCTGGTCTGCAAACCACACTTCAACAAACCCTACTCTAAAACTTCTACTTCATATCTATGGAATGGAACTACATGAATGGCTCCCATCTTCTGGATCTTTCCATCATTTGAATCTGCTCCCTTGATTATTGTGTGAAGTGTGGCCTGCAGACCAACTGCATCAGAATTCTCTATTCACCAGAATAAGACATTGATTAGATAAGTCATTTAAACTGAGTCTAAATGTCCCCATTTATTAAAAATAACACATAATAATAATTCCCTGCATTGCCACTCCTCAGATTGGTTGTAAAGATCAAATGATCTCAGTAGCTGCACTGTACAAATATAAGAAAATGCAATTTATCAGGACTCTGGTGTTTATTGTGCTCTTTAATTGAAGAAAAAAAAACTGTGTTCTTTAGACTCTGTTTATTAAGAAATAGAGACTTATATTGTGGAAAGATTGCTACATGGTCAAACTATAAAAGTGGTTTTGCTTAATCTCTAGTTAACCTAAAAGTTGTTGTCTAGACATCCTCTTCCTAAGCATTCTGTTTGCATGTTTCATCAACCGTGTAAGTAATGTATGAGTAGATTCCCTGACAAAGGGAGCTGCTTTGACTCCAGCAAAAATGAGTGGGTCTAAGGTTATATGTCATATGTTGTCCATTCATATAACCTAGAAAAAAACAAAACTATAGTGACAGAAAAGGGCAGTGCTTGCCAGGGGCTAGGAGGTGGGGGAGAGTATGACTGCAAAGGGGCAGCAGAGGCCATTTTTTGGGGTGGTGGAACTATTCTGTATCCTCATTGTGGTAGTAGTTACAGGAATCCTCATCATGCTAAAATTCATCAACTATACAAAGATTAAGCAGTTTTACTATATGTTAACTTTAAAAAATTAATTAATAGGCCCAACTCAAAGTGACTGTTTTCCTTACCTGGATAAAAGCAACATAAAGGATTAGAGTTGTGGAGAGAGAAAAGAAGAATCAGAAATATGAAGAGGGTAGGCAGGAAGACAGAATGAGAAATGTGCACACTGTTGTTCTGAGTACTTTTTCACTTTAGTTGTTATTGTTGAGATAGCCTATTGCTGAGGCTAGTATGCAGTGGTGTGATCATGGCTCACTGCAGCCTTGACCTCCCAGGCTCAAGTGGCCCTCCCATCTCAACCTCCTGAGTAGCTAAGACTGCAAGTGCATGCCACCATGCCCAGCTTTTTTTTTTTTTTTTTTTTTGAGATGGAGTTTCACTCTTGTTACCCAGGCTGGAGTACAATGGCGCAACCTCAGCTCACCACAACCTCTGCCTCCTGGGTTCAAGCAATTCTCCTGCCTCAGCCTCCTGAGTAGCTGGGACTACAGGCATGCGCCACCGTGCCCAGCTAATTTTTGTATTTTTAGTAGAGACGGGGTTTCACCTTGTTGACCAGGATGGTCTCGATCTCTCGACCTTGTGATCCACCCGCCTTGGCCTCCCAAAGTGCTGGCATTATAGGCATGAGCCACCGCGCCTGGCCTTTTTTTTCCCTCCTTTTTCTTGTTTGTTTGTTTTTTGTAGACACAGGGTCTTGCTATGTTGCCCAAGCCAGTCTTAAACTCCTGAGCTCAAGCAATTCTGCCCCTATTGGCCTCTCAAAGTGCTGAGATTACAGGCATGAACCACCACACTCAGCCCAAGTACTTTTTTTTTTTTTTTTGAGAGGGAGTTTCACTAGTTACCCAGGCTGGAGTGCAATGGTGCGATCTCGGCTTACTGCAACCTCCGCCTCCTCAGTTCAGGCAACTCTCCTGCCTCAACCTCCCAAGTACCTGGGATTACAGGCACGCGCCACCATGACCAGCTAATTTTTTGTATTTTTAGTAGAGACGGGGCTTCACCATGTTGGTCTCTATTTGTTGACCTCGTGATCCACCCCCTCGGCCTCCAAAGTGCTGGGATTACAGGCTTGAGCCACCGCGCCCGGCCCTGAGTACTTTTTTATTCCTTTCCTTTTGGGGGAGCTGTTTCCTAAAGATCAGTTTTATCTACTTTTTGGTACTTCCTCCTTCTATTCTGAAGTATAAAACTATTCTGATTAATCAGTAATTTCTACTGTTTCTCCTACACAACACGCAATACTTCAGTTAATGTTTAGGTTGAATTTCACTTTCCAGATTATCTCATACCCCCAAAATAATCAGAACGGTTAAGCTTCTAAAGCAAAGCCCTCTCTAACAGATTCAGACAGAACCTGGGAGAGGCATTTTCACATCAGCTTTCCTCTTCATACTTCACCATCCCCCTGTTGATCGGATCGTCTAGAGATGTAACACAAGACAAATCTGTAATTTAAATCTGTAATTTAAAAAGTAAATAAACCAGGTGAAATTAATTCTAACACTATATTTTATTTAACCCCATATCTCAAAATGTTATTTCAACATGTCATTAACATAAAAATTACTAATGAGCTATTTTGCGTTCTTTCTTTGTACTAAGTCTTTGAAATCCAGACTTAGTAAGTGTGTTTTACTCTTAAAGGGCATTTCAGTTTGGACTAGCCACATACCATTAGCTCATAGCTGTTGCATAAGACAGTACAGGTCCAGGCTATTTACTTTTGAAGTCCAGTACAAACAACCTCTCATTCTTCGCACTTTGATAACTTGAATATTCGAGCCTACAATCTTCATTCGGTCATTGGTCAACAGCCACTGGAGTGTTTACTGTTCACAAAGCACTGTGCTTTCAGAAGCTAGAAGGACAAAAGTGAACAAGACATTGTTTGCCCTAAGGCTCAGTCTGTGGGGGTGAGAGGCACATAAAGAGACAATTATAAAATAACATGAAAGAATGGTGACAGAGAAGCACACTATTTAATGAGAACCGGGATGGGGAGGGAAGTGCTATAAATCTTTTAGAGGTGGCCCTGAGCTGCCTTCAAAATGTGTGACGTGAACTCTGAGAAGGGGATGGAAAGGGCATTCAGAGGTACTAGCTTGACCAGCAGCACGTAAATGAGAAATGGTAAGGCTCAGGGAGCCTCCTAATGCATGTCAGCCGGGTGAGGTGGCTCATGCCTGTAATCCCAGCACTTTGTTTGGGAGGATCACGAGGTCAGGAAACCGAGA
The DNA here is from genome assembly GCF_049354715.1 of Callithrix jacchus. Taxonomy (NCBI): domain Eukaryota; kingdom Metazoa; phylum Chordata; class Mammalia; order Primates; family Cebidae; genus Callithrix; species Callithrix jacchus. The sequence goes on along the minus strand of NC_133508.1, from coordinate 92,032,102 downwards.
CCATCCTAACTAACATGGTGAAACCCCGTCTCTACTAAAAACACACAAACACAAAATCAGCCGGGCGTGGTGGTTTGTGCCTGCAGTCCCAGCTACTCGTGAAGCTCAGGCAGGAGAATCGCTAAACCTGGGAGGCGGAGGTTGCAGTGAGCCGAGATCGCGCCACTGCACTCCAGCCTGGGCGACAGAGCAAGACTCCGACTCAAAAAAAAAAAGTGCATGTCAGGGCAGAGATGAATGGAGAGCAAACTGGATAGATATGCAAGGCCAGAGAAGAGCCTGGTATGCCATGTTTACTTTCTAAACTAAAACATCTTGAAAACTTCCTAAAATTCCAGATGAAATGCAAATGGCGCTGTATTTCAGCTTTTGCTGGTAACCGTGGCAGCTGAATGAGGGCAAGGCCATGTTTTGCTCACCACCCTACTCGAGTCACAGAGCGGGCCTGGAGGGTTTACTCGGGCTGAAATACTTGCCTTCATTCTTTCTCCTCCGGGCCTCCCATCTGCCTCAGTGAACTGGAAAAAGTGGAAAAAACTGGCCTCTGGAGTTCACAAAAAGGTCTTCACCTTTCTGAGCTGCTTCCAAGTGTTTACAATGAAGCTCACCACTCCCTACTGTCCAGGACTGTTGTGTAGTTCAAATGAATTCGTGGAAAGCGCCTCCCAAAATGAAAAGGTGGCCCTGCTTGCCTTGTGCACACCGAGTGTCAGGTTTCCACTCTCCGCCCCTGGGAACCGCCAGCTGGGCCACAGGGTAACTGATTTAGGGCCGGAGCGCCTACTAGCCCTCGGGCGGAAACCCAATGAAAACCGCTTAAGGCGCGTCTGGAGGAGGCGTCCCCTAAGGAAGAGTGGAGCGGACGGCCCCGCAGCCCCGAGGACCGGGAGCTCTGAGTCCCCACCGCCCGCGCCCGGAAACCCCGGCGCCGCAGAACGCAGCAGACCCCACCAGAACCCACCCGGGCACCCCCGCCTTGCGCGGCGGCGGGGAGAAAAGGGTGGAGCGACGCGACTCCCTCAGCCAATGAAAACCGCGGGTTCCTGGTCCGATCCCCAGCGCGGCTCGCCATTGGTCGCCTCGCGGGTCTCGGCCCACCGAACCTCGGCGACCTGAGCCAATCGCGAGGCGGCGGGCGATAACCGCTCCCCTGGCGGCGGGCGGCGGGCGCAGAGCGGGCCAAGCGCGGAGCTGGCTGCGGTGACTGGCGGCGTGAGCCTGCAGCCCTCCCGGCGCGGCGTCCCACCATGGAGCCCACAGTTTCGCTGGCCGTGTGCGCGCTGCTCTTCTTGCTGTGGGTGCGCGTGAAAGGACTGGAGTTCGTGCTCATCCACCAGCGCTGGGTGTTCGTATGCCTCTTCCTCTTGCCGCTGTCGCTCATCTTCGATATCTACTACTACGTGCGCGCCTGGGTGGTGTTCAAGCTCAACAGCGCGCCGCGCCTACACGAGGAGCGCGTGCGGGACATCCAGAAGCAGGTGAGCGGTGCCCGGCGCGGCCGGGGCGCAAAGCCGCCGGCTCCCGGGGGCGGCGTGCGCGGGGATAGCGGGACGCGAGGCGGCGACGGGAGCAGCGGTGCGAGCATTCCCGGGGGCTTTGGGGAGCTGGCGTTGGAAGGGGGTTGGAACCAGACAAAATTGTGATGGGGGCGGGGGAACAGAATAGCCAAAGTACCTACTGTGTGCAGGGTATATTAGGGTACGTGGAGGGAGATGAAGAAGGAGAAGAGGGGAGGCAACTCTGGGGCACTCTCACCCGGCCCAAGCATTTCCGAGGAGGAAGGGCTTCCGGGAGGTGGAGCTGAGTCTAGAGATTGGGAAGTTGGGGAAGTGACTGGGGGAAGGTGTTTGGGTGGAGGGACTGGTGTGAGCAAAGGTTGGGAAGCCGGCAAGTGCAGGACAGAAGCGGGAGAAGGTCGGACAGTCTTGTGCCAGGCTGGAGAGGGGCCTGACGCCAAGGCCGAGTTTGGAATTTATTTTGTAGCAGCAAGACGCTTTTGATTGGATTTAGGTTAGAAGACTAAAACAAGAAGGTAAACCCAGCCCAGAAGCCTCACTGCCTCTGGTGACGGAGGGCTCACTGTCTTGACAAAGGCAGTCTGTCCATCTCCCAATTCCTCAGCCACCCACGGAACCAGTGACCTGCTGTGGCTCACAGTGGAGTCTCCTCCGCATCCAGGGCTGGCATGGGCCTGGGGCCTGGGCGGTTTCTTGACTCCCTCTTCCCCTCTTGATGTTCCTCTCTTGCTGGCATCAGGTTGCAGAGAGCTTCTGTTAACTGCTGCCGCCCTCCCGTAGGTGTAGCAGCCTCCATATTCTGCTTGCGCTGCTTTGTGAAGAGCATGAAGATGGATGCGGAGAGATGTTCCCATGAGGCAGAAGACCTTGGCCCGATGGGGAACGCAGTGTCTGGAAGTGCTTTGCCCTATAGCTCTGGGTTTTGCTGGTCACAGTCATGGCTTCAGAGCCTCTGCCTGTCCTCCCTCCCCGCCTGCACCCTGCTTCCTAGCTCTTTTCTCGAGTTCAGATTCTCCATTTACCTGCTTGTCTCCCCCATCAGACTGTGAGTTCCTAGAATGCAGGGACTGTTATGTGACTCGCCTCTGGCCCACAGGGCCTGGCTCAAAACAGCCTATCGAGTGTTTATTAATCTCAGCTAAGCCACAATATTCACTGTGAGCAGGAAGACAAGGGCCCAGGTGGACTAGCCTCTACCCCCGACCTGCCATGTGCCATTGCCATCCTCACACCAACCCTGGTAGATCTTGTGCCTATTTTACAAACAGAGAAAATTGAGTTTCACAGTGTGAGTCATGTGCCCAGGAAGATGTAGTCAGTAAATGGGACTGGAACCCAGATTAGCTTGATTTCAGAGCCTGAATTCTGACATTTCTTCTTTTCCACTCTTTCCCTTCCCCTGCTAGGTCTGGTTCAGTTGCCTCACACCTAGCTTGTAATAGCTGTCCGACCCAGTTGCCCTTTTTTCCAGGCCCTCCCTTTGACCTCCAGCTCAAATGTGGCACCCCTAATCAATCCCTCCTATCTTTGCGCTTGTGTCAAACTCCGTGGCTGTAGATTCAGGCAGGGACAAGACCTGGTTGGTCAGGGAATCCTACCTCTCATCCCTTTCCCCCCAGATCACAGGAATCTCTTAATACCTGCTCCCTCCGGGCTCCGTGGCCTCTGATCAAAGGAAAGTCCTTCCCGGTGTTGCGCTGTTTGCTGGCCAGCTCCAGTGCAGCCTTCTCCAGGTGACCTGAGAGTATTTGACCAGATCTTTGGTTGCAAATGTAAGAAGCTCAATTCAAACTGACTTGAGCAAAAAGAGATTTTATTGGATCATGTCCTGGAAAGTCTGGGAGTATAACTGGATCAGGCATGGCTGGATCCAGGATCCTCTGCCTCCCATCTCCATGTGTCCATCCCTCTGCCATCTCTTGGCCCTACTCTTTCTCTTTTCTTCTTCTTGAGACAGTCTTGCTCTGTTGCCCAGGCTGGAGTGCAGTGGCATGATCTTGGCTCACTGCAACCTTCACCTTCCAGGTTCAAGCAGTTCTCTGCCTCAGCCTCCTGAATAGCTAGGGTTACAGGCACCTGCCACCATGCCTGGCTAATTTTTGTATTTTTAGTAGAGATGGGGTTTCACCCGCTTAGCCAGGCTGGTCTTGAACTGCTGACCTTCTGATCCACTCACCTTGGCCTCCCAAAGTGCTGGGATTACAGGCGTGAGCCACCGCGCCTGGCCTTGGCCTTGCTTTTCTAGGTCGACTTCATTCTCTGTAGCCTCTCTTCCTGCAGAGGCCCCAACAGTTTCTTGCTCATATCCAGCCAGCTTAGTGACCCCACTAAAGAGAGAGTGGCCATCCTGGAACTGGTCCCATTGTCTTGACTTGGGTCATAGGTCCATCCTTTAACATGTCTCTTTGGCCAGAAGGATAGAATCAGACCTCAGTCATGTGCCCATCTCCTGGGTTAGGGGAATAGAATCAGTCTCACTTGGACCAGAGGAAGATTGGGATTGTTAGAAGCAGATGAAGAGGAAGTGGATAGTCACAGGTCAAAACAACAAATATCTACCTCCATTGCATTAGTTTATCTCAGGAGAAAGGGAAACACTTCCTCCTGTGTTTCTGATGGGCTTATTATCTGTGGGCCATGTGTTCTGTGTTTTGTGGTCTGGTCAGTTACCTTAGAGGTTTTGTAAAACCTCTTCCTTCCATTAGCTTGGTGGTCCTTCCCTGCTCCTCCTCTCCAAAGTGATAAATGAGTTAACATATACAAATGTTTAAAGAGGCCTTGGCATGTGATAAGCTGCCATACCCATTAGCTGTTACCCTGTGGACTGTTACCACAACCCCATCTATCCTTCTTGTCCTGAAGTCAGACAAGCCCTGTCTATGAATCTGAGCTCTGCCATTTACCAATTGTGTGACTTTGGACAAGTTCTTTTGCTTTTGAGTTTCCTCATCTGCAGAAGGGTGTCGTCATCCTAACTTCCTGGGACTGTTGTAGGAATTAAACAAGACAGTGGGCAGTAGATGCCTAGTGTATTGGGAATACCCAGTAAATGATCATCATTTTTCTAATTGCTGTTATCACCATGACAACACCTTCTCTGAACTTCCCAGTTAGAATATATGTTTTCAGAATGCTTTGATCCTCTATTCTAGCTCTTTCTTCATTCTGCCTTGTGCTACAGCAGTATGTTGGCTTTTCTGTCAGCCTTTCTAGCCAAGGAGGTGCCAGAGGGTAGGGCCAGCAAGCCTTTTCATCATTCTGTTTCTCCTGTGCCTGATGGAGGTGTCATTCCCAGCTCCGCTGCTCTGGGGATCCCCAGTGGGGCCAGCTCAGTCTCTGTCCTGTGGTTGCAGGTGCGGGAATGGAAGGAGCAGGGCAGCAAGACCTTCATGTGCACAGGACGCCCTGGCTGGCTCACCGTCTCGCTGCGTGTCGGGAAGTACAAGAAGACACACAAAAACATCATGATCAACCTGATGGACATTCTGGAAGTCGACACCAAGAAACAGGTGAGAATAGCATTGTTCTGGGCTCTGGAGCAGGTAGGGGACTGCCCCTCGTGCAAGTGACTCATACGGAGATGATTTTAGCCAAGGGCATCCCAGAGTGGATAGGACCAATGCCCACAGTCATAGAAGATTCTACCTGCCATTGCTGTCCTCAGGCCTCACAGGCCTGGGGGAGAGATGGGTCATAACCCCATCTCAGAGGTGGACAAACCAAGAGCTCAGGGGACCCTTCAATTGTCTGTGTTTCCACAGGAAGTCAGGAATGGGGAACTCATGGGCAAAAATGAGAGACAAAAAAGGAACCTACTTACCCCTTCCTGATAAGGAAGTGTGCTGGTGAAAAATGGGCTACAGAAGTGACTGGGAGGCGTGGGTCTGGTTCCAACCTTCCTGGAGACCCTCCTGTTTAATAGCCTTCAAGATGTGCATACTTTTGGGCCCATCTAGTAATTTTACTTCTTGAAACCTGGCCTAAGGAAAAAGGAAATCGACTTCAATATAATTAAAGATACCCAACACACAGAGATTGTATCACAGCTTTATTTCTAATTGACAACAACACAATATCCAATGATAGGAGAGTCATTAAATATGCATATCTACTTGATATCATTTTCTTGTTTTTGTGGGACCTTGGCCAAGTTACTTAAACTCTCTGTGCCATTTTTTTAAAATAGCTTTATTGATGTATTTAAGGTGTGGTAAAAAGGCTGGGCACAGTGGCTCATGCCTGTAATTCCAGCACTTTGGGAGGCTGAGGCGGGCAGATCACAAGGTCAGGAGTTCAAGACCAGCCTGGCCAACGTAGCAAAACCCTATCTCTACTTAAAAAAAAAAAAAAAAAAAAATTAGCTGGGTGTGGTGGCACATACCTGTAGCTACTTGGAAGGCTGAGGTGGGTGAATTGTTTGAACCTGGGAGGCAGAAGTGGCAGTGAGCCGATACCATGCCATTACACTCCAGCCTGGGTGACAGAGTGAGACTCTGTCTCAAAAAAAAAAAGTGTGATAAAACTATTACCACAATCAAGACAACAAACATATCCATCACACCCCAAAATTTCCTCATGCTCCTGAGTATCCCTTCCTTCAGCCTCTAGCCCTGCCTCTTCTCCTACCTGCCCCCACAGCCTTAGGCAAATGATGACCTTTCTGCCACTATAAATTAGTTTAATTCTAGAGTTTTATATAAATGGAATCATATAGTACTTTTTGTTTGTCTAGCTTTTTTCACTCAACATCTTTATTTGGAGATTCATCCTTGTTGAAGCGTGTATCAATAGAGCGTTCTCTTTCCCTGCTGAGTCATATTCTATTGTGTGCAGTTGGTTTATCCATTCACCTACTGATGGACATTTTGGCTGGCTCCAGTTAGGGTCAATTACAAATAAAGTGGAACATTTGTGAGCAGTCCTTGTGTGGACATATGTCTTCCTTTCTCTTGGGCAAATATCTAGGAGTGGAATGACTAGATCATATGGTAGGTGTACATTTAACTTTTTAAGTAACTACCAAAAGTTATTTTTCAAAGTACTTGTAGCATTTTACATTTCCACCAGCAGTGTGAGTGTTCTTGTTCCACATTGTAATAAACTTGGTATGGTTAGTCTTAATTTTAGCCATTCTAACAGGCGTGTAGTAGTTTTTCATTGTAATTTTAATTTGCATTTCCCTAGTGACTAATGATCTTTTCACATGCATGTTTGCTATTTGTATATCTTCTTTGGTGAAGCCTGATCGAATCTTTTGCCAATTAAAAAAAATATCAGATTTTTTTTATATATTCTGAAAACATCTTTTTTTTTTTTTTTAACTTTTCAGTTCAGTGGTACCTGTGCAGGTTTGTTACATAGGTAAACTTGTGTCATGGGGTTTGTTGTACAGATTATTTCACCGCCCAGGTATTAAGCCTATTACCTATTAGTTATTTTTCCTGATCCTCTTCCTCCTGCCTCCCTCCAACCTCTGATAGGCCCCAGTGTCTGTTGTTCCCCTGTATATGTCCATGTGTTCTCATCACTTAGCTCCCACTTATAAGTGAGAACATGCGGTATTTGGTTTTCTGTTCCTACGTTAGTTTGCTAAGGATAATGGCTTCAAGCTTCATCCGTGTTCTTACAAAGGAACATGGCTGCATAGTATTCCATGGTACATATATACCACATTTTCTTTATCCAGTTTACCATTGATGGGCATTTAGGTTGATTCCATGTCTTTGCTATTGTGAATTGTGCTGCAGTGAACTTACACATGCATGTGTCTTTATGATAGGATGATTTATATTACTTTGGGTATGTACCCAGTAATGAGATTGCTGGGTTGAATGCAATTTCTGTTTTTTGGTCTTGAAGGTATCACCACACTGTCTTCTACATGGTTGAACTAATTTACACTCCCACCAACCACTGTGTATAAATGTTCCTTTTTCTCTGCGACCTTGCCACCATCTGTTATTTTTTGACGTTTTAATAATGGCCACTCTGACTGTGTGAGATGGTATTTCATTGTGGTTCTGATTGGCATTTCTTTAATTACCAGTAATGTTGAGTTTTTTTCATGTGCTTCTTGGCCACATGCTTGTCTTTTCAAAAGTGTCTGTTCATGTCCTTTGCCCACTTTTTAATGGGCAATGCTGGATATTATACCTTGAAACAATACCCTTTATTAGATTCATGATTTGCAAATATTTTCTCCCAGTCTGTGGCTTCTCTTTGAAAACAAGAAGTTTTATTTATTTTTTCTTTTTATGGCAGAGTTTCACTCTGTCGCCCAGGCTGGAGCGCAGTGGTGCAATCTCAGTTCACTGCAGCCTCCACCTCCCAGGTTCCAGCGAGTCTCCTGACTCAGCCTCCTGAGTCTCCTGCTTTCAAACCTCAGGTGACCCTGCCCACATTGGCCTCCCAAAGTGCTGGGATTAAAGGCATGGGCCACTGTGCCTGGCCAAGCCAAAAGTTTTCATTTTTAAAGTCTAATTGTTATACATTGTGGGGTTTTTTTGGTTTGTTTACATTTTTGTTTTTTGAGACAGAGTCTTGCTCCGTCACCCAGGATGGAGTGCAGTGGTGCTGTCTCAGCTCTCAACAACCTCCTCCTACCAGTTTCAAGCAATTCTTGTGCCTCAGCCTCCCGAGTAGCTGGGATTACAGGTGCACACCACCACACCTGGCTAATTTTTGTATTTCTAATAGAGAGGGGGCTTTACTGCATCGGCCAGGCTGGTTTCAAACTCCTGGCCTCAAATGATGCACCTATCTTGGCTTCCCAAAGTGCTGGGATTATAGGTATGAGTCACTGTGCCTGGCCTACGTTGTGTTTTTGATGTCTTGTTTAGGAAATCTTTGCCTAATCCAGTGTCAGAAAGGCTTTCTTCTATATTTTCTTCTAGAAGTTTTATAGAAACCTTAAAGTGATGCTCTCTGGGCCTGAGGTTTTCTTTGTGAGTAAGTTTTTAAGTATAAATTCAATTTCTTTAATAGATATTGGACTCTGTAGTTTATTTCTTCTTGGGTTAGCTTTGTGTCTCAAAGGTATTTCTCCATTTCGCTAAGTTGTATAAGTTATTGACATAAAGTTGTTCACAGTACTTCCTGTAGACATCTGGAGCTTTGTCAAGTGTTTCGTTGTTGATATTGGCATTTTGTTTCTGTTCTCTTCCTCCTGAACAATCTGACTAAAGGCTATTGAATTTTACTGATCTCAAAAACTAGCTTTGATTTCATTGATTTTTGTCTTTTCATGTGTGTGTTTTGTTTGCAATTTCATTGATTTCTGCCTTGATCTTGGTTTTTTTTTTTTTTTTTTTTTTTTTTTTTGAGATGGAGTCTTGCTCTGACATCCAGGCTGGAGTGCAGTGGTGTGATCTTGGCTCACTGCAGCCTCCTCCTCCTCCTGGGTTCCAGCAGTTTTCCTGCCTCAGCCTCCTGAGTAGTGGGATTGCAGGCATATGCCACCACGCCTGCTTAATTTTTGTATTTTCAGTAAAGACAGGTTTCACCGTGTTGGCCAGGCTGTTCTTGAACTCTTGACCTCAAGTGATCCGCCCACCTTGACCTCCCAAAGTACTGGGATTACAGGTGTGTGCCACCATGCTCAGCCTCTGATTTGGTCTATATTATTTCCTTTCTTTTCTTACTTTGGGTTTAATTTTACTCTTTTTCTAGTTTTTTAAGGTTAAAGTTTAAGTCATTGACTTAGACCTTTTTTTTTTTTTAATATAGATGTTTAGTGCTATAAATTTTTCCCTAAGCACTGTTTTAGAGGCAGCTCGCACATTTCTGTATTTTTCCTTTTCTTGTTTCAGTTTAAAATGCTTTCTGATTTCCCTTTTGATGTCTGCTTTACCCCATGGATTCATTAAAAGCATGTTGATTTTTATAACTAGTTTTCAGCAATTTTATTAACATGCACCTTGGTATAGTTTTCTTCATAATTCTTGTTTGGAATTTATCATAATTTTTCATCAAATTAGGAAATTTGGGGGCCATTATTTCTTTATCTGTTTTTCTGTCCCCCTTTTTTTCCCCCTAGTTTGGGGACTGCTAGGGTATATATTAGAGGGCATTTCAAGTTGTTCTACAGCTCAGGTTACTGAGACAGTGTTCATTAAAACATTTTTTTTCTCTGGTGTTTCATTTTAGATGGTTTCTGTTGCTATGTATTTAAGTTAACTATTCTTTTCTTCTGCATTTTCTAATTTGCTGTTAGTGCCATCCAGTGTGTCTTTTATTTCAGGCATTGTGGTTTTCATATCCAGAAGTTTGATTTGGATTTTTTTTTTTTTTTTAAGTGGAATCTCACTCTGTCGCCTAGGCTGGACTGGTGCAGTGGTATGATCTCGGCTCACTGCAACTTCTGCCTACTGAGTTCAATGGATCCTCTTGTCTCAGCCTCCGAAGTAGCTGGGATTACAGATGCCTGTTACCACGCCTGGATAATTTTTTTTGTATTTTTAATAGAGACAGGGTTTCACCATGTTGGCCAGGCTGGTCTCAAACTTCTTATCTCAGGTGAATCGCCTGCCTTGGCCTCCCAAAATGCTGGGATTACAGGTGTAAGCCACCATGCCTGGCCGTTCTTTTTAATATATTCCTAATGTCTCTACTTAAATTTTTGAATGTAGAGAATATGATTATTATCAATGTTTTGATGTTCCTGTTTGCTAATTCTGATATCTATGTCAGTTCTAGGTTTTGTTTGCTTGATTGAGTTTTCTCCTTTCCTGCCTCTTTGTATGCCTGGTAAAATTCTATTGGATTCTGATATTGTGACTTTCTGACATTTTACCTTTTGGGGAGCTGGGTGTTTTTGTGTTCCTATAAATTTTGAGTTTTGCTCTAGGAGGCAGCTAAGCTACTTGGAAATAGTTTGATGCCATTGGGTCTTGATTTTTTAGATGGGGCCAGGGCAGTATTTCATCTCGAGTTAATTATGAGGCAAGATCATTTTGAATATTCTACGCAGTGCTTTGTGAATTGTCAGGTTTTCCGGTCTGGCTTATGGGAACAGACACTGCCTCCTGCTCTGTGTGAGCCCCTGATACTAAAACCTGTTATCTTTTCTGACAATTTTTTTCCCTGGCTTTAGCCTCAGGTAATAGCCTCACGTGTATATACCTATTAGTACTCAGTTGAATTCCCAAGGACGCCTTTTGCATTTCTTCAGTTTTGTCTCTGTGTAACTCTCTTCTTTCCAGTACTCTATCCTGCAAACTCTATTCACTTGGTCTTCTAGAGTTCTCACCTTCATCTTTTTTTTTTGGCGGGGGAAGGGGGGAAAGTCTCGCTCTATTGTCCAGGCTGGAGTGCGATGGCAGGATCCTGGCTCACTGTAACCTCAACCTCCTGAGTAGCTGGGATTACAGACACCCGCCACCACACCCAGCTAATTTTTTGTATTTTTAGTAGAGGCAGGTTTTTGCCATGTTGTCGGGCTGGTCTTTGTTGATCCGTCCACCTCAGCCTCCCGAAGTGCTGAGATTACAGGCATGTGCCACCATGCCCAGCCTCACCCTCCATCTTTTTAACTCTTAGAAAATCCAAAGTCCCCCGTGGACCCCACCTGGGTCTCCTTCCCTGTACTGCCTCACTCCAGTCAGTTACATGGGCCATCCCTAGAGCTCACTTTTTAAAAAAAAAATACTTTTTTATTTCTTTATTTTACTCCTTGCTTGTTGCCTTGGCTGGTCTCGAACCCCTGGCCTCAAGCAGCCCTCCTGCCTCAGAGCTCACCTTGTTTATTTTCTATTCTCTGAGGGATCACTAACTTTGATTGTTTATGTCCATTACATTGAAAACCCTTATTTCATATATTTTGTCAGTTTTTTTTTCTTCAGGCAGCAGGGTAAACCTGGTCCCTAGTGTCCCACCTCAGCTAGAAGTAGAAGTCCAACTGATGTATACATTAAAAATTGCGTGGTCCAGGAATGTGTAATGATAAGGGGTAATGGTCATAGTGTAATATTAAATTTTAAAAAGGCAAGACAGAAAATGAGACAGGCTGTTTGTGTGTGTTGTGTTAAAACATATAAAATAGTGTGAAAGGAAAATCTTGGTGCCCCAAAATTACTAAACTAAGAGAAAAGTCGAACAGAACTGCTCGGGACAAACCTGCCTCCCATTCTCTTCAGAGTCATCCCTCTGCTCACTGAGATAGATGCATAGTCTGGTTGCCTCCTTTGAAGGGCCTGTCAGAAACTGAAAAGAATGCAGCCGTTTGTCTTTTATCTACCTGTGACCTGGAAGACCCCACCCTGCTTCAAGTTGTCCCCGCCTTCCTGGACAGAAGCAGTACACTTCTTACATATATTGATTGATGTCTCCTGTCTCCCTAAAATGTATAAGACCGAGCTGTGCCCCAGCCTCCTTGGGCACATGTCACAGGACTGCCTGAGGCTGTATCATGGGCACGAATCCTTAAGCTTGGCAAAATAAACTTTCTAAATTAACTGAGACCTGTCTCTTATATTCAGGGTTCACAATAGCAATATAGTGTGTGGGGGGGGAAAAAAACAAAGTAAATACATAGTGTACACACTGTTATTAACATTGGTAACTCTGAAGAACTAGGATAGGTGATTTTTTTTTTTTTGAGATGGAGTCTCGTTCTGTTGCCCAGGCTGGAGTGCAGTGGCACCAATCTTGGCTCACTGCAGCCTCTGTCTCCTGGGTTCAAGCAATTCTCCTGCCTCAGCCTCCCAAGCAGCTGGGACTACCGGTGCTTACTATCATGGCTGGCTAATTTTTGCATTTTTAGTAGAGACAGGGTTTCACCAAGTTGGCCATGCTGTTCTCCAACTCTTGACCTCAGGTGATCCGCCTACCTCAGCCTCCCAAACTGCTGGGATTACAGGCGTGAGCCACCTTGCCCAGCCAGGATGAGTGATATTTGTTTTCTTTTTTACTTTTGCTATATCTTCTAAGTGAATGAGTATTTCTCCTGTAATTTAGAAAAGGATAAGTCAAATATTTAGTATAAATATACTTGAAGGGCAAGGTTAAACGCTAGCTAACAGAGAGCCAGAAATCCCATTCCCTGTAATTAAAGGCAGAGTTCTAGAGAGCCTGTAAAGGCTGTATTGGGATTTCCCTGCAGGGGGTGTTTGGGAAGGTTTGAGATGATACCTTCTGTGTGCAGGAGCCCCCACCGCCTTGGGCCTGGCTGCCTCCTTTTGACCCAGGATCTGTTTTCTTGTGTCAACAGATTGTTCGTGTAGAGCCCTTGGTGACCATGGGCCAAGTGACTGCCCTGCTGAACTCCATTGGCTGGACTCTGCCTGTGTTGCCTGAGCTTGATGACCTCACAGTGGGTAAGGACCCCATGTTAATTGGCGATAGGAGACAGATGGTCCTAGGATCAGAGCTGATGGGCCTTGGCCACCCTCCATCTAGTCCTGGAATTGCCACTATTCCATCTGTGACAGAAGTCACTGTCTCTTACTTGCCTGCTCCAATGACAGGGATGTTCACTGCCTGCTGTTCATTTCTGAGCAGTTCAAGTTATCAGATGGCACTTTTAATTTCTGGTTTGAATCTGCTTCCCTGTGACTTATTCCCATTGCTCCAGTTCCACTCCATGGAACACACAGAATAAGTCTAGTCTCTCTTTTTCTCTCATAGGATTCATAGCCCCCAAAGCCTCTTCTTCTCCAAGAAAAACATCTTTGGTTCTTTTAACTATTCCCATGGGACAGGGCTTCCTGTCATCCCTTCAGCCCCCCTTTTCATTAAAGTCCCTCTCAAAATCAATGCATACAGATTTCTAGGTTGAGGCTGGCCAGAGGTGAGGTGTGACTATCCTTGATAAAATCTGCTTACCACCCTTTGCCTTTAAGGATGACCTCAGGCTTCCATCTGAGCCCCTCCTTCCCTCTTCTGCTCTCTAGATTGACAGGTGGGAAATCTCCCCTAAGTCAACAACCCCATTTCTGCTAGCCTGCCATCCCTCCCTCATACTAGGAGGTCCCCAGCTCCAACCCACCCCAACCCTGTACCTGAAGCTCTCCCTGCTGACACTTTGTGTGATGTCTCTGCAGGGGGCTTGATCATGGGCACAGGCATAGAGTCGTCATCCCACAAATACGGCCTGTTCCAACACATCTGCACTGCCTACGAGCTGGTCCTGGCTGATGGCAGCTTTGTGCGATGCACTCCGGTGAGTTCAGCGATGGGGAACATCCATGCCAGCCTGCTCTGGGCATTAAGGATCCTAAGGTCAGGGAGGGGGCTTCTCTGGATGTGCCTCATTTCAAATACACCTGTTCAGTCTGGGGCTATATCCATAATAAAAATTTGTATAGCCCCTTATATGTGCTTGGGCGATGTTGTAAATACATTATATATATTAAGGCATGTAATCCTTCAACAACCTTATGAGGAAGATACTATTATTATCTCTATTTTATAGATAGGAAACTAAAGCTCAGAGAGGTTAATAAACTTGTCATAGATCACACAGCTGGGACTCATACCCCAGTAATCAGCCTCCCAGATCCCTTCCCCCTAGCCATTCCTTATGCCATCCTGCCTCTTTGGAGGAAGTCAGGCCTTGGCATCAAAGCTGGGTGTCTTACATTGTGAGGTGCGGTTGTGTGTCACATAACAATAGGGATGAGTTATGAGAAACAAGTTGTAGGCAATTTTGTCATTGTGCAAACATCATGGAGTATACTTACATAAACTTAGATGAGAAAACCTACTTCACACCTAGGCTACATGGGACAGCCTACTGCTCCTTGGCTGCAGACCTGTACAGCAATGGTCCTGTACTCAGTACTGTAGGCTGCGGTAACATATGGTACTTATGTATCTAAACATAAAAGATAAAAAATGGTGCACCTAGATAGTGTACCTACCGTGAATGGAGCTTGCAGGACTGGAGGTTGCTCTTGGTGAGTCAGTGAGTGCATGCGAAGGCCTAGGAGATTACTGTACACTACTGTAGACTTTAGAAATACGGTGCACTTAGGCTATACCAAATTTATTTTTCAAAATTTTCTTTCTTCAATAACAAATTACTGTTAGCTTACTATAACGTTTTTACTTTATAAACTCTTTAAAAACTTTTGACTCTTATCATAACACCAAGCTTTAAATGCAAACATATTGTGCAGGAGTACAAAAATATTTTCCTTCTTTATATCCTTATTTTATAAGCTTTTTTTCTTCTTTTTTTAATTTTCTTTTCCTGAGATGGAGTCTCTGTTGTGCAGTGACACAATCTTGGCTCACTGAACCCTCAGCCTCCCAGGTTCAAGTGATACTTCTGCCTCAGCCTCCTTAGTGGCTGGGACTACAGGCGTGCACCACCACGCCTGGCTAATTGCAGTCAGCCCTGATTACACCAGAGTGAGACCCTGTCTCAAAGAAAAAAATGTTAAAACACTAACACACGGTAGTTAGGCCTGCCCAGAGTCGCTTCCACTTCCACATCTTGCCCCACTTGAAAGTCTTCAGGGGCAAAACACACATGGAGCTGCCATCTCCTATGACAACAGTGCCTTCTTCTGCAGTACCTCCTGAAGGACCTGCCTGTGGCTGTTTACAGTTACCTTCTTTTTCTTTTTGAGACAGAGTCTCACCCTGTTTCCCAGGCTGGAGAGCAATGGCATGATCTCCGCTCCCTGCAGCCTCTGCCTCCCGGGTTCAAATGATTATCCTGCCTTAGCCTCCTGAGTAGCTGGGATTACAGGAGCCTGCTACCACGCCCAACTAATTTTTGTATTTTTAGTAGAGATGGGGTATCACCATGTTGCCCAGGCTGGTCTCCAACTCCTGACCTGATGATCTGCCCACCTTGGCCTCCCAAAGTGCTTGGACTTGGGTGCTTGCACCCAGCCTTAACTTCTTTTTAATAAGCAGAAAGAGTGCACTCTAAAATAACAATTAAAAGTATAGTGTAGTAAATACATAAACCAATGACAGAGTCGTTATGAAGTATTATGTGGTGTACATAATTATATGTGCTATACTTTTATACAACTGGCAGTACAGATTTGCTTACACCAGTGTCACCATAAACACACGAGTATGACATTAGGACAGCTGTGTTAGCTATGATATCACTAGGCAATAGCACTTTTTCAGCTCCATTATAATCTTATGAGACCACCATCGTATCTGCGGCCCATTGTTGACTGAAATGTCTTTATGCAGCACGTGATCATGTAACTAAGTGATTAGAGAGTCTGTTTTAGAAAAATAAAAGGCAATTCTACCACCCAAACTGGGATACAAACATGTAAAGCATTTTACCTAAGAGGTGGGATAGGATTGAAACTTTAAATAACCTTGACTCTGTCCTGGCAGGTATGAGGGGGCTCCTGGCATGAGAGAGACAGTCAGTCTGGTTGAAGTGGGTATTTCAGGGAGCCACCAGAGTCGTTCACCTCACAGAAGAGGGCCAAGGGAAAGACTCCCAGCTTGACAGTACTGTTCTTAGATGAGAGATACCCCTAGCAAGATTCAGACCAGTTCATTCTATTTTCCTGAACGCTTGCTGGGGCCCTGTCTTTTGACTTATTTATTATTGGCAGAGAAAGGAGACAGACATTTGTGAATTCCTTCCCTTCTCTGAGGCCCAGGTTCCTCACTGACAAATAATGTGGTCGAGAGGAATAAGTAGGTCCTGTATGGGAAGCTCCTTGCATAGAGCTGAGCATGCAGCAGTGTGTCATTGTCACTGCCATGACCAGGAGAATGTGATTAGCTGTAGGCCCGAGGGGGAGTCGGTGGGCTCAGTGCTGCTATTCCTGAGGCTTCTGCCAGCCTGCTGCAGAGCCTCTGTGCTCCAGCTCTCCTGCCCACTACATTCACTGTTCCCACCACCCAGAGCATTCAGGTTTCGTGGAAACTGCACAGGGCTGTCCTCTTAGTAAAGGCAGGACAAGGCTGGACTTTTTCAGAAGGAGCTTTATTAGAACCAAAGAATCCCAATTAGAATGGCCAAGGAAAAGTCAGTTATCTATGTGGAAGACATATGTCAAAACAATAAAATGGTGAGATTGGACATGGATTTACGGAAGCAGATGAGGTGTTGTAGGAAACGCTGGCTGGGGAGATAGGTGAACTTGCCTGGGCCTTGGCATTGCTGCAGTTGACTTTTCTGGGAAGCCTTGACTGGGTCATGGCAGCTCTCAGAGACTCAATTTCTTTCCTTGTAATAAGGGGGTGCCAGCATCCTCCCTGGGCTTTGTTGTGGATGGATCCCACAGGCCAGTGGACTGGGAAAGGCCATGTAAATTTTAGTGATGGTTCAGAAGTGAGGAAATTTAATGTTCCCCAGCTACACTGTGTGACACCCAGTAAGGGTTCAGCTCTGTTTTAGGCCTTGGACCCCTGCCCCTGAGTCACCCATTGTGGGTTGTCAGCGGGGGGCAGTGCTGGTCCCAGCTTTTTCCTGAATAGCCTCTGGTCAGGGGCTGTGCTTAGATGAGAGAAGGAGGATGCTCTCTAGTGAGCATCCTTGAAACAGCGGGCAGCATTATGTTCCATATCGTGTTGAAGCTGCAGAGAGAAAACTAAAGCCCATAAGCTCAGTGTGTACAGTTCATTGTTTGGGTTTACACGAGACATTGAGAGAATAGGGACTCTCCCAGGCTTTGCTCCCTGACTGACTGCGTGCCACAATATGGGACCCAAGATTCCAGCTCTCAACATGTCAATTCTGTCTCACAGTCCGAAAACTCAGACCTATTCTATGCCGTACCCTGGTCCTGCGGGACATTGGGTTTCCTGGTGGCCGCCGAGATCCGCATCATCCCTGCCAAGAAGTACGTCAAGCTGCGTTTCGAGCCGGTGCGGGGCCTGGAGGCTATCTGTGCCAAGTTCACCCATGAGTCCCAGAGGCAGGAGAACCACTTCGTGGAAGGGCTGCTCTACTCCCTGGATGAGGCTGTCATTATGACAGGAGTCATGACAGATGAGTTAGAGCCCAGCAAGGTAAGCCAGGGTGTCAGCTGCTTGCAGACCAAGACTTGAGAGGCATGAATGTACTGAGACTGAGCCCGTTCCCCCATCCTGACCCTGGTAGCCACCTCCTCAAGGCTGGGTCAGCCCACCTGGGATACAGACAACAGGATCTGTCGTCAGAGATGTCTTAGACAGTGATGGAAGCTTCCACCTATTCCCTACCACCTGCCTGTGATGTGCTTGTCTCTTAGTGGATGCAATCTTTGGTCCTCATAGCAACCCCATTTTACAGATTAGGAAACTGAATCTTTAAGAGGTAATGTAGGCTGGGCATAGTGGCTCACACCCGTAATCCCAACATTTAAAAGAGATAATGTAAACTTCCACAAGATTTGAGTAAATTGATTTGATGCCTTGGAATCTAGATTGACATTCCTTCCACGTATGCCATGTAATTTTTACTAGCAGTTTTTTCTGCCTTTAGAAAGGATTTGTGCTTATTGTAAGAGACTTGGAAGGTACAAACAAGTAAAGAGGAAAGAAAAGACTCCACCTGTAAATATGACCCAAAGCCAGTATTGCCAATGTATTTGGTATACAGTTGGTCCTTGTGTCTCTGGGTTTCACATCAGTGGATTCAACCAACTGCAGATTGAAAATGTTCAGCGGGCAAAAATGGATGGTTTCATCTGAGCTGGACACGGACACTTTTTTTTTCTTGTCAATTCCTTAACTATTATATAGCATTTACATTGTATTAGGTATTATAAGAAATCTAGAGATGATTTAAAGTGTACAGGAGGATGTGTGTAGAGTTATATGCACATACTACATCATTTTATGTACGGGACTTACGCATTCATGGATTTGGGGGGATCCTGGAACAAATCCCCCATGGATACTGAGGGACAACTGTATTTATCTCCTCTTCCTGTGTATGGACTTTTTTAAAGATTTTAAATTATAAATGTAATGGAACAATGCCAAAATACATAAAGAAAAAGTTAAGGTACATCTCCTTACAGCCAGCATGTAACCACTTACGTATAACAGTTTTGTGTGCATTCTTCAAGACCTATTTTTTTCGTTTTCTTTTTTTTTGAGAGAGAGGGTCTCTGTCACCCAGGCTGGAGTACAGTGGTGCAGTCATAGCTCACTATAGCCTTGAACTCCAGGGCTCAAGCAAGCAATCCTCCCGCCTTAGCCTTCTAAGTAGCTGGCACTACAGGCGTGTGCCACCATGTCTGGTTAGTTTTTAATTTTTTTTTGAGATAGAGTCTCTCACTCTGTTGCCCAGGCTGGAGTGCAGTGGTGTGATCTTGGCTCACTGCAACTTCTGCCTCCCAGGGTCAAGCAATTCTTGTGCCTTAGCTTCCCAAGCTGGAATTAACAGGCATGTGCCACCACACCATGCCTGCCTAAGTTTTGCAATTTTACTAGAGATGGAGTTTCACCATGTTGACCAGGTGGGTCTCAAACTGCTGACCTCAGGTGATCCACCCACTTTGGCCTTCCAAGCCAAGTGCTGGAATTATAGGTGTGAGCCACTGTGCCCAGCCTGGTTAATTTTTTGTAGGGGTGGGGTCTTGCTATGTTGCCCAGGCTAGTCTTGAACTCTTGGCCTTAAGCAATCTTCCCACCTCAGCCTCCCAAAGTAGTAGGGTTATAGGTGTGAGCCACCAAACCCAGCCAAGACCTATTTCCGTGTGTGTATGTGTGTGTATGTGTGCATGTCTTCATTTCATTCTATAACATCCCATTTTTGCATGTAAATAATTGGCTTAATTTAGTCCTTACTGACATTTATGTTGCATAAACTTTTGCTCTTACAAATAATATTGCATTAAAGATTTAAGACTGTCTTATATTTATCCTGTCCTTCTGTACAAATATTTGTGTTGGATTGAATCAGAAAAATGGAACTCATTACACAAAGGTTTGAGCACTTTAAATGTTAATAGATAAAACCAAACAACCCTCAAGAAGAGCTGTGCTTATGCCTACTTGCAGCAGTGGTGTGTGAGAACACCTTTTTCCCTACATTCTTGCCAACACTAAATAGGATCACTCTTTCATTTTTGCCAATCTGATAGGGTTAAAAATAGTATCTCGTTTTATTTTGCAGTCCTTGGATCACTCATGAGGGTGAGCATCTCTTTGCAGTTTTGTTTGTCTTCAGCTGTGATCACCTGTTCACATTTGTCTTTTCTTGTTTATTGTTTTTTTGTTTTGTTTTGAGACTAGGTCTCGCTCTGTTGCCCAGACGGGATGCAATGGTGCCATCTCAGCTCACTGCAGTCTCTGCCTCCCAGGCTCAAGCAATTCTCCTGTCTCAGCCTCCCTAGTAGCTGGGAGTACAGGGACACACCACTGCACCTGGCTAATTTTGGTGTTTTTAGTAGAGACAGGGTTTCACCATGTTGCCCAGGTTGGTCTCAAACTTCTGAGCTCAGATGATCCTCCTGCCTCGGCCTCCCAAAGTGCTGGGATTACAGGCGTGAGTCACTGCACCCAGCCTTTTTCTTGTTTATTGTAATGAGCATTTCCCCATGTTGTTATATTGCCTTCATAACTATTGCTGTTAACGTCCACCTGCAGAACATTGCATAGAGCAAACGAATGAATGCCCTATCACTGCCCAGAGTTGAAAATTTAAGTTGTTTCTGATTCTTTTGTTATTTTAATTAATGGAGCAATGAACAACTTTTGTCTGTAATTCAAATAATGTCTTAACATAGAAATCGCAGATCAAAGGATAGCATCCCTTCAGACTCTTAATCTATACCTACATATATACTTCAAACATTTTAAAGTTGAAAAGGGCTGGAAAATCACCTGGTACAATCCTCTCCACAAATAAGAAAATGAGGCCCAGAAAGGGAAAGAGACTTATCTGAGGACACACAGGTAGCACAGAACAGATTTAAATTCCAGCTTCTGACTCCTGGTTTAGTCAGTTCTCCAACATATCCGCCTGCAGACTTTAGTATCATGCAAACATTGCTCCCTGTGGGACTCTGTGGTAAGTGCGGAGGTCCTGGAGCAGCAGTGGCAATACAGCATATCGAGCTGAAGTGTATGGCCCTCCTGGGCCCCTGGATCTGCCTGACCCAGGCCAAAGCCCAGACAGTATGTGTCACCTACACCAAGTCACCAAGCAAGGACATCTAGACAAGAGGTTTCCAACTACTCTGAGGCATTCCCTTGAGGCAATAGGGTAGAAAAGCTGAGGGATGGGACCAAGGGGAGTTACCACCCCCACTGTACCCAAAGTAGCACTGCTGTCTTCTGTTAGATGCCACCTAAGATTATGATTTGGCAGAGGGGTTTGCACTGCTTTTAAAATATTTGGAGACCTGATCTGATTCCTTTACTTCCCAAGGAGAAGACCGTGAGGCCCAGAGGGCCTTACCCAGAGGCAGCAGCAGAGGAATATTTGCCAAGTGCCCCAGTGAGCAAGACCTTGATACCCGATGGGAACAGGGCTGGGGCAGAGTGGTAGATGCCATTAGACGTCTGGGCACTTCATTTTAGAAGCATTTCTTCCAAACAGTTCTGTTTCCAAGCATTCAGGAAGTTGTCCCTGTGTGCCAGGCCCTGTTATGGGCCCTCTGCAGGCACTGCCATATGTAAAGCTTGCGACAATCCAGTGAGAAGTGGCTTGCAATCAAGGACTGAGGTGGCCTGGAGCTCGTGCAGCCACTGGCCTCCTCAGCTGGTGTGTGCCTGGAAGAGACATACTATCTAGGTTCTTTTCCATATCCTGAGCTGCTCTGCATGGCTTCTGATGCATCAGCGTGCGCCAGGAGCACCTGTATCCAGGTAGCCCTAAGTCTCACTTTCATTATGCAACTGTGGTGCCACTGCCACGTATATGCCACGCCTCACCTGGGGTTAGATCAGGTTGCTCTGTTTCCTTCTGGGTTCCCCTTTTCACATGAGCAGGCAGAGGCCAGCATGAGTGTTTTTTGCCCTGCCCCATACCATCCCCACCAAAACTAATTTGGGCAAAGAGGCTCTTTAGTCCTAGTTTCCTGACCCTGCAGTGTTGTGAGAAGCAGGGTGGGCCTGCACAAGCAGGTGAACACACAGAAGCTGCAAGTGCTGGAGGCCAGAGATCCAGGGCAAAGTGTTGCCTGGCTCTAGGGTAGAAAAGGTCAGCAATGGGGGTGGGTGGGGACTGAGACTCCAGCCCCCTGTGAGTCAGGCACTATGCTTGGCACTTCCTACATCTCTTTTAGTCTTCCAGAGATGCTAAGTAACCTGCCCAGGCTCTGCCGAATGTGTTATAAGTGGAAAAAGCAAATTGGCAAACAATAAGTAAAAGATAATCCCATTTTTATAAATACAATGGGCATGTCTATGTAATTTCTAATAGGCAAAGAACTGCCACAAAGTATGTATTTTTATTGTCATGTTATATGTGAAGAAACAGGCTCAGAGATGATCTGCCTGAGGTCACACAGCTGGTGGGGAACTGGGTGTGTCCCCAGCTGCCCATCCTGAAGCTTGTGCTCTTTCCAGGATCCCCCCTGCCTCCCTATGAGCATCTGCCAGAATTCATTTATGGATGAGGAAGCTGAGGCTGGGAGAAGCTCAGCCATCCTAGTGCACACAGCACATTGAGTCCTGCCCCTTTAGAGCTGAAGGAGACACCAGCTCAATAGAAGATTTGGGTGTGAGAGCCCCCAGAGCCAGGGTCAGGGCCAGGGAGAGGTGTGAGGTTTATTGATGTGAGCATCCTCCAGACAATGGCTCCCTGGGGAGTGCTGTGCCCAGAGGACTGTGGAGCTTGGTCCAGGGACAGCAGGGAAAGTGCCATGACCAATTAATGCTTTGAGCCCTGGATTGCATTGGCAGGCTGACCCATGCCCAGAGTTCGAGCTTCACTGGCCTCAAGGAGGGTGGGAGCAGAGGGAGGGAGGGAATTCCCCTGCCTGGAGCACTGCATCAGGGCAGACACTATTAAACATTTGCACCAGGCTAGGCTGGGGTCACTGAGTTCTCTAGACTGTCGGGGACTCACTGTGTGGCCCTGGGCACATACCACTTAACCTCTTTTGAGCTTCTGCTCTCTCTGCTAGAGGATACCCACTGTGCATAACCTCACCAGCTTTCAAGAGTCTCAAAGGCGATAATAGACATCAGAGAGCTTTGAAAAGGCCGGGAGTGCTGAACAGAAGCCGGGTATCACTGTTACGCCCTGATGGCGCTGGGCGCTTGTCTGCAGGCTGATCACAGTGCCCTCTGTCATTTCAGCTGAATAGCATTGGCAATTACTACAAGCCGTGGTTCTTTAAGCATGTGGAGAACTATCTGAAGACAAACCAAGAGGGCCTGGAGTACATTCCCTTGAGACACTACTACCACCGCCACACGCGCAGCATCTTCTGGGAGCTCCAGGTGAGGCTTGGGTTTCTGTAGCCCTGGCTCCTCCTGGCCAGCCGGGCAGGGATCCCAGACAGTTAACACTGTAGCCATACTCTCTCCCTTCAGGGGAAAGAGTGGCTTTGTCCTAAGTAACCTGTGATGCCTTCTCAAGCAGCAACACAGCCGTTTCCTTTTGAAGGAACCAGCTACCTCCAGTTTAAGCAGCAGGCTTTCAGCAAGCATTTGCTTGGTGCTGGGGAGTGGGCCCCTGGGCCGGTACTTTGGAGAACACAGACCTGTTCTGCTCTTGAGGAAGGGTTAGCCTCTAGCCACGGTGAGCAGACAGATCCCTGCACTGTAAAGGGCCACAGAAACAAAAGGAGGAAGTGGCTAGTTCTGCCTAGGGCTCGGGGTGGCAGCCAAGCCTGGCTGTGAAAGGTGAGTGAGAATTTGCTGTTGCCTGTGTAGATGGGTGGGTGGATGAGGAGCAGTGACACTTTAAGTGGGGGAAGGTCAGGAAGAGCCCCTCAGGAGATGACTTTGTGAGCAGGGACCTGAACATAGGGAGGGCAGGCCAGGAACAACTCGGGAGGACTCTGGAACTCTGTTCCCAGGCAGAGGGACAGCCAGAGCCCAGGGCTTGAGCTGGGCTAACAAGAAATTAACTGTTACAAAATGGACAGACAGTTCAGGGTAGTTTAGTGCATTCACAGTGTTGTGCAGCCATTCCCTTTATGTAGTTCCAAACATTTTCATCACCTAAAAGGAAACCCTATACCCATTAAGCAGTCACTCCCTATTCTCTCCCCGGCCCCAGCCTGTGGCAACAGCCAATTCGTCTTCTGTCTCTATAGACTTACTGATTCCAGATATTTCACATATACGGAATCATATGGTATGTGCCTTTTGTAACTGCCTTCTTTCACTTAGCAGAGTGTTTTCAGTATCAATATTTCATTTCTTTTTATGACAGGACAGTAGTTCATTTTATGAGAGACCACATTTGGTTTTTTCACTCATTTATTGATGGACATGTTGTTTCAACCTTTTGGCTACTGTGAACAGTGCTGCCATGAACATTCATGTGCATATATTTGTTTGAATACCTGTTTTCAGTTCTTCGGGATATAGAACTAGGAGTGGAATTGCTGGGTCAGATACTAATTCTGGGTCTAACTTTCTGAGAAACAACCAAACTCTTTTCCACTGAGGCTGTGCCATTTTACATTCCCACCAGCAATGTATGAGTGTCCTAGTTTTTCAACATTCTTACCAACACTTGTTATTTTCTGGTTTTTAAATTATTAGTATTGTTATAGCCATTCTGGTGGGTTTGTGGTATTAATTTGCATTTTCCTTGGAACTAATCGTGTCGAGCATCTTTTTATATGCATGTCAGCTATTTTGTTTGTCTTTGGTGAAAGGTCTGTTTGAACCCTTTACCATTTTTAAATTTGGTCATTTGTCTTTTTTGTTGAGAGGTAAGAGTTTCTTATATATTCTGGATACTAGACCCTCATCAGATATGTGATTTGCAAATCTTTTCTCCCATTCTGCAGAGTTTTTTTCATGTCTTGGTAAAGTCCTCTGATGCACAGAAGTTTTGAATTTAGATAAATTCTAATTTATCTATTTTCCCTTTTGTCATTTCTGCTTTTAGTGCCATATATAAGAATTTATTGCCAAACCCAAGGTCATGAAGATTTATCCCTGTGTTTTCTTCAAAGACCTTTATGGTTGTGGCTCTTATATTTAGGTTGTTGAGTGGGGTAGGAGTCCAATTCCATTCTTTTGCATATAGCTATCCAGGTGTCCCAGCAAGACTGCATGTGTTTGAAAAACAGCACGAGGGCTGTGGAGTAGCATTCCCACGCTGAGCCATGGTGAGGAATGAGGTCAAACAGCCGCCAGAGGCTAGATCA
Source organism: Callithrix jacchus (assembly GCF_049354715.1). NCBI lineage: Eukaryota > Metazoa > Chordata > Mammalia > Primates > Cebidae > Callithrix > Callithrix jacchus. The sequence goes on along the minus strand of NC_133508.1, from coordinate 92,007,381 downwards.
TATGGCTCCTTGTCGGTTAAGAAGGACTTTATATCTTATTCTAAGTATAATAGGAAGCCAGCGAGGGCTTTGAACAGGAAAGTGGCATGGCCTGATTTTTGTTTTAAAAGAGTAACTGTGACAGCTGGATGGAGTGGATGGGGGCGGGAGTGGGCAAGAGTGGAAGAAAGAAGACACCTGTCTGGGCAGCACAGAGGAGAAGTGTCAGATCTGGAAGATGCAGTGCGGGTTGAACCACCAACAGGATTTCCAGACAGATTGGCTATGGACGTGATTCCAAAGTTTGGGGCCAAGGTCGACTGCCATTTTAAACAGGGGGAGGGGACTGGAAAGGGGAATCAGAAGCCATTCAGATGTCCAGGTGGGACGACAGCAGGAGCCAGTGACATGTGTCAGGACTTAAGGAGTTCAGTGCAGATTGGAGCCCCACATACATATTTCTTAGCCTCAGAGAAATGTTTTCTAAAGCCATGGAGGTAAATGAGTAAGGGTGGCTAGAGAAGACCCTGGGACACCCTGCAGGTTAGGGGAGGAGGAACCAGCCAAGGACAGGAGGAGGTGCTGTCAACCAGGGCAGGGGAACAAAACCAGGAGGACGTGGCATCCCAGATGCCAAGGGAAGACTGTTTTAGAAGGAAGACCAGCAACTGTACCACATGCTCCTGAGGGAGATGAAGACAAAGACCTCTGGATTTGGCTGTGGGAATGTCATCACTGACTTTAAGCAATAGGGGTGAAACCTTGACCAGTGAGTGCGAGAGAGAACCAGAGGCAGTGGAGACAGTGAAAACAAACCTGAGAGGCTCACTGTCAAGAGAGGTGGAGAAACAGGGTGACGGCTGGAGCGGGTATGGGGAAAGGTGAAGGTACCTTGTCTGTGTGATTGCTTTTAAGATGGGAGAGATGGCAGTCATGACAGTGGTCCAGTGGAGGGGAAAAGGACAATGCAAGAGAGGGTAGATTGATAGTGGAAGTCTTCAGTTGGGACGTGGAGTGGCTCCTGAGCTCGGGTGGAGAGGCTGCCTTTTGATGGGCACATGGAAAGTTCATCCAGTTGTCAGGAGGGAAGCCGGACTCATGGCTACAGTTGCTACAAATGGGAGGATCGTAGGGTGGTAGGAGGGTGTAGGAGTTCTCTTCTGATTGCTTCTGTTTTCTCAGTGAAATAAGGATTTCAGCTGAGATGAAAGGGGAGAGGATGTTGATGGTTTGAGGAGAGAAGAAATGTGAAGCTGTCCCTCAGAGAGTGGGAAATGAATTAACAAGGGAACGCTGTGGCACTGCCAGGCAGCATTGGTCCTACCAGGGGTTTGTGCTCATGAATTTACAGTAAGATCAGTGTGGTTGTGGTTTTTAACCCAGGAATCTGTGTGGGTGGGGTACAGAGTAGGCAGAGTTATATTTAACCATGGCTGAGGTTTTGCAGGGAGTGTGATGTGTAGACAAGAGTGAGGACCCAAGGGTGTGTTTACAATGACATCTAAGCCAGCCACAGCGGGGAGGCAGGATGTGAGAGGCCCCCAGGAACTGACAAGGGACTGATATGGTGGACGGGGTGCCCTGGGTGGAATGAAGCATTAAAGCCAGGGGACTAGAGGGCATAGGCTAGTAAGAGAGGCGGTGATGGCTGAGAGCAAACACTTGCAATTGAAGCTATGGAGACAGTGAATGTAGACATCGTGGCAATCTTTCGTAAAGGCCAAACGACAAATATGTTAGGCATTGCAAGCCATGGAGTCTATCACAGCTCCTCAGATCTGCCACACGGAAACAGCCAAGGACAGTACATAAATGGATAGGGATGACTGGCTCCAGTAAGATCAAATTTACAAAAATAGCAGCTATGCCACATTTACCAGTGGGCTCACTTCCACTCCCACACTGGATCTCGATGAGTGTTAATTTCTGTCCCCTTCGCTAGAGTATGTCGTGAGAGTCAGTGGCCAAGCACATGTGGAAGATAAGGTCACTAGAATATAAAGAAAGAAGGCCAAGGTCAGGGAGGCCAGGGGCATAGAGGCCAGGCGTGGGCAGAACCATCTCTGTCGGTATTAAATCACTGAAAGTTAATGTTGAAGAAGGTGACAGTTTTCCAGGATCCGGTGAAAGGAACCAAAGATGTTGGAGTTGGGAATCCAGTGATCCACACTCTAGTGAAGAGAACCGTGGTTATCAGGGCAGGTATTGGGCACATGTTTCCAAGTTTCTGAGGTTGGTTTCTGGGCACAGGGGAGGAACAGAGATCTGGAAGCAGGAATGAGGGGTCAGGAGGACTCTGCCTCACCTCCATCTAGCCCAGTGGCAGGAGGGTCGTAGGGGAGACAATGATACCACTTAAAGAGAGCTTCAGGGTTCTAGTTAAGAACAAGGAGGGGAAAGGAATGTTCAGAGAATAGACTGAAGGTAGAGAGGGTTTTGCTACTGTCAGACCATGAGAGCACAGAGGGAGGGCCTGAGAGGAAAGGCAGTGGGGCAGTGGCAGATGAGGTCAGATTAAGAGATGCTGCATTGCTGTGGCAGGTGAAGATCACAGGTAGCAAGGCCCCTGGAAGGCCATGGTGACTAAGGACAACTGAAGGTAAGGCATGACTGAATTACAGCTGGTGGGCCCCTGGGAGAGGGTGATTGGTCATTTCTGACGTTGGAATAGGTACCTTAAGCAGAATGTGATAGGTGGTGGTAGGGGTAGAAGAGTATAGGGGTGAGGGTCTCATCATGGCCTGGGGGACTATGGGGTCTCCCCCACACCCATTAGTCTTAATCTTGGGCGATGTCCAGGCCCACAGCAGGTGGTGGGCATCTTTGCCAAAGGTAGAACTTGAACTTTCTGAGGCTAAGACTGGAAAATGAATGGTTTCAGCTGATGTATTTGGTTAACAATGGACTATTTTTAGGAAAAAACACAAATGGTTTTTAAACATCAAAGTGACACAGTCTAACTCAGAATTAGAGACAAGCAAAACAGAAATCCAGGAGTCCCGTTTTTCACCTATCAGAATGAATGACGGTGATCTAGAAGTTCGATACCACATCGTGCTGGCAGGGGAGCAGGGAAACTGTTCTCCTGCCTTGTCTATTGTCTGGGAGAGTATAAAATGGTACAGTCTCTGAAATGGCATCCATTAAAATTACCTAGACTGTTTAAGCCAAAATCTTCCACTTCTAGGAGTTTATCTTTCTGACACATACAAATGGGCAACAAATACAAAGGATATTCGTTGGAACAATCTGGAAATAATCTAAACATCTGCCAGTAGAGAAGTGATTAAATAAATTATGATACATCCCCATAATTGTGCAGGTGTCAATTACCTTTTTTTTTTTTTTTTTTTGAGACGGAGTCTCGCTGAGTCACCCAGGCTAGAGTACAGTAGCTTGATCTCAGATGACTGCAACCTCTACCTCCCAGTTCAAATGATTCTCCTGCTTTAGCCTCCTGAGTTGCTGGGTTTACAGGCACCCACCACCACACCAGCCAATTTTTTTTTGTATATTTTATAGAGATGGGGTTTTACCATGTTGGCCAGGCTAGTCTCAAACTCCTGACCTCAAGCGATCCACCCTCCTCGGCCTCTCAAAGTGCTGGGATTACAGGCATGAGCCACCATGCCCGACCCAATAAGCATTTTATACAATGGGCCAGACAGTATATGATCCAGGTCTTTTGAACTTTCTAGTAACTGCTCTTCCTTGTAGCCTGGAGGCAGCCATGGACAATTTGTAAAGGAACACAACCAGAGAGCGGGCCGAATTTGTGGACCCCTGCAGCACACATTAGGCACCCACAACCGAAGGCAGTAGTGCTCGCTGCATTGGTACACAGGGTACAGTGATGAGCAGGTATGCTAAGATGCCATATTTGTGAAGTTTTTTGCTTTCTATTTTCTTAAAGCTCTTCTGCTTCTCTGTGTATCAGTTGTTTCCTGAAGGGTAAGCAAGTCATTCATACCAATGCTTGCCATTAGGGAGTGGGAGGGGAGTTGAGGGTGGGCGGTGAGTGAGGTCAGGTTATTGCTGTGAGGGAAACAGGGTCAGGAATGTGCAGGGAGGCTCAACCTTTGTACTACTGGGATTTCTGCTGTGGGCGTGTGTAGATCTTCCAAAGGTAACCAAGGAAACAATAAAAGCCATGCTATTTATTGAGCTCCTGCTGTGTGCCAGACATTGGCAAAGGCGTGGGGATCTAACAGAAGAAAGCAGGCAGGTTCCTAACTTTGTGGGAGTGGTCTGGCAGTTCCAGGGAAGTGAGGGAAAGGGTCACTCAGCCTTCAACACGTACACACGTGACTGCTTTGGGGAGTCTCTGTGCCTCCTAGTCTGATGTGGACCTTTGCATGAGCTGCCCCAGCCTCTGTTTGTCCCCATTTTTCCTACATTGTCATCCAGTGGCCTATGTCTTCCACACCTGGGGGAGTGGGCGTCTTATGGACAGAGACCATGTCTCAGTTATTTTGGTTCCCCAGCACCCAGCATAGAACCTAGTTCCTGATCTCAGAGGCCCCTCAAAACTATCTAATGAATGGAGGAGCGGCCCTGACTTCAAGGGCTCCCGGAGCTGTGACAATCAGGGATCCGCAGATACTGGGGACCCTCAGGAACATGGCAGGACTCAAGCAGGGAAGATGGTTGTGAGCCGGGGGCCAGAGTCTCTGTTGGAGATGGGCAGAGCTGGGGGGGTTGTGTAGGGCATTGTCAGGAGGCAGCAGTGCTGAGTGAGGCAGCCTCTGCTGCGTGACAGTTTGAGGCATGGAAGAGAAGAACAGCCTCTGCCCGAGAGGGTTTCCAAGGAGACCAAACTGGGGGAGTCAGGCGAGTGGCCAGGCTGTGAGCAAGGGATGCTACAAACCAGTGGGCTCCTTGTCGAACCTGAGCCTGACTACACCGGCCCCGTGAGAGCTATCTCTGGCTGTGTGCCCTTAGGGAGATTGCGTTAGTTCCCTGAGTATCACTGTGCTCATTCAACAGCATTCATTTCTCAAACATTTATGGAATGCCATCAGCTAGACCAGGAATGATATTTACCTCATCATTGGACTCCAGCCACGGGGTTGCATGCCTTCCATTTGGTATTAATATCTCATTATCCTCACAAGTCCCATTTTACAGATATGAAAACTGAACTCAAATAAGTAACTAGCCCAGGGTCATCATTGCTGGTAAATGCCAGAGCTGAGAAGCAAACCTAGATCCAACTGGTAAAGTCCTAGGTACCATCACGCCCCCTCCAAAGAGGGGAATGGGACTCTGCCATGCTTCTATTGAGCACAGAATGGGGACCTGGTCCCCAACCCCTTGCACTTGGAGACATTCAACCCTTGTTGTTTTTTCTCTCCATCCCTAATCTGTGTTTTCCAGGACATCATCCCCTTTGGCAACAACCCCATCTTCCGCTACCTCTTTGGCTGGCTGGTGCCTCCCAAGATCTCCCTCCTGAAGCTGACCCAGGGTGAGACCCTGCGCAAGCTGTACGAGCAGCACCACGTGGTGCAGGACATGCTGGTGCCCATGAAGTGCCTGCAGCAGGCCCTGCACACCTTCCAAAACGACATCCACGTGAGTGGGGCAGGGCAGGGAGGGCGCATCAGGCACATTCCCTTGGAATCCATGGTCTCCTCCCCTGAAACGTGTGACTGACCTTGGGCACACCTGCCCTCTGGGCCACAGTTTTTCCAACTTTAAGATGAGACCCTTGTCCCTATCCCTACTGAGGCCTCAGCCCACTCAGCGATGGCCCCCCGGGAGAAGAGTCATAGGGCCTGACAGCGAGCACTCCCATGACCTGCTCCAGTTGTGTCCTCCAGGGTAGTGGAGTCAGGGTGTTTTTAGCCAGGGCTGGGGGGTAGGGAGTGAAGCCAAGAGCACCTTGTGGGGGTGGTCTTGAGAATGCTGCAAAACCATTTGGGTGGGTATGAGCGGGCCAGCCATGAGCCTGTTACCTGTTGGAGAAAAAGTACCAATACCTATCTCCTTGGTCTACCCAGGTCTACCCCATCTGGCTGTGTCCATTCATCCTACCCAGCCAGCCAGGCCTGGTGCACCCCAAGGGAAATGAGGCAGAGCTGTACATTGACATTGGAGCATATGGGGAGCCGCGTGTGAAACACTTTGAAGCCAGGCCCTGCATGAGGCAGTTGGAGAAGTTTGTTCGCAGCGTGCATGGGTGAGTGGCCCAGAGTGTAGTGTGGTCCCTCTAACTGAGAGCCCCAGGGGAGTGAGGCCAGCTCTGTCAAGAATAGGAGCCCCAGGCCTAATGAACTGCTTCCTCAGGGCCCCTGGAGCTGTGGCAGCCTCTGGGTCAGGAGGTGAGTTGTGAAAGCTGGGCAGGGTGGACTTGCAGGACCACTTGCCCTCTTTTCCCTGCACCCCCTCCTCCAGTGAACACATCACCCCTCCCAGCGGCTCAAGCCAGAAATGGGAGTCACCCCACTCACCCCCATGGGACAGGTCATAGGTGTGGGCTTAGCTGTGTCCAGGGCCGACTGCTCCAGATGGAAAGGCCAAGGCTAAGGAGAGTGGGATTCCTGACTGTGAAAACCACGGAGAGGCCCAGGACAGAGGCTTGCCCAGAAACAGCCTGAATAAACTATGGAGTGGAACACAGACAAAGCCAGGAGAAAAGAATACCGTATGATTCCTTTGATAAAAGATTCCCAAAAACACACCTGAATCCATACTAACAGAAAGCACATTAGTAGTTGCCTTGGTGGTAGCAGAGGAAGATGGATAACCAAGTGTGGGGCTGATGGATATAGCCACGATCTGGACTGCAGTGACTGCTTACCTGTGTCGAGCTTATCCAGTTGTACACTTTAAATGTGTGTAGCTTATTGAAAGTCAATAACAATGAAAGGAAAACAGCCCCATCAGGGAGGCACCTTTGCCTTTGGCCAAGCAGAGGGGCAGAAGCCCAGCAGTCTGAGTTCTACTCCTGACTCTGCCTCCACTGCTAAGCTACCTAACCCCCAAGCCCCAATTCCCTACCTGCAAAAGGGGGATAAGAATTCCTGCACCATCTTCTTCACCAGGTTAAGGGGGTTAAACAAGGGAAACTTCCAAAACCCCTTTCTGAGCTTCAGAGCGAGCGGAGGGTTTCTCTTACACCTCACGCTCCACGCGTCTCCTGACGTCCTCACCTGCTTCTCTGCCTCTGCAGCTTCCAGATGCTGTATGCCGACTGCTACATGGACCGGGAGGAATTCTGGGAGATGTTTGATGGCTCCTTGTACCACAAGCTGCGAGAGAAGCTTGGTTGCCAGGACGCCTTCCCCGAGGTGTATGACAAGATCTGCAAGGCCGCCAGGCACTGAGCTGGAGGCCGCCTGGAGAGACCGATACATGTGAGTGGTCAGGCATCTTCCTTTCACTGGAGATTGGCTGCTTTCCCAGATCCACGCCTTCAGAGAGAAACCCCTCCAGAAATCCCCCCATGACAGCCCAACACCACCTTCCTCCTGGCTTCCAGGGGCAGCCCAGTGGAATGGAAAGAATGTGGGGTTTGGAGGCAGACAAGCCTGAGTCCAGTTCCCCGTTTAGAACTCAGCTGTGTAACTCTGGGTGAGTCCCTTAAACCCTCTGAGCCTGGGTCTCTCCATCAGTTGAAGGGGATAGTAATACCTACCTGCAGGTTGTCATCTGAGTTGAGCACCAGTCAACTCAATTGCAGGTGCTGGGTAAGTGCTAGCTCTTGTTGCTTCCCATTCAGCTTCACATCTGCAGTGGAGTCTGAAAAGGCTCCACGTCAGGTCACCTGTGCACAGCCATGGGCCATGGCTGGAATGATGAAGGGGATGCCCTGGAGTTTCCCTGCCATCGCCTCCATCAGCCAGACGAGCCTTCACAGGAGGAGGACAGCTATTCCCCACCCTGGAGTCTCAGGAGGGCAGCCATGGGGCAGGGAGGCCCAAGATGTGCTGTGCCAAAGCCAGGTCTGAGGCCAAAGTTCTCCTCGCCTTGGTGCCATCCTGCCCCTTCCTACTCTATGCCGCAGCCTGCAGGCCCAACCCAACCACCACTGAGTCCACTCGGAGGGGCCTGTGTTCCTGGAGAAGGCATTCCAGGGTTGAATCCTGCCCTAGCCTCAGTCTGGGACACCTAAGTGGAGAGAGTGGTCTGCGCTCTGAATTGGATCCAGGGGACCTGGGCTCATTCTTGGCTCACCAACGCTGCTGGCCTCATCTTGTACCAAAACCCACTTTGTCTTGGTGGGAATGGGTCTATGCTGCTCTGCAGCATGGGGGCTGGGGAGTGGACAGCATCAAGTAGGAAAATGGAGTCCACCATCATGTTTCTGTGGGATTCTCACTGTGGGGCTGGAAGAAAAGAGCATCAGCTTGATTTCTCCAACCACTCATCTCTCTTTTTTCTTTCTCCCACCACTCCCCACCCCAGCTGTAGTTAATTTCAGTGCCTTACAAATCCTAAGCTCAGAGAAAAGTTCCATTTCCGTTCTAGAGGTAAAGGAACCTCCCTAGGTCCTTCCCCTGCTTGTTATAACTGAAAGCTTGGTTGTTTATGCAACTCCGTCTTAAGAACTGCCCAGCCTCAGCTGAAAACCCGAATTTGAGAAGGAATTGTCATGTAAGGGAAGCTGGAATTAAGGGAGCTGAGCCAGTCATGGTTGTGAGGTGTGAGTCGGAAGACCTAGGTTTCAGTCCCTCCCTACCGTCAGCGAGCTGTGCAAGGTGGGCAAGTCCTTTGTCCTCTGAGCTGCGGTTTCCTCATCTATCACATTGCTGCAGACAAGACCTCCCTGGAACCCTTCTGATTGTCTTAGATACTGTGGTTGCAAAACCTATGGAAAGCCTCATTTGGGTGGACAGTCAGAGGAAAAATAAATGATCCAGTGAACACTTGGGGGTTATCTGTCATTCGAGATCCATCCTTCAGCCCCAAGGCCAGCTCCCATCTCGTTTTCAGAAAGGCTTATACCTGGCTTGCAGGGAAGCATCTGCCTTGTCATTCCCACAATCCTCTTAGAGTCACGCTTTGACTGAATAGTGTTCACCCATCCTTCCCAAGGCTTGGCACACTGCTAGTGTCTGAGCACAGTCCTGTGAGGGCTGGGGGCATTAAGGCACTCAGAAGGCAAAGGAACCACCCAACCCATTTGGCTTCTGGAGGAAGCAGAAGGAAAAAGCAAACCTCATTCTCTATTTTGCAAAGCATGTGAATTCTGGCATTAGTTCTCATAGGAGACCCATGTGCTTCCTTGCTCGGTGCAAAACTGATGATTCTACTTGTTATGGATGAATGGTTAACACGAGCTAGTTAATCCAACAGTGCCATTGTTTTGCCAGTGGAGCCCCCATCCCTAAGCCACTGGGACTGTGGCCAGAGATGCCAGCAACCTCAGTCACTCTTAGTCATGTAACCAAAATCCAGACCTTACCCACAACCTGGGGCTTGGAAGGGAAGGTATTTTGGAGTCACACCCTCAGGTTAATGTTGCTCCAGTAAAGTCTTGCCTGGAAAGAGGCAGTCTTAGCATGGTGAGCTGAGTTCATGGCTTTGTTTTTTTTTTTTTTGTCGCCAGTCCTGTCACTAGCCATCCATGTGATAGTTTTGGGTGGAGTTAAACTTGTCCCAGGGGGCAGTGCATGTGGAAAGTATCAGAGTAAACCTCTCCCCTCCAGAGCCCTGAGTTTCTTGGCTGCATGAAGGTTTTCTGTAAAATCAGAATTGTAGCCAGTTTATTTGGCCAGAAGGATGAATAATTGGATATTACTGAAAGGAGGGGTGGGGATGGGTGTGGCAGTGTATGGTGTGTGCTTTTGTTTTCTTCTTTGGTCATGGGGACCAAGGAGAAAGGCATGAGTCTCCCCTATTAGGCTCTTGCAGCCACAGGCACTGTGTCTACTGTCTGGAACACAGGACCTCATGACTGTGAGGCTGCTGCTTCTGTTAAAATAAAAGTATGGCCTGGAAGCTGGTGTTTGTCATTTCTTGTTTGGGGGACCAAAATGTGTTGTCAAATATGGGCTCCAATGCAGGCTGTGCCATTCCCCAACTGAGTTGCTCTCACTGAACCCATGAGCCCAGGGGCAAGGGCTAGAAGAACAAGTTTGTTTCTATCACCATCAGGGTGTGATTAGAGGATGTGTCGAAAGGACCCCTCTATGTGCACAGTGGTAAGCAGACCAGTGAGAAGGCCACCACTGAAGTCCAGGTGATAGATGATAGTGGCAGAGGCCTGGCTTTGTCACTTGGTTGTGGCCAATTTCAGCAAGTTAGTAAATCCTGTTGAGACTACTGTCCTCATCTACAAACTGGTGGACCCACTAGCTATCCACTAAAATGCATTCTTCCCTTCTTTGGACACACAGACTACTAGCCTTTCCTAGCCTTCCTTACAGTCAGTTGTGTCCTTGTGTTGGGAGTTTTCCAGTGGAATGTAAACAAAAGTCATAAAAATCTATATGAGGTCTCCTGGCACTCCCCTCCCCTCAGTGCAAATGACAAGCCATAGGTGGTAGGAGAGTCTTACATCAGAAGGAACCTGGATTGCTCAGTCGCTGCAGGAGGAGTGCTTATGGCCAGTTCAAGACCAAGCCTGAACAACATAGTGAGACCCGTCTATAAAAAATTTTTAGAAAATTAACTAAGAATGATGGCAAGTATCTGTAGGCCCAGCTACTCTGGAGGCTGAGACAGGAAGATTGCTCCAGTCTAGGAATTTGAGGCCAAGGTCAGCTAGGATCGTTCCACTGCACTCCAGCTGGGGTGACACCAAACGAGACCCTGTCTCAACATATAAGGCATTATCTGGGCTGGTTCCTGAGAGCCCAACCCAGAGCTCCTTGTTTTGCTGGGCTTAGGTTCTAGACTGGACAATCTGTATGTTGCTGCTCCCAATTCTAAATCTGAATCTTAGCAGCAGCTGCCTTACAAGCCTCAAGCCATGGGCCTGGCATCTATGAGAGGAAGCAAGAGGGCCACCTGAGGGGCCATGGCTTGGTTTAGCAACTTTCTTACAAGAGGGTGTCAGGAATCTGTTCACTGCCTGACCTCTTGGAAGCTGAAAGTAGAAGAGAACTCACATGTGTGTCCTTGGAACTTGTAGTAATCTCACCGGCAGACCTGAAGTCTGATCTATCTTGGAGGAGGGGTGAGAAAGGTGTTTATGGGAGGGGGTCAGTGGTGTGCTGTGTCTGGCTTGTACCAGCTTACAGGGGTCATCATGCACGCCTTCCACTTCCATGTTCAGTGACATTGGCAGCCTGAAATTACCCACAGCAGGAGCATTTTCACCACAGAAATTAGCAGCACTACAAATCAGGGCTTGTTTTGTTGTCTGTTGCATTAATCGGTGTTCTCCAGAGAAACAGAACTAGTAGGAGATACACACACACAGGCATGCATCACTTAACACCGAGGATAAGTTCTGAGAAATGTTTCGTTAGGTAATTTCATTATTGTGTGAATATCATACAGTGTAGTTACACAAACCTAGATGGTACAGCCCACTACGCACCTAGGCTATATGGGATAGCTTATAGCTTCTAGGCTGCAGACCTGTAAACCATGGTACAGTACTGAATACTGTGAGCAATTATAAGACAATGGTAAGCACTTGTATATCTAAACGTAGAAAAGGTACAGTGAAAATACAGCATTATAATCTTATGGGTTCACCATTGTATGTGCCATCTGTCATTGACTAAAATGTTGTGCATCACATGACTGTATGGAAAGGCAGACACCTGCAGAGACAGAGAAATAGACTTATTACAAAGTACTGGTTCATGTGATTATGGAGGATAAGAAGTCCCAAGATCTACAGTAGTCAAGTAGATACCCAGGAAACCCAGCGATGTAGTTCCAATCTGAGTCCAAAGGGCTGAGAACCAGGAGAGCCAATGGTGCAGGTTCCAGTCCAAAAGCTGGTAGGCTCCAGACCCTAGAAAAGCCCATCTTTGAGTTGAAGTCTGAAGGCAGGAAAAGCCTGATGTCCCAGTTTAAGCACTCAGGCAGGAGGAGTTTCCTCTCATTCAGTCCTTTTGTTCTGTTCGGGTCTTCAGTTGATTGGATGAGGCCCACCTGCATTAGGAAGGGCAACCTGCTTTGCTCAGTCTGATTCAATGTTAATTTCTTCCAGAAACACCCTCACAGACACACCCAAGATAATATTTGGTCACATGTCTGGGCACCCCATAGCCCTGTCAAATTGACACATAAAATTAACCATCACAGGCTTTGTTTTGTTTTGAGAGACAAACATTTACCAGCATACCACCTAGCAGAGACCTCTCCTAATAAGCCCTCCAAATCCAAGCTTAGTAGGAAAGATGGCTCCTGCACCCTGGCTCTGGCCTCAGTATATTCACCTCTCAGGCTTCTGAACCTTCTACATCTCTACAATTATTCCCCACTTCCTTGTTCATCCATTCTCATTATTAGTGAACCCCCATTCCCTGGCTAATGCTGCAGCAGGTCCAGGAAAAGGGAGTGGGTCCACCAAACCTGGAAACAGGTATAAACTTTCTGAGAAGGAGGAGCTCCAAGGGTCAAGCTGGAGAAGGTGAAACTGCCTTCAGGGCCAAAGGACTGTGGCAGGGTCTGAGCCCATGGGACCTGGGCTTGCTCAGGCCCAGGACAGGCATCGAGCAACCCACAGCGATGAGGATGGGAGGACCTGAGCTTTGAACAAGGGGAGCTTCCCAGAGCTGTGACCAGGGATGTTGTGGCCTCAAGGTAAAAAGCCAAAGACAGCACAGTACCCTATTCATGGTGGTCAGAACCATCACCCTTAGGTATTGATAAGAACCTAACACAGCAAAGTCCCATTCTTTAACAATGTTTGCTAAAACAACCACCGTGCAACTAGTGTAAACTTGTTCCTCCTATGGGCTTCAGCTTCTTGTAAAGTGAGCAGCTATGCCAGCCATGCTTCACCTTGCCAAGGCATTGCAGATGACCCGCCGCCCGTGCCCACTAGCTGATCTTCAGAACCTGGTTGCAGCAAGACTGCCTACCTGTGATGCCCACTCGTTACCTGTGGTCCATGTTGCAAGGTGGCGCTGAAGGCATAGTAAGAACCTGGATGTTAAGTCTGGTGGCATGGCTTATAAAAGGCTATCTTTGGCCTGCTCAGGGCTTCCCACAACCTGGCAGCATCTCACACTGGAGTGGGAGAGATCACTACCCTCCTGAGCAAGCAGGGGGGTGCTAGAGCCTGATGTTTTACTTTTATAAGATTTATGTGCTGGAGTGTTCATCCCAGTCACCTGCAGGACCACTTCAAGAGACTGAAGGAGAATGTGGTGGTGATTAAATATTCATTTAATTTTTGGCTGTAGAGCTCTTTTTCCGCAAACAAAGCTTTTAGGGAAAGTCCAATATATAATGAACATGTAGCTACTTTGAGACAAGCTGGATGAGGCCAGGAGTCCAGCCTCCTGGCCCACCCCTGTGCCCTCCTTCCCCAGGGATTGCTGGAAGCCCCAGCAGAGCCCTGCTAACAAACTGCAGAACTCCATGACCTCTTACAGCCCTGCCCAGCCAGGAGGACAAAGGTCAAAACAAGCTAGATTTCAGCTCAACATCCAAAGGACCCTTTTACAATCAATCATAGCTGCCCTGCACTGGGAGGGCACTGCCTGCCACTGGGAAGGTGTGCAAGGAGAGGCTAGACAGATGTAGTTACTGTCACAGAGCAGAGCGGTGGTCACCAAATGAGGTTCCAAAGCCCAGGGTGTAACAGCACGATGATCCATCGGGATGCCTGAAAAAATGTTAGTGTTTGTCTTGGTTTGGGTTTTCCTAGAAGCCAACCCTAAGACAAGGGTTTGAATGCAAGCAGTTTATTTGGGAGGTGAAGAAAGCACCAGTAGGGGATGGGGAAGGGATGATAGCCAGTAATGGGTTCATTCTCAAGCAGGTTACCACTGGGGGCCACTGAAGTATAACTGCACTGGGAAAACTGGAAACCAGTGTAAAACATGCATTTCAAAGGTACCTCCCACAAGGGGTGAGGGATATATACCAACTTCCCTCAGTGAGAGCGCTGTGGAGTCCCTAGCACTTCTAGCCCTCCAAAGGCAGCAAAGCCGGCTGTGGTATCCAGAGAGCCTTTTGCTCCATTATAGATGAGTGTCCCTCCTCAGCACACATTATTTTTGTAACACACATGAACTCATTCTTATCTCATGGCAAAATATTTTAAAAGAATTACTTAATTTAAAGTTGTGGCCAGGGGCCAGAGTGGTGCCTCATACCTGTAATCCTAGCACTTTGAGAGGCTGAGGCTGGTAGGAGTTTGAGGCCAGCCAAAACCCCATCTCTACTAAAAATACAAATATAACTGGGCGTGGTGGCTCATCCCTGTAGTCCCAGTTGCTTGGGGGACTGAGGCATGAGAATTGATTGGATCTGGGAGGCAGAGGTTGCAGTGAGCCAACAACGTGCCACTACACTCCAGCCTGGGGGACAAAGCAAGACTTTGTCTCAAAAAAAATAAGTTGTGGCCAGCCTCAGTGGTTCATGCCTATAATCCCAGCACTTAAGGAGGCCAGGGTGGGAAGACTGCTTGAGCCCAGGAGTTTGAGACCAACCTGGTTAACATAGCAAGACCCCATCTCTTAAAAATACAAAAACATTAGCCAGGCATGGTGGTGCAGCCTATAGTCCCAGCTACTTGAGAGGCTGAGAGGTGTGAGCATTGTTTGAGCCCAGGAGATGAGACTGTACTTAGCCATGATCACGCCACTGCACTCCTGCCTGGGCTGGACACAGCAAGACCCTGTCTCAATAAATAAACAAAGTGGTTACACAGGTTTCTCTTATAAAAATGCAAGCATTACAAATTTGCTGACCTTCTCTCTTTTTTTGTTTTTTTTTTTTGTTTGTTTTGTTTTTTGAGATGGAGTCTCGCTCTATCACCCAGGCTGGGCTGCAGTGTAATGGCTCAATCTCGGCTCACTGCAACCTCCGCCTCCTGGGTTCAAGCGATTCTCCTGCCTCAGCCTCCTGAGTAGCTGGAATTACAGGTGCCTGCCACCACGCCTGGTTAATTTTTGTTTGTTTGTATTTTCAGTAGAGACGGGGTTTAATTTTTCTTTTGTATGTTTAGTAGAGATGGGGTTTCACCATGTTGGCAAGGCTGGTCTCGAACCCCTGACCTCAGGTGATCTGCCTGCCTTGGCCTCCCAAAGTGCTGGAATTACAGGTGTGAGCCACCATGCCTGGCCTTGCTGACCTTCTCTGCAGTGAAAGTGACTGTCTATAACAGCCGACAGACATATTTGAGCAAATGTATTTATTTTGGAAGATAAACGGTCTCTCTAAAAAGTTGTATTGCATATATTTTAACTTGTTTAATTACTTTTATATTTATTTGTAATTAATTCTACAGAAAAGTTGCAGTGGTAGTACAGCAATTCCCGTCACCTGCCTTCCCCTGATGTTAACATCTTCTACATGAACTGAGATAGTTGTACCATTTTACATTTCCACCAGCAGTGTATGAGAGTTCCACATCCTCACCAACACTTGGTATGGTCAGTCTTTTTAATTTTAGCTATCCTAATAGGTGGGTAGTGGTCTCTCATTGTGGCTTTAATTTGCATTTCTTTAATGACTAATGACATTGAGTTTATTTTCATGTGCTTATTTGCATCCGTATATATTCTTGGTAAAGTGTCTGTTACATCTTTTATACATTTTTTATTTTGATGTTTCTTATTGAGATATATATGAATTCACATATATATTCTGGACATAACTCCTTTATTACAGCGGTCCCAGCCTTTTTGGCACCAGAGACTGGTTTCATGGAAGACAGTTTTTCCACAGATCAGGGTGGGGTGGGACGGGGCAGCAGGGAAGTATGGTTTCAGGATGAAACTGTTCTACCTCAGCTCATCAGGCATTAGTTATATTCTCATAAGGAGCACGCAACCTGGATCCCTCACATTTGCCGTTCACAATCGGGTTTGGCTCCTGTGAGAATCCAATGCCAAGGCTGATCTGACAGGGGGCGGAGCTCACCCACTGCCCACCTTCTACTGTGCCGCCTGGTTCCAAACAATCTCTGGGGAAGGAGGGCACAGGGGCTGGCCAGAGGGCTGGACTCCAGCCTCACCCAGCTTGATTCAAAGTAGCTCCATGTTTTATATTGGACTTTCCCTAAAAGCTTTTGTTTGAGGAAAAAGAAAAAAAGAGTTCCACAGCCAAAAAAAATAATAATAAATGCTTCATAACCACCAAATTCCACTTCAGTTTCTTGAAGTGGTCCTGCAGGTGATTGGGTTGAACACTCTGGCACGTAAATCTGAAAAAAGTAGCATCAGGTTCTCAGTACCTTTCTGGTCGCTCAGGAGGGAGTGATTTTTCCCAATCTTAACGTCAGGTTCTCAGTGTGTCTTCAGCACCCCCTTGAAACAAGGACCACAAGTAACAGAAGTGAGTGGGCGTCACACGTAGGCAGTCCTGCTGCAACCAGGTTCTGAGGATCAGCTAGTGGGCATGGGCAGCTGGTTGTCTGCAATATGTTGGCAAGGTGAATAAAGATGGTTTTTCTTCTTCAGAAACTATTGTTTTGACACAGGTGAAAAACTGCTTTTTGGGGTTTTTGGGGGTTTTTTGAGACAGAGTTTTGGTCTTGTTGCCCAGGCTGGAGTGCAATAGTGTAATATTGACTTGCCGCAACCTCAGCCTCCCAGGTTTCAAGGGATTCTCCTGCCTCAGTGTCCCAAGTAGCTGGGATTACAGGCATGCGCCACCATGCCCGGCTAATTTTGTATTTTTAGTAGAGATGGGGTTTCTCCATGTTTGGTCAGGCTGGTCTCGAACTCCCGACTTCAGGTGATCCACCCACCTTGGTCTCCCAAAGTGCTGGGATTATAGGCATGAGCCACTGTGCCCCGCCTTTTGAAAAACTGCTTTTTGTAAGACACTCGTGCACTGAAGAAAGTGTTTCAAGTATTTTTTTTTTACCATTATGTGAGCTTTGTGGACGAGGTTGTAGTATCCCAGTGTCCTCTAGGGACAACCTGCTCCCATTCTCACTGACATAAAACAGTGAGGGAAGGGGGCCTACAAGGGCTGACTCAGGGATGAAGCCAATGTTCCCCATGGCTGGACATTGCTTGAGATCAGCAGTTTCCTCATCAGTGAGGCCCTGCGAAGCATCCAGAAGCATCCTGGGATGGTGATGGGGGGCTCCTGGAGAGTCCTAGAACTGCTGTATAATAAATGCTACACTCTCCCACCACTTTCTGAACTTTAATAAACAAGGAGCCAAGCACTCTGGCTTTAGAATAGAAAGGGTCCCACAAGTGTCCACCACATCCCATCCCTTCAGTCCAGCTGCTATCTGGCCCCCATGTTCACGTCACTGGCTGAGTTGAGTTCTCAGGATAATTGATCTCCTGCAACAAGATATCTGCCCCCAGCTGTCCCGGAAGACACTGTGACCTTCAGGTATACAGCTCCAGCAAAGGTGATCTCCACAAGTCTCTCCCCTCTCCCAGGCACTCTTGTGTCTCCTTTCCCTAAAACCCCCCACTCCCACACCCATGCTTTCCCATGCCCATACTCTCACCCCCAGAATTGTTTTCAGGCCTTTGGGTTCTCTGGTCACTGCGAGCTGTCCTTCACATGTGGCTTTAAGGAGTGGGATCTGAATTGTAATCCACAGTTGGAGGGCACTTCCCCTTAGCAATTGGTGTGATCCTTTCCCTTTAAAAAGAGAGAGAAATTAAATATGGAAATGATCCTTTGGAGGGGAGCAGCCTCCTTATCCCTGGAGGGACACCCATAGGGGATGAACAGGTACCTGTTGGTTATGCTTCACAGAAGATCCTACATTGGTGAGAGGCCAAAATTGATGACCTCTAGACCTTTACAACAAAACAGATTCTAAAGATGAGATTCCACCAATTCACACCCAGTTCAGCTCATTAAAGCACCCAAGTTGGCTTGTAAGCACTTCAGGTATAAAATCATAGTGCCTAGAAGATCATCTAACCCAACCCTGAGAGGAAGACCAAGGGTCAGAGAGAGGAGGGAACCTACCTGAGGGCACCTGAAGGCCAGCATCAAGGCCTCAGCCTCCCATCCCATGAGCCCTTTGAAGATGGCACTTCCCTAAGAACCCTTTGCTGTGTGTGTCAAAGAGCATCTGCCAGCCCTTACATTACACACTTTATGTATCTGCTTGTTGTCTGTCCTTCCCAACAAGACGTGAACTCCATGAATGCACAACTTGGATTTCTTCATCAGTATTTCCCCTACACCTAGATCGTTACCTGTGCTTAACAAATATTTGTCAAAGGAGGGCGGACTCACCAGGGTGAAAGGGGTCTTTCCCACCATCCAGTGGGTTTCCATGCCTCCTGTCTCTCTACTCCTTGCCATGCCCATGGCCCCTGGCCTGGCACTGTGCCTCATTTCTCATCTCCACCATTGAGGCAGCCTCCTTGTCTCTGTCCCCATAAAAATCCATAATACCATAAGCATGCTTTTTTTTTTAAACATCAGAATTACTTCCCATTAAAATCCTTCTGGATATCTGGGATAAAATACTTGCAAAACACATATCTGATAAAGGACTTATGCCTAGAATATCTAAAGAACTCAGAGCTGAATATAAGAAACCAAGCAGCCCATTTGTTTAAAATGTGCAAAAGATTTGAAAACACTTCACCAAAAGAAGACATCAGAGGATGCATATGAAAAGATCCTCAAAATCTTGTCACTAGAGAAATGCAAATTCAAACCATGATGAAATATACTATTAGAATGGCTAAAAGTAGAAAAGAAAAAAACCCTGACAATACCAAGTGCTGGTAAGGATGCAGAACCATTAGACCCCTCACACATTGCTGGTGGGAGTACAAAATGGGCCAGCCATTTCGAGATAGTTCAGCAGCTTCTTATAAAGTTATATACACACCCACAAAATGACCTAGAAATCCTATTCCTAGATATTTACAGGAGAGAAATAAATACATGTCTACGTGAAGACCTGTAACGTAACTGTTTATAGCAGCTTAATTAAAAATTCCCCAAACTGGAAACAATCCAAAGGTCCCTCAACTTGAGAATGGATAAACAAACTGTGTCACAACCTTACAATGCAGTCCAACTCAGTGTTAAAAAGGAACGAACTACAGATACGCACAACAGCATGGCCAAATCTCAAGAGCATCATGTAACAAAAAAGTAAAAGATACAAAATTCTACACACAGATGACTCCACTTATATAACATTCTGGAAAAGCCATAACTCCAGGGATGGTAAAGTTGCCAGGGGCCAGTGGGAGGAGTGGACTGACTACAGATAGCACAAAGGGGATAAGAATATTCTAGATCTTGCCTGTGGTGATATGCATGACAACTACATGCATTTGTCATAGAATCGGGCTGGGCATGGTGGCTCATGCCTGTAATTCCAGCACTCTGGGTGGCTGAGGTTGGTGGATTGCTTGAACTCAGGTGCTCAAGACCGGCCTGGGCAGAATGGCAGAAGCAATTTTCTACAAAAATTTAAAAATTAGTTGGGCGTGGTGGTGCACAACTGTTGTCTCAGTACTTGGGAGGCTGAGGTAGGAGAACTGCTTGAGCCCAGAAGGTGGAGGCTGCCGTGAGCCGTGTTCACACCCCTGCACTCTAGCTTGGGTGATAAGAGTGTTCACCCTATCTCAAAAAACAACAAGACCTCATAGAATTGTATACCTAAAGAGAATGACTTTTACTGCATGTGAGTTATACTATAATAAATTCAACTTTAAGCCAGGCACAGTGGCTCATGCCTGTAATCCTAGCACTCTGAGAGACTAAGGAGGGTGGATCACCTGAGGTCATGAGTTTGAGACCAGCCTGGCCAACATGGTGAAAACTCATCTCTACTAAAAAAATACGAAATTAGCCGGGCATGGCAGTGCATGACTGTAATCCCAGCTACTAGGGAGGCTGAGGCAGGAGAATCACTTGAACCCAGGAGGCAGAGGTTGCAGTGAACCTAGATCGTGCCATTGCACTCCAGCCTGGGCAGCAGAGAAAAAAAAAAAAAAAACTCCATCTCGAAAAAATATGTTCATAAATAAATTGAACTTTTAAAGAATACTGTGGCTTCTCACATTCAGTCTAAGCAGTTTAGCTATGCATTCCAGGCCTCTAAGGACTGACGGAACCACCTCTCCTGCCTTATTCTCCACTATTCCCTTCTACACCCCACACATATCATTCAAAATGGGCCATTCAGTATTTCCCAGATATGCCCTGAACTTTTTGCTTCCTTTCCTTCACTCATGCTCTTCCTTCTGTCCTATTTTTTTTCTCCTCCCTGGAAGAAGAAAACCCTTGAGGAAAGAACACAGCTTGGAGCCAGTTGGACTAGAGATCCAATCCTATTCTGAGACTGTACTAGACAGAGAGCAAAAATGGCCCAGGCCTCCGCAGCTCCTTGTATTGGAGCCCTTTCCAATGTAACTTCTCAGCCTCTCCCATCACAAGGCAGAGTCCACTTCCCCTCCCCTTGAATCTGGGCTGGCCGTGGAACTTCCTTTGGCCAACAGAATGTGGTAGAAATAATGGTGTGGCATTCTGAGCCTGGGCTGCAAAAGGCTTTGCACACTTCCTCACTCAAACTCCAGCCTCCTCCATGGCGACAAGCCTGGGCTACCCTGCTGAAGGCTGGAGTCCATGTGGAAGAGAGTCTGGTTGTTCCATCCAAGAACATCCCAGACCAGCCAGCCTCCAGCCAACCCACAGACTCATGAACAATAACAAATGGCTATTGTTTTAAGCCACTGAGTTTTTGGGTGGTTTGTTATGTAGCAATAGCTAACTGCTACAGTCAGTAACTCGCTGTGGCCCTAGAACGTTACTCAGTGTCCTCGTCTAGATAATAAAGGCAATACTACATACTTCACATGGCTTTGTGATGTCCATGAGAGATGATTTTTTTAAATTTATTTTTTTAATTTTTTTTTAATTGAGATGGAGTCTCACTCTGTCTGTCACCCAGGCTGTCTGTCAGAGTGAGATGGAGTCTCACTCTGTCTGTCACCAGTGCAGTGGTGCAATCTCAGCTCACTGCAACCCTTGCTGCCTGGGTTCAAGTGATTCTCCCGCCTCAGCCACCCTAGTAGCTGGGATTACAGGCACTTGCCACCATGCCCAGCTAATTTTTGTATTTTTAGTAGAGACAGGGTTTTGCCATGTTGGCCAGGCTGGTCTTGAACTCCACACCTCAGTTGATCTGCCTGCCTCAGGCTACCAAAGTGCTGGGATTACCAGTGTAAGCCACCGCACCTGGCCAAGAGATGATGTTTATATGGACCTGCGTATAGTTCCTGGCACACAGTCAACCTTTGATTAACAGTCATTATTGCCCTTCCAAGCCCACCTCTTATCCAGCTTTTGAGAACCAGATCAAATGCCACTTCTTCCAAGCAGCCTTCCCTGCTTGGAAGGCTCCAAATTCAATGTAATACTTACCTCCTCTGAACTCCCACAGTACTTGCCCTCTCCCCATCCAATACACTCTATCCTCAACTAGAAGCAATTTGGAAAAACAGCCATAGCCTTAAACGTAGGTATCCATTACAGATGTATACTCAAAGCCAGAAAAAGATGAAATGATCTGTATAGGAGAGGGAGAGAAAGTCTGTTCTCCTGCCTCCCAGGCCTCTGCTCCATCCAACATTACACACAGCCCCCTTCAAGGGAGATCTAAGCAGACTTTCTTGCACATCCTTGGCGCTCAATAAATATATCCTGAATTGAATCAGCTAAGTTGGGGGTGGCATTTTCTACTTCGAGGGCCGTGAAAACATGCAGGAGGGTTTGGGAATTGTCCCAAAGACTGGGAGCCACTACTCCCCAGCCAGTGGGCAGGCACCTGGAACACTAACCATCCTACTGGACAGGAGAGTCTTTCGCCATGAAGAAGAGGCACCTCACCCCTCCCACAGGCCAGCAGTGCCCTGCTGTCAAATTTTCAGACAGGTCTATTAAGAATTCTCATTATTACTATGGGATTTTGTTACTGTTATTTTGGGTGTGTAAAAGTTTATAGTTAGGCTGGGCATGGTGGCTCATGCCAGTAACCCCAACACTTTGGAAGGCAAACGTGGGTGGATTACTTGAGCCCAGGAGTTTGAGACCAGCCTGGGCAATGTGCTAAAACCCTTTCCACAAAAAATACAAAAATGAGCTGGGTGTGGTGACATGTGTCTGAAGTTCCAGCTACTTGGAAGTCTGAGGTGGGAGGATGGTTGAGCCTGGGAGGTCAAGGTTGCAGTGAGCCGTGATTGTGCCACTGCGCTCCAGCCTCCAGCTCGACCCTTCATCAAAAAAAACAAAAAGTTCATGGTTATTATAATTTCTTCATGGATTTTATTGTTTATCATGATTAAATACTCATCTATGTTCCACTTAACATTTTTGCCTTGAATTCTATTTTGCTTAGTGTTTGTATATTACTACTCTTTCTTTTCATTGTTGGTTACATATATATGGCCAGGAGCCCATTTATACAATAGCCAGATATATATATATATTTGGAGATGTAGTTTCACTTGTCATCTAGGCTAGAGTGCAATGGCACGATGTCAGTTCACTGCACCCCCTGCCTCCTGGGTTCAAGCAATTCTCCTACCTCATCCTTCCCAGTAGCTGGGATTACAGGTGTGCACCACCACGCCCAGCAAAATTTTTTTGTATTTTTAGTAGAGATGGGGGTTTCACCATGGTGGCCAGACTGGTCTCGAATTTCTGACCTGAGGTGATCCCCCCGTTAGGCCTCCCAAAGTGCTGGGATTACAGGAGTGAGCCACTGCACCTGGCCATGTCTTCACCTTTCTTAAGCTCTCCATGTTAATTCATTTTTCATTTGACTGGAGTATATCCTCCAGTAATATTTTCAGAAAACATGCATTTGGTATAAATCCCAACACTTATGCATCTCTCATTTGCCTTGCACATGAATGATTGGTTAGCTACCTACATTGTCTCTACATTGTCCCAATTATTTTTCTTGAGAATTCTGTAAACAGTGTTTTCTATCATTTGTGTTTCAGAAGAGAAGTATGAAATATGCCTGTCTTTGATTAAGATTGCAGATTGCAATCTAAATCAAAATCTTACAGATTGCAAGATTTTTATTTTGCCTTTTAAAACCCAGAAATTTCACCACACTTTTCATGGATTGAATGGTTACATTAATCTCTCTCCCTCCTGAAACCTCACTAAAACAAAATAAAGGAATAAAAATGATAAGGCATATACCCACAAAGGCAAAAAGAACAGAAGCAGCAGCAGAAAGAAAAAATATTTTAGAAGTTGAAAAGCAGATGGAAGAATGGTAACTAACCTCATAGACCCAAGAAAGCTGACCCCTAAATCAGTAGAGGGCAAAGCTAAGATTCCCCCCAACTCCAAAAGACTAAGGAATTGGCAGCACCAGGTACCTCTGGAAATGAGAATGAAGGTGAAACCAAAAACGGGGTTTGAATATCAGTTTGAAAGTCTGTATCTCAGTTTCTCACCACCCCCGCCCCTGCCCAATGACTGCAGTCAGATGAGTGCCCTTCATTTAGCCTGGAGATTTATTCTCTGGAGACAGATTTCTGTTCAGGATGGCACCAGGCATAGTTGAAATCATGAGTACCATATTTAAAACAGGGAATTGAGCTGGGCATGTGGTTCATGCCTGTAATCCCAGAACTTTGGGTGGCCAAGGCAGGCAGATCACCTGAGGTCAGGAGTTTGAGACCAGCCTGGCCAACATGGTGGACTCTCTCTTAGAAGCCTTGCCAGGTGCAGGGGCTCACACCTATAATCCCAACACTTGGGAAGGCTGAGGCAGGCAGATCACCTGAGGTCGGGTGTTGAAAGCCAGCCTGACCAACATGGAGAAACCCCGTCTCTACTAAAAATACAAAATTAGCTGGGCATGGTGGTGCCTGCCTATAATCCCAGCTACTTGGGAGGCTAAGGCTGGAGAATCACTTGAACCTGAGAGGTGGAGGTTGTGGTGAGCCAAGATTGTGCCATTGCAGTTCCAGCCTGGGCAACAAGAGTGAAACTCCACCGCAAAAAAAAAAAAAAAAAAAAATGGAATTAAGTAGAAGTTTAATTACTAAATATTGAGAACTCTAGCCTCTTCCCTTCCACTTAGATTCTAGAGCTTGGACAGCCAAGCTTACATCCCCCAGAGAAGCTCGCTCTGACCAAGGCCAAGAGGAAAGCTCTGACAATAGTGACATTGGCAGTTCACCCAGTGACAACTCCCAGCTTGATCGTACCGTGGTAGTCCATGAATAATCAACAAGTGCCCCCGAGCCTTCAGAAGCGTTTACAGCTGGACAGGGGTGCATAGCCAAGGATCACCAGACATTTGAGGAAAAACCTCTGATGTGGAAGACTGAGGCCAAAATGCAGAAAAATGAGATTTGGAAAAAAGTGGTAACAATGCCAAGCAAACAGTCTTAACGTCTTCAAAAGGAAGACATTAAGCTTTAATCCTTTGAAGACATGTGTCTTAGTATCTTCAAAAGATGAGGAAGTGCTGCCTCCATGAAACTAGAGCATATTGTTATCAAAGGAACATGCAAAAAAACAAAAAGTTAAAAATATGAATGCAGAAATGAAATTTTCACCGAGGGAATGGCAGACTATTTCTGGTCACCTGAAAACAATTAGCAGCTCAGACACGCTCAGCACAGAACCAAGCACAAGGCAGGTTTTTCAAATGAATCAGTCAATGAAATAGTGCATTAAAAAATCCTTCATTCCTGTTATCTGTTCTCTGTGCCTCCTGGCATAATTCTTCTGAGCCAGGAGCCCAAGGAGGGCAAGGGCTTCGTGGACATTGCAATTGATGGCCTCTTAGGTCAATAAAATATGGCAGCAGCTTACATTTGCAGGCTGTTGTATAGTTTGCCACAGTATTTCACGTACCTTTTCCTTCTTAGGCTTCGCAATCTCCTGAAATGAGTTTTACCAACCCCATTATGAACACCAAGAAAGAGATTCCATGTGGTGAAGCCACTGAGGGCCGACGGCCGCATGGGCTGCGGGCGACGGATTTAGGGTTGATGGAGTACCTTTTCCTTACCAAGTGTTTTCAACAGATCACTTCATTTGGGTCTCCTCCACCATCTGCTCTTTTGACAGCTGAAGGAAATGAGGCTCTGCGGAGTTTGGCAACATGCCCCACCCCACACATCCAGTAAGCGGCAGAGCCAGGATCTGAATGCGAACATCCCTCCACTGCCTCTGCTGTTTGGCTGGCCTCAGGGGCCAAAGCTGTGTTCCCGTGGGAACCAAACATGGGACACCACCAGCCCACCCCAGAGTAAGACCCCCACCACTGCCCTCCCCGCTTCTCCTGCAGCTCCAGTGCACTCACTGCATGAGCCTGTCCCGGGCCAGGTCTGAGAGGTAGCGTTTGGATCCAGGCAGGTATAAGGACCGATACCGCTGCCGCCTGTCCTTTGTCTCCATCAGCCAGGTGTTGAGGTAGCGGCCCACACCTACGGGGTTCTGCAACAGGGAGATGGTGGCAGGCCAGTAGCAAGCCTGGCTTGGAGACAGCTCCTCTCCTCCCCTCAGACTCTTCCCTACTCCATCTGTTATGAACTGAATTGCATCCCCCAAAAGGAGATGTTGAGGTCCCCACCCCGAGTAACCCCAGTACCTCAGAATGTGAAATAAGGTTGCTAAGGACATCATTAGTGAAGGTGAAGCCACACTGTAGTAAGGTGGGTCCTTCATCCAATGTGACTGGTGTCCTCATAAGAAGAGACACACAGGAAGACAGCCAAGCAGAAAGACAGACTGGAGAGATGGCTACAAGCCAGGGAACACCAAGGGTTGCTGGCCACCTATGAGAAGCTATGAGAGGCAAGGAAGGATTCTTCTCAACAGGTTTTGGAGGGAGCACAGACCTGCAGACACCTTCATTAGACTTCTCGCCTCCAGAACTGTCAGAGAATATATATCTGTTGCTTTAAGCCACCTAGTTTGTGGCAGCCCTAGGAAGGGAATACAGCATCCCACCCGGCTGTCTGGGTCGCAGATCCTCGAGATAGCAACAGAGAGGTTGGGAAAGGAGATGCAACTTGCCCCAGGTGACGTAGCAAGGGCAGAATAAAGGCAGGACAAGAACCCAGCCATCTGCGGAGAAGCAGTCCCAAGGCTGGGCTGGGGAGATGTTAGGACCCAGAAGCTAGTCCCATGCCAAACAGAAATTGCCTCCCACAAGGGAGAAGTCTGTTTCAGGAGGCATCAGGTTTGGGGGTGCAAGCAAAGGGGCTCTCCCACCCTGTGGGGTGCGGCCAGCTGAGCCACCAGAACCCGGACCTCACATCAGTCCTTCCCACTTCATGGTGGCTGGCCCTGTGGTAGCAGCAGGGTCATTTGGCTCTGGTCTAAAGATTTTATTAGGGGGCTCTCAGGTAAAGACTACTCCCCTGTGGGGTGCAGGCTAGAGGTGAAAAAAGGAAGGATTCGGAGACAACCAGCTGGTCCTTACAAGAATTAGTCATTGGGGTCTGGGCATGCTGAGGACCCTGCCACCATGTAGGGAGGTGAGGTGGCTGGCATGTTCCCCAGAGGAAAAGCTCAGATGTTGGGGTGCAGGATGGGGCAGTAGGATGGAGCACGATGGGAAGGCAGGTAAGTTACAAGCAAGGCCTACCCAGGAGAGACCTTAAAAACGGAACTGTTCAAAACCAGGCAAAACTAACCTGTGCTACTGGAAGACAGGACAACAGGCTAATTGCGGGTGGGGTGGGAACTGCAGGGGCTCTTGGGGTGCTGGAAATGAGAGCTGTTAAACTCTCTGGGGGTTAGCTACAGGCCATTATGTGACCATTCATGGAGCTGTGCACTTAGGATTCAGCACCTTTCTCTATGATTATTAGACTCCAGTAAAAGGTGCGTTTACAAACTGAAGAGGGGGTGGAATAAGAAACAGAATGAGGTCAAAGCCCAAGGCCAAGAATTTAGCTGGTTTACAAGACACTAAAGGTTACAGTGCACACTTGGGGATGCCTCTGGAGAGAAGGAAGAGAATGGGAAAGGCAAGGGGCCGGAAGGGGGCCTTGCTAGGAAAAGGATGGGAAATGGACCAGCTTCACCAGCTGCCCTTGAAACCCAAGACAAACACAAAGAGCAAAGGGAAGGAGCGTTTCTCTGGGAAAATAAGAGAATGGCATGGCTGCCGTGTGATGTTCCTTAGCTCACTGGCTCTCAAAGTGTGGTCCCTGGAATAGCATCATCCCCATCACCTGAACTTGTTGGAAATGCGAATTCCCAGGTCCCAACCCAGGCCTACTGTATTAGAAGCTCTGACATGGGGCCCAGCCATCTGTTTTAACAAGCCCTGCAGGTGAGGCTGATACCAGCTCAAGTCTGAGAACCAATGCCTTAGGAAAAGAAGAGTGGGAGTGGATCTCGGGCCCCTTGGGGAAAAGAAAGGGGAGGCATGTGGCTCACTCAAAGCATGGGTTGCAGGGGACAAAGAGGCTTTAGTGTTGGCTGTAGAGGCAGAAGAGCATTCCCACGTATCCCCCACCCCAGACCCACTCACCCAGCTTCCCAAAATCATCTGGCAGGCCTTTGCACCTGACCCCTTGGAGGAGAATAGGAATGGTGGCTGGTTGACAGATTTGCATTTCTTCTCTTGTGGAAGCCAGAAACCAGGGCCAGATGTGGCCTGTGAGTAAGGAAGGAAGGCTGAAATCTGGAAGGCTGTGGCAGTGTCAGCCTGGGCCCAGGGCAGGTGAGGGCTCCTGGCAGCTGACTCTGCCCATTCAGCAGCCCTGGGTCTTGAGCCAAGGATGGTGGGAGGCACCCAGCTACCTCCCAGCAAAGGGGCCCTCATGACCCATGCTACCCACTCTAGCACCCCCCACCACATCCTGACGCCTCTTTTCAGGTGCCCAAGGGCCTTCATGGTCTAGTGGGGCCCAGACAGCTGAAGGCCCCATTTCTGAGGAAAGAGGCCACACCAGACTTGGAGCCAGATGAGCTGGGTTCCAATCCCAGCCCCTTCTCACCCTTGTTGGGAGAATTTTGGCAAATCCTTTTCCAGATCTGGGCTTCAGTTTCCTTTAGTGAAATGCAAATGATAATGCCTACCTCAGCGGGTTGGGGTGAGGGTTGGAAAGTGCCTCACAGGGGCAAACCCTGCTTGGGGGGCCTGCTCAGACCCCCAGAGGGCTGCTTTGACACCAGGGCCAAGCGCACCACTCCTTTGGGTGGAGCAGGTGGGCAGGCCCTCCAGTAGGGAGCTGTACTCTGCCCTGCTCCAGTTTCCTCTGCCCATCCTCCAGCACTCTGAGGCCAGAGGAAGGGGAAGGTCAGCACTGGGTAGGCCCTTCCTGGGCACCACACACCATGCTACAAGCTCTGAGTACAC
Organism: Callithrix jacchus; assembly: GCF_049354715.1. NCBI lineage: Eukaryota > Metazoa > Chordata > Mammalia > Primates > Cebidae > Callithrix > Callithrix jacchus. The sequence goes on along the minus strand of NC_133508.1, from coordinate 91,979,009 downwards.
AGCCCCATCTAATTCTCATAACCACTTCACCATCTTCATAGGACAGGGGTGTAAACCGAAGCCTGAACAGGGTCTCATCTGAAGTGTCCCAATGTCCAAGACCAGGACTAGAAATCAAGTCAGTCTGATCCCAAGACTGAGCTATTCCCCATGAAATTAACCACCCTGCCCCATGCCAAGCCCCAGAAGGACAGCTGCCCTCCAAGAGAGGAAGGCCAGCCATAGCAGTGAACTGACCAGAAGGCGGGGGCACTGGCTAGGGTTAGACCAGTAAATCCTCTCTGTAGGGATTTTCGGGTTGCGGGGAAGTTTAGAAAAAACCCCACGCTTCTTATTGTGACGTGAGTTAAGTTCTTCTACGAAGCTCTTGAAGTTCATCAGTTCCCTGGGCTTTTCTTTCTGAGAAAAAGAGAGAAAGAGGAATCTGTTATGCCAAGAAAATCAAGAGCTTCTTTCTCAACCCTCCCCTGCAACCAGAGAAAAGCTATGGGACATCACTTACTACCCTGCTGTGCAGACATCCCGGAGGCCAGGCCAGTCTCAAGGGCCCCTTGACCTGGGCTGGTGGAAACAGCCAGCCTTCCCCCAACCATCAGGCCGGGGCAGAGTTAGTCTCTTGCACCCTGTACCTGCTGCACCCTACAGCCTGGCTCCTTTTCATCCATTTCTTTCTTTCATTTGTTGGACATGTACTAAGTCTGGCACTGTTCTGAGCAGGAATGATACCTTAAATATTTAAAACCAGCACGACTGGAGGAGCACAGCAGATTTGGAGGGCAGTGAAACTATTCTATATGATACTAAAATGGTGGCTGCATGTCACACATTTGTCCAAACCCACAGGATGTACACCACCTGAGTGAACCCTAAGGCACGCCACGGAGGTGGGGTGATAATGACATATTAGTGTAGGTTGTTCAACTGCAGCAAACGAACCAGGATGCTGTGGGATGTTGATGGTCAGGGAGGCTGTACATGTTATGGGGAGGGCAGTGGGTATATGGGAACTCCTTGTACTTCCCACTCAATTTTGCTGTGAACCTAAAACTGATCTTAAAAAAAAAAAAAAAGTTTGGCCAGGCACGGTGGCTCACGCCTGTAATCCCAGCACTTTGGGAGGCCAAGGCAGGTGGATCATCTGAAGTCAGGAGTTCGAGACCAGCCAGACCAACATGGAGAAACCAACCCCATCTCTATTAAAAATACAAAATTAGCTGGGTGTGGTGGTACATGCCTGTAATCCCAGCTACTCAGGAGACTGCGGCAGGAGAATCCCTTGAACCCAGGAGGTGGAGGTTGTGGTGAGCCGAGATCATGTCACTGTACTCCAGCCTGGGCAACAAGAGCAAAACTGCCCCGAAAAAAAAAAGGTTTTACAAACAAAAGCAAACAGCGTGGCCTGAGCACTGGTCGCAGTGCCTGTGGAGGGTCCCTCGATCCCTGCTGTAGCTGGTCATGGAGAAGTCTGGGAGGCTCCAGGGAGCAGCCAGGTCGAGGCCTTAGCTCAATGGCTACCTACTAGCTATAGCCCCAAAGTCCTTCTGCATTAACCACCACCCTGCTAAGCGCTCCTGAGCTCTGCCATGGCACTCATCACCTGCTCACACTCGAGAATTTTTTTTTTAATTCATTGATAACTGAGTTTCTTTTCCCACAGAATGTAAGTTCCACAAGGTTGCTTTCCCCTGCACCTCGCCTACTACCTGGCCTGATGATACCCACTGCGAGATGCAAAATGGAGACAAGACAAACAGGCAGTTAGACAAAACTTAATTCCATCGGCTATGAGCACAAAACAAGCAAAGTGCAGCGCACTATGAGATCACATCACAGGGGCAGAAAGGAGCCCATCAAGATAAAATTCTACCTCAGTTTCTCCCCCTGGGCCTCTTTGTTCTCTGCTTTGTTAACAAAGCACTGGCACTAACCCAGCCAGCTTGGTCTACAATGCCTGCTGTCTCCAAAATAGGAGGGCGCCCCGCCTTGTGTCATCAAGGTTCCTCATGGCCAACCTCCCCTGGCACTGTGGACCATCTTCGCCTCTTGGGCACGTCAAGCCAATGCAGAGGCGAGAGCTGGCAGTAAAGTCAGAAAGACGTCCTTGGGTTCAAATCCCAGCTCTGCTCCTTCCAGCCATGTGGCCAGCCTTCCCTTACCTAGCACAGGAAGCCGGATGCGCCTGGCTGTGAGGGTGAAGTGAGGGTGTGTGGAAACAGCCCGGTGCAGAGCCTGGTGCACAGGCTGGTGTTCCTGGTGCTGACTAGTGGGGCCTGTCATCCTGCTGGGGCATGGGCGAACACCCTCCACCCCCCAGGTACACACCTGCATGGAGTAGTGCCCATAGGGCAGCGGCTTGCTCCGATCACCAGAGAAAGTGTCATAGGGACCACGAGTGCCAACAGATTGTGCCACATACGTATCAATGCCGCTTTTGATGGAGTAGGTGCCAGGTGCCAGACCACTGCCCTAGAGCACAGCAGAGGCAATGAGGCCTGCAGGACAGCTCAGCTTCTCCCTTTGCCCTGGGAATGCCCCTCCAGGACGGGAAGGCAGGCTGGGTCTGGCCAGCCAAGGGGGTACCTGATGAGCCCGGGGGTGCGGCTTGTTGCTCATCCTGCACATGAGGCCCTCGGAATGGGACCGGTTCCAGGCATTCTCCTCCAGCTTGGTGTATGGGTTGCCCTTCTCCCCATAATTTCCAGGGCCCGGATAGTAGTTCTGTGGGGCGGGGTAGGGGCATAGAGGCCGTCAGACCCACTCCTTGTGCTGAGCATGCTCCTGAGAGACATCTGGGATTGCCATCCCCAAGAAGGGAACGGGGTTTTCAGGGTGACCCTTTGTTACTTGCCCTCCGACACACAACATTGTTGCCCATGAGCCTCCACCACTGCTCACACCTTCACCTCCAAGCTCAGCCTCTTCCCTGGGCTCCGATGGCCTGTCCAAGTTACATCTCCCTGCTTCCTCCTCATATCACACACTCTGGCCAACACAGTGGGCTCCTTGCTGCTCCCCAAGCACACACCATTCTGCCCAACCTTCCCTCGTTGGCTCGTGCTGTAACCACTATGCCAAATGCCCTTCCTGCCCTCTTTGCCTTGGACAATTCCACTGTTCCTGTGAAGCCAGCTCAAACGTCATCTCTCCTGGAAATGAAGCCTTCCTGCCTTAACACCTGAGACTGTTGCCTGCTTTGGTGGATCTGGCAATTCCAGTCTTCACACCCCTGCACCACAGCCCTGTGTGACATGAGGGCTTTCTCAGTGTGCTGTTTCAGGGAAGGACTGCCGTTCTGAGTTCAGATCCCGGCTCCTAGCTGAGTGACCGCGGGCCTTCTGAGTCTCATGGTCCATACTGGTACCACGGGATAGGAATGTTTTCTTCCAGGTGATGACGATGAAGTTAAAGAGTGTCTGTAAGATAATGTCTGCAAGCAAGGGAAGGGGGCTGGGCGGAATGATGTGTGCTTCAGGAGTAGCAGCATGGGATACAGGGAGGCAGCAGTGAGACAGCATGGACGGGCCAGTGGGGCCCTGCAGGAGAGGCTGAACTTGGAAGTAAAGGTGCGAGCAGTAGTGGAGGCTCACAGGTGCCTGGCACATAGAGACACCGACACGTGATAAGTCAGGCTGGGGTGGCTGAAGGTCTTGGGGGGCAGGAGGAGAGGTTAAGAACTGATTGGAATGACCATCTGGGACCTGGGCTGCCAGGGTCAGAATCGTGATTTTGTAAGCAGAGTGAGGAGAGAAGTCCACCTTGGGTAGCCACCTGGCAGGACACTTTCTGCTGCTCTGCACCTTTTAGCCACGTGGGGTCACTGCTGCTCCATAGATGGCTCAGCCGTACCCACCTCTGAACCTGGCATCTGACCCTGGGGAAGCATGATGGGGCAGAGAGGGCAGGGACCTCTGCATGGGGAGTCAGACCACTAAAGGCATCCAATTTGTTCGCTCCCAGAGGAATGGGACTACAAGTCTCCTTCCGTGGTTCCCATGTATGTTCTGGAGAAAACTCCCAAGGATAGTTGCATGGTGTGTTAGGTGCTTCACAAGCCTCAGCATCTTGGTCCTGGCAGTGACTGAGGGAGATCAAGTCAGCACCATCCACAACTAACAGATGGGGAAACTGAGTCTCAGAGAGGCAAACTGCATGTCCCACGTCCCACCTCCAGAAAGGGACAGCATGAGGGTTTCAACTCCAAAGTCCATAACCTTTCTGAGCCTCTACTGTTTGCCAGGCACCGTGGAAGGCACTGGGTGGGTTAGCAGTGGTCACCACAGGTCCTGGGAGACTTTGAAGATGAGGTTTATGCCAAGGGTCAGAGTCGCCCTGCTCCTGGAGCCCAGGGGCAAGCGCAGTGCTGGGCACTTCGTCAGGATAATCCCATTTCTTCCTTAAAACCTTCAGGTTCAGACGTTCAGTTCCACACTTGGGCTGATGGGAAAGCCCATGGTTTTAACTAGAACGTTATGTTGCCAGAGCTTTGGGGACTTAGAGAGGGGGAGTGTGGGAATGAATGAATCATCACTTTTAAGTTGTTCTTTTTTTTTTTTTTCCAGGCTGGACTTTGAAGAATGAGAAGGATTCCCAAAGACAGGTAGGAGGGAGGGTGGGAAGGTCCCCCAGTGGAAAAAAGCAAAGGCAGGAAGGAAAGACAGTCAGCTTGTCCCCCCAGTTCCCTGCCATCAGCGAGGCTAAGTTCCCACACCCAGACCCTGGCCTCCACAGAGACTCAGGGAGCAAAGTCCAAGAACTGTGGGGGCCAAGCCTGTGGGTGAAATGCCAGGTACGTGTTGGACACCTGGGATTGAAGTCTGCTTCTGCAAGCCGGTAGCTTCGTGACCTTGGGCGGTCGGTTACTTAGCCACTTTATACTCCATTTTTCTCATCTGTAGAATGGACGTAATGATAGGGCCTACTTCACAGGGCTGTCATGAACATGAAATTAATTAGTACATGGTAAGTGCTATGCTACATGTCCACTATTAGTACTTTGGATTGGACAGTAATGGCATTTTTAAATGTTCCAGGCATCCCCTCTCCCTAAGTTACAGTACAGCTTCTGCACCTGAAGATGCATCTGCTCATCCCCCGATCATGTCAGGAGGAATTTCCAGCCTTCACAGAAGCATTCCCAGTGTTGAGGTGTAGGAGAAAGGCCCCGGCTCTGGGACTGGACATTGCCATGTCTGCATGTCAGCAGCTGGGGCAAGCTGCTTATCTTTTCTGAGTGGCCAGGGCCTCATCTGGAGTGGTTGCAAAGAATTAAAGAGAATGTTTTGGAGCACCTGATACTTCGGATGCATGCACTTATTCAGTCCACAAATATTTCCTGCGTGCCTATGTGTGCCAGGCACTGCTAGAACCCCAGAATGCTGCAGTGAAGGAACCAAGCAGATGTGGTCCACCCTCAGGGGCTGCTATCCAGTGGGGAGGGACAATAAACACACAACCACAATTGAGACGCCTAGGGAGTTGAGACGCCACCTAGCAGCACCGAGGAAGGCTTCTGGAAGCTGAGAGCTGCAGGATGAGTAGGCGTGCCCTAGGAGAAAAGGCTGCTGAGAGAAGAAGGGCATTCCAAGCAGAGGGAACAGCAGGAGCAAAGTCCCGTGTGAAATGGCATGGCCTGTGTGAGGGGCTGGGAGAAGGATACCAGCATCCATCACAGAGAGGTCCAGGCTAAAAACTGCAGCGCTGGCTCCCTTGGAAGGGGGTGACTCCTGCCTTCTCCCTTGTGCCCTTACTGAGCCTCAGCATCACTCAGTGTCTTCCTGATGGGATCATCATCCCCCAGTGCTGTCACCCCCACCTCTCAGCACCATTGCCTCCTCCCAACCCTAGCCCTCATGAGGGTATTCCTCTAAAAAGGTAAGTCAGGTCCCCCTGTCAAAGCCCTCCACTGCCTGCCCCCCCGGCAGCACCTGGAATAACACCAAAGCTCCACGTCAGCTGCAGGGTCCTCATGACCCAGCCCTTCACTCCTCTGCCCTGTCACTCTCCTCCTCTCACCCTCACCCAGTGCCCTCCAGCCACACTGGCCTCCTGCCTGCAGGTCTGATTCGACAGGCATGTTCCCGCCTCAGGGCCTTAGCCTCTGCTGCTCCAATGCCTAGAATGCTCTACCAGACACTGCAAGTCTCCGTTGCTCATGACCTGCAGGTCTGCTCAAATGTTACCTCCTCCCAGAGCCCTGACTACCCTCTATCAATTGCACCACCATCGCTGTCTGTCTCTTCCCTGTCTCAGTTCTGCTCACAGCCCTGCTTATATATGTATTCTATTTCCTTCTTTGTACCACTGTTTCCCCCACTAGGACATCTACTTCATGAGAGCAGGGACCTTGTCTTTGTCACTGCTAGATCCCCAAGGCCTAGGTCAGCATATGCCACTTAGGAGGTACTTCACCCTTATTCCTGGCTTGCTGGATGGATGTACAAGTGAATGAATTTGTTGGGCACCCCATGTATGCCAGGATCTCTGCTCAGGACTCCAGACATGAGAACCTACCCCAATGAGTCCTCGGAAGCGAACCTCCCCAGAGCTGAGCAGCCCCCGGGTGCTACATGGTTTCTCCTGCAGCTGTTCTAAGAAGTCTTTGAGGTTGTAGGAGCCAGGCCCCAGCTTTTGCTCCTGTGCCAAGAGAAAAGAGCAGAAGATAAGAGCCTTAAACTTGGGAAAGTCCACACAGAAAGAAGCCCAAGGCATGATGGTGTTCCTTAAAGGATAGTCTCCATCTGGCCCTGGGAGGACACTGACGGCCACACAGAGCAGCTGCAATGGACAGGAAGACCTGGCACCAGAGAGGGAGAGGCCTGGCCCCAGAGGCCTCACCTGCAGCCGCTTCTCTTTCATGATGGGCTGGTACTGGAAGTGGGGTAGCTGGGTCAGCCGCGTGGCTTCCTGGGCCTTAGCCGAGCCTGTGTCCACCTCCTTCATCAGCTTCTTCTTGCTGAAGCAGGTCTCCTTGGAGCTGTAGGTCCCAGGGCCTATGTGGGACTGAGTCAGAGTGTGGTCAGAGCTGTGACCACCACACCTGCAGTCCTCCATAGAGGACTGCTCCACAGAGCAGGTCTTTACCAAGCCACCACCCTGGCCCGGAGGCAATCTCCCCTGTGGCTCCCATCCTCAACACCGCGGCTGACACCAACAGGCTTGGCACTCAAGGTGCAATCATCACATCCTCTATCACTGCTCCTCACACTGCAGGGAGGTAGAACAGCTCCTTCAAGAGCCCACAGCTAGTCAGTGCACAAGCTGGGAGTGACGCAGTCCCTCGCTTATCAAACACACTGGAAGCCCCCAGCGGGCCAGCTCTGTGCTGGAAGAATGCAGAAGGTATGCTCCTTCTACAGCTCAGCTCATCCACCACAGCAGGGGGCTCAGAGGGACAGCGGCCAGACGCTGTGGGAGGAATCGGGAAAGCTGTGCAAACTTACCACTTCCACAGAATAACGCGTGGAGTACGGGGCCTCAGTGAAGGTGCAGAGCTTTTTCCGGTTGGGATAAACAGCAGAGATGTCAAACCTGAGGGGCCAGTGGCCCAGTGAGAGCCTGTGCCTGGCCCCAGGCCCTGACTTGAGCAGTCCTGGAGCATGGGGGAGTTGGTTGCCCATGGAGGTGACTTTGGAACAAGCCCATGAAGGAAAAGTAGCAGAGTTGCAGTGGCTTCAAATGTTCCAGGTCACTCCCACCCCACCCTACCCGCCAGCTCCTCCCCCCAGCTTCATGTTTTTCCACAACCCTTATCAATATCATTTTACAAATATACATACTTTTCTTTATTATCCACCCCCACCCCCACAGAAGAAAGCAAACTCCGTGAGTACAGAAGTTTGCTGTTGTGTTCACTGCTGTAGCCCCAGATCCTAGAACAGTGCCTGGATCCTAGTAGGTGAGAGAGAGAGACAGAGTGGAATATGAATGAATGGGAGACAGACACCTGGGCTGAAATCTCACCCACCACGTTTGAGCTGAGTGGCCTACTATGGACCAGGCCATGTGGCCTCTCTAAACCTGGCACAGAGTAGCTGCTCTGGAAATGGTTTTAAAGAACTCACCGAGATGGTAAAAGAACCCTGGGCAGGGAAGAGCAGTAAGTATGGGGAGAAGAGTAAGTCCAGCCCCTTCTCACTGCCAGACCCTTCTCCCCTTATTCCCCTCCCTGCCAGGCTCAGCCCTGTGTAAGTGGACACCCTCTCTCCCGAGGTCAAGGGTGCCTTCGGGGTGGGCAGTGGCTGCCTTGGACCGCAGGCATGAGCCCAGGACACAAACAGACCCCACCTGTGGCTCTGCACCCCGAAGGGCGCACCAGTGAACCACTTGGTGGCCATGGCGCCGGTGCTGTTCCAGCCACTAGCCACTAGTTCCTGCGGGGTCCTGGCCTTCCCACACCGCCGGCCTCCGCGACCGCCTCTGCCGCTGCCACGGTGACCAGGCCTTGTGATGCACCTCGGAGCAGTGGGCCACGCCCTCACCCACGTGGCCCCGCCCCCTTCCCCCCCCCTCCCCGCACCAGCGTGCACACGTAGCCTGCTGATTTTTCACTTGTCCATGCACATTTCCAGGGGCTTTCCCTGGCCCCTGCAGATGTAATGGACCTTCTTGTATTTAACATGGATGCCGGGCGCGGTGTTTCACGCCTATAATCCCAGCACTTTGGGAGGCCGGGTCGGGTGGATCACTAGGTCAAGAGATCGAGACCATCCTGGTCAACATGGTGAAACCCCGTCTCTACTAAAAATACAAAACTTAGCTGGGCATGGTGGCGCATAGTCTCAGCTACTCAGGAGGCTGAGGTAGGAGAATTGCTTGAACCCAGGAGGCGGAGGTTGCGGTGAGCCGAGATCGCGCCATTGCACTCCAGCCTGGGTAATAAGAGCAAAACTCCGTCTCAAAAAAAAAAAAATAATAATAACATGGATGTCATCGAGTGGGGTTGTTTGTTGAGGAAGTGTTTCCGATTTCTGGCTTTGTCCCAGAGCCCTGCATGGAGCCTGCCTAGGCTCTGAAAGAACCTCTTAATGTTCACCTCGTGCTGATGGTAAACTGAGGCCCACAGAGAGGACATCCAGCTCCTTCTCTACTCCGGGAGTCAGGGAAGTAGAAGTAAGAGGGACGGGGCAAGGAAAGCCAGAGGGTGGAAGGCTGGGCAAGACTGCAGGGATAGCCAGGGCTCAACCCGGCCCTAGACACCCCTGGCACCCAATCTGGGAAGACATCGTGCAAGAGTGCCTGGGACCCAGATGTGGCCCCTGCCTTGAAAGTAATGGGGGAAGCAATGACCACATACTGTGGTCAGGTCTATGAGAGAGGGAGGCCTCTAACCCAGCTTGTGGGTAGGTTGGTCAGGAAAGGCTTCCTGGAGGAGAATTCCAAACTCAATATTAAAGCATATGGATAACTTTCCAAGTAAAGAAAGGAATTGAGGGTATGTGCCCCACATATACCTGCAATTCAGTAGTCAGCTCTCTCTTCCCTCCTTCCTTACCCCCTCCACCAGTGCTCCACAGCCATGCTCTGAGATTGCCTAATTTCTCCCATGATGGCCTGTGATCTTCCCAAAGGTCTTAGGCAAAGGTGGGGCAGAGATCCATACCCCATTCCATGGTGACAGCATTGAAGCCAGAAAGGTGTAAGTTGTACCAGAGGTCCTGCTTCTGGCCCATGGTGAAGCTGGATCAGAGGCACAGTGGGTCTTCTGCCAGGCCCCACCCAATGCCCTTCTGACATCGCAAGCCAGTAACTAAATAAGAAGGGTGGCTCCCCAGCACAGCTAAGAGCTGGACTCTTGGGAACATGGCCTGATGGGCACGTGGCCACAGCTGGCAGAGCGTCTGCACTACACCACTGAGCTGATGGTCAGAGGTGTCAGGCCTCAGGAACAGGCAGCCTGGGTCATCTAAGCAGACTCTGCCTTTCCCAGCCATGGGACCTTGAGCAAGCCATTTCTTTCTTTGAGTCTCAGCATTATCAGTTTCATTCTATGAAGTGAAACTAATCATCTCTGTCTCCCAGGCTGCTGGGAGGATGAAATGACCTGATTTAGGTAATACCCTTTGCACACAGCAGGAGCTCAACTGAAGGTCATTCCTAGCCCTTGGATAGGGACCTTACAGAGGCCTGAGGACAGAGACTTGTCTCATTTCCTCCTGGTGCAGCATCCAGCACATAGTAAATGTTCAGGAAATATTTGTTGAATGACAAGTGAATGAATACATGCATCTAGTCCAACTACCCAATAACACATAAATCCTTGAAGAGACATTTAAATCCGGCTCTGCCACTTCCTGGCTGTTGGCCCTGGGCAAGTTACCCTTGCCAACTTGGATTTCCTCTTCTGTGACAGGGATAGTCAGGACTCAACTGGAACACCTCTGCCACCCACTCTGGGCAGATATCGTGCAGAGTGCCTGGGACCCAGATGTGGTCCCTACCCTGAAAGTAATGTGACATGGACATATGACTGTAGCTTCCCAGGAGGGCTGTTTCGAGGTGTCAGTGAGGTGTGGACATGCACACGCTCCAGTCCCTGCAATTCAGCCAGCCCTGGATCTGCTTGGGTATTCTCAGGGTGGCCCAGACATGCCTGCAGCTACATTGCTGCTTGTCTTCTGGCCTGAGCCTCCTGGCTCCAGGACTCATGGAGGAGTGACCAAAGGCTATAAGCCAAGGTCCACTGGGCTGGGAGTCCTGGCTGCCAGGGAGGCCAGAAAAGGCCAAGTGAGTCAGCTCTGCAGCAAGTCCACTGCCCTGGTGAGTCCAAGGTCTCCCATTACAGCAGCTTCCTTGTCGTAGCACCTCACCCATTTTCTTTTATAGGCACCATTACACGTTCAGTGTACACAGGAGGAAACTAAGGCTCAGACGGGGAGGATAACTTGACCTGCACTTCCCAAGAGCTGTAGGATCATACCACAAATGTGGGACTCATAAAGACATTTAAGAGCTCCCTGGCTGCAAGAGCGTCTAACCCATCCAGACTCCAGAGCCACCTGTTGTCAGTGGAGTCAAGTCAAGCTTCTCAGCCAGGTCTTGGGCCTCTGTGAAGGGGCTATGGCCACTGCCTTCAGTTTTCATCTCCTACCATCTCTGCCCCATGCTCTATAAGCTTCAGCCACAAGGTGCTCTGTCCCTAGTATACCCCCCCCCACTAGAGAACCTCTGGCTTTTTCATGTATTTGCTGATGATGATATGCACCCCCTACCAACCTACCCTTCCCACCCAACTCCTACTCATCTTGTTCAGAGTCAAATCACCATCACACCCATTAGGATGGCTATTATTTAAAATAAATTAGCAAATAATATGTGTGGGTGAGGCTGTAGAGAAATTGGAACCTTTGGCCATTGCTGGGAGGAAAGTAAAATAGTCCAGCTTCTGTGAAAGACAGTATGGCAGTTTCTCAAAGAATTAAACATAGAATTACCATATGATCCAACAATTCCACTTCTGGGCATATACCCAGAAGAATGAAAGGTGGGAGGAACTCAAACGGACATTTGTACGCCCACGTTCATAGCAGCATTGCTCACAACAACTAAAAGGTAGAAGCAACACAAGTGCGCATCGACAGATACACAGATAAACAAAATGTGATATAGTCACACAATGGAACATTATTCAGCCTTTAAAAGGAAGGAAATTCTTTTTTTTTTTTTTTTTTTTTGAAACAGAGTCTCACTCTGTCACCAAGCACCAGGCTGGACTGCAGTGGTGCAATCTCAGCTCACTGCAACCTCCCCCTCCTGGGTTCAAGCAATTCTCCTCCTTCAGCCTCCCGAGTAGCTGGGACTACAGGCACGCACCACCACACCCAACTAATTTTTGTATGTTTAGTAAAGACGGGGTTTTACCATGTTGGCTAAGATGGTCTCAATCTCTTGACCTCGTGATCTGCCCGCCTCAGCCTCCCAAAGTGCTGGGATTACAGGCATGAGCCACTGGCCTGGCTAAAAGGAAGGAAATTCTAACACATGCTACCACATGGATGAATCTTGAAGACATTATGTTAAGGGAAATAAGCCAGTTGCAAAAGGACAAATGTTATATGATTCCACTTATGTAGGGTAACTAGAGTAGTTGAACTCGCTGAAACAGAAATAGAATGGTGGGTACCAGGTGCTGGGTGGGGAGGGAATGAGAGTTATTGTTTTATGGGTATGGAGTTTCCATTTGGGAAGATGAAGAAGTTCTGGAGATGGAAAGCAGGAACAGTGGTTCAACAGTGCCCTCAGGGACAAGGGCGAGGCCAGCAGAGCATTCATGACCCTAAGGCCACTGAGCTGTACACTTAAAAATGGTTAACAGCATACATTTTTTGTTAACTATATGTTGTCGCAATTTTTTTTTCAAAGCCATACCCTCTGGGAATCCGTCCCTGACACTCTCAAGCAGGGAAGAGAACAAGTTTCATCTCAGGATCACCAGCCATATATAGCAAATTTTTCAATGACAAATTATTAAAATTAATTTTATATTTAAAAATTGACAGGTGAAACATATCACCAGGATGTTGTTTTAATTTAACTCTTTTTTCAATAATGTCAAATATTTTTCCAAGTTTACTAATTGGTTCTATTTCCTCTTTTGGTCTCTGTTGTTCGGTCTTGAAATGCTGCTCTCTGTTGCTTCGTCCTGAAATATATCTACATTTCATCTATGTGAAATATAGATATTTACATCTATATCTTTATAGACATGTATACATATTGCACCTAGATTTCATCTAGATTTATATTTCATCTATCTATCAAGATGAAACAACAGGGATGGCGGGAGCCAGGCCCAGGTGGAAGGAGGAGCGGGAGGAACCAGCTCCTGCCACAGGGAGCACTGCCATCCAGCCTCCAGGCTAGAGGTTAGGGGACCACTCTAGACCTGGGAGGGAAGCTGGCCAGAGCAAGAAAGCTGGGAGCACAGGTGGAGTGCAGGATGGGATGGGATCCAAGCTGGAGGAGTGGCAGTTGACATTTATCCAGAGTGGCAATTTTTCAGGCTTACCTGATAAATGAGGAAGGGCTGTCATCCTCATGTCACAGCTGATGAAAGGCGGGTCATACTTTATTAGGGGTGGAGAAGCGGGATTAGAACCAGCACATGCAGCCCATGGTCTTTGCACAGGAGCTCACTGCTGAGCAGAGAGGGCTCAGAGAAATCCCAGGTAGGAAGCCTAAGTAATGGCCGAAGGAAGAGAGGAGGGAAGTGGCAGGCTCCATTAAGAGGAAGGGCACTGAGGACCTGCGGAGAAGATGGGACACCGGCAGGAGTGAGGGTGGCTGCCGCAGCTGGAACAGCCAGTCCTGACTCAGCTCAAGCAGACACGGCGGAGCAGCGTCCCTGGAGGCAGGGCCCGGCCTTCAGCAAACTGGGGTCCCGGCCCTACCTATTTGGGTACGCCTCGGTTCTGTGACCTGGGCAAGTTCTCTTCCTCCTCTGAGCCTCAGTTTTCTCCTCCGAGCCTCGGTTTCCTCCTCTGCTTAGCAGAGTTAAAAACACGCCTTTTGCCTTGCACCAAGGTTTGTGCGCCCCGTATTTGACAATGCGCCTGTTTTTCTGGCACACCTGGTTGTGCAATGTCAGCGTCTAGAAGCCGCTGAGCAGCGAAAGCGGAAACACCCACAGGGCGCTCTTCGGGCCCACCCACCTGCGGGAGGCGCCCCGAGACCAAGAGGCGGCCGCGCCCGGGGCCTCTGCGCGCTGCCCCTGGCCTCCCGCACGGAGCTCGCTCGGAGGGCGCCATCCACTGCTCTCCGCAGCCTCAGGGATCAGGGCGAGGCCAAGGGAGCAGAGGGAGCCGCCATGGCGGAGCCGGAGGCCGCGGCCGACGACCTAGACGCCCTCATCGACGACCTGGACTACCTCCCGGGCCACTTTCACCTGGAGATGCAGTTGAACTTCGAGCCACGCTCGCCGACCCCGCAGCGCGCCCGGGACCTGAAGCTGCAGCGGGAGGGTCTGCGGCAGGAGCTCGAGCTGGCGGCCGCCCCGCAGCGCCCCGCAGTGCATCACCTCCTGGGCGCTTTCGCCTTCTACCTGGAGGAGCTGGACGAGGCCCGCGAGCGCTTCCTCGAGGTGGCCCACGAGCACCCGGGCAACCTCAATGCCTGGGCCAATCTGGCACACGTGTACGGGCGGCTGGGCCAGGAGGAAGAGGAGGAGGCGTGCGCTGCGCGGCTGGCGGGCCTCATGGGCCTGGCTGGGGAGCCCGAGGCCGCCGGGGACCCCCAGCTCCGCGCCGCTCGCTGCCTGGCAGAGCAGGGCTACGCTCACGGTTTCGACGTGGGCTGCGTCAGCCCAGAGGAGCGCGCGAGAGGACTGGCGGCGGGCATCGCACTCTACGACAAGGCGCTGGGCTACGGGCAGCAGGTTGGTAGACTCCTGTCTCCCTACTGTGATCATGCTCCCTTCTGTCTGCAGAGATGGGCCGGTACCCTTGATTCTCCCTCAACCCTGGTCTTTCAGCCAGGTTCCGAATACTTTACCAATGTGCATCTCCGCCCGCCCCAGGCTAGGCCTGTAGCTGTCTCCTGGTCTAGGGAGTGGAACCACTTCCTAGAGGGACTGCCAGCCCAAGCCTCTCTTTTGGAAACAGCACACGTCCAAGTCCAACCTGGACGATTCATCCTTTTTATCTTGCTCCACCCAGCAAGTGCCTGTTCCTGCGCCTGTGCACACCCACCTAAGTAAAAGGGACAATCGGGCATCCTGCCAGAAACGTGGGTAGCATTCCCACCTCTTCTCTCCCCTCCCACCTCCATCCCCACCTATTCAGTCCCCAAATCTCGTCCCCTCAACCTCCTCTTATCTCTGGTCTCTCCACACTTCTCCAGTCTTCCTCTGCCAGCCCAGCCTCCATACCTTCCTGCCTGCACCAGTGCAGCTGCTGTCACCCACCCTTGGGGTCCTGCCCTCCAGCTTGACCCTTCTGCCTCATCTTCCTGTCTGCTGCCAATGTGGTGGTGCTCCATCTTGCTAGCCATGTCCCCGCTGCCTGGCAGATACGCCCTAGGCTCTTTGGTGGGCATCTGACAAACTCCATGATCTACCTCTCTGTCCTTCCTCTGCCACATTCCCCCTTCCACGCTAGGTTTTTGTCACACTCTACCTCCCCTTGTTCATCCATGGGCCAGGTCTCCTTACAGCTCACCTTGTCCCTTTCTTGGCCCCTTCCCGGGGTGCCCTTTGGCTCCACCTTTGCCTGGAAGGTTCTCTTCAGTCTCAGGTTGGTCCCAGATATCCCCTGCTCTAGGAAGCCTCCACTAACTCCCCAGGCTGGGTCAGGTGCCTCCTCTGGGCTCCCATAGCACTGCTCACACTGTCCATTTCCAAGTCTCCAGTTCAACCATGAGGTCTCTGAGAGTGGAGACAATGTCTGTCTGGTTTACCACTGTAAACCCAATACACACTGGCACAGCACCTGGCACACAGTGGCACCCAATAAATGTATCTAATAAATGAATGGATCTATGTGCAGCAGAGGGCCTAGCACTCAATAGCCAAATACTAGGTATATTATCTACTGCTGCATAACAAATACCCCCAAAATGTAGCAGCTTAAAATAATAAGTATATATTATGGCCCAGTTTTTGTGAGTCAGGAATCCAGGCATGGCTTCACTCAGTGCCTCTGGATGGTGGTCTCATCTGAAGGCTTGCCTGACTGGAGGATCTGCTTCCAGGCTCACTCACCTGCTGGTGGCAGGATTCAGTTCCTCACTGGCTCCTGCCAATAGCTTCCCTCTTTTTCTTGCCTCATGGACATTTCATCACTTTTGCCATTTTCTGCTCATTAGCAGCAAGTCAGAGGTTCATCCCACACTCAAAAGGGGAGGATTACACAAGGACATGAATACCTAAGAGTGGGGATCACTGGGGCTCTCTCAGAGGCAGCCTGCCACACTAGGCACTGGATGACAGACAAATGATGTGGGAGAGCATTATTCTCTTTTACAGAAGAGGAAACCACGGTTTGGAGGTGATCTATGAAGGCACAGCACAGACAGGGTTAAGTTGACGACAATGATGTCTTATAATGTTTCAGATTTGTGATATGTAAATAACAAGCCTTCACACATGGGTAGCACAGCACCCTTCACAAAGGCTCCGCACACTCCCCTCAGTGCCTTTTCCACAAATGCTCATGGCTTCTGTAAGAGAAGATGTGAGAGTCAAGACCTCAGAGAGCACAGGTTGGAGGGCATGGGCCTGACTGAAGGCCAGCCTGCAGGATAGAGGTTAAGACAGTTGACTCTGAGTCAGATGGTCTGAGTCCAAATTCCAGCTCCCCGATGCTCACTCACTTCAAATCAGTGCTTAGCACCACCGAGCTCCTTTTCTGTCCCTGTCAAATGGAGATAATAATGTTACACATGTCATAGGCTTCCTCATCTGTAATATGGGGATATCCCTCATTTGGCTGATGTCATAATTAAGCGTTACTATTTGTAAAGCACCTAGAAAGAGCTTGCACAGGGATGAGTAGGGTCACAGATGACCCCTCCCTCTCCCTGCTGGGAATGCTTCCTCTGCTCCTAAGCTGGGTGCGGACGTGACCATTGATGGCCAACAAGGGCCATGTTGATGAGGTCAACAAGGACCCAGGTCTCTTGTTTCAATCCCGAGCCTGTAGTCCTGAATGGCAGCTGCCCTCAGTGGAAGGCACAGCCAACACTGATGTGTTGAGTGTGGTCATGGCAGCAGAGAGGGGCCTGAAGAGCCCTGGGCTAGAAGCTTAGGTTCTTGTCTCAGCTGCAACAGTCCCTACAGTGGCGCCTTCTTCTCCCCGGGCTGTGGTTTCTTCATCTGTGAAATGGGTGCAGGAAGTGGGAACTATATGGTCTCTGAGACACTTTCTTGCTCTTAGGAGGCCATTCACTAGGGGAAGGCTTCCTGGAGGAGATGATCAGGGAGGCAGAGATTCAGGAATAGCTATCAAACAGAGGCTGGCTCTTCCTTCTCTGGGAACATGGCTACAGTAGGGACTTCTCAGTGAGTGAACATCCAGATGACAGAGTGTTAAGCAATGTGGCCAGCACTCCAGGGAGGGAGCTGATTGCTTCATGGGAGTGTGGCTGCCAGTCCTGTGCTGTGTCCCGGGGCCTGGCCCAGCAGCTGCTCCATAGTTCTGCACAGAGCAGCTGTAGTCAGCCCCCTACACAAACCTCCAGAGAGAAGTGGGGATTTGGAGACCCCATTTATCATCTGAGGATTAGGTGACATTATGCTTATAAAGTAGTTGGCACAGAGTAGGAGCTCAAGAAAGAGTTGAAGGCAGGATGATAATAACGGTGGTTGCATCATTTTCATAGTCCAGAGGTTCGGTTCTGAACACCTAACTCTGTTATTATTTTGTGCTGTATGGCTGTGGACAAGTCCCGTGTTATATCTTGTCACTTGCCTGAGTATCTGCTTCATAAATATTGATCAGCTCCAGGTGCATTGGGATGATGCAGCAAATGATAGGAGTAAAATGCCCACAAACTGGAAAAGTCTGGGCATGTCTGAGAGGCGTTTACTGAGCATCTTCACATTAACTGAATACCTACTATGTGCCAGGCTCTGTTTTCTTAAAGAAACTCTTGAACAAAAGGAGAAGCAAACATTTGCTCCTTCATTACTTTTAATTTGCACATTACAGTTAATTTGCACATTAACTGTGCTTACCTGAGCCCCTCTTCTGGGGGCGGGGGGGCAAAGGGACAAATCAGGGTCCTGTCTACAACTGGCTGAGGACACAGGCATTCATCACAGGCCTGTCATTGACAGTCATCTCTAAGTACTGTACACCCAGAGGTCACACTTTCTGAACCTAAAACAGGGCCCCAAGGGCTGATAATGAAAGTACACGCTCGGGATGTGGGGAAGAAAGATTGGCATCAACAGTGACCCGGGAAGTCCGGGCCCTGTGGATTCAGTGGGAGTGACTGAGTCAGGGAGGAAACATGCCCCTTCAGAAGGAGTTCCCAGGCAGGAATGAGGGGAACACACCTCGAAGGGGCATAGTGCATGCGAAGGTCCCATGGTGGAACCTGCAGAGCACGGGAGCTTGAGCGCCGGCTGAACTGGGGCAAGGAATGAGACTTGCCCATGGTCACAGAGCGAGTAAATGGCAGTTAAATTCATGCTATTCTGGTTGACTGCAAAGCCTTTGCTTTTTCTGGAGAGTTCAGAGAAGTGGGGTATAATGCTGATGGCTAGCAGGATGGTGAGGGGAGACCCCTCGCAGGCGTCCTCCTGGAAATCTAAGGCAGAGGAGTATGGAGAGAGAGGAGGTAGGTAGGTTGCCATGTGTCCGGCAGGACATGAGGATGAGGCAGAAGGTGAAGTCAGAGTCAGGCCAGGGAAGGCGGAGGAGGAGGGTCCCCAACTGAGAGAGTAGCCACCCGCAGGCACACAGCAGGGGTGGGCAGCCAGTGATCTGGGCCAGCCTGCGCTGCATTGAGAGATTTTCCATCCTCGTGGGGCTGGGACTCTCCCAGGTGGGGAAGAACCTCTGAATCTCGAAGGACAAAGAGCTGCTGAAGAACCGTGAAGAGCTGCTCATCTGCTAACCTAAACTACAAAAAAAAGATAAATTATAAAAGTTAATCATTCAGCCTGTAATCCAAAAATAATCAGTGTCTGTATGGAGGGGTGTGTCTCTGTGACTTCCTCTCTTTACTCTTCATTCCCTACCATTTTTCTTTCTTCTTCTTCTTCTTTGTTTCTGAGACAGTCTGGAGTGCAATGGTGTGATCTCAGCTCACTGCAACCTCTGCCTCCCAGGTTCAAGCAATTCTCCTGCCTCAGCCTCCTGAGTAGCTGGGATTATAGAACCCGCCATCATGCCTGGCTAATTTTTGTATTTTTGTAGAGAGTGGTTTTCACCATGTTGGCCAGGTCGGTCTTGAACTCCTGACCTCAGGTGATCCACCTGCCTCGGCCTCCCAAAGTGTTGGGATTACAGGTGTGAGCCACCACACCCAGCCACGTTTCTCTTTCCTAAATTACAAAAAATATGAGGAGGCAGATTGCTTTGATCACTCCCCCGCCTCCTCCCACCACCCCTCTAAATATACACACACGTGTATACACACGCCATCTCCCACACATATATACACTCACAGATGGACTCTCGGTGGCAAATCTCTAGACTGAATAGCTATTAAGAGTATAAGCTTTGGAGTTAGACCTGGTTAGAATTCTGCCTCATCACTAGCTGGCTATAGGCAAGTCTTTATTCCTCTGAGCCTCAGTTTCCTCCTCTGTAAAATGGGATTCTAACATGAACTTCACATGGTGGCTGTGAGGATTGAGAGAACATGAAAAAGCTCCAGGCAGGGGCACATGAGGTTCCGCCCGGGCTTCTCCCTGCCTGGCCCACAGCGCTTTGCCGCTGCTCTTCAGCAGAGCCTTCCCAGCCTCTGGCTTACCACCACATGGTTTCTTTCTTGCCCCTGGAGTGTGAGCACTCTGTCTTGGGCTTTTCTCTCTCTTCCCCATCCACCTTCCTCAATGTCTGACATACAGCTGAACACCCAGGAGGAGTTTGCAACCATCGTGAAATTTAATTTAGTCGAATAACTAGATTTTGTCTTTAAAATCCCTATTTTTTAAAAATCGGGTAACTTAAGTTTGTATTTGTCTAAAACAAAAAAAAAAATAATATACCTGTCCCAAGCCAACTCAGTTATGTTATTTTCTTCCCATTTTCCCAAAACACTGGTGCCTTAACACACACATGCAGTCACTCACACACACCAGGGCAGGCCCTGAGTGATGACAGAAGCCACACCTGCAATGGTGTCTGTGCATTGTGCATTGAGCTCAGGCTCTCACCTGCCTTCGTGCATTTTATTTATTATTATTATTATTATTTTGAGGTGGAGTCTCGCCCTGTCACCCAGGCTGGAATGCAGTGCTGCTATCTCAGCTCAGTCTCCCAAGTAGCTGGGATTATAGCCACCTGCCACCACTCCTGGCTAATTTTTTTTTAATTTTTAGAGACAGGGTTTCACCATCTTGGCCAGGCTAGTCTTGAACTCCTGACCTTGTGATCCACCTGCCTCAGCCTCCCAAAGTGCTAGGATTACAGGTGTGAGCCACTGCACCCGGCCCATTTTATGTTTATTCAAACCTCACAGACACACTGCCAGGTATTGTGGTTCCTCCTCATACCCTGGGCATAACAGGCTCAGGGAGGGGAAGTTTGTCCAGGTTGTCCCAGTGCACCCAGGGCTGTCCACACTTCACCAGCCAGCTGAGGCAGCTGGGGAGGGAGGTGGCTAGTCTCACGAACAAAGGTGTGGGCATTCCAGTCTATCACTCCTCCCAGCGGGGTGGGGACCTGGCAGGAAGGGCCAAGAAAGTGCCATAGGTAAGCAACCCCAGGATCCCTGGTATGCATGCATGCATGCATGAGTGTGCACGCACACACAGACACACACACACACGAGTCCACAATTCTGAATGGTTTGACTTGGTTAGCTACAAGAGGAGGTAGATGAAGCTGGATGAGATCTCAGGCACTGTGCACACAGTGCTTTTCATCAATGATCTCATTTGATCTTCACAGAAATGCTGCCAAATCCACATTGTTATTAACCCCATTCTATAGATGGCAAACTAAGGCTGGAGAGGTGCTGTGACTTGCCCAAGGGCGCATGTGGCTGGCAGGAACTGAACTCAGGTCTGCGGGATATCAAAGCCCAGGCGGAAGGACAGCTTTCCTCAGGGTCTGGCTCCAGACTTCCGTGGCCTTGGGGCACTCACCTTTGCCTATCAGTGTCTTCTAGGCTTGTTACTGGCTTCTCTCCCCACTTAGCTGGGAAGTTTGAGAACTGGGTTCCCAGAAGCCCAGAGCCAAAGCTGCTTTTAGCATCATCCAGCCCAACCACCTCTTCTACAGGAGAAAGATGATGTGTATTAGAGTGCAGCACGGCACAGACCCACGGGAGAAGCTGAGCAAATTCAGGCATCACTGTTGTTACACGGAGGGAAAGAGCTCTGCAGAGCCACTCAGCTACTATCAGTGCTAGAGTTGGATTTGGACTCTGGACCAGGAAGGGATGGCCCTCTCACT
The DNA here is from genome assembly GCF_049354715.1 of Callithrix jacchus. Taxonomy (NCBI): domain Eukaryota; kingdom Metazoa; phylum Chordata; class Mammalia; order Primates; family Cebidae; genus Callithrix; species Callithrix jacchus. Next base: position 91,957,947 of record NC_133508.1, on the reverse strand, counting down.
AGGGACAATGAAACTGAGAAGTGGCTCAACACAGTCCAGCAAGTATGGGTCCCCGCACATAGCAAAGTTGATTCACAGGGCCAGTGTTTGCATGACAGGCCTAGGACCAGAAGGGAGGTGGCAACAGGGAGCTGCTCAAAGCTTCAAATCCACAGGGAACTGCCCAGAGAGTCCAAGACAGGGCTGAATATTTGCTTCCATGGCATAACACCCAACCCCCAAATTCTCCCCGCCTGTGCGCACACCACCCCACCAACATGCCTGTGGCACCGGCAGAGCACGTGGGGTCACCCCTGTTTGCAGATGTAGAAGTTGAGCCAAGCCAGTGGGCTCTCCAGGACCCCTGGAGGAGTGAGAGGCAGGGGTGGGACTCCAATCCCATCCTGTGTTTCCTCCCCACAGCTGACAAGGCAGGAGCACGACGCATCGCCACTGGCAGCTGGGTGTGGGGAAGAGACACCCCCTTCCCTGCCTGTGTTGTGCATGCCCCACAGGCAGTAGGCTGGGGCCAGATGGGGTGGGGCTGGGTTTGCAGGAGCAGAAAGGCTGTTCCGTGTCATCACAGAGGACATTCCAGTTGTGCAGGAAGGACACGTCCACAGGCCTGCCACCTTGTGACTTTTATTCCTGCAGTGTCAGCCTTCACAGAGTCAGCACGATGAGGTGGAAACAGCAGGGGCACTGGAGGGAGGCAGATGTGAACTGGAATCCTGGCGCTTCTGCCCTGAGCTATGTGGCCGGGCCGGTGGCTTTTTCTGTAGTCTCTGTTTCCTGGTCTGCAAAAGGAGGAAGATGCATTATACTTTCCAACGCTGCTGTGAGAACCCAGTGCCACAATGCACTGAGGATCCCAATGACACTGCAGAAATGTTCATTCTCTTTCCTGCTTGTCATTCCTCCTCCCCAGAAAGAAAATTTGTCAGCTTTCAGGAACTGACTCTGAATCTAGAGGACAGCCCTTCATCAGGAGCAAAGTGCAAACCGCAAAGCAAATATTTTCTTTAAGAACCAGCAAGAGCTCTGCATGACCTATTCAAATGCGTACAAATTTGAAAGTCATTGGTGTAGTAAAAGATCTTCTACTGGAATCACTTAAAATAGCCGAGCACCCCAACATTTCCTTCTTTTGGGGCCATCTTTTGAAATAAATGGGATGCTGAGATCCAACCTTGTACCGCAACCGAGTTAAGACATACCTACTCCGGTAATGGCTTATCCTAATCCTACCATTTCCTACAGTTTCTGCCAGCTCGCTAACCTTTGTTGCTTACTCACCCAGCCCACAGGAGCTTCGATCTTCATGCTTCCCTGAGGATCACAATTTCTTTTCTTCTTCTTCTTCTTTTTTTTTTGAGACGGAGTTTCGTTTTTGTTACCCAGGCTGGAGTGCAATGGCGCGATCTCGGCTCAATGCAACCTCTGCCTCCTGGGTTCAAGCAATTCTCCTGCCTCAGCCTCCTGAGTAGCTGGGATTACAGGCACGCGCCACCATGCCCAGCTAATTTTTTGTATTTTTAGTAGAGACGGGGTTTCACATGTTGACCAGGATGATCTCGATCTCTTGACCTCGTGATCCACCCACCTCGGCCTCCCAAAGTGCTGGGATTACAGGCATGAGCCACCGTGCCCAGCCCTTCTTCGTTTTTTTTAGTGACGGAGTCTTGTTCTGTCACCAGGCTGGAGTGCAGTAGCACGATCTCCGCTCACTGCAACCTTCACCTCCTAGGTTCAAGAGATTCTCCTGCCTCGGCCTCCCAAGTGCTGAAATGTGCGCTCTGAATGAAGAGACCAGCAAACAGACTTTGCATGAGAAACATGGCTGTTTATTCACCTGGGTGCAGGCGGGCTGAGGCAGAAAAGGACATCACCACGCCCAGCTAATTTTTGTATATTTAGTAGAGACAGGGTTTCACCATGTTGGCCAGGCTGGTCTCGATTTCTCGACCTCATGATCTGCCCACCTTGGCCTCCCAAAGTGCTGGGATTATAGGCGTGAGCCACCGCACCCAGCTGAGGATCACAATTTCTCATCCTTTTACTCACTAAAAAAAGAGAGAAAACTGCTAGCCCATTTTTGCTCCACCTTAGGGCAGTACAGCGAGAGCCTCGCATAACGGTTCTGAAACTTCAGCATGCAGGAGAGGGTCTGTTAAAACACAGGTTGCTGGGCTCCCACTCCCAGAGTGTTAGATCCAGTGGGTCAAGAATTTGCATTTCTATTAAATTCCCAGGCGATGCTGCTGAGGTTGCTGGCCCCGGGGCCACACTTTGAGAACGACTATCTAGGGTAGTTGGAGGCAAAGACTCTGGAGCTGTCGCAGAGTTCTCAGCCCTGCAACCTGTGTCATTCTGGGCACATGCCCCTAACCACTCTGTGCCACAGTTGCCTCATCTGTAAACTTGGGAGAATAACAATCACTACCCCATAGGTAACCCTTGATAAAGTGTAATGGGGTAACACATGCAAACCAAGTGCCCGTGCATAGTAGGTGTTCAATAAAAATTGCTGTTATTAGTATAGCAAAAGAGCATCGCCTCCAGGCTTCAGTTGAGGCTTTCACACTGGATGTGTGACTCTGAAAATAGCATCTTGCCTCAGTCTTCCCATCTGTGTGAAGAGGATAATGATACATTCCATGAGACTGCTCTAGGATCACATGGAATCTGTGTGAAAGCCCTTTGTAAATGGTAAACACTGTACAAACACTAGCTCCTTGCAACTAGATCTTGTGGGAAGAGCACTGAAGTCAGAGAGACCAGGCCTGAAGGACCAGGTTAAGTAGGCAAGTCTCTGCTTCTGTCAGCCTCGGTTTCCCCATCCCTAATATAGTGAGGAAAGTAATAGCCAGGGCCTCAGAAGAGCTGGGAAGTGTGCTGAGAACACCTCACCTGAGGTCTGTCTCTCACTCTCACCTTCAGCCCATACCAGGGTCTAGGAACTTCATTTATTGACAGCATGGGCCTTGCCTAGTTTCCTCCCATGAACCTGCCACAGAACAGCAGCCTGATGTAAGTTCCTCCGGCATAAAGCCTGGACTCACTGGCCAGCCTCTCTCACAGACCATGGAATCTCCAGCCCATGGGATTGTGATAAGGAGAGAAAGAGGGGGTGTCCTCACCGGAGCCCCCCACCCCAGGCAGGCTCACTGTAAATACTCCTCTTCTGGCAGAAGTCCTGTGAGCCTCCTCCCAGGCTGCCTCCAAACATCTTGCCTCTGGGAGTCGTAAACTCTGTAACTGAATTCCTTGCAGCCATAAGAGGTTTCACAGCAACTTTATTCTCCGGGAGAGAGGTGGAACACCCCTCCCTTCTCCAGGAGGGGAGGGGCACTCACAAGCCTGTTTAATTTAATTTAACGCACTCTGGCTTGCCAGGTTGCCCTTGGTAACAGCCTCAGCGGTTGCTTCGGTTACCGCTTCAGTTACAACCAGAAAGATTTTTAAAGAGACAGTCCAGGGCCAGGTACGATGGCTCGTGCCTGTAATCCCAACTTTGGGAGGTTGAGGTGGGCAGATCACCTGAGGTTGGAACCTTGAGACCAGCCTGGCCAACATGGAGGAACCCCATCTCTACTAATACAAAATTAGTTGGGCATGGTGGCACATGCCTGTAATCCCAGCTACTCAGAAGTCTGAGGCAGGAGAATAGCTTGAACCAGAGAGGCGGAGGTTGTAGCAAGCCGAGATCACGCTATTGCACTCCAGCCTGGGCAACAAGAACAAAACTTGGTCTCAAGAAAAATTTTAAAAAAGGAGAGACAGTCCATTTTAGAGCCAGCATTGCACCGCAGAGTGAACAGCCAAAACGGGTTTCGCCACAGGGATAGAGGGGTAAGGTCCAGGCACAATGAGGCTTTTGACTAGATCTGTGCATCCCATTAACTCTGTTCCGTATCCACTGACCCCATCTGCAACCCCACAAGCCCTCCTACAAATGCTGCTCTCAAGCGGGATCTGATGAAGGACAACTTTAGGAATTTGTCACACAGATGTCACCCAGCTAGGTACTTTTTCGAAAATCAATTTTAGTCATCAGGTTGAAAGGGAGGAGAGAGTTGACCCTCAGGAGTTGCCCCTGTAATTCAGGCATACTGCCACCAGGTGGTGGTATTGCTTGCTTAGTGAAAACCATAACCAGTAATATTCAACAATACACAGAGTGGTAGTGAAACCACTGGGCGGTAAGCTCTGATGCTAACTAGTGTGGAACCCTAGGTAAGCCACTTGGCCTCTCTGGTCTCGGTGTCCTCAGATATCTAGCAAGGAGATTGATCAGGATGACTGAGTGTTGTGGACAAGGCTTGAGAATAGGATCATAGAGGTATGAGTTCAAGTCCCAGCTCTATCATGTACTAACTGTGTGGTTTGGACATATAATTTGATTTCTTGCCACTTAAATACCAAACAAGAGAATGGCTGAGAGAGCCCTGAGGACAACATATTAGTCTGCAACACTGGGGACTTGTGGAGGCAAGAAAGGTGCCTGGGGACCGGAGGTCCTGAGGTCTTGGGAGCATCGTGGGGAGACGACAGCAGGGTACCACGGGATAGCTTCAGACTCCAGGGCCAAAGGCCACATTGCCCCATTGGGCACTGAAACATGACACAGTGGGCAAAGCAGCCTCCTAGAGAACTCTAACCCCACTCAGCTCTACCTAGACCAAGAGGAAGGGAACAGACATCTATTTTGGGCCAGGCACTGCCCTCACAACTCCTGAGAGGCTCATATGATTATTCTCCTTTTCAGACAAGGACACAGCCTGCCAGGGTTAACTCAACCCCCAAGGTAACCCATCTCATACAGCCAGACCTGCCAGGCACACAAGCCTCAGCTCTTCACATTCCCACCCGACAAGTCTACTACACCTGTTCTCACTGGACGCTAGGCTCCCTTGCCAGGAGCAAGGCAGGGAGAGTGGGTTCTCTTTCTCCCCACCATGACTCAGTTGAGCCAACCACAAAGCAGGAGCGGGACCAGAGGTCATGGGATTGTTCACATAGAAGCAATCGGGGGGCCGGGCACGGTGACTCATGCCTGTAATCCCAGCATGGGAGGCTGAGGCGGGCAAATCACTTGAGGTCAGGAGTTTGAGACCAGCCCGGTCAACATGGTGAAACCCCATCTCTACTAGAAATACAAAAACTAGTCAGGTGTCATGGCCTGTACCTGTAATCCCAGCTTCTCAGGAGGCCGAGGCAGGAGAATCACTTGAACTCAGGAGGTGGAGGTAGCAGTGAGCTGAGATCATGCCATTGCACTCCAGCTTGGGCGACAGAGCAAGACTCCATCTCAACAACAACATCCAACAACAACAAAAAAAGCAGCAGCAGCCAGGAAGCCGAGAACCATGTACTCTTAACCCTTCACGTGGTCAGGCTTTTGCCAGCTTGGCCCACACTAGGTGCTCCCTAAATCCCAGTCTCCTTCTTCCTTCCTAGGTCCAGTGTAAGTAAAGCAGATAAGGGTATCCAAAGCCCTATCCCCGTCTTTTGCTGTGGGAAATGCTCCCCACTTCTCAGGGATGCACTTTAAGCCTTGAGGCAATCCTCTCATCCCTCCAGACAGTCCTATTCCTCAGCTAATGTCCCAATATACATATTCCCACCTAAGAAACAGGATTACCTTTCAAGGTGATATAAATGTCAAAACACACATCAGTCAGATCTTGTTATTTCTGAACTCTAGCCTCTTTTTTTTTTTTTTTTTTTTTTTTAAAGAGACAGCATCTCACTTTGTTGCCCAGGCTGGAGAACAGTGGTACTATCATAGCTCACTGCAGCCTCAGACTCCTGGGCTCAAGCCATCCTCCCATCTCAGGCTTTAGAATAGCTGTGACTATAGATGTGTACCACCATGCCTGGCTATTTTAATTTTGATTTTTGAGGAGACAGGACTGCTGTGTTGCATAGGCTGGCCTTGAACTGCTGCTGGGCTCCAGAGATCCTCCTGCCTCAGCTTGCCAAAGTGCTGGGGTTTCAGGCATGAGCCACTGTACCCAACCCCCTAGCTCTGTCTCCTTCTACCCACTACCCTGCAGATGAGCTGTAAGTCCTGACCCTGGCCCTCAGGGGCCCCTCCTGGTATGCCCTTGCTGGCTCCTCCCTCCACCCCTTACCACCAGGGTTCCAGCCCTAGGGCTGCATGCAGACCCCAGCATGCATTGCTCACTCATCTCTGAGCTTTTGCACTTGATGTCCCATCCTCCTAGAGTGCCTCTTCTCACTGTATCCACCTGGGTGATTCCTACTTGTCCTTGAGGACCCTGCCTTAGTACCTCCTCCTCTAGAAAGCCTTGGGGATACTCCTGGATTGTATAGGATACCTCCTCCGACTCACATAGTCCCAGTGTTCCTAGTGTTCCTTCTACTCTAATTGTGTGTTTGGGGCTGGCCTTCCTGCAGGACCCAGAGCCCTAAAGGTGGGACCTGCCTTTCCTCGCCTGTCCTTATTGCCCAGCCAAGAGCCACACAGAGAAGATACTCAGGGATTACTGACTGAGAAATGCAATTAGTGGGGCCCCCTCTGGGTGGTCTGACTGGGACCTGGGTTCCAGACCCTGTCTTGATGGGTGGTCACACCAGTTGGTGGGATCTGACTCACAAGGACCCCTCCCTCCCACCCTTCCTCCCTCAACATTCATCAAGGGTATCCTCAGAGCAGCCACAGCCTAACCTGCCAGCGTTGGCTCCCCCCAGCTCCCCATTCAGACACACACTGTGCTGCATACCCATCAGCTGCCCATCCCCCACATCTCCAGGCCTCTGTTCCCGGAGCCCTACATCTGGAGCCCACCCTCTGTAGTGCCAATGTGACTCAAGACCCTCCGTAATCCCCCATTCCCTGGCTGGGAGTAGCCTGCCCATGCCCAGTACTTCCTCTGTACCATTCACACGGCCTCGATCAGACCTGGCTTCCTACCACAGCTACTGGCAACCCACTGTGGGGAAGAAGCATGGGCTTTGGAGGCTGACAGATGGGACTGAATCCCAGCTCTGGCCCTCAAAAGCTGTGTGACCTCAGGCAAGTCACTTTATGTTTCTGAGCTTCAATATGTTCCTCTATAAAATATGTTCCTCTATCAGGCAGGTGACCACTGCCTGATAGGTTTGTTGTGAGATGGAGAGGATGGGGGTCAGGATCCCGGCACACGCAGGCACTCAGTCGTGTCCCGTTACTTAAGCCTGAGTCTGCTTCCCCAGCCAGGTTTGAGCGTGTTTGGGTCAGAGTGCAGGTCCCATTCAGTACCACATTCCCAGAGCACCCCACACAGAGCCTTATGCCGTAGGTGCTCACAAATGCATTCACCCCAGCTGCTGAGGATGGGGTAGAGAGATGATGGGTCCCCCTCCCCCACAGCTGAGGAGGCCACGGGGGGTGGGGGGGCGGGGGTTATCGAGTGGAGTGAAGCCTCCAGTCGGGGACAGGAGATGAATGTGGAGGGAGGGGCTGGAGCCTGAAGGAGAGCTGCTGATATGCACTGGGGGTTTTATTGGTTTTCATTAAAATTCCTTCCCGAAGCTGGAGCAGCTACTCCCATAAATAACAGCATAAATATTTTATCTGGTGCCCAAGTCACACAGCAAGGTTGGCAGGAATAATAATGGCAAAACAGTTCGGGGGGGGTTGGGCTTCAGCTGAGCTGGGCTCACTTAACATGCCCAAAGGGGCTTTCTCAGGAAGTGAAGGCTGCAGGGATGGCACCAAAGGGGGAGGCAGGTGGGCATGCAGACAGGGTGGGCAGTCAGCTGTGCGCCCTGGCATTGGGGGGCCTGTGGAAGGTGGGGAGAAAATGCTCACCATACCTGCTCTAGGATGACCATCTCACTGGGGGCTTTCACAAAGCCTCTGTAGTCAGAGGAGTGAAGTGACTTGCCCAAGGCCACCCAGCCAGTCACGTCAGAGCCAGGACTGTAATCAAGGGTGTTTAAGGTCAAAGCCTTTCCCACTGTGCTTGCTGCCTCTTGGAGTTCAGGGAGAGGGGGGGTTTAAGGACCATGGCCAGAGTACCTCAGTAATGGCAGTGAGGGCTGTTCTCTGCTTCCCTAGATCCCGATGGAGGAGAAAAGGGGCTGGTATTTCACCATGGCAACACTCTACATCAGGTCAGGCAAGAGGGGGGCGGGGGGTACGGGATGGGGGAGGGAGAGGTGTGGCCTGGCACACAGCCAGCAGGGCAAGGGCAGAGGTGGCTGGGCCCATCCTACTGGAAAGGGATCCTCAAGGCCTCCCCACCTGCCATGGGACTGGGCAGAGCTGGCAGTACACAGGACAACCGGCAGGGCGTGCCACCCAACCACATCTCCTTCTCGGCCACAGGCTAGATGGCATCTTCCTGGAGCTGGGCAGTGAGGAGCAGAAGAGGCTGCCCACCTTTAACCGCACACTGGCCCTGCTCCGGCAAGTGCTCAAGTCTGAGGACCCCCACCACCGAGGTAGGGCCCAGGGGAGGGCGGGACAGCATCCTCTGCCCCCGCCACCCACCTCTGGCACTACCTCCCCCTCTTGGCTCCTTTTTCTTTCCCCCTCACCCTGTTACCTACACTCATCTGTGCACCACAAGGAGCCTTGCCCAAGTGAACATGCCAACTACAAGTCACTGTGACTGCAGGCTTCCCCTCTGCCGCTTGAGACCTGGAGGGTGAGCGGCAGTTTACCCCATTTCCACCTACTTATGGTCAGGAGATTGAATCCTCTGTTGGAGAGGAGTCATTTTTGTTTTTGCACAGCCAGGAGTAGAACCACCAGAGCCAGTGAGAGCTGAAGTCAGAAGAGACCTACGTACCTGAAAAGAGGTCCCCCCAATGACACACTGAACACAGAATAAGCGCTAAAAATAGGTTCACTCACCCCTCACATGCCCTTTCTCTCCACCGTTGCTTCTTTCTGTCCCGGGTTTGCCCTCAGTGATCTCACACTACTGTCCCTTGCTTTGTCTTCATGGGCGACACCTAGGATGGAGATGGCCCCTTCCCTCTCTCCACCCTGCTGCCTCCTAGAGACCCTCTCCCACCCTTCACCCCCAGCCCTGGCCTGGTGCTACCTCGGGATGCTGCTGGAGCGGAAGGACACCTTCTCCACCACCCCCATGGGCATCCACGACTGTGGGTACTCGGGGACCGACCCTCTGGACTGCTTCGGCAAGGTACGTGCCCCTAGCCACACCTGCCCTCTAAACTGAGATGGACCCTGGTGCCCTAGCCTCTCTGCCCAGAACACAGGCTTCTCTGGGTATCATCCCCCACCTTGTGGCCTGCCCAGGAAGTACACCTACTCCAGACTTCTCTCCATCCTCTCTTCATTCAATACAAAAGAGACCCTCCCCATATCCAATCTGGCCCCACCCCATTTCTCCAGCCTTGAAATAGACCCTTAGACTTTTTCCCTCAAGACCTTCATTCACAGTATTCCCTCTGCCAGGAGTTCCCTACCTCCCCACCCCCAATGGCATAGTAGAAAGACGGGTTTAGCTGGGGTCTCCCTGCCAGCCCTCCCCATAGGCTGTGTGACACTAAGGCAAGTTGCTTACAACGGGAAGCAGTCAATGACAATAGTAGGGGTAACTGCTATCACCTAGGTAGAAACCCTGTACTTTGTAAGGATGGGGGATGGAGAATGCCTCTGGCGCTTCCTCTCATGTGCCCCAGGAAGACGGGGGAGCATACACTGGGAAGGAGGGGTCTGACTGGAGTCTGGAAGGCTTTACTGGATGTGACGGGTGATGTCATGGGTCGGGCTCTGAGGAGTTGAGTGCCAATGGGTTGTGCCCCAAGATGTTGGGTTCCATGATAGGACAATTTACTGGCAGGTGGATAAGGTGGATATGGGGAAAGGCACCATGGTGATATGGCCGTATCCAGAGATGGGGTTCCTATGGTTCAGCACCATTTAGCCCGCTGTGGCTGACAGCCAGGCAAGTGGTTTGCTTTTTCACTCCTGCCTCACCTAGGCCATCGAGATTGCCAAGAACCAACCGCCCATCCTCAATCGCCTGGCCAAAATCTTCCACTTCCTAGGAAAGCAGGATATGGCCATTGGAATCTGCAACATGGCCCTGGATGCCCTACGAGATCCAGAGCTCAACTGGCAGGCGTACTGCACACGGGCCAAGGTGGGTCAACCTGAAGCCAACCCTACCCTGCCATCGGGAATCAGAGAACAAGGGCCAGAGGCCAAGACCCTGTTGCCAGGGCCCAAAGGTCAGGGAGTCCCCATGGTGGAAGGGAGCTTAGGAGCCATTAGAAAACATAGTTGGGTTCTATAAAGTTTTTGGTTTGTTTTGAGACAGGGCCTCGCTCTGTTGCCCAGCTGGAGCATGGTGGTGCCATCATGGTTCACTGCAGCCTAGATCTCCTAAGTGCAAGCAATCCTCCCACCTCAGCCTCCCAAGTAGCTGGGACTACAGGCGCACACCACCACACCTGGCTAATTTTCATTTTGTTTTGTAGAGATGAGGTCTCGCTATGTTGCTCAGGCTGGTCTCAAACTCCTGGGCTCAAGCAGTACTCTCACTTCGGTCTCCCAAAATTCTGGGATTTTAGGTGTGAGCCACTGCACTCAGCCCTGTAAGGTTTTTGAGTGAAAGAATGCAGGAGCCGCCAGTCACTGCAGGAATCCCTTCTACAGTGCCTGGTCAGTGAGCCACCAGACTTCTGTACTGGCACAAGTGGAATCAGACTGACCAGAGTTGAAATCTCCGCCTTGTGGAACTTGCAGCAAGCCACTTACTCCTCCAAACCTCAGCTCCCAAATCTGTAAAATATCAATAACAACACTTTCCTTAAAATGTTGTCAACAGACTCAGTGAGGTGGCATCTAAAGCACAGTGCCTTGGATATAGGAGGTGCTTTTCTGAAAGGCAGTAGAGATTGTTTAATACAGTGGATCAGAGCTCTGGCTCTGAACACAGACAGCCTTGATTCACATCCCACAACACCACATGCTATGGGACCTTTGGCAAAATACTCTTGCCCAGATTCTGAGCCTCAGTTTCTTTATCTGTAGACTGGAGAAGATAATACATCTCGTAGAGCTGTTAATCTCTTAGAGACTTAGATTATGTAAAACTCAGCATCAAGCACACAGTAAGATCTCATAGGAGACTGACTGCAACTATTCTAATATTAGGTATATTTTTTAATTGTCTCAGTGTCTCTTGATGCGCCCACCACATAGTTATTTAGCTCTGCAAGTTACACACTTAGGTGGGCGTTGCCTCCCGCTAGCTTCCCATACTAGTCCCAGACCTTCCTGCTAGAGCCCACACAGAGCCCATATGCTTGAGGAAGCAGACTCAGATCTCCAAGGTTAGTTCGCTGCAAGCCGAAGAGTCCCCCCATGCCCTCATCTTCTCTTCTACCTTCCACATGACCTGGTGGCAAATCTGATCCCAGTCTTGGTCTCAGTGGCTTCATTACTTTGCCAGCAGGTACAAGGCAGGAGTGAAATTCCTTCACTGTTGTTGATGTGGTCATTATTATAGACACTAATGATACTAACAATAATAGTAAATAATAAAATATTTCTGTAAAACTCTGCATTTCACCAAGCACTTTTCATGTTCATGGTCTGATTTAATATTCACAAGAATCCTGTGAGAGAGGCCAGACATGTGCCATTCTGCAAATGAGGCCACAGAGGACAAGGGAGGCAGTGAACTTCCACTAGCAACTGCATTTAATTATCAGAAACTCCAACTTTACCCTCCTCCCTCCATCACTATCTGGTGTCATATGATCCTGGCCTCTCTGTGGCTCCAAAGGTCATACATACTACTCAGATGACCAGAGGAGCACAGGATGGTGGAAAAGAGATGGTGAGGAGGAGGGAACTCACATTATCTTTGTAAAAGCTTCAGTACTTCCGTCCACGCTGCGGCCCATAAGCACGGCCCTGGCCCATGACCTCTCTACGGTACCTCCCTCTGCTCATGCCTCACTCAGCCTTCCAACCCTACAGGCCTGGGCCTCTGCCTGGAATGCTCTTCTCCCAGATATCTGATTGGCTTCCTCCGTCACTTCCTTCTGGTCTTGTTAAAGCCTGGCCAACATTTAATTTATTAATTTATTTCTTTTAAAAATTCTTTTAGAGACAGGGTCTCACCCTGTCACCCAGGCTATAGTGGAGTGGCGTGATCATGGCTCACTGCAGCCTCGAACTCCTGGGATCAAGTGATCCTCCTATCTCAGCCTCCCAAGTAACTGGGACCACAGGGGTGTATCACCATACCTGCCCAGTAATTTTTAAAAAATTATTTGTTGTAGAGACAGGGTTCTCTCTATGTTATCCAGGCTGGTCTCAAATTCTGGGCTCAAGCAGTCCTCTAGCCTCAGCCTCCCAAAGTGTTGGGATTATAAGCGTGAGCCACCACACCTAGCCACCGTCAACATTTTATGTTCTCCTTTCCTGGTTTGGTTTTCTTCTTAGCACTAATCATTCCCTGACACACTATTCACATCTTTATCATGTTCATTGTCTCTCTCCCGCAAAGCACAGAAGCCTCTTGAGGCCAGGGATTTTTTGTGGTTTTGCTGTCTACTGTATTCTCAGTGCCTGCAACAGTGTCTGGCACAGAGAAGGCTCTTAGTGAACATTTGCTGAAGGAATGAATGAACTGAGCACCTACCATATGCTAGGTCCTGGCTAGAATATGTTCCTTCAGTCATCATGGTAATTCCGCAAGGAAGACATTCATGTACTAATTTTTCACTTATAGAAATGAGATTCGTAGAAGTTGCGGAACTCCCTCCAGATGACATGACCAACAGCCAGGGGTTAAAGGGAGGACTGGAATTCAAACCCTAGTCCAACTGACCCCAAATCCAGAGATTCATCTCTTCCTGCCCCCATGATGCTGCCTTGTAACCAGAGCCCTTCTGATGACTATAAAGCATTAATACCTTCAACAACAATGACCCCTTTCCCTTGCTTCCTCCTACCCACCCAACCCCACCCCTCCTAAACCTCCAAACTTTGTAAATCCTCTAAGTGTGGGGAAAATGGAGGAAGTCGGGAAAGCAACGGTCTGAAATCACTTGTGACACTTGTCAGTTGGGGCTGCCTGCCATTCTGCCCAAACTGCTTGTCGACATAAACTCACAAAATAGGTGCTGCCATCCTACCTAAAAGAACCCTCCCCAATCACCTCTATCCTGTTGTCCTGCTTATTTTGTCGTAGCACTTGCCACTTGAAATGGCACCGCTTACTACTGACTGCCCCCTACCAGAATGTTAAGTTCTACCAGAGCAGGGACCTTATCTATCTTGTTACCACGGTACCTCCTGTACCCAGCATAGGACTGGCACATGGTGGGCACTCAATATATATCTGTTGAATGAGTGAGGGGCTCTTTCTTCGTCCTACCCACTCATTGCACAGACAGGGAAACTAAGGACCAGAAAGGGGGTGTGGCTAGCCCAACTTGGTCCAAGAGTAGGACCTAGGACTCCTGGGTCCTGGCCTCAGGGTCTTTCTACTGCATCGCAGAACCTCCCTGGTTGCTGTTGAAAAACGGACTGGGTTCATTTAGAGCAGAGAGGAGGGCAGAGGCCCGTGCCTGGATCATCCTTCCTACACTGGCTCTCTGTTGGCAGATCCACATCAGAACATACCTGCACGACCTGGAGCGGGCCAAGATGGGTCTCGGGGGCATGCCTGACAGGAACCACCTGGCCTGTGCCAAAGCTGACCTCGAGGAAGTGGTCAGGGTGTGCCCAGGCTTCAGGACATACCTGGACATCGGCCAGGTAAGGCAGTCTCTTGGCTTAGCCAATGGCTGAGCAAGAATCTGTTTACTCCCTGCCAGGCTAGGCCTGGGCACCAAGGACACAGAGGAAAAAGATGCACCCCTCGTAACAGCACCCACCTCCTTCAGCCATGGTGAGGACTGAATAAGGCCTTGCTCTTCATAAGCACTCAGGAAGTGTGGGCATTATTCTTTATCTAGATGATGTCTATTCTCTATCTGTATTCTGGGAATGACCACCAACGAGTGACAATATCATAATTTTAGATACAAGAAAGCCGAGATCCAGAGACCGACTCACTCAAGGTTACACGGCTAGGTGTGAAGGGGCTGCAACTGGAATCAGTGTACCCTTTTCTAGAGGCGCAGGAATAAAACGTGTGATTCATCATTGTCGATGGAGGGAGGGTGGGAATGAACGAAGGAGTGCAATTTGTTTTAAAGCAAGCGTGGGGCGGGAATGAGCTGGGGACCGCGCCTAAGGTGAAGGGCTCACACCTTGTCCCCCACCCCAGGTCTACTACTACATGGGCGTGGACGCGGTGCAGGAGCTGCTGGCGGTGGACGAGGCGGCGCTCAACCAGGCGCTGGTGTTCCTGGCCAAGGCGGGCGAGTCAGAGCTGGGCGCCACTCTGCCGGAGCTGCAGCTGCTGCGGGGCAAGTGCCTGCGCATCAAGGGCGAGGATGCCAACGCGGCGGCCTGCTTCAAGCGCGCGGTGGAGCTGGACGACGCGGGCTCCAGCCACACCGAGGGCTTCGGCTGCCTGCTGGAGGCGCTGCTGGCGCAGTGGAGCCAGGCACAGCTGAGCGACGCCGAGCTGGGCCGCGAGGTGGACGCCTGGCTGCGCCGCGCCCAGGACAAGTACCCCGCGGCGCGCTTGCGCCAGGAGCTGCAGCGCGTGTGGCGCGGGCATACGGACGAGGTGCTGGGGCTGGCCCGGGCCCTGGTGGCCCAGGGACGGCCCGCGCTGGTGCGGCTGCTCTTCGAGACCATGGAGCGCGAGGGCGAGGGCGCCAGCGCGCCGCGGGACCGCCGGGCGGTCTCCATATAGGGCGTGGGCGCCCAGGCCGGAGGCTCCCAGGTACCCCGCCGCGGCCCCCGAGGCTGATGCAGCCTGGTCCGGAGGGCCCCCCTGCCTTCGCTGGCGGGGGAGAGGAGCCAGTTCGATTCTCTGTCGAACTGTGAATGGGGGTGTTGCCACACCGGGCGGTTTGAAATATGACCACCCAGACTGGAGGCCTGATTCGCCAGAGCAGAAGAGGCTGGGAGCAGAGGTTAGAGAACACCGCGAAGCTGCCAATTGAGGGACAGAATCTTCTAGACAACAGGGTTGTGAGGCCCTCGAGAGAAACACAAGACAGTTACCTCAGTGTAACTGGCCGTTTTCTAGTCCAGGCGCTCTGTCCCTCAGGTCTGAGCGCCTGTCCTTGGACTCCCGTGGGCCACACTCTGTCCTTATGTGAAAGCCCCTTTACTTTAGTTGACTGGAGTGGCGTCTCAGCTCCCGCGGCCAGAAAAGCTATGGCTAAAGCAGAGGGCGAGATTGCACCGCTAGTGAGTTAGCGGACAGGGCCCTAGCCTAAGCCTGGTGCTCAGGGCTCATTCCTGCCTCTCTGCCACTCTTCCAGCAGGCCTCCTCCTTGGTCAGTTTGGCCGGAAAGGCCTCCCAAACGCTTGAAACACAGCCCATCAACAGAATCTTCACTTGACTTCTCTGTTCTTAGGGGAACCTGGGGGACCCACCCATTAAGAGGTGCCACCTACCCCCAATCTTTTTTTTTTTTTTTTGAAACAGAGTTTTGCTCTTGTTGCCCAAGCTGGAGTGCAGTGGCATTATCTCAGCTCTCCTGGGTTCAAGCGATTCTCCTGCCTCAGCCTCCCAAGTAGCTGGGATTACAGACATGCACCACCACACCTGGCTAATTTTGTATATTTAGTAGAGATGGGGTTTCACCATGTTTGTCAGGCTGCCTCGAACTCCTGACCTCAAGTGGTCCACCCCCCTCGGCCTCCCTAAGTGCTGGAATTACAGGTGTGAGCCACCACGCCCAGCCCTGCCCCAATCTTGACCATTCTACTAATTCTAAAGAAATTCTTGGAATTTTACACTTTTGGAATCATAGTCATATAGAATTTTTTTTTTTTTTGAGGCAGAGCCTCACTCTGTTGCCCAGGCTGGAGAGCAGTGGCCAGATCTCAGCTCACTGAAACGTCAGCCTCCCAAGTTCAAGCGATTCTTGTACCTCGGCCTCCCGAGTAGCTGCGATTCCAGGCTGTACTCCCTGCTTTGTTCATACCCTCACTCATACCATGGACAGGCCAGCACCCCTGCACTGCATCCCACATATCCACTGACGGATGGAGAACAGGCTGAAATTCAGTGCCATAGACATCAACACTCCAACCCCGTCACTGTGCAGAGGAGAAAACAGAGCTGTAGAAGGGAAGTGGCTTGTCCAAAGCCACACTTACTGTTTTCCCCACACTGTACCTCCAACTTACTTTCACCCTTCTTCAGGTTTGGAAAAATACTAATAAACTGATCAACACTAAAGTATTCAGTGTTTATAAGTTAAAGGCTTGTATGTCACTTGTTACATGTCACTCTGAGATCCACTGGGACAATGCTTCAACACTAATGGTGGCATTCCGGGTACCTGTGAAATCTGGCAGTGAGACCCGTCTAAGGATCCTGAATTCCACCTCATGGCTCACCATGGTTCACCATTTTCAATGGTGACATTCTTTCTCGCCTCCTTCTCCTCTCACGGCCACTACAGCAGAGGCCAGAAGGTGACTCAATAGCAGGCTACACACAGCCCTGTTCACTCCCACCCCACCCACCCCCATTCCTCCTCTGCCCAAGACTGTGACCCATGATCATCCCTAGGATGGGAACCCACTTATTTTTTCCTTTCCTTTCCTTTCCCTTCTTTTCTTTTTTGAGATGGAGTCTTGCACTGTCAACCAGGCTGGAATGCAATGGTGCAATCTCAGCTCACTGCAACCTCTGCCTCCCAGGTTCAAGCGATTTTCCTGCCTCAGTCTCCTGAGTAGCTGGAATTACAGGTGCCTGGCACCATGCCTGGCTAATTTTTTGTATTTTTGGTAGAGACAGGGTTTCACTATGTTGGCCAGGCTGGTCTCGAACTCCTGACTGCGTGATCTGCCTGCCTTGGCCTCCCAAAGTGCTGGGATTACAAGCTTGAGCCACCGTGCCCACCAGCCTGGGAACCCATTTCTTTCTTCTCCTTCCTTAAACAAACAAACTGAATTTAAGGCAATCTGCTGGCAAAACTTACAGGTTGCTGAAGTCTGTCTTTGTTTCCTTTCTTGCCTTTCCTGTCCCCAAAGGCATTCATCTCTCCCACCTTGCCTCCTTGTCCTCTCATAACTTTTTCAGTAAACTTTCTGATAATCTCATTCACACTAATTTCATAAATGGCTAACAGACACCCACTATAGCTTATCTCAGGAGTATCTGCATATTAACAAAAAGCCAAAGAGAGAGAGAAAACCATTTCCCAGACTGCCTACTCTGTGCCAATCTCATGTAATCTCACTTAATGTACTCTCGTGTTGTCATCTCACTTAATGCTCTCAGCAACTCTGAAGGTTAGCTATTAGAATCCTCATTTTACAGATGAGAAAACTGAGACACAGAACAAGGTCACAGGCATGTATGTGAAGGGCCAGGATCTGAACCAGGCCAGTGTGGTTTAGTGCTTCCTCCTGGGACACAGCCCTGTGCAGGAGCTGTGTCATCTTCGGCCTAGAGTTGGGCCTCTTCTCTGCCCTGTGAGCACCAACCCTGCCTGTCACTTTACCCCTGATCTCTTCCCACACTGCCTTACCTTGGTGCCCTTGTCCACCCTTTCCCCCCCTCACTGGCTTTTTATCCTGTCGTTTCTACCCCAAATGCTCAGCTCAAAGGTACCTCCTCCAGGAAATCTTGCACATCCTACCCCCTCTCATTAATCACTCCCTTTCACAGATGGAAAGCTCTCGGCCATTTCACCCCACTGTGTTGCATTTCTTTCCTTCTCTTTGCATGTTCATTTCCATTTCGACTCTGGGTCCTTCATAGCAGGAACCACAACCCATTTGGTGCCATGGCCCGCAGTGAGCTTGGCAAAGAAGACAGGCTGAGTTTTGGCTACTGAACTCAGTAAACACCCAGCAGTGATGTGGCACCTCAGTCCCAAAGATGGGTCCATTACCAGGTCCACATGACAGAGGCTGGGGCCACTTCTGCAGCCCAAGGGTCCTTCAGGTCTAGAGCTCAACCAGAAAACATGGCCTTTCTTCCTACCTCCTATCCAGCCTCATGCCAGTTCCCCAATTCTGTGATTGGGAAAACTGAGGCCCAAAGATCAGGGACTTGTCCAAACCTCCAGACTCACTGTACTAGTCCCTTCTCACAGGGTTACAAAGAAATATTTGAGGCTGGGTAATGTATAAAGAAAAGAGGTTTCATTGGCACACGTTTCCTCAGGCTGTGAAGCATGATGCTGGCATCTGCTTGGCTTCTTGGGAGGCCTCAGGAAAACTTCAAATCATGGGAGAAGGTTTTAGGGGAAGCAGATAAGTCTTACATGGCCAGAGCAGGAGCAAGAGAGGGGGTGGGGGTGCTACATACTTTTAAACAACCAGATCTGGTGAGAACTCTATTGTGACAACAGCACTAGGGGCATGGTGCTAAACCATTCATGAGACACCACCCCCACGATCTAATCACCTCCCTCCAGGCCCCACCTCCAACACTGGGGATTACAATTCCACATGCAATCTGGGTGGTACAGTGCTGTCCGCCCTTTTAGGGATGCCTGCTTGACGAGTTCCCTTCCGTCACATTCAGGAAGACCACAGGTCTTCCATTCACTCACTCAACAGATATTTACCAATGCCGGTCAAGGGCCCAGCATACTGCCAAGCTCTGGGGCTACAGTACTGAACAAAACAGACCCTGTCCTTGCCTTCAGGGAGGTCACAGTCTGGACCATGGTAAGCAAGTTAGAGTGGGCCCTAGGGATCAGTGGGAAACTTAAGGGAAGCTACTGAAGGCTTTAACTAGCAACCCGAGTCCCTCTGCACCAGCCATACTCATCCTGGGTTAGTGGCCTTTCCACAGCCCAATAGAGACGCGGGCATGGCTGTTTCTGGACCTTGGGATTTGGCCTAATGCTGCCCCCTTCAACACGTCCTGCTAAGGTCAGGCCTTGCAGTCCCCAAGGACTGCAGCTTCAATGGGTGAGTGATGTTTAAGTACAGCTTTGAGCCCTGTGGGTCACCCCTGCGCACTGGGCTGCTGCGAGGATCAACTGTCATATAGTTGTGGGAGCAGGAGGAGTTCTCCAGGGAGCACTGCAGAGTGAAAGCCTTAATGACCTCATAATCAGAACAATGAAGATGAATCACACCTTGCTCTGCCTGCTCACTCCCTCTGTGTCATGCCATCATCAGGCAGCCAGAAACTCCTGTTTAGAC
Organism: Callithrix jacchus; assembly: GCF_049354715.1. Lineage (NCBI taxonomy): Eukaryota > Metazoa > Chordata > Mammalia > Primates > Cebidae > Callithrix > Callithrix jacchus. The sequence goes on along the minus strand of NC_133508.1, from coordinate 91,938,716 downwards.
AGCAGGGGCAAGGCATGTTAAAGATGGTGAAAATGGATGAGATTCTCAGTTACAGGTTTCCAGAGTCTCAGAATTGGAAAGAACCTTAGTCATAAGCTCTTTTGTCATCCACCGCATCTACAGCAGACTCCTCCTTACAGTGAGGCTTCTGAAAGGAGGGTCTAGTCAACATTTGCCTGCCACTGGCAGACGAACATGAAGGAGTCATTTTTCAACAGGTCTAAGTCTTCTGAGTTTGTCCTTCTATTGAGTTGAAATCTGTAATTTTCCTTGGTTCAAGTTCACCTTCTCGGGCCATATAGAACAGACCCTAATGAGCAGAGTGACCTTGAACAACTTACTTTCCTCCATTTTGGCACCTATTGCAGTGTTTGGGCTGTTCAGAGGGTGGCTGGCTCCTCTGCCAACAGCCAGGCTGAGCTCCGACCTGGCCACCCAGTCTGGAGCCTGCACAGAGCGGTGCTAGAAGCTGAAAGCAGAAGAGAATAGGGCTCCTCTCCCTCCCTCACCAGACCCCAAGGGAGTACCCATGTGGATGATGGTGGCTGGATGCCAAATGAAGTGAAATATCTCCTTTTCTCAGACTGTTAACTTTTTTCCTTGTTTGAGGAAGGGGAGGATAGTGACATTTAGCACTTTACAACTCAGCGTAAAATGAGCAGATGGAAACAGATCCTGGCATTGCGGGCATGCTTCCAGTGAGAAACCCTCCCCAGTTCCTGGGGCTGGAGTCTCTGGTGAGGCTTGCTTATGGGGTTAGAAACACAGCAGCTTCCCTCCTTCTCCCGGACAGCACCTCCTCCCGGACAGCACCCCAGGCTGCACAGCTGGCTCCACACCTGCTCTCACTTCCCACTTCCTTGCCTCTGCTCCCCTTAGAGCACTTTTCCTGCCTCCCATGTTCTCGTTGGAATACAACCTCTGTAGTGTTTTTTTGTTTTGTTTTGAGAAAGAGTCTCATTCTGTTGCCCAGGCTGCAGTACAGTAGCACAATTTTGGTTCCCTGCAATACCTGCCTCCTGGGTTCAAGCCATTCTTCTGCCTCAGCCTCCTGAGCAGCTGGGACTACAGGTACGCGCCACCACGCCTGACTAATTTTTGTATTTTTAGGAGAGACAGGGTTTCACCATATTGACCAGGCTGGTCTCAAACTCCTGCCTCGTGTGACCTTCCTGCCTCAAGCTCTTAAAGTGCTGGGATTACAGGTGTGAGCCACAGCAACTGACCACTCTCTAGTGTTTAGATGAGAAGAGGAGGGGGATGTTCTTGGTGAGAGAACGGTGAGCAGACTCCTATTGAGCTGTGAAGAAGCTCCAGCCAACCTCCAGGTGGCCACAGAAGGACAACTGCCTGAACTGGGAAGCTTCCCACACGGAGGTCACAGAAAATTATTCTCATCACCATTATCAAAACTATGTCCTGGGCAGGCGCGGTGACTCACACCTGTAATCCCAGCACTTTGGGAGTCTGAGGCAGGTGCATCACCTGAGGTCTGGAGTTTGAGACCAGCCTGACCAACATGGAGAAACCCCATCTCTACTAAAGATACAAAATTACAGGTGTGTGCCTGTAATCCCAGCTACTTGGGAGGCTGAGGCAGGAGAATTGCTTGAACCTGGGAGGTAGAGGCTGCGGTGAGTCAAGATCACACCATTGCACTCCAGCCTGGGCAACAAGGGCAAAACTGCCTCAAAAAAAATTTAGAAAGCTATGTCCTGGAAACTTGCCATGGTCAGTCGCTTTGCATGTTTCACACACCTTATCCCATTTAATCCTCACAAGCCCATGAACTCTCCATCAGCACCATTCCCATTTTACAGATGAGGAAACTGAGGTTCACAGAGGTTAAGTAACTTTCCCCTGAGGTCCCTTTATACTGCATTGAATGGCAGGCAGGCTAAAGTGTACTAGTGAATGGCTTTTTAACTATTAGGGGTTTAGATTATTTTCTCTTCTCTGACATAGGTTGCTCTATATTCTGAATACATACAATTAGGATGGATGTTTCCTGTTTGTGTTTCCAAACCAGTCAATAGCTCTGTGGTGAGGCTTGTTCTATTTTGGCATGTAAATTGTTTCATTCGACTTGCAGCTCCTCTGTGAGTTTTATTTGTCACTCACAAAATAAAAGAAACAAACGAAAGAACTCTTCCTGTGCAGGAGATCCATCGTTGGGCCTGCCCAGCCCCCTCCCTGCTAGGAATAGCAAACCCCTGCTTGGTGGGCTACTAACTAATCCTCCCTTCACTATGAATAGTGGTAGAGGCTGCCAATCATAATACCCCGTCCCCCCCCCGTCCCCCCCCCCCCCCCCCCCCCCCCGCCCAATGCAAGAGCATGCACATGACCCAAGCTCGGCCAGTCTTTCCCAGAGAGTTTTCCAACCGGGCATGAGGGAAAGAAAATGCTTTCTAACTCTGCTGGCATAGCTATTAGTGACTGTTCCAGTTAGGATTAATCTTAGCGTTGAGCGTCAAAGACTTGACAAACGGTGCCTTAAACAAGATGGCGGCTTATCCTGCAAGGCCAGCCCAAGTATCACTAAAGTGCCCTGCCCACATTCCCTCTGCCCTCGCCTACCAGGTGCGTGCCCTTGATCCTACCGCAAGCATCTGTCACTCTCAACTGACGGCTTTCTCTCAGCCCAAGCACGTGTTAGACGGGACGCACCCGGTGGTCCAGGAGCAGCCTTCCACTAACAATGGTGAAAGGACATTGGAGGATAAACAGCCCAGCCTCCTAAACCCTGGGATGAGGATAATCCGAGGCAGTCTGGAACTGACTCCAAGAGGGATTGAGGCCCCCAGAGGGATTGAGGCCCAGTTGTCTGCAGTAAAACCTGCTCATTATCACACCGTGTATTTATTTCCCTCTCCTCTCTCTCACTTCCCCACTCCCCAACAGAGCTCCTGGGATCACTACGAAATAAACTACTTGCCCTCGAATCCTTGACTTAGGGTCTGCTTGTGGGGGAAGCAGCTTTGCACACTGTGATAATTAATTTCATGGGTCAACATAGTTGGACTGCTGCTATGATTTGAGTGTGTCTGTCCCTCTGAAACTCATAGGTTGGAACTTAAACCCCAACGTGATGGTATTGAGAGATGGGGCTTTGGGGAAGTGACTAAGTCATGGGTCTGACTTCATGGATGGATTTGTGCCCTTATAAAAGAGGACTCGGAGAGCTGCCTGGCCCTTGTTAGCCTTCTACTTCTGCTGTCATGTTGAGGGCAGAGCATTTGTCCTTTTTTGTCCCCTTCACCATGTGAGCATGCAGCAAGAAAGTACCATCTTGGAAGTCGAGAGCAGCCCTCACCAGAAACTGAAAGCAAGTGACTTGATCTTGGACTTTCCAGCTTCCAGAACTGTAAGAAACAAATTTCTGGGCTGGGTGTGGTGGCTTATGGCTGTAATCCCAGCACTTTGGGAGGCCAAGGCAGGAGGATCACCTGAGGTCAGGAGTTCGAGACCAGGCTGGCCGACAAAGCGAAATCCCTCTCTACTAAAAATATAAAAATTAGCCAGGTATAGTGGCATACACCTGTAATCCCAGCTACTCAGGAGGCTGAGGCAGGAGAATCGCTTGAGCTTGGGAGTCAGAGGTTGCCAGTGAGCCAAGATCGTGCCACTGCAGTACAGTCTGACAGTCTCCACAACAGACCCTGAAGAAAGAGAGAGAAAGAGAGAGAGAGAGAGAGGAAGAAAGGAAGAGAAATTTCTGTTTTTTATAAAACTACCCTGTCACAGATATTTTTTTATCGCAGTACATACACACTAAGACAACCAGTCCCCAGATATTTGATCAAATATTATTCTGGACTTTCCTGTGAGGGTATATTTTGGGGTTTTTTGTTTTCATTCTTTTGGTTTTGTTGAGACAGAGTCTCACTCTGTCACCCAGGCTGGAGTGCAATGGTGTGATCTGGGCTCACTGCAACCTCCACCTCCCAGGTTCAAGTGATTCTCCTACCTCAGCCTCCCGAATAGCTGGGATTACAGGTGTGTGCCACCATACCTGGCTAATTTTCTGTATTTTTAGTAGAGACGGGGTTTCACTCTGTTAGCCAGGCTGGTCCTGGAGAGTGTATTTTGGATAAGACTACCATTTTAATCTATGGACATCAAATAAGGCAGATTGGCCTCCCTAATGTGGGTGGGCCTCATCCAATCAGTTGAAGGCCTGACTAGAACAGACTGACCTCCCTCAAGCAAGAGGGAATTTGGACTTGTACTGCGACATTGGCCCTTCCCTGGATCTCCAGCCTGCCGGCCCACTCTGCAAAGTTTGCACTTGCCAGTCTCCATAATCATATGAGCCAGTTGCTTAAAAATAAATCTCTTGCTGTTTCTTTCTCTCTGTCTTCTCGTGTGTGTATACACGCACACCCACGTCCTCTTGGTCTTTCGGTTCTGTTTCTCTGGAGAACTCATTATACAGACACCCTCGAAGTCCTCCCTCATCCAAAGGGGTGGAGCCACCACCTCAATCCTCCCACAGCACTTTCTTCGTACCTCTAATACAATTTACCATAGCCTGTCTTGTCATATTTATTAAGTACAAAATAGGAAGGAATATGTGTTTACTGAGTACAGCTATGTATCAAGACTGTATCAGGTGTCTCTGGGAGTCCTGTGCTCATTTGCTCACAATTAATTCAGTCAATTATATTTATTGAGCAGCTGTTAGGTTGGTGCAAAAGTCATCACAGTTTTTGCTGTTACTTTTGCACCAAGCTAATACAACGTGCCATGCATTGATCTAGGCCAAGAATTGGGAAACTGTGGCCCACAGGCCAAATTCTGGCTGCTGCCTGATTATTATTATTTTTTAATAAAGTTTCTTTTTGTTGTTTTGTTTTTGTTTGTTTGTTTGTTTGTTTGTTTGTTTGAAACACGGTCTCACTCTGTATCCCAGGCTGGAGTGTAGTGGTGAGATCATAGCTCACCGCAGCCTCGAACTCCCGGGCTCAAGTGATCCTCCTGCCTCTCTTTCCTGAGTAGCTGTGACTACAGGCAGGCCTCACAGTGCCTGGCTAATTAAGCCAAGTTTCACTGGAACACAGCCATGCTTATCTGTTTACATATTTCTGTGGCTGCTTTCGTGCTGCAAAGACAGAGTTGGGTAGTTGGGACAGAAACCATATGGCCTGCAAAGCCTAAAATATGGTCTGGCCGTTTAGAGAAAATGTTTGGTGTCCTCGGTCTAGGCACCGGGATGCTGCAGTGAAGAAAACAAACAAAATCCTCACCCTCATGGAGCTTACACTCTACTGGGGTTAGGGGCGGGGTGGGGAGCAGAATACCAGTAAACCACGGCATGGGAAAGATTTTACTATATTAAATGCAATAGATGCTACGGAGAAAAATAAAGCAAGAGGGCATCAGGAGTGCTGGGAGTGTTGGGAGGAGGAGTAGATTGAAGCGAAAAATAGGGTGTCAGGAAGTTCTGGCTTCAAAGGTGACATTCCAGCAAAGACCCAAAGGAGGTGAAGGAGTGAGCCCTGTGAAAATGGGGTTGTGGGGACAGCTGCCAGGTAGAGGAACAGCACATGTAAGGGAGTATTTTTTTTTTTTTTTGAGATGGAGTTTTGCTCTTGTTGCCCAAGTTGGAGTGCAACTGCGCCATCTCAGCTCACCACAACCTTCGCCTCCCCAGTTCAAGTGATTCTCCTGCCTCAGCCTCCTGAGTACCTGGGATTACAGGCATGTTCCACAATGTCTGGCTAATTTGTGTTTTTAATAGAGACGGGGTTTCTCCATGTTGGTCAGGCACGTCTCAAACTCCCAACCTCAGGTGATCTGCCCGCCTCAGCCTCCCAAAGTGCTGAGATTACAGGCATGAGCCATTGCACCTGGCTGCCGGCTGCAAGGGAGTATTAAAAATGGTTAATACTGTATTGAGCACTGTGTGCCAGTTGCCCTTCAAGCGCTTTACATACATAATCCCCTTTAATTACTTAAAAGTCATTATCTCATTATACCCTTAATCTTACAGATGATCTGAATATAAGTCTATAATATATTTCTATCACTAATACAGTACTTTCAGTTTACAAAGTTTTGTACTGTTATTTGCTTGATCCCCAAAACATTTCAGGAGGGTTACCAACCCCATCATAGAGTAACTGAAGACCAGAGAGGTCTAGTCACTTGCCCCTGGTCACACAGCCAGTGAGTGCTGGAGCTAGGAAGCCAACCCAGATATGTCTGGATCCAGACATTGCACTCCCCTCTTAAGCCACCAGCTTTGGAGGGCGTGGACTCTACCGTGTTTAATGTTGTATTTGCCAACCCCACACGCCTAAACCAAAGCCTGCACCAAAGAGAAAAGGTGGTTTTGTCAAAAGGAACTGAATTCCTATCATCGTTCCAGATGAGGGACACCAGATAAACTGCTAGAATCACACCCAGACACACAGACATTTGATTTTTGCCTTTGTCCTGGAGCACCCACAGTGTGCCCCAGACTTCTGGCTGTGCCCAGTACTCTGTAGAGCTAACCTAAAGAGGTGCTACAAAAGAAGTTGTTGGTGGCTGGGCACGATGGCTCACACCTGAAATCCCAGCACTTTGGGAGGCCGAGGTGGGTGGATCACCTGAGGTCAGGAGTTCGAGACCAGCCTGGCCAACATGGTGAAACCCTGTCTCTACTAAAAATACAAAAAATTAGCTGGGCATGGTGACCGGCTCCTGTAATTCCAGCTACTTGGGAGGCTGAGGCAGGAGGATCCCTTGAACCCGGGAGGTGGATGTTGCAGTGAGCCAAGATTGAGCCATTGCACTCCAGCCTGGGTAACAAGAGCAAAACTCCATCTCAAAAAAAAAAGAAGCAAAACAAGTTGTTGATTGACAGATTATTACTGATTTTGTTCTGTTGTATTTTTAGCAGGGCATTTATTTTATGAATTGATGGAATTATTTAGAAATACATTAATTTGGCAAATATATATTGAGATTCATTATGACATCTAGCAGGGCCAGAGATAAACATGGGCCCTCCCCTCTGGGAGTTTGCAGTCTAGTGGGATAGAGATGAACTTTTTGTATGTGCTACATGACCTGCTGTGTGCCAGGCATCATGCCAGCCAGGGGCACTGTCACCAACATCAGAATAATAATAATAATAGCAAACATTATTGAATGCTGATTATGCGCCAGGCACTGTACTAGGCCCTTGACATGGGCAAACTCATTTCATCTTCATCACAGCTTCCTGAGGGACATGGCATTACTATCTTAAGGATAAGGCATCTGAGGCTTGAGGAGGTTGAATATCTCACCCATGACCATATGGTAAGTGGGTAACAAAATGAGCATTTGCACTCAGATCTGTTTGCCCTGTCACACTTACATACACAATTGTGACATGTTTCAGAGAGTGAGCCGGTCAGATGGGAGACAAAGACAAAATTATAAGGGGTGTCAGGAGAGGGTGTCTCCGCCTATGGGGGCTTCAAGGAAGGGCTCCTGATGGGAGTGCCACTGAGCTGAAGAGCAGGTCTCCAGACAGAGAGGCCAAGTCAGACAAGGTCTGTTTGGGTGATTGCTCCTGCAATTTTGGTGCTGGGTCAAGACATGATTGATACAAATAAGTTGCTATTGGAAGCTGTGAGTGCAGACATCAGGCCGTGCATCCAACAAACCCGGGTTTGACTCCCTTCTTCCCCTTTTACTCAGCGTGTTGACCACGGAGAAGCCAACCAACCTTTCTGAGCCTTGGTTGTCCTATCTGTAAAGCGGATATAACTGTGATATATATGCCTCATGGAGTTGTTGTAAGGATTTAATCAGATATGGGTGTAAAGTGGGCTAGGCGCGGTGGCTCACACCTGTAATCCCAGCACTTTGAAAGGCCGAGGTGGCCTTTCAGATTGCCTGAGCTCAGGAGTTCCAGACCAGCCTAGACCACATGTGATACCCCATCTCTACTAAAATGCAAAAAAAAAAAAAAAAAAAAAAAAAAAAAAGCTGGGCATGGTGGTGTGCACCTGCAGTCTTAGCTACTCTGGAGGCTAGGGCATGAGAATTGCTTGAACCCACAAGGCAGAGGCTGCACTGAACTGGCCACTGCACTCCAGCCTAGGCAAGAGAGCAAGACTCTGCCAAGAAAGACAAAGAAAGAAAGAGAGAGAGAAAGAGAAAGAGAGAAAGAAAGAAAAAAGAAAAGAAAGAGAGAGAGAAAGAGAGCCATAGGTGTAAAGTAGTTAATATTGTCCCTGGCACATAGAAAGGGCTCTATAAATGTTAGCGATGATGAGAATGGCGATGATAGTAGTAGCCACATTTTCTGAAAAAACTTCATAAAAACAGTCCCACCTTCCTGATCCCAGCTGGCCTCTGCTCCTCTAGGCTTAGGCACTGAGTAAATGAACAAGTGGTATACTCTGGGACGCAGGAGAAGGGGCCCTCGAAGACCACAGGAGATTTGCATCCTACCCAGTGGTGAGAGTGGGGAGTCCTTCAGAACCAGAGGCAGAGGAAGTAGCATGAGGTTTTTCTCCTTATGATGGACAAGGGGAGCAATAGGGTCATCCCCAGAGTCAACAAGGGAGAGAAAGTGAGTAAACAAGGGTTGAGGATGGGCTGGATGCTTTCAATGACATCGCTCAGTGTCCCTTCATAATCCCCCCATGTGGTGCTATTATTTCTGTCTTATGGATAAAGAAATGAATAAGTAACTCACCAAGGTCATACAGCTGAGAAGAGCCTGGGCAGATTCCTAGTCAAGGCCTTCCTGACTGCAAAGCCACCCTCACAGTCCAGCCTCTCTGGGCTGGGCTGGGTTAAGGGTTCAGGGGTGGGCTCAGGAGTCCATCAGGTGGACTGTTTCTGGAAAGATGCCTCTGGACTCTGTCTCCTCCTGTCCCACGCACTGCCCTAGTCCAGGCTATTCTAAGAGTCTCCTTTCCAGCCTCTCTCACCATCCTCTTACTCCAATCTGAGTTCTCACTTCAGACAAAGAAACACGGTGGACCAGTCCTCCCCTGGTGTAGAACCCTCTCTTGCCCATAGGCCTGCTTCTCACATGAGCGGTGTCTGCCTAGGGGCACGGAGCAGAGGAGGAGGCCACCTTCCTGGGTTGCCAATTATACTTTCCAGTTAGACAAGTCCATGCTACAGAGTGGGATGCAAAGCGCCCAGGGACTGTGCTCAGAGCAGGAGTTTATATGTGTTGGGGGGAATAGGGAGGCAGAGAAGAGAATCGTTCCTCATCAGAAAGGTTCTAGTGGCCACAAAGATGAAGATAAATTCAGAGCTGGGTCCGGCAGGCCCTGCCGCACCTGGCTTCCAATGACTCTCCAGTTCTGTGTCCATGATGCCTGGGGGTGCTCTGTGCTCCAGCCAGAACTGTCTCTAGCCTTCCTCCTTATCAGTAGCAATGTATTGACTCTCTGACCAGAATGACTTTCCACCCCATTTTTGGCTTGGGAAGCTCCTATTTATTCCTTAAGGCCAATTCCAAGTACCCCTCCTCTGAGAAGCCCTCCCTGATCCCACCTCATGGCTGGATGTCATGTCCTCTCCCATCCCCCTAATCTGCAATGCGTTCCCCGGCACCTTGCACTTCCCTCCTCACAGCTTCTTACCACAGGCACTGTGTCACCGCTTTGAGAGACAGCCTCTCCAGGAGGCCGTGAGCTCGTGAGGTTGGGGAGTCCATCATTAACTCTGCCTTCATTTGCTCATTCAACACACATTCGGAGTCCCTCCTGATGCCAGGCCAGGGGCTGTGGGCGCAAGGACAATTCAGTGTGTCAGATCAGAGAAGCCTGTGATTTGAGGGAAGGCAAACCATCCATTCATGCATCAATTGCTATATTAAAACAACGAATAAACCAAAAAGCAAAATTCCATGCTGAGCCCCAACACTGGGCCAGGGCCTCTGCTCAGGGATGAGGATAGAGAAAAAACAAAACCTGTTCTTGCCCTCAAGGGGATCCTAGTCTCGCCAAGGGAAATGACTAAGTACATAGTGTGTTCCCAGGGCTGTGGGGCACCAACACAAATGTAGAGTCCTTTTCTTTCTTTCTTTCTTTTTGATAAACAATTAATAAATGAGAGAATGAACACATTTTTTTCTGTGTGGGTTTTTTTTTTCTTTGCAGGGGGTGGGGTGGTGCATCATGGGGCTTTAGCCATGAATAGGCTCTGTAAATCAAGTCATCCAAAAAATCATGATCAATTGATTGATTGAAATGTCACACAGGAAGTCGCTAACAGCAACAGGACTAGATTCCGGGTTTCCACGACCTTGGGATCTCCACCACCCTGGACTTTCTCAATGGAGAACAAATCTACTCTGCGGCTGTCTTGACAGGATTCTGCAGCCTGGAGCGGCAGAGCCTCCCGCAAACTCATAGTAAAATGCAGCAGTCTTGGCCTGCCTCCCAAGAGGGTCGTGAGCATTAATTAGTTACCACTGGTAAAGTGCTCTGAAGATATGGGAGTGTATAAACACGGCAAGTCATTAGGCCTCTCCACACCACTATGCTCTACAGCCTGGGGACTGCTAATTGAGAAATAATTAACACCTCAGGGTGCTGGGGACAGCTGCTTGGCTTCTCCAGAATCAGAAGGGATGTAATAACATGCACAGAAGCAGGGAGAAGTTAAGGGCTACTTTGGATATGTAGATCCAAGAAATTCTGAAGTTTATTTACCCCCTACCCGCAAAGAGGACAAGTGAGGACTATCAGTCCAGTAAGAACTCTAGGACTTCACTCCTTGGCGAAAGCCTCTACCACAGCACTAGGCTGTAGAGGCTCAGCAAAGCTCTTAGAGACTTGGTCCAGGTCCACCCCAGCTCTGCCTGGCCTCCTAGCTGGTGGGCAGATGCAGTCTTGTGCTCCACCTGAGCTGTGTTTTCTTCAATTATAATACCAGGATAATAACATGGCATCTACCCCTTGTCCCCTCCACCACCAGATTGTCCATTGCCTTTCCTCTAGGCCTGCAGATCTAACCCTGACTGCACATTAGAATTTCCTGAGGAATTATAAAATAACAATGTCTGGGCCCACCCCAGACCCACAACCAGCATCTCGGGACAGGTTGAGGGGGTTGCGTATAGTGACTCTAATGTAGTCAAGTTGAGAATCACTGCTCTAGCCTGTGTGCCAAGCTCTGTGTTAGGAGCTGGGAGAAATAAAGCAGTAAACCACACCACACCCCATGCTTCCCTCACGCTGGCTCATCATTTCCTGATCTGTGCCTCTGAATATCCTGATCCCTCCTCCTGAACACTGCACTCACACCCACTGCCATTCTTGTCCGGGTAGATGCCGTTCATCCTTCAGGTTCAGCTCAAAGGTCACGTCCTCAGTGAAGCCTTCCTTCCCCACGTTCCCACAGGGGTTTGGTCAGCCCCTATCATACCACTGATCACACAGAGTTGTTCCTGGAAGATCCTGGCAGGCTGAGAGCTTCTTGGGGACAGTATCAGAATCACCAGTGTCTTGCATTGGGTCTGGTATGTTTTAGGCATTCAATAATTGTAGCTGTTATTAGGTAGGGTTATGTAACATGCAGTTCCCACTTCAGGACAATTGCATTTCTTGTTTCCTGTGTCTGGAACATTCTTCTCCCAAATATCTGCAAGGCTGTGTCTCTCACCCGCTTCCAGTCTTTGCTAAAATGTAACCTATTGGATGAGGCTTTTCCTGATCCTCCTATTTTAAATTACTAACACTTGGCCAGGCGCTCACGCCTGTAAATCCCAGCACTTTGGGAAGCCAAGGCAGGTGGATCATCTGAGGTCAGGAGTTCGAGAGCAGCCTGGCCAACATGATAAAACCTGGTCTCTACTAAAACTACAAAAATTAGCTGGGCGTGGGGGTGGAGACCTCTAATCCCAGCTACCCAGGCAGTTGAGGCAGGAGAATCTCTGGAACCCAGGAAAAGGAGATTGTAGTGAGTTGAGATTGCACCATTGCACTCCAGCCTGGGCAACAAGAGCAAAACTCTGTCTAAAAAAAAAAAAATCACTAACACTTAACTCCCCTACTCCATTCTCCTTCCCTAGTTATTTTTTTCTTTATAGCCTTTAGCACCATCTGACTGACAGATTGTCCTTTAAATTTTGATATTTTATTCTCCAGGAACTTTTTACATCAATTTTGCTTTTTAAAAAAACAATTGTATTAAAATACTGTTTTTCTTGGTTACTGAGTTCTTTGCTCCCATTCCCTGCCCTGCTTAAATTTCACTGTATTGGTTTGTTGCCTGTGTCCTCTCTAGAACGTAAGCCACACTGATGCAGTGAATTTTGTCTATTTGGTTCTCCTCACTGTCCCCAGTGTCTACAGCAGCAGCTTGTACCTGGTAGCTACCGAAAAACTATTTTGTGAATGGAAATTTGAATTCGTGTCTTAAAGACTGTCTTGGGCACTGTAAAAAAGGTGTCTTTCTCCAACTGTTTCACAACGTTATATTACTTAAATGGAAAGCCCATAAAAATCATAGGATAGATTAGAAACCAATTGCCCAGTGTGTCACCATGGTTACAATGTCGCAAGCGGGTCTCCTGGAGGAGTGGGTGGGGCCTGGCAGTGGGCGGAAACATCACACTTAAATCATCATAGAGTTACACCTCCCAAATTCCTAGAGAATACTTCCGTCAGCTCCGGCCAATCAACGATCTTGGGGAAAGCCGGGTTCTCTCTCTTTGGCTAAACTTCCGGAAAACCTCTCACTCGTGTCTAGAGTGGGGCGGGGCCAGAACTCCCGTAACTCGCCCCCGTCCCCGCCCCCGTGAGCGCGACTTTGCGATTGGCGAGAAGGGCGGGAATTGCTCGTGGCGCAGGCGCGCTGTTCTGACGCGGCGGTGGTCTTGAGCGCGGCTTGGGCTGGGATTGCGGTAGGTGAACGTGGGTGACTGCCAGACATGAGAGACGGGTGCAGGCAGCTGAGTGAAGTGAGCACACAGTTCTGGGCGCGGAGACCTAGGACCCTGGTGTCCGTTTTCCCACGTGCATCCTGTCCTTGAGTTGGGGCGGGCCGAGAATCACATAAACTTGGATACTCCTCGTCTCCTGGTCTCTGTGTCCTCGGAGGGCAGCACTTACTGGTAGCACTTACTGGTCTCCCTCGGTCGTCGTGAGAGTCACGCGGTGTTCTCGAAGTGCTAGTTCTGGAAAGGCCCTGGACCACCCGCTGCCTGAGCCAGCCTTCCTGTTTTATGTTGGAGAAAACGGAGGTCCGGAGCGAAGTAACTGGACAGGGGTTACCGAGCGAGTGACGGCCGAGCTGGTTTTTAGAACTAGGCCTGGGGTTCCATTGCTGTTTAATGTAGCACAGTTCGTGATGGAAACTGTAGGATTTGGAGGCGAGGACCTTGCCTTCCACGTCTGACCCTGCACTTATTTGCTGTGTGGCTTGACACAAGTGACTTTATATCTCAGAGCCTCACTTTTCTGAGTTAGGCCTCATCATCATAATAGCAGCACTTTATGGCACTTAATATGTATCAGGTAACGTTGTAAACGCTTTCTGTACAGCTTTTCTGATTAGTCTGGGGGGCAATGGTGAGTCAAAGAATCTTTAAAAAGACCTGGTCTGGAAGGGCTGACAGTGTCCCGCACAGAAAAAATCCACTGAATGACTCAGAGGCTGTTTGCCAGAGCCTGAACTGCTACGTATGTTAGTCACTATATTGCTTTCTAGATACTCCTTGTGGATAACTGAAAAATTAAGATAATTCTACTTATTCTCCTGTTCATATAAGCTGAGGGGTCTGAGGACAGACATGGTGCAAGTGGGGGAAGAGGGCTTAAAGCTCTCATTTAAATTATCCAGATAATTATATCATTGTACCTGTTTACTTTGTTCTTAGTTTATTAATGTATTTGATCAACAAATAATAATGGGCTAAATAGTAGGCATTATGCTAGACTCTGAAATTTAAAGATGTATAAAACTTCATGAACTCGTAATTTCAGCAAGGAATAGAATATTAAACATCGACACTGACCTCCCCTGTTGGCCCCTATACACACACCCAGAAAGAAAAAAAAAGGTGTGAAACATTATTTGCTTCTAATCCCTGGCACACAACAGTTTCTCTAAAATATTTTTGGAGATGATTCTTGCACCGTGTACTAAAAAGAGGCGTGTGCAGTGGAGCACAGAGGAGGTGCTTTCTCTGTTTAGAGGGGTTGGAGAAAGTTTCTTGGAATAAGTGAACCTTGAATTCGAATTGGAGTTGCTGGGGGTTGGGGGAGGTCAGTCTGTTTCAAGAATGATGAGCAACTTGCTGGGGTAAAAAGCTGTAAGAGTTGTGTTGGGATCAAAGTATGAAGAGCTTTGGTGCCATTCTGACAAAATTATCATGAGAGCCAGCAATTAATGGATTGTAAGCAGGGGAGTGATTGGGTCAGCTGTCTTTTTAGTTGGAGACTCATATGGAGACTGGACTGACAGGGTCAAGAATCATTCAGTTCATTTATTGATAGAACATGTATTGAGGCTGGGCAGTGGCTCACACCTGTAATCTAAGAACTTTGGGAAGCTGGGGCAGGCGGATCACTTGAGGTCAGGAGTTCAAGACCGGCCTGGCCAATATGGTGAAACCTTGTCTCTACTAAAAATACAAAAATTATCCAGGTGTGAGGGCACACACCTGTAGTCCCAGCTATTCGGGAGGCTGAGGCAGGAGAATTGCTTGACCCTGGGAGGCGGAGGTTGCAGTGAGCCAAGACTGTGCCACTGCACCCAGCCTGGGTAACAGAGCGAGACTTCGTCTCAAAAAAAAAAAAAAAAAGTGGGCATGGCAAAGCCAGATCAGGGAGGGGGTAGTGCTGAGATGAGGCTCATGTGGGCTTCAGCCTTATTCTAAGGGTAGCAGGAGGCCATTTTAAGCAAGAAAAGCTGTTACCATCTATGCTTGGGAAGTCTCCCCTGTGGCTGCAGCATGGAGAATGGATAGAAGGAGGGCAGGAATGGAAGCCAGCGACCAGTGGGGAGGCTGTTGCAACCCTCCAGGTGAGAGATAAGGGTGGCCTGGACCTGGGTGGAGGCTGTGGAGGGAAGAGGGACAGATTGGACAGCAAGTGAAGAGGTAGGAATGAGAGAGCCAAGAGGGCTGTGAATGTGGGGCACAGGGAGGGGCAGAGCAGGTGAACCCCACTTTCTGCTTTGGACAAGGTGCAACTTTTGCTGCCATTCACAATGATAGGTAGTGCCAAAGGGGGAGTGGGTTTGGGGGAGGATGCTGAGTTCATTCTGGGCCTCGGAGTTTGAAATACCTGCATGGTGTATTCTCCGGGAGGCAGGTGGAGATTTTGAGTCAGCCCTCAGCCTGCAGGCTGTCCAGGGAGTGTGTGCTGTGAAGAGGGAAGAGACCTATGACATTTCAATGTTGGGGGGAGGGAGCGGGACAAGAGAGGGATGTGTAAAGAACAGGGTTCGCAAGAGACATCGCAACTAAACATCAGCTGCAGTCAACTCCAGGGCAAGGGATTACAGTTGATTTTCTTTTCTGTTTTTTCCCTTTGAGACAGAGTCTCACTGTGTTGCCCAGGCTAGAGTACAGTGGTGCAGTCTCAGCTCACTGCATCCTCCACCTTACAGGTTCAAGTGATTCTCCTGCCTCAGCCTCCCAAGTAGCTGGAATTACAGGCGTGTGCCACCATGCCCAGCTAATTTTTGTAATTTTGGTAGAGATGAGGTTTTGCCATGTTGGCCAGGCTGGTCTTGAACTTCTGACCTCATATGATCTGCCCACCTTGGGCTCCCAAAGTGCTGGAATTACAGGTGTGAGCCACCATGCCCGGCCTTCTTTACTTTTTTGTTTTCAGATTTCCCCCCTAGTTTTCTATAATAATAATAGCAGACATCAATTGAGCTCATAGTACATGCCAGATACTGTCCCAAGAACTTTTTATAACTCTTCTAACTGTCCACAATAAGCCTACAAGGTAAGTCCTGTTGTTATTACCATTTCACAAATGAAGAAACAGCACAGAGGAGTTAAGACAACATGTCCTCAGCTACATAGGGTGCAGCCAGTGGGAGGCCCGACTGGAATCCAGGCTGCGTCATTCCAGAACCTGTGCAGTCACTACACACTGCTGCCTCTCCACAGAATGTTGTTAATGTTTTTATAATCAGGAAAATATTGATTTTTCAAAAACAGAAGTAAGAGTTTAGAGAAATAATGCTTTGGTCTGCTAGGATATTAGAAATGGAAGGATTTGTATCCGCAAATCAGTGGCTGTCTTAGAAGTTTGTTGAGAGCAGACTGGGTTGGCTACCTCATGGTGTTGGAACACAGGTGATGCTCATTCTCACACATCTCATTTTTCTCCAGGTGCCATTGCTTCCTAGTGCCAGGGTGTCATGGAAGGGCTGCTGACAAGATGCAGAGCATTGCCCACCCTGGCCACCTGTAGCCACCAGCTCTCTGGGTTTGTTCCTCATAGGTTTCACTACTGTGTCCCAGGAGGAGGGCGGCGCCTGCTGCTGTCTCGTGTGTTCCAGCCACAGAACCTTCGGGAAGACCAGGTGCTCTCCCTGGAGGGCAGATCTGGTGACCTGACCTGTAAGAGCCAGCGGCTGATGCTGCAGGTGGGCCTCATCTACCCAGCAAGCCCCGGCTGTTACCATCTCCTGCCGTACACCGTCCGTGCCATGGAGAAGCTCGTGCGAGTGATAGACCAGGAGATGCAGGTCATCGGGGGCCAGAAAGTCAACATGCCCAGTCTCAGCCCGGCAGAGCTCTGGCAAGCCACTAACCGGTGGGACTTGATGGGCAAGGAGCTGCTGAGACTTAGAGACAGACATGGCAAGGAATACTGCTTAGGACCAACTCACGAGGAAGCCATTACAGCCTTAATTGCCTCCCAAAAGAAACTTTCCTACAAGCAGCTTCCCTTCCTGCTGTACCAAGTGACAAGGAAGTTTCGAGATGAGCCCAGGCCCCGCTTTGGTCTTCTCCGCTGCCGAGAGTTTTACATGAAGGATATGTACACTTTTGACTCCTCCCCAGAGGCTGCCCAGCAGACCTACAGCCTGGTGTGTGATGCCTACTGCAGCCTCTTCAACAGGTTAGGGCTGCGATTTGTCAAGGTCCAGGCCAATGTGGGCAGCATCGGGGGCACGATGTCTCATGAGTTCCAGCTCCCAATGGATATTGGAGAGGACTGGCTTGCCATCTGTCCCAGCTGCAGCTTCTCAGCCAACATGGAGACACTAGACGTGTCACAAATGAACTGCCCTGCTTGCCAAGGCCCACTGACCAAAACCAAAGGCATTGAGGTGGGGCACACATTCTACCTGGGTACCAAGTACTCATCCATTTTCAATGCCCAGTTTACCAATGTCTATGGCAAACCATCCCTGGCTGAAATGGGGTGCTATGGCTTGGGCGTGACTCGGATCTTGGCTGCTGCCATTGAAGTCCTCTCAACAGAAGACTGTGTCCGCTGGCCCAGCCTACTGGCCCCTTACCAAGCCTGCCTCATCCCCCCTAAGAAGGGCAGTAAGGAGGAGGCGGCCTCCGAGCTCGCAGGGCAGCTGTACGACCACATCACAGAGGCAGTGCCTCAGCTTCACGGGGAGGTGCTCCTGGATGACAGGACCCATCTGACCATCGGAAACAGACTGAAAGATGCCAGTAAGTTTGGCTACCCCTTTGTGATAATCGCTGGCAAGAGGGCCCTGGAGGACCCTGCACATTTTGAGGTTTGGTGTCAGAACACTGGTGAAGTGGTTTTCCTCACCAAAGATGGAGTCATGGATTTACTGACCCAAGTGCAGACCATCTAAATGCCCCCAGCCCACCCCTGCCCCCATCTTGCAGTCTTGGTGCTCATTCTAACACTGCATTTTCCTACCCCTTTCCTGGACTGCTCTCTCCGGGAACAGCACAGCTCATGGAGGCTGAGATCATATTAGGGAAGCCAATTTTTCTCTAGTCATTTGTTCAGATTATTTGTACTTTAAGTTGTTAACTTGATCCCTTTCTTCAGACTGGCCGTGCTGCCATATACCTTTCCTTTTGTATTCCATGTGGAAGCTTCTAGGAGGCTGAGAGGCAAGAGACCCAAGCTCCAGTCTTGGCCCTCTGGTAAATCACTTCCCTTCTCTCAGCTGAGTTTTTCACATGTAGGATGAGACTGGCTGATGGCTGAAGGTCCTACAACCTTCCCCACCCGCCGTCAGTTTGACCACGGGCCTTTTGCTACATTCTGTCCAGAGAGCAGGTCTGCCAGCCCGCCTCCACTAAGAAGTTGGGCTGAGAGTGTGGGGAGAAGAATCGAGATCTGACTGCCACCAACTTACTGGTGACTTAGATTCATCCCCTCCCCCTGCTGGGGCCTCAGTTTCCCCATCTGTAACTTGAGAAAATGGAACTAGATCTGTAACATCCTTATACGTGTCACTGGGGGGTTCCATGAGAGGTTTGTGACAGGCAGATCTGGTTCCTCTGATCCTCCAGTCTGTTTCCTGGAAAGTTAATGTAATTAACTGATGGCCCAAAAGCTACCTCAAGAGACCTGGCCCTATTAAAATGGCTTAAGCACTGAGATCATGTTCTATTGATTGAATAAAGTCAAAGTATTAGAAGGAGCCTTGCACATTAATTTGAAACAAGGATAACATCTGCCATTTCAACTGTGCAACAGCTTCCTACTCTTTTCTTTCTTTTTTGACTGTTCCCACACACCCCCACCCCCCACATAAAAAACCGGGTGGTTGGGAAAATGTGGTTTAAACCATCTCTTCCCACAAGTATGGGGGCAGCAGGCTTCAGCTGCCATGGTGACCTTATCCTAGGTGCAGTTTTATCCTAGAGCCATAATGGGGTGAATATTAAGAGCTGGTCTCTTGTGTCCTTCATGTAGAAGCTGTGCTTTAAAAAAAAAAAAGCTGCTCTCTGCCTGAATTCTGTGGCAAACAGCGAAGGCTTGAACTACCTCAGCAATGCCAATGACTTTCATTGCTCCTGCATCCTAGATTAGGAACATAACCCAGTTTTCCATCCGTGGCCCCCTAGGGTCTCTACATGTCTGTATCTGACAAGAATCTATCAAGACCAAGCTCAGCCAGCACCTAAAAAGCTGCCTAGCAGCTCCAAATAGTGGTTCTCCTGCCTCCCACAGCACCGATCGCATCCCTTCCTGTTTTGTGCGTACACAGCTCATTGTACAGTGGTCCTGCCTCTTGATGGTGAGCTCCCTGAGGCCAGGGCCCTGAGCTAATTCCTAGTGCACTACAGTTCTTGTTTTGGCCAATGGTTCCACCTGCTAAACAGCCTCCAGGCAGCCTGATACTGGTAGAGGAACCCCGTTCCCAAGCACACAGTACCAGGTTTTCTTTTTTTAGTTTTGGGACGGAGTTTCTCTCTTGTTGCCCAGGCTGGAGTGCAATGGTGTGATCTAGGCTCACCGCAACCTCCGCCTCTCGGAGTCATGTGATTTTTCCTGCCTCAATCTCCCAAGTAGCTGGGATTACAGGCATGTGTCACCACATTCGGCTAATTTTGTATTTTTAGTAGAGATGAGGTTTCTCCATGTTGGTCAGGCTGGTCTTGAACTCCTGACCCCAGGTGATCTGCCTCTCATAGTGCTGGGATTACAGGCATGAACCGCCACACCCAGACAGCATCAGGTTTTCTAATAAATGTGTATGCCAAGCCCTACCAGCTCCCAGCCCTGCCAATTGGAGCTCCAGGCCCAGGGTTCCTTTGAAATACTTCAGATTTTCAGGCTAGGAGACGTGCATTCTGAGAGCAAACCTAGTAAGGCTAGATTACAAAGCAGAGGATCTTAACCATGCACATTGGAATCACCTGGGTCCCACCCAGATGGTTTGGTTACTTGTAGGGTATGGCCTGGGCATTGGGAAGTTTAAAGCTTCCCAGCCGATTGTAATGTGCAGTCAAAGTCAGTTGAGAGCTCCAGGTGTAAGAGCTGCCTCCTCTGGACCCACTTTGTAGCTGGGCATTTCTTTTAGTGATTTCAGTTGTTCATTATCAGACTGATATGCTCCCTCTGCTTTTAATGGGCTGGCCATTTATTTGTTGAGGATCCACCATATGCCACCGGTGTGAGGCACTTTTTAATTTTTAATTTTTATTTTTTAGAGATGGGGTCTCCCTATGTTGCTCAGGCAACAGGTTTCAAACTCCTGGCCTCAAGCAATTCTGCCTCAGCCTCCTGAGTAACTTGGGACTATAGTTGTGGACCATCACAGTGGCTTTTTTTTTTTTTTTTTTGAGATACAGGGTCTCACTTTGTTGCCCAGGCTGGTCTCCAACTCCTGGCTTCAAGTGATCCTCCTGCCTCGGCCTCCCAAAGTGCTGGGATTACAGGTGTGAGCCACCGCACCTGGCCACTGTTAGGCACTTTATATACCATTTTCAGAATTTACAATTGTGCAAGGTAGATGCTGTGATCTCATTTTACAGATGAGGAAGCATGAGGATCTATTTCAGCAACTTATCCAAGGATGCACAGCTATTATGATCACAGCTAGATGGCAGGCACTAGTCAGACTGCCCTTCTCACGACACTGCTTAGCCTCTGTAAAACTAAATTACGTATATCTTTCTAACCAAGTTAGCCTAAAGTATGTGAGAAATCAAGATTCATGTAAATGGGTGCTTTAAATATTTTCAAGAGACAGGTGTTTGCCTGGGCACGGTGGCTCAAGCCTGCTATCCCAGCACTTTGGGAGGCTGAGGCCAGAGGATCACTTGAGCCCAAGAGTTCAGGACCAACCTGGCCAACATCTGGGCATGGTGGCACATGCCTGTAGTCCCAGCTACTTGGGAGAGGCTGAGGTGGGCAGATCGCTTGAGCCCGTGGGGTGGAAGTGAGCTGAGATGGCACCACTACACTCCAGCCTGGGTGATAGAGCCAGACCCTGTCTCAAAAGAAAAAGGTTTTCCATAAATATTTAAAAAAAGAGAGAGGCGGGTTCTTGCTATGTTGTTCAGGCTGGACTTAACTCCTGGGCTACGCGGTCCTCCCAATTGAACCTCCCAGGTAGTGTGCCACTTTGACTGGCTAAATAATTTTTATTTTTATTTTTTGGCTAAATAACTTTTTAACTTTAAATTTATGCTCCATAAGCTTACTTGTTTATGGGAGGTTAGCCTAATATAAGCACTTTTAAAAACTAGATTCCAGGAATAGAGAGCCAGTTCATTTTACTTTTCATTAATGTGCAAGGTCTAGACTGACTCGAGGATGATCTAGAATCCTGGAGCTTTAGAGTTTAGGAAAACTTGAAGCTGGCCTTGGCTCTGTGCTGGGAAGTGGGCCTGGAGCAGGAATGAGGCACAGATGAAGTGAAGCAGGAATGAAGCGGGCCTGGAGCAGGAATGAGCACGTCACACATCATCAGACTTGCAAGATGCCTGAGGACAGGACAGGCGCCAGTCCACTCTGGTCGGTCCTGCTGAGTGAAGAGAAGACTGGCTGGATCAGCCTCTGAGCTGCCAAAGCTGTGTGAGTTCGTGAAGCAGATGCCCATGCTTTTTAGTTTACAATAGGGAGAGAAATACAGGGAGGACACCGATTTGCCCAAGGCTGAATGAAACCTATGTGTCCCGCGTTTTTTCTAGTAGCCAGGTGCAGCATGATTTGGTGAAGAGACATAATCCTAGATCACTTACTGGGATGTGACCACAGACAGATTAGTTGCCCTATGTGCATCTCAGATTCTTCATCAGTGAGACACTCGTGCAAATGGTACCCGCCTTGTATCGGGGGCGGGGGCGGAGGCGGAGGGTTGGGGCTTGACCAAGCTCACTTATATGAAATGCTTCATTACCCCTTAGTCTGCACTCAGACACTTACTTCCCTTACACCAGACGACTTAGGAAACCCCCCCACTGGGAGCTCAGGTTCTGTTGTTAACTTTGTTATCTCAAGACCTGGATCTTGTTTTCTTGATAAGATACTTCACAACTTTCCTGGGAAATGCCACAGGCAAGAATTAGGAGGCACCTGCAGAATAGCTGTATCTCCTTAGAGGAAAGACAGAAATACTCAAACTGTGTACCTTACTATTTCTGACCTTGCCAATTTTACCTCTTGCCATAAATTGATGAAATGGGATGCTGGCAAAATAGCAGGTACAGGCTGTATTATCATTGCTCATTCCTTGGGGAGATCTAGCAGCGACTGCCTGGGAAATATTTAGCAGAATTCGTACTTGGGGACAAAGGCTGGTGCATAACAAAACCATTGTGTAAATCAGGCTTAGAATGTAAATCAGGGGCTCCATTAATATTCTGTGTTTTAATGGAAGAAACACCTGCTGGGCTATTCATAAAGGAGTTGTGCAGAAATCTGCTGAAATTGTCGTTTCCTTAACTACTTGAGTGCCAGGTCTCCAGAGTTCCCACAATCCGTTTCCACACCAAGATGCATGAATGCCTTTTAGAATGGATTGTTATGCATCCAAGGGCATGTGAGGCTTTGTTTTAGAGTTAGGAAAATGATTTTTAAGTTTTCTTATAATGTGGAAAATGGGAACATGTTTTTATGATGTTATTGCAAACTTAAGTAACATTTGAAAAAAGTCAAGGTATTTTGTGTAACTTAATGAGGCTGGGCACACGCCTGTAATCCTAGAGTTTGAGACCAGCCTGGGCAACACGGCAAAACTCCATCTCTACAAAAAATATAGAAATTAGCTGGGCGTGGTGGCAGGCACCTGTAGTGCCAGCTATTTGGGAGGCTGAAATAGGAGGATGGCTTGAGCCCAGGAGACAAGGTTGCAGTGAGCCAAGATCGTGCCACTGCATTCCAACCTGGGCAACAGAGAAAGACCCTGTCTCAAAAATAAAATTACTTATAGTGACCCCAACTACAGACTCTGGAGTCAGACTGTGCCACTTACTATCTCTCTGGCACTTGTGCAAGGCACTTCCTCATAGTCCCTCCACTTCAGTTCTTTATCTGTAAAATGGGGATAACAGTGCCTGGCCCACAGCAGATGCTCGGTAAGTGGAGCTGCCTGTATACTGAGTGATACTTTGCACAGAAGGTAGCTGGGTGATGCACTATGGCCAGTAGAATGGATGGCAACTTTAAGCACCATCTTGGTGCAGGGGTTCCTGTCAAGCCAGCAGTGCCCAAGGCTGCTAATGAGCCCCTATGGTTAAAGCTTAATTGCTCTTAGCTAATTAAAACTGTGCAGGACCAGGAGAGTGAAAAGGTGGCACCAGTTCATGGTAACTCAGGATGCCCTTTTTCCAGGGCAGCACTTGCTGCCAAGGCTTGCCAAAAAAAACTCATAGGCTGACGGGAGTCCCATTGGCAGGGTGTTGAGTGCTATGGGGATTCAAGCGTCGGCTCTGGCAGGGCTTTCCGCAGACAGTGGACTGTTCTACCCAGGCAGACAGTTTGGGGACACTGCATGACAGTGAGTGCCAAGACTTTACCATAAGCTTGGACTGAGAAGGCAAAGGCAGCTGGGTCTATTGGAAACTCCTTGAAGGCAGGGGGCTGGTCTCATTAATATCTCCTGAGGGGCTTAGCAGAGTCCTGAACTCAAGTTCTGGTTCTACTTTTCATTAGCTAGCTGACTTTGGGCAAGTTACTTAACCTCTTTGCACCACTTTTCCTGTCAGTAAAATGGGGCTATGCTACCTGCCTTCTAGAGGTGTTGGGAGGATTAAGTGAACCAATCCAAATAAAGCACCAAGAATGTTGCCTGGCATATCCTAAGTGCTCAAGAGGTGGCAGCTGCTGTTACTGAGCCAGGCAAGCACAGGCACTACCCCTGGAATATGCCAGAAGGCCCTCCCACCTAACCGCACCCCCTGATTCCTTCTTCAACTTCATGATCCAAGTCCATCATATGTGGTAGCTTCCATCCTTGATCTGTTCAGAATTAATCACTCCTTGCTCTATATCATCAGCCAGTAATAATTGGTTGTGCATCTACTACGTGCTGAGCAGCTGCAGTACTAGGCTCTGGCACTACAGAAGTACACAGCTTAGGGCCCCTGACTCAGTTTACAGAGAGCAAGAACCATCAAGGGAACAATTAGTGTAGTGTGGTGTGGGTGCCATGGGGACACGTGGGATAAGGAGACAGGGAGGGCTTCCTGAGGAGGCATTTGGGCCTGATTGAAGGCTACATGTTAAATAGTGAAGGGAGGAGCAGTTGTGTGTAGAAGGGGAACAAGTGGAAAGAAGAATGGTCCAGGCAGAGAGAACAGGATTCACAAAGCCCCAAAGCTCAGAGCATGGTGAGGTTAGG
The DNA here is from genome assembly GCF_049354715.1 of Callithrix jacchus. NCBI lineage: Eukaryota > Metazoa > Chordata > Mammalia > Primates > Cebidae > Callithrix > Callithrix jacchus. The sequence continues at coordinate 91,914,497 of NC_133508.1, read as the reverse complement.
GAAGAGAAAATAACAATGTCATAGATTGAACATGTAATTTGAGGCAAGCTGTGTCCCATATGCTTCACGTAGATTAATGCATTTAATCCACATAAGACCTGCATGAGGTAAGTGCTGTTATCCTGCTCATGTTACAGATGAGGAAACTGAGGCACAGAGAGCCTATGCAAAGTGCCCAAGGCCTCCAGCTAGTATGCTGTGGGGCTGGGATTGGGATGCAGGTGCCTGACTCCACAACCAATCAATACTCAGCCCCTGCATCCTCCTGCCCCACAGCTGAACCATTCAGGATGGCTGGGCTGAGGAGGTCAGAGTGGAAGCTGTAGAGGTGGCGGGGGCCCAGATCCTGAATGGCCTTGAATGCCACACGAAGAGCGCTGATGACAGAGTCACTGGGGGCTCAGAGCAGGGCTGATGACAGACTTGCCTGTTGTGGCTGTCTTTATCTTCATTGGAGCAGTTTCCAGGCCGTTAGATTTATTGCATCCATTTAACAGCATAACCTTGAAGGCAGAGGCTGCCTGATGCACTTCAGCCTCGATGCTCTGCTCGAGGCAGGTGCCAAATAAATGTTTGTAAGGCAAATGGAATAAGGAACACAGAGGAGGAAGGAGGGCTCTGGAGTGAGGTGCTTGGGTTCAGTTCTTGGCTTGGCACTCACTAGTGGGGTGACTGTGTGCCTCCATGGCCTTATTTATAAAATTAGATAACAGACCCAAGAGGATGGCCATTGGGATTAAGAGAATCCAGGTACAGTGGTTAGCTCAGTGCCAGAATTCAGTGTGAACAGTGCCTTTCTTGGCTTGCCTACAGTGTATTTCAGGGGGCTTTGTCCCCAGACCCCCTTCTTCAGCTGCCACCCCAAATCCATAGAGGTAACTAGACAGAAGTCAGGTGGTCCCACCTCCATCACTGATCTGATCCCTGTCCCTGAGAAGGAAGGGCAGCACTCTGCTTCAGGGATGGTGGGTGCAAGAGGCTCTGCCCTGTGCTCACGTGTATGGATGTGAGTGCAGGTGCCTTGGCCTGGCCCTCATAGATGAGGCAGGGAAAGTTGGCTCTGCTGGAGTCCCAGGCATGGGCACGGTGGCAGGGGAGGCCCACATCCCCTGCAGAGAGCATTGGCCTCACTCCTTGTCCCATCAGCTGGAGGAAGGGAAGTGCTCAGGGCCCTTCACCTGGCTAGCCTGGCTCCTGGAGATGCACCGCTGCAGCAGGGCCTAGGCTCCGCACTGGCTGCCGTAAGCAAAGGACCTTCCTGAGCTGCACATGAGCCAGCCACAGCTGGACTCCCACCCTGGCCCAGTTCTAGTCCTACCCTCGGCAGGTTCAGGGCAGAGGGAAGCCCTGCACTTTCTGTGGGCAGGAACCCGGAATGCAGGTGCAGCCACACTTTGCAACCAGAATAGATGCATAGCGGAGGCCAAAAAAGACAGAGCCTGGGAATGCTGTTGCTGAACTTGTGTGTGCAAGTGGGTGCCTGGGAACAGGGCACTGGCTTATTTTATTCTTTCATTCATTAGTTCGTTCTTTCGTTGGTTCATCCATCCATCCACTCAGCTCACACACACACACAGAGCTTACCTGCTGGAAGGGGAGGCAGACACCTGGACATCCTGGTGCCATGCAGTATTACGGGGACAGGACAGATGGAGGGTGAGTATGGGGGTATGTGCATGCACATCAGGGAAAGCCAGCTCTGCCAGCAGGCAGTGGAAACATCCTAGCAAAGAAAACATCTCTGAAGATAGGTGGGTTTTGGGCAGGTAGGCCAGGCAGGGGAAGGACATTCCAAGTAAAGGAAACTGGAGCAAAGGCATGGACATATGAAGCATCTGGTGTGTTAGAGGAACTGTAATCAGGTTGATGTGAGCAGTTGGGGAAAACCCCTGGAGAGGCCAGGGTTTGGGCACAGTCAGGGTAACTGGGTGGACTGCTGTTAGGCGGCAGAGGCAGCCCCTCACCCCACTGGCTGAGGATTCAGCTCTAGGCCTCGCTGGGCCTTTAAAGCAGCAGGAATACCTATGGAGAGATTGCTGGTGGCAGGTGCCATGTCCAGGAACAGGGAGCCTGCTGATCTCAAGACCCTGCATCTGGTTTTCTTTGCCACCTTCTGGGGCTTGCAGATCTGGGTGATATTTCTTTCAGGCACGTCTCAGGGAAGGGACTTGTCCAGCTCATGATTTTGGCTGTGTTCCTAGGGTTGCTGAGCACTACTTATCGCATGCCAGGCACTAAGCAAAGGCACTGAATATGCTGCAACTCCTGGAGCACTGCAGCACTCCCTAACCCCCCCATATTTGGCAGGATTTTTGCCCCAATTTACAGAAGATCACGTTGAGGCTCAGGGTGATTAACTGACATGCACAAAATCTTTTGCAGCAGAGCCAGAGTTCAAACTAGTATCTGCTGGGTATCAAGAACAATTCTAAGTGTAAATCAGGCTTAGAATCTCTCGTACAGGCCAGGCGCAGTGGCTCACACCTGTAATCCCAGCACTTTGGGAGGCTGAGTTGGGCGGATCACCTGAGGTCAGGAGTTCGAGACCAACCTGACCAACCTGGAGAATCCCCATCTCTACTAAAAATAGAAAATTAGCCAGGTGTGGTGGCACAGGCCTGTAATTCCAGCTACTCAGGAAGCTGAGACAGGAGAATCACTTGAACCTGGGAGGCAGAATTGTAGTGATCCGAGATTGCGCCATTGCACTCCAGCCTGGGTAATAAGAGTGAAACTCCATTTCAAAAAAAAAAAGGAATATGAAGAAAGGGGGAAAAAGCTACAACTCATGCTGTCTGTAGGCTAGAACACTACCTTCCTGGTGAGGATTTATGCTACATCTGTTTAAAAGGAATAATAAGGCTGGATATGGTGGCTCACACCTGTAACCCCAGCACTTTGGAAGGCTGAGCCAGGCATATCACAAGGTCAGGAGTTCGAGACCAGCCTGGCCAACATGGTGAAACCCCGTCTCTACTAAAAATACAAAAATTAGCTGGGCATGGTGGCGCATGCCTGTAATACCAGCTACTCAGGAGGCTGAGGCAGGAAATCGCCTGAACCCGGGAGGCAGAGGTTACAGTGAGACAAGATTGTGCCATTGCACTCCAGCCTAGGCAACAGAGCAAGACTCCATCTCAAAAATAAATAAAAATAAAAGGAATAATAAGCCTTACAGGATGCAGTACTTTCTAGTATATTGTTCCCATTGTTTAGATAGAAAAACCAAGGCCCAGGGAGGGCAGGGACTTGCTAGGATTAGGCAGTCCCTGGGCACTGGCCCTGTCAGCAGGTCCTAGGGCTCCTGCCTTCTATCCAGGTCAGTGGCTTATGCCTGTAATCCCAATGCCTCGGGAGGCTGAGGTGGGAAGATCACCTGAGACCAGGAGTTTGAGACCAGCCTTGGCAATGGTGGGAGATCCCATCTCTACAAAATATATATTCTAATTTTTAAAATAAAAATAAAGACACAGGTCCCCTTTCAGTCTGGCTATGCCTCTGGAATCCAGGATTTCAGGAGATGACTCCTAAGGGCTGAGTCCACTTGTGGAGAGGCCCACCCTTCATGAGGCCTTAGAGCCATGGCAGTTCCTCATCTGGGATCAAGTCAGGGGAGAATCATCCTAGGCAAAGAGTTGTCCTATAGAGCAGCAGTCCCCAACCTTTTTGGAACCAGGGATCAGTTTAGTAGAAGACCATTTTTGGGCCGGGCCCCGTGGCTTAGGCCTGTAATCCCAGCACTTTGGGAGGCCGAGGCGGGTGGATCATGAGGTCAAGAGATCGAGATCATCCTGGTCAACAAGGTGAAACCCCATCTCTACTAAAAATATAAAAAAATTAGCTGGGCATGGTGGCGCATGCCTGTAATCCCAGCTGCTCAGGAGGCTGAGGCAGGAGAATTGCCTGAACCCAGGAGGCGGAGGTTGCGGTGAGCCAAGATCGCACCATTGCACTCCAGTCTGGGTAACAAGAGCGAAACTCCCATCTCAAATAAAAAAAACACCACCAAAAAAAAAGACGACCATTTTTCCACAGGGCAGGGAGGAGGATGGTTTTGGGATGAAACTGTTCCACCTGAGATCATCAGGCATTAGATTCTCATAAGGAGCACACAACCTAGATCCCTCATGCACACAGTTCACAGCAGGGTTTGAGCTCCTATGGGAATCTAATGCCAGCACTAACCTGACAGGAGGTGGAGCTTAGGTGGTAATGCTTCTCCACCCGCCGCTCAACTGCTGTGCGGCCTGGCCTCATTCCTAACAGGACATGAACTGGTACCAGTCTATGCCCAGGGGCTAGGGACTCTTGCTATTAAAGTGCCTGGTACCCATAACAACCAATGCTTACTAAGCACCTACTAAGTGCCAGGTGCCAGCTATTTAATCTTCAAAACAATCCTCTGAGAAGATACTATTAAACTTCCTCATATATAAGGAAGTTTAATCCTTATGTGCTAACAATTCCTAAAATTACTTTCTCTGCCTCTCCTAGGTCTAATGGTAGGGAGTGCACAAAAGACCTCATGTCCATCAGCCTCCTGGTCCTCAGGCCCTAAAGTGGCCAAAACAAGGCTTAGGAAGAAATGGAATACTTACAAAGAACTTCAGCTTCCTGGCCACAAGCCACAGGCAGGGACCAGCACCTGGGAGCTGCGTGGTTCTTTGTAAGTATTCCACAGCCAATTTCCTTTCAAAGACAGTGAGGCACGCTACACAAAACTCAAAATCAGTCCATGTTTTTTTTGAGATGGAGTTTCGCTCGTCTCCCAGGCTGGAGTGCAGTGGTGCGATCTTAGCTCACTGCAACCTCTGCCTCCTGGGTTCAAGCAATTCTTCTGCCTCAGCCTCCTGAGTAGGCAGGATTACAGACGCCTGCCACCATACCTGACTAATTTTTGTATTTTTAGTAGAGACGAGGTTCGCTATGTTGGCCAGGCTGGTCTCCAACTCCTGACTGCAGGTGATCCACCTGCCTCAGCCTCCCAAAGTGCTGGGATTAAAGGCATGAGCCACCGTGCCTGGCCTCCAATAGTCCATTTAAGGACAGCAGCTGGTTTTAGTTTACTGATGTATTAGTCAGCTCTGCTATAGTAACAACCAATCCCCAAATCTCATTGCTTACTATGGCAAACATTGCTCTCTGATTCCTGTGACACTCAGTGGCTGCAGGCTAGCTGCTTTAGCTCAGCTCCATGGAATGGTTCCTCTGTGGGAAATGTGTTCTCATGGCAGAGGGAGGAGCATGGGCCAACCACACATGGCTCTTCAGGCTTCTGTCAGACACAGGACAGCTCATGCCTGCTCACATCCCTCTGCATCGGGAGCAAGGAAGTAAGTACACTCTCCCAGGGGATGGGGTGGGCACTGCAAGAAGTTACAGCTACAGGTCAGGATGGATAAACTCCTATACCCTATAACAACAGCCCAACACACTAGAAGATTTTCCAGTTTAAAAGACATAAAATCCTAAACTGTGAAAACTGCAAAGGAACTCAGAGGCCACTGTCCAAGTCTGTCACAGTCCTCCATGTGGCAAAGATAAAGAAAACTGGCAGTCTTTTTAGGGGTACCAGGGACCTCAGTTTGTATGGTCTTTATAAATGCAGAGCAGGATGTGGCTTTCTGCCCCCATTTCACCTCGAGGCATCTATAGCAACCTACCTGGCTCCGCACAGTTTGTTTGTGTGGAGATGTGCGGTTTGAGGGGTAGCCTCTCTAAGGTATCGAACTCCACAAAGTTCAGAAACATGTCACTGGATCCTGAATTCATCTCCACAGATCAGGGTGTCACTCAGGTCAGCTGCTGTGGTAACTGCAGCAGATGGTCCCTTTAGAGATGGAGTCCAAGGACGTCATATGGCCAAGACAGAGTTTTACATCAACTGAGGAAAGTGAAGACCAGCCAGAGAGGCTGGAAGGACTATCTCCAGGGTGACAGAAATAAAGCATTGGACTCCAGCAGTATGTCCAGCTGATTCAGGTGTGCTAGGTTCCCAGCAGAGGAGGGTGAGGGAGGAGATCCAGAGGGACTGACTCAGTCATCTTATCTGGTGCACCTTTCTCCCCCAGAGATAATTCTTGCAAAAAGGAGAGGATCTTACACAGACCAAAAATGCTGGTGTCAGGGCTTTTACAAAGTACCTGCCGTGAACACATTTAAAAGAGAGGGCGTTAATTGAATTACAATCTTAATCATCCATCCATCTTCCTAACAACATTCAAGGTGAGCCTTTGGATGTGAGTCAACATGAAAATGCAAGTTTAGCACAGTTACTTGGTTGTTCACAAATCTAGCAAATGAGCATGACATTCTCATCCTTACAACCTAGCCAGAACCTTTAGGCCAGTTCTTCCGCATCATGCATGTCTGTGGCTAAATTCGAAATAAAACTATAAAACAGTTTCATTCATTAAACATTCAGTGGTAAGCCAGGCCCTGTGCTGAAAACACAGAGATTAAAAAACAAAGACACACACCATCATCTTTGTTCTTAAATTCAGTCCTAGAGGGGAGGGAGATGAGAAACCAGTTAATGACAGCAAGGCACAACTGCAGAAGCATTTGTGAGGCATAACAGTATCCCAGGGAGGCACGATTTCCTCTTCGGGGAAGGAAATCAAAAAAGTCTTTCTGGAAGATGCCATGTCTGAACTTGGCTGTAATTTGGAGAAGGGGTGGTGATGGGGGTTGAGGAGCCAAAGCCAGGAGGTACAAGTAACCACAAGGTTTGCTGGCTAGGGCACAAAGAAAAAGGAGTGAGGCAGGCTGGAGAGGCAGGCAAGGCTTTGGCCTCCAGGGACAGGGGTGTTGCATTACTCAGTGGACTGGGTTTGGGACAGAGGGCCTATTTCGTGGCATCACCCAGTTTAGGGTCTAAAGTTGCCAGAAACCAGTCCTGCATAGCCTTTTGCCTATGGCAATAGTTTTAAGGCAGTAACTTCCAACAGCATTTACATGTGGTATGATCATAGCTCACTGCAGCCTCAAAATGCTGGGTTCAAGTAATCTTCCTGCCTCAGCCTCCCAAGTACCTAGGACTACAGGTGCACACCACCAAACCTGGCCAATTTTCTGAGAAGCATGAAATTGGTTTCCTCCAAGCATCTGTCTGTTTTCTATTCAGATTTCTCCTACTCTCCTGAGTAGGACAGAACTCAGGCCTTTAAAGAATTCTGGGTAATTTGCTAACAACTGAGAAAATGAGCAGCTGAAAATTTGTCCACAAACTAGAAGAAGAAAGATTTGGGACCAGAGAAAAACACCATTAAAGCTATCAATCAGATCTCGAAAAACCTTTCCTTCCTGTCTACCAAGCCAAAGCCAAGGCATTAAGACTAGCTGGACACCCCCATCACATCAGTCAACACTTCACCAACTCCCATCCAATCTGCCTCCTAAACCTCCTTCTAATCCACCTCCTCCTACTTCAGGCCTTACCATTGAACAGTACACTTCAAATCTTTACTCTTACTCTGTAATTTTTCTGGGGGAGGGGGATGACAGGGTCTCACTATCACCCAGGCTGGAGTGCAGTGGTATGATCATAGCTCACTGCAGCCTCAAAATGCTGGGTTCAAGTAATCTTCCTGCCTCAGCCTCCCAAGTACCTAGGACTACAGGTGCACACCACCAAACCTGGCCAATTTTTTAAAAAAACTTTTTTTGTAGAGACAGGGTCTCCCTGTTTCTCAGGATGATCGCTAACTCCTGGGCTCAGGTGATCTTCATCCTCAGCCTCCCAAAGTGCTGGAATTACAGGTGTGAACCACTATACCCAGCCTACTCTGCACATCTTTTAAAATCTTTTAAATTTTTAAAAAGCAACCCTGGTGTACACCATGATCAGGATAACGTTTACGCCTCTTAGCAGGGCATTCAGGCCTTCCTGTATGGCCCTAACTTAGCTTTCTAGCCTCATTTCCTACCACATCCAACCACTCTCTTTACACTAATACATTGGGCTGTTTTAGCTTAAGCGCAAAAGCATCTGCTTTTCTCTTCTTTGCTTTGCTCAAAGTTTAAGGAAAAGTAGTCCAAGCATCAATTTGCAGATCTGCTGAGGGCATTCCCTTATAGTCCAGGAACACCTCACAGCTGCTGCTCTGAGACAACTGCCAAACCCCACTTGCTGCCACTGCTAATGACAAAGATGCCCTCCTACAGCAGGACTGCCCTGTGTAGTTCACAACAGCACTTGAACTCCTAGTCTCTCATTAGCTCAAATAACCTGAGAAATGTGTGGGCCAAGTATTACTCCTCTTCAAGAGATGAGGAGGGAGCCCCGGAGAGGCAGTGTGTACTTAGAGTCCTGCAGCCAGTAAATGATAATGGGTCTGACTTCAAGAGAGACCCAAAAGAGAGCCAATGCTCTCTTCAGATGACAGTATCAGAAGCCAGGACGATGGCATGCACTCGATATCCCAGCTACTTGGGAGAATGAGGCGGGAGGACTGCTTGAGCCCAGGAGTTCAAGACCACCCTGGAGAAGATACCCTGTCTCTATCATAAAAATAATGAAAAAAAAAAAAAAAAATTGGGGGCTGGGTGTGGTGGCTCACACCTGTAATTTCAGCACTTTGGGACGCTGAGATTGGTGGATGGCTTGAAGTCAGGATTTGAGACCACCCAAGCCAACATGGTAAAAACCCCTCTCTACTAAAAATACAAAAATTAACCAGGCATGGTGGTGTATGCCTGTAACCCCAGCTACTCAGGAGGCTGAGCAGGAGAACTGCTTGAACCAAGGAAGTGGAAGTTGCAGTAAGCCAAGATCACACCACTGCACTCTAGCCTGGGTGACAGAGCAAGGCTCCGTCTCAAAAAACAAAAAAATGTTAATTGGATGTGGTGGCTCAAACCACTAATTCCAGCACTTTGGGAGGCTGAGGAAGGTGGATTGCTTGAGCCCAGGAGTTCAAGACCAACCTGGCTAACATGGTAAAACCCTGTCTCTATTAAAAAAAAAAAAAAATTAAAAATAAGAAAAAACAAACAAAAGAAACAGTTATCAGGAGACACAGGTATAGGTACAATTAGGAAAAGGAAGGTTGGCTGGGTCCAGTGGCTCATGCCTGTAATCCCAGCACTTTGGAAGGCCAACAGGGGTGGATCTCCTGAGATCAGGAGCTTGAGACCAGCCTGGACAACATGGTGAAACCCCGATTCTATTAAAAATACAAAAATTAGCCAGGTGTAGTAGTGTGCCTGTAATCCCAGCTACTCAGGAAGCTGAGGCAGGAGAATTGCTTCAACCTGGGAGGTGGAGGTTGCAGTGAGCCAAGATCATACCATTGCACTCCAGCTTGGATGATACAGGGAGACTCCGTCTCAAAAGAAAAAAAAAAAAAAGGAAGGCCATCACAGCAGCCTTCATGTACATGTACAAAAGCCAGGCAGCTTCTCCCTTCTAAGACCGGCCTTGTTTATCTTCCCTGGTCTAGAGTGTCATGGCTGTGGTGCAGTGCACTATCATCACACTAGAGCGTGTTTGACCAATGGCTAAGTTTAAAGGGCCAGGCCAGTCTCCATGGCTGTTGTGCTCAGGGCAGAAGGGAGGGGAGTATGAGGCAATCAATCAGCAGTGGAATGAGAACCTGACTATACTCCTGGGATATTGCCTGAGTGATGTGGTTTGGCTCTCTATCCCCACCCAAATCTCATCTTGTGGCTCCCATGATTCCCATATGTTGTGGGAGGAAGCGGGGGGGGGGGTTGACTGAACATGGGGGTGTATCTTTCCTGTGTTGTTCTCGTGATAGTGACTAAGTCTCACGAAATCTGATGCTTTTAAAAATGGGAGTTTTCAGCTGGGAGCGGTGGCTCACGCCTGTAATCCCAGCAGTTTGGGAGGCCAAGGCAGGTGGATCATCTGAGGTCAGGAATTTGAGACCAGCCTAGCCAACATGGTAAAATCCTGTCTCTACTAAAAATACAAAAATTAGCCAGACATGGTGGCACATGCCTGTAATCCCAGCTACTCAAGAAGCTGGGGCAGAATTACTTGAACCCAGGAGGCGGAGGCTACAGTGAGCTGAGATTGCGCTACTGCACTCCAGCCTGGGCAACAAGAGCAAAACTCCATCTCAAAAACAAAAAGAGAAATTTTCCTGCACAAGTTCTCTCTGTGCCTGCTGCCATCCACGTAAGAGGCGACTTGCTTCTCCTTACCTTCTGTCATGATTGTGAGGCTTCCCTAGCCACATGGAACTGTGAGTCCATTAAACCTCTCTTCTTTGTAAATTGCCCAGTCTCAGGTATGTCTTTATCAGCAGTGTGAAAACGGACTAATACACTGAGCATCTTCCCCAGTCTACTTGGCGCCATGAGGTGACTCACCTGTGGTGCTGTAGAACCTGTAGCAAGGTGCTCTTGGCAGGCACCCGGTACAGTTCTGCCCTGTCCTCATCCTCAAAGTAGACCTGCAAGATTAACAGAAGGGCAAGAGTCAGAGATAAAGCACTCTGGCAGCCTTAGGCATGTTTAGGCTAAGCCCAGGGAAAATTAAAAAGATGGCAATGGTTACTAGTTGAATGCTTCCTTTATACAGTTGTATAGCCAGGTGCTTTGCATTTAGTCCTCCTCATGCCACTGTAAGAGAGACTATTATCAGTTCCATTTTCCAAAGACAGAACCAAGGCCCACAGAAGGAGAACAACTTGCCAACATTACCCAGCTAGTAAACAGAGGAGTCAAGACTCAAGGCCAGACCTATATAGCCTTCCCTTCCCTAACAATTCCAACTAAAGCCATCCGGTATGTGAAGGAGAAAGCTATGGTGGCTCAGAGCAGGGGAAGAGCCTGAGGAAGGTAAGAAAGATGTCCATACAGGATGTCAGAGCCCAAGCAGGGTGAGAGCAAGCTGCCCAGGGTGGCAGAGCAGGACCAGTGGAGGAGGGCATCCATGCTGGGGGCCAGCCTGAACAGGGGAAGAAGTAATCCCTTGTAAGATGGCTGCCTAGGGTGGGGTGCCAGAGCTCATGTAGGGTGAAAAGGGTATCCATGCACGGGGAGAACTAATATGGAGTATACAGGCCCAACTAGGGTGAGGAGGATGACCACTCATGGCAGGGGGTGGCCTGTTATGGGGGGGTCAGAGCACAAGCAGGATGAGGAGGGTGTCCATGTAGGGTGGTTACGCAGTGCGGTATATCAGAGTCTGTGCAGGCTGAGGAAGGCACCCACACTGGGGTGGCAGCCTACCATGGGGAGTCAAGAGTCCACGTAGAGTGAGGAAGGCTCCACATGGGAGAGAGGCCAGTAGTGACAGGACGGGAACTGATCAAACAAATAAAACATATTAAGAATAATAAAGTCAGGCTGGGCATGGTGGCTCATGCCTGTAATCTGAATACTTTGGGAGACTGAGGTGGGTGGATCACTTGAGCCCAAGAGTTCACGAACAGTCTGGGCTATATGGTAAAACCCATCCCTACTAAAAATATAAAAATTAGGCATGGTAGCACATGCCTATGGTCCCAGGTACTTGGGAGGCTGAGGTGGGAGGATCATTTGAGCCCAGGAGGTTGAGGCTGCAGTGAGCTAAGATCTCACCACTGCACTCCAGCCTGGGCAACACAGCTAGGCCCTGTCTCAAAACAAATAAATAAATAAAAATAAAAATAAAAAAATAGTCATCATTGCAAATATAGAAAGGGAGAAAAAAATCCTGTGGGTATTGGATTAGAGTTGGAGACACCAATGAGATGTCCTGCTTTTACACACACACACACACACACACGCACACACTCCCAGCTGTGGCACTGACACACGCCCCAGCTGTGGCACTGAAAGCATTGAGGCAGTAAGCTTGCCTCTCTAGCCACATTGTATTAATCAATACACTTATTGCACAGAGATCTTGGCTTCTAAATACCATTCTTCACTAGAAAGAAACAGGGCTCCTTGGGGAAAATAGCTGATTCCCAGAGCTGGGGCAAGGAAAGCACATTTGAACCTATAACATCTTGTGTAAGAAAGCAATCACTTAAAAAATAGACACAAGTCAAAAGGACACAGGCAACAAATTAGAAGAGATTCTCCCTGGCCCAATCTGAGATATTTTGAGCATAAAGGAAGCAAACGTAGTAACAGATTGTAACTCATTAAATAAAACAAGAAACTACAAATCCACCGATATAAATAAATATGTTGAAGGTCTGATGAGCAATGGGATATTTACACCATTTCAAAGGATCTCCCTATAAAACATTTATTAATCATAATGAGAAAGTAACTGTACAGTAGAGAAGGCTGGCAGACCCCAAATCAATCAGGTGATCAGAGTGAACATCATCAGTAATGGGGCAAATGGAGATCACGTGATAGTGCAGTGCGAATACAGCATCACTTCTGTAATATTCCAGGCAAATATGCATGATCCAGGCCGTGTGCAGTGGCTCACACCTGTAATCCCAACACTTTGGGAGGCTGAGGTGAGCGGATCATTCGAGGTCCCGAGTTCGAGACCAGGCTGGCCAACATGGCAAAACCCCATCTCAACTAAAAATACAAAAAATTAGCCAGGCATGGTGGCAGATGCGTGTAATCCCAGCTATTCGGGAGGCTGAGGCAGGAGAATCACTTGGAGCTGGGAGGTAGAGGCTGCAGTGAGCCGAGATTGTGGCACTGCACTTCAGCCTGGGCAACAAGAGCAAAACTCCATCTCAAAACAAACAAACAAACAAACAAAAAAATATGCATAATCCAGATCTAGTCAGAAGGAAACATCAGACAAACCCATACGGACAGACATTCCACAAAATAAAGTGGTCTATAATTTTCAAAGGTGTTAAGATCAAGGAAGTGTTCTGCAGTTGAGACACATGATCACAAAAATATGAATAAAAAAAAATTTTTAAGTTAAAAAAAAAAAAAAAAGAGGAAAAACTGAGGAACTCTTCCACACTGAAGGAGACTAATGGGACATGATCACTAAATACAGTATGTGATTCTGAACAAAATCCTTTTGCTATAAAGAATTTGTGAAACCCAATGGAGTCTGAGGGTTAGATGGTAGCAGTGAATTAATGTAAATTTCCTGCTTTCATAACTATATGGGTTTTATAAAGAAAAATGTCCTTGTGTGTAGGAAATACACACTAGTATTCAGGGGTAATGGGACATCAGTTGCTGTCTTACTCTCAAATGATTAGAAAGAGATAATTCTTTATACTGGAAATTGTGATTTTTTTTAATTTAAGAAATCCCAACAATGGAATGTTATTCAGCCTAAAAAAGGAAAGAAATTCTGGCTGGGCATGGGGGCTCACGCCCGTAATCCCAGCACTTTGGAAGGCCAAGGCAGGTGGATCACTTGAAGCCAGGAGTTCGAGACCAGCCTGGCCAACATAGGAAAACCCTATCTCTACTAAAAATACAAAAAAAAAAAAAATTAGCCAGGCAGTGATGCATGCCTGTAATCCCAGCTACCCAGGAGCCTGGAACATGAGAATCGCTTGAACCTGGGAGGCAGAGGTTGCAATCATCTGAGATCGCACCACTTGCACTTCAGCCTAGGTGACAGAGTGAGATTCTGTCTCAAAAACTAAAAATAAATAAATAAAAAGAAAATTCTGGCCAGGCGTGGTAGCTTACACCTGTAATCCCAGCACTTTGGGAGGCTGAGGGGAGCGGACCACTTGAGGTCAGGAGTTCTAGACCAGCTACCCCATCTCTACTAAAAATACAAAAATTAGCCAGGTGTGGTGGCAGACACCTGTAATCGCAGCAACTTGGGAGGCTGATGCAGGAGAACTGCTTGAACCTGGGAGGCGGATGTTGCAGTGAGCCGAGATCCCACCACTGGTGCAAAAGAGTCTGGGCAAAAGAGCAAGACCGTCTCAAACAAAAAAAAAAAAAGGAAATTCTGACACATGGCACAATATGTATGAACCTTGAAGACATTATGCTAAGTGAAATATGCCAGACACAAAAACTGTATGATTCCACTTATACGAGGCACTCAGAGTTTCAATTTGGGATTATGAAAACGTTTTGGAGATGTCAGGTGGTAATAGTTGCACAACAATGTGAATGTACTTAATGCCACTGAACTGTATACCTAAAGATGGTTAAAATGGCAAATATTATGTCATGTATGTTTTACTATAATTTTCAAAAAAATAAAGCAGTCAATTCTTACCCACTCTACCAGCCTTCCAAACCCACCCCCCAAGCTGCAAAAAAAAATTCCATAGAGGAATGCAATAAAAGTTCTCTTACCTCCAAATTATCAGGGCAATATTTTTGCTCTAGGTCCCAAGAGGGTGTTTCACCAAACATCACCATTAGATGATCAATAAACCTAAGGATAAAACATGTACTTTCTGGGTATCAATAACTCATGATCTATTTTCCCACATCAGTTCCCAGACACTCATTCAGAGATATCTAGAATCTATAAAACATGAAATGCAGGCTTAACCCATTTCACAACAGTACCCAAAATGTGTGTATGTATCACCTGTCCTATTATGACATAATTTTCTTTTTTTTTTTTTTTTTGAGACAGGGTCTCACTCTGTCAGCCTGGCTAGAGTACAGTGGTGTAACAACAGCTCACTGTAGCCTCGACTGCCCGGGCTCAAGCAATTCTTCTACCTCAGCCTCCTGCATAGCTGGGACTACAGGCACATGTCACCATGACTGGCTTTTTTTCTTTTTTTGTAGAGATGGGAGTCTCACTATGTTACCCAGGATGGTCTTAAACTCCTGGGCTCAAATGATCCTCCAGCCTTAGCCTCCCAAAGAATTGGGATTACAGATGTGAGCCATGGCACCCAAATGACAGAATATTCTCTCTCTCTTTTTTTTTTATTTTTGAGACAAAGTCTCACTTTGTCACATAGACTGCAGTACAGTGGCACAATTTCTGCTCACTGCAACCTCCACCTCCCAGGTTCAAGCCATTTTTGTGCCTCAGCCTCCAGGCAACTGGGACTACAGGCACGTATTACTACGCCCAGCTAATATTTTTATATTTTTAGTAGATACAGTATTTAGCCATGTTGGCCAGCCTGGTCTTGAACTCCTGGTCTCAAGTGATCCGCCTGCCTTGGCTTCCCAAAGGGCTGGGATTACAAGCATGAGCCACCGTGAAAAGTGCTGGGATTACAGGCATGAGCCACCGTGCTTGGGGGACATAATTTTTTCAAAACCGATTCAGGCTTAAAAACATTTCTGGCTCACACCTATATAATTCCAGCACTTTCAGGGGCCAATGTGGAAGGATCATTTGAGCCCAGGAGTTCAAGACAAGGCTGGCAACACAGAGAGATTCTGTGTCTACCAAAGAATTTAAAAATTACCCAGATGTGGTGGTGTTCACCTGTGTGGTTCCAGCTACTTAAGAGGCTGAGGCAGGAGGATCACCTGAGCCTGGGAGATGGAGGCTGTGATGAGCCATAATCACGCCAATGCACTCCAGCCTGGGTGACAGAGCGAGACCTGGTCTCAAAAAAAAATTACAAAAATATTTTCTTACACTTTGCCTCATTCTATGCATTAACCCTATGAAATCACCAATAAGGTTGGCTAGTTTTATTTATATGTATACATATTTGACACAGAGTCTTGCTCTGTTGCCCAGGCTGGAGTACAGTGGTGCAATTTCAGCTCACTGCAACCTCCACCTCCCAGGTTCAAGCAATTCTCATGCCTCAGCCTACAGATGCCTGGATAGTTTTTTTTATTTTTAGTAGAGACAGGGTTTCACCATGTTGGCCAGGCTGGTCTCAAACTCCTGGCCTCAAGTAATCCACCCAACTCAGCCTCCCAAAGTGCTGAGATTACAGGTGTGAGCCATAGTGCCCAGCCTCTATATTTTTTTCTAATAAATATTCACTTAAATTGCTATGCATGTACTGCCTAAAATGACTTCATATTTCACCAGTGATGTGTACTACTCTTTGGCAAACACAACACTGTGGCATGACAATGAGACTTTTGTCTGTCGTTGCAAAGGTTCAGTCAGCTACAGGATAGAGAGGTTATTATCAAGCCAGATTGCGTGAAACCCTATAAACTATTATCTTTCCTTATCAACCAAAAACCTACTTGTCCTACTGCCACAAAAACAGAGACAGCATGCAAGGAAAAGCAGAGGGCTCCTGGGCAAGTCAGTACCTGGAGTCCTCATGAAAAGCAGAGATGAAGTCCGACTGGGCATACTCTGGGTACAGAAAGAGCACAGGCCAACTCAGCCTGCCCTGGTCATCTAGACTCAGGCTGGCTCCATGGGGGTTCTCAGAGCTGAGTCCATCCAGGAAAAGCTCACCTAGACCTTCTGAGGCTGCATCTTCATCCTCACAGGCAGTTTCAGAGAGCCTGATATTCCTAGCCTGGATTGAAGACAGAAACACACATAATACACACCGTGTGGGAAGATGCAAACCCATTCTACTAAAATAAAAAAAAAAAACGTTAACACCTAACTTTTTTTATATATTTTTTTTTTTGTAGAGATGGAGCTTCACTATATTGTCCAGGCTGCACGACTAACTTTAGTTTTAATTTAATTTTCTCCATCTATACCCTGAATGAACATGGACAACTAACTTTAATACACCAAAAGTTAAAAAAAAACAAACAAACCACAACAATGCAAGCTCCCTGAGGGCCAGCTCTACACATAATCCATCGTCATTATTCCTGAGGCCTGGCGCATAGTAGTTACCACTTATTTAACTCACTTTCATTGGGCATCTATCTTGTGCTGGACCCTGTGTCACAGAGAACTAGAGATGGTTACCTGCTCTCAAGCCTCTGCTCAATATCAAGCAGAGAGACAGCTATGGAAATAATGACAATATAAGGTAAGAAGTAGAACTGTAGAACTGCAGACCATGGAATAATTAATTCAGCCTGGGGGCTGGAGGTGACTGAGCTATGCTAGGCCTTGAACAATGACTTTTAAAAGCAGAGAAGTTGGAAGGGAGAGGCACCTAGAAGGGAGGAAGAACGTTCCACTCCAAAGAGCAGCATGTGCAAAAGCATAGAAAAGATCAAGAAGGAAGCCTGTACAGAAATGTCAAATGCTTCAGTTTAGCTGGGACATGGAATATAGTAGAAAGAATGTGCATTGACTGATTCTTGACTGTCTCTTAGAAATGGGCATAAATAAAGGGTCTGAAATAATAGGGGCACCTCTTATGTATGTGTGCAGGGGTTCCTAAGGTTAGCACATGAGGGGAAATGACATGCAATCAAAATTAGATGTGATGATATCCCCTAAATTACAGGTTGGCAAACTTTTTCTTAAAGCATTAGATAAGAAATATTTTAAGAGTTCTGGACAATAGTCTCTGTCAAAATTAACTACCCAACTCTGCCACTGTAGTGTGAAAACAGCCATAAGTAGTGCATAAACAAATAGGCAGGGCTGTGTTCCAATGGCTACAGTTTACTGACTCCTCCCTTAAGCCATTAGTACTAAAAATACAGCATACATGACTCTGTGCACTTTTGAGAGTAATTCCTATGTATGTTAAGTTTGAGATGAAGGATTACACTAAAGGAGAGATCTGCGAATGTCTGGGTGTCTGGGCATCCTGTATTCTACCTTTAAGAAAACGAACAAATCCCTCACTGTGAATGAGAATTAGATGGAAAATCTGGAGTATTTTAATCTGTTTAATGCGATAATATGTGTAAACAGATTGTTGTGGGGAGAGAATAGTGGAGTACATTTTAACAGTGTTAAGCTTCTTACAGAACATAAATGGGTGCATAATTTAACTGAACAAATAATGAAACAAAAGACCTCTTCCACAGTCTCCCAGTAGATATTCTCTCTCCTTGTTTGTGAAGACCAAACAAGCTCAAACAAGTGACTTCCTAGGTAACAAGGTTAAAGCAAGATTTGGGTCAGACTACATATATTTCAAAATACAGGAAACAGAACGGAGGGTAGGATTTTGTTGTTGCTGTTGTTATTATAGAAACAACATCCTAAAATGTCAGGCTTTCTCAAGATGCAATATAACCCACTGGTTAAGAGCAAGAACCTGGCTCTAACACATGTTAACTGTGTAAGGTTTCTTCACCTCTCTGAAACTATTTCATTATCCAGCAAAACAGGAGCAAGACAACCTATCTCAGAAGGCCATTGTGAAGGTTAAATAACACTCAACCCAATGCAGGTATTCAGTACAGTAGTGTCCCCTTATCCATGGTTTCGCTTTCTGCAGTTTCAGTTACCAGTGGTCAACCATGGTCTGAAACAATTAAACAAAAATTCCAGAAATAAACAACCTGTAAGTTTTAAATTATGCACTGTTCTGAGTAGCATATGATGAAATCACAGGCTCTGCTCTTTTGTCCAGTGCATCCATGCTGTTGATGATACCCACCTGTTAGTGAGTCACTACCCAATTCAATGATCAGATTGACTGTCACAGTATCACAGTGCCTGTATTAAGTAACACTCATTTTATTTATTAAGGACCCCAAAGCACAAGAGTACTGATGCTGGCAATTCGGATATGCCAAATAGAAGCTATAAACTACCTCCTTTAAGTAAAAAGGTGAAACTCCTCAATTAAAAAAAAAATTGTATGCTGAGATTGCTAAGATCTATGGTAAAAGCAACCTTCTATCTGTGAAATTATGAAGAATGAAAAAGAAATTCATGCTAGTTTTGCTGTTGTACCTCAAACTGCAAAAATTATGGCCACAGTATTATGGCAAGTGCTTTAGCTAAGATAGAAAAGGCATTATATTTGCGGGTGAAAGACACAAACAGAAATGTATTCTGACTGATGGCAATCAGG
Source organism: Callithrix jacchus (assembly GCF_049354715.1). Taxonomy (NCBI): domain Eukaryota; kingdom Metazoa; phylum Chordata; class Mammalia; order Primates; family Cebidae; genus Callithrix; species Callithrix jacchus. The sequence goes on along the minus strand of NC_133508.1, from coordinate 91,895,727 downwards.
TTTGGTACTATTTGAGATTTCAGGCATCCATTGTGGATCTTGGAACACGTCTGCCTCAGATAAGCGGAGATAACTGTAGATGTCACTGAGACCGACACATGCACACAAGTTAGAGAGCTGACTGAACTGGGGTGGCCTGACAGACTCCTCTGTCACACTTCTTTACCACAGTGGAAAGAACATGAACAAATTCCTTCAGGTAAAGCATCCCAAGAAAGGTTCCCAACAAGCTTCATAGGATTAATGAATTTATCAGGACCCCAAAAACCTAAGGTTTGAGAACTCACCTTGATGGCCTGGAGTAAGGCCTCATTCTGATTCCTCTCCTTCTTTTCTTTCAAGGTGGCTTTCCTCACATCCCTCTGTTCAATTCGCTAAAAGTGAAATTTAGATGCATCAGCTCTAGAGACCTGAGTTCCTCTTCTATTGCCCCCAGCCTTCTCCTAAATTATCATCTCTGATCTCTATCCAACCCAAGCTCCTGTGTTAAGGAATACCAGTGGCCAGATTCAGTTCAATAAACATTTACAAAGTACACACTGGCAGAAGTTTAAATCTACTTCTGGTACCCAAGGAACTTATAGTCTACTGAGAGGTTGAGGGGTACAGGCAGGTGAAGAGCCAAGTATAACGGGTAGATTATGTACTACTCTGGTGGTGTGAACAGAATGCTATGAAACACAGCCTGGGTGAGAGAGACCCTGTCTCTACAGGTTTTTTAAAACAAATTATAACCACCCTAGTGGGTATGAAGTGGTATCTTACTATGGTTTTGATTTGCATTTCCTAATTATTAATGATGTTGAACATCTTTTCATGTGCTTTTTGGCCATTTGTGTGTCTTTGGAGAAGAGTCTATTCACATTCTTTACCCATTCAAAACACTGAGTTACTTCTCTTATTACAAGTTGTTTATATATTGTAGATAAAAGTCCCTTATGACTTATGACTTACAAGTATTTTCTTCTATTCTGTGGGCTGTCTTTTCACCTCTCTCTCTTTTTTTTTTTTTTTTAAGTAGAGACAAGGTCTCATTTTGTTGCCCAGGCTGGTCTTGAATTCCTGGCCTCAAGTGATCCTCCTGCCTTGGCCTCCTAAAATGCTAGGATTACAGGTGCAAGCCACTACACCCAGCCCCTTTTCACTTTTTCCTTCACATTTATCTTAACTCAACCTTTTCACTTTTTTGATGGTATCCTTTGAAGCAAAAAGTTTTACTTCCGATGAAGTCCAATCGATCTACTTTTCCTTTCATTGCTTGTGCTTTGTTTCATATCCAAGTTCATGAAGCTTTATATCTATGTTTTAAGAGTTGTATAGTCTCAGCTCTTACATTTAGGTATTAGATCCTTTTTGGGTAACTTTTTATATAGTATGAGGTGAGTTTCTAGCTTCATTCTTCCACATGTGAATATCCAGTTGTGCCACCATCACTTGTTGGAAAGATTATCTCCCTATTGAATGGTCTTGGTACACTTGTTGAAAATAAATTCCCCTTAAATGAGGGTTTATTTCTGAGCTCTCAATTTTATTACATTGAGTTATATGTCTATTCTTATGCTAGTACCACAATGCCTTGATTACTGTAACTCTGTGGTATGTTTTGAAATTGTTAAGTGTGAGTTTTCCAATTCTGTTTCTTTTGTCTCTCATGACTGTTGGTTATTCAGAGTCCCTTGAATTTCTATATAAATATTATGGTCAGCCTGTCCATTTCTGCAGAGAAGTCAATTGGACTTTTGATAAGATTGCATTGAAATTAGCCAGATGTGGCACTACATGCCTATAGTCCCAGTTGCTTGAGAGACTGAGGCAGGAGGGCTGCTTGAGCCCAGGACTTTGAGGCTGCAGTGAGCCATGATGATGCCACTGCACTCCAGCCTGGATAACAGAGCAAGATCATGTCTCAAAAAAAAAAAATATATGCACTAAATTGATATACTAATTTTGGTAGTGTTGCCATCTGACAATATTAAGATCTAATCTATAAACATGGAATGTCTTCCTATTTACTTAGGTCTTTAATTTCTTTCAACAATGTTTTTTGTATTTTCAGAGTATAAGTTTTAGCTAATTTTGTTAAATGTATTCCTAAGTATTTTTTGTGTTATTAAAAATTGAATTTTTACTTAATTTCATTTTCAGTGTTCATTAAAAATCCATAGAATACAAATGATTTTTGTGTATTGATGTCGTTTCCAACATGCTTGCTAAACTTGTTTAGTAGTTCCAATAGTTTTTTAATGGATCCCTTAGGATTTTCTATACACACGGTCATGTTGCCTGCATATAGATGGTTTTACTACTACTACTTCTCTTCCACTCTTTCATTTTTGAAGAATAGGTTTGCTAGACATAGAATGCTTACAGTCTATTTCTTTTAACACTTTGAATATGTCATTTACCTGCCTTTTAGCCTTCATGGCTTCTGATGAAAAGCTGTTAATTTTCTTTAGGATTTTCTGTACATGAAGCATCATTTTTCTCTTGCTGCTTGTAAGGTTCTCTTCTTTGTTTTTCAACAGTTTCATTATAATGTGTTTAAGTGTAGATCACTTTAAGTTTATCCCACTTGTAGGTTGTTAAACTTTTGGATGTATCCATCACTGTTTTTCATCAAATTTGGGACGTTTTTGGCCAGTATTTCCCCAAGCATTCTTTTGCCCATTTCTTTCTCTCCTCTCCTTCCAGGACCCTCGTTATGCCTTTGTTGGTATGCTTGATGGCATCGTACAAGTCTCTCTTCATCCTTAGTCTTTTTTCTTTCTGTTCTTCAGACTGGATAATCTCAACCAATACATCTTAAGTGTAATGATTCTTATTACTGCCTGCTCAAATGTGCTGTTGAGCCCCTCTAGTGAATTTTTCATTTCAGTTATTGTACTTTTCAACTACAGAACATCTGTTAGGTTCTTTTTAATAATTTCTCTTTGTTGATATTCTTTATTTGGAAAGACATCATTCTCATTCTTCTTTTTAGTTCTTTAGACACTATTTCCTTTCATTTTGAGAAGATATTTAAATTAGCTGGTTTAAAGTCTTTGTCTAGTAAGTCCCATGTCTAGCCTTCCTCTACCTAATGACTAGACAGAGATTTCCCTAAACATCTAGATCAAATAAGTCTTTCAATCTTTGTCAAGAGCCTTTGTGTATATGTTGAAGCACACTTTTAGCATTCACCCAAGCAGTTTACAATTCTACCTTAGCCTTCGCTTCCTGCTTCCAGAGACTCTGAGAGCTTACGGTCTACTCAGGTCTTTCCTAAGCATGAGTATAGCCCTGGGCACTACTCTAGATCTCCCCAGAGCTTTTCAAAGCCCCCACAGAATTTCATTCCCTAGTTCTTCTTTTTAAGCTTTATGATGCGCCTATAGTTTGCTCCAAGTGCTATCCACTGCTTCATGTTCTGCAGTCTTTAACAATTGCCTCTAATTGTTTTTGACAAATTCTCTCCCACCTTTTCATTCCCCCTACTTTCTGGCCCTACGTAAAAAAGCTTTTCATACTGGGTAAGCTCCAAGTCAGGTCATATAAAAATAGCCCGGTGAGCAGGGTCTTCCAGGGATCTACCAGATGGTCAAATCATGACAGTTCTCTGGGGACAAGGCTTTGAAAGAGCTCTGACCCTGTTCTGCCTCCTCTGGTGGCTGCAGGCTGCTCATTTTCACCATGACTGTAGGCTGTTGGCTTTCAAGGCTACTGTGGAACTGGGAAGGAGGAGATAATAAAGAAAGTTAAAATGCCACAAAGGGCCAGACATGGTGGCTCATGCCTGTAATCCTGGCATTTTGGACACCAAGGCAGGAGGATGACTTGAGGTCAGGAGTTCAAGATCAGCCAGGCCAACATGGTGAAATACCAACTCTACTAAAAATATAAAAATTAGCTAAGTGTGATGGCACATGCTTGTAATCCCAGCTACTCAGGAGGCTGAGGCAGGAGAATCACTTGAACCCAGGAGGCAGAGGTTGCAGTGAGCCGAGATCGTGCCACTGCACTCCAGCTTGGGCAACAGAGCGAGACTCTGTCTCAAAAAAAATAAAAATAATAAAAATAAAATAAAATAAATAAATAAAATGCCACAAAGCTTACTGTTCTTACTGAGGTTCCATCATTTTTCTTGAATAAATATGCCCCAGATTGCTGCAAACCTCTGGTTCATTTCCAGTCCTAGGAAAGTTGATTCTGAACATTTTTGCCAGTTTCCTCATTGATTTTATGGAAGAGAAAATTTTTGAAGGTCTTTAGTCCACCACTGTGACTGACATTACCCATCTCTATTTTTTAAATACTGGTTTTATTCATTACGGAGAGAGTTGATATTTCCACCTATTTGTGGATTTATTTCTTCCTTCTTCGGTTGTCAAGTTTTGTGTCATGCATTTTGAAGCTGTTACTAGGTGCTACACATTTAGAATTGTTAAATATTCTAATAAGCTGGTCCTTTTATCATTAAAAAAATGCTTCAATGGCTGGGCACAGCAGCTCATGCCTGTAATCCCAGCACTTGGAAGACTAAGGCAGGAGGACTGTTGAGCCTGAGAGTTTGAGACCAATCTGGGCAACATAGTGAAACCCCATCTCTACAAATTTACAAATTGAAAAAATAAAAAATTAGCCTGGCATGGTGGTGCACAACTATAGGTCAAGCTACTCAGGAGGATCAGCTGAGCCCAGGAGGTCAAGGCTGCAGTAAGCCATGATCATGCCACTGCACTCCAGCCTGGGCAATAGAGCAAGACTCTATCTCAAGGAAAAAAAGAAAAAAAGCTTCACTTCATCTCTGGTAATACTTGCTACCTTGAAGTCTATTCTGTCTGATATTAATATAGACATAAGTCTGTTGGCTACATATGCCAAGCACATAGGAATCCAGAATCAATCTGTACTCAGACATAGGGGAATAATTCAGCTATTCAGCAAGCAGTGTCACCTAGACTTAATATCAGGCTTCTGGCCCTTGAAATCTCCCTTTAATTGTGACTGTCCTCAGTAATCCTCCAATCATTCAATCCTGTATGTGCCACTTTCAGAAATTCTGGCCACACCCAATTACCTGGGCTCAGAATTCTGTTATTGAGCCATCTGGGTCCATAGAGAACTACCTTTTCTACCATTTCATATGACCAGAATGACCTCTCGTCATTGCTAATATGTGACATTTCTGGCATATAATAGCTAAAATGATTATAAAAACAGTAATAATAGCAGAATATCATCATTACCCAAAATAATATCCAACATTTAAATAGTACTTACTCTGTATATGTTCCAGGTGCTATTTAAAAAACATTACTTACATTAAACCATCTAAACTATAAAATAGCCCTATAAGGTAGTAAGTATTTTAATTCTCCTTTTACTAGTGAGGTAGCTAAAGTACAAGGAGATCAGGAAGTTGTCCAAGTCACACAACTGTCATGAAGGGAGTCTTCAAATTCAGGCAGTGGCTCCAGAGTCTAAGCTCTTAGCCACTGTGCAATACTTACATGCCTGTTAATAGAAATCCAGAACTAGTCTTAAGGTCTCTTAATTCCTAGTTTAGATCTGTCTTCACTGAGTCTTTAGCTGGCCCCAAACATGTGACATTGTTATGTGACTATATACCGTAATGGTATCTAATTTTGCCCTGGATAAGACATATCCCCATGCAGATTGATGGGAATACATTCTGAAAAATGTACAATCATTGTTGTACAAGCATCACAGAATGTACTTTTACAAACTGAGATGGTATAGCCTGCTACATACCTAGATTATATGGTACAGCCTATTGCACCCAGGCTACAAACCTATACAGCACATAACTACTCTGAATACTGTAGGCAACTATAACACAATGGTAAGTATCTGTGTAGCTAAACATATCTAAACACAGAAAAAGTACAGTTAAAATAGGACATTATAATCTTATGGGACCACAGTAATACATGCAGTGTTCCATCACTGAATGAAACTGTTATGTGGCACGTGACTGTGCTAAGCTACGGACACCATCTATCCTTGCTTACTTCTGTATCACACTACAACTGTTTGTTCGTTTACTTGTTTGTATCCTCCACAGAATTCCAAGAGTAGGGACTAGTGTTGGGTTTTGATTTTAAAAAGTTTACAATGACTTGAAAGGCACGATCTTGGGAATGCTAATTAATGCTAATTAGCAAATACTAATCTAGCTGCTGACAGTCACCAACCTTCAGCTTGTCTGCTTTAGCCCTCATTTCCAGAAGCTTCTTCTCTGTGGCATCTATCTGCAGTCCCTCATCACACCAGTTCACAGCCTCAGCAAAGTGTTTCAGTTCCAGATGGCATAAGGCACCTGCAGAACCCAGAACCCTTAGCATCCAAGAACAATATGCACAGAAAGAGCCTGCTTTGAGCAAGATCTCCCACCCCCACCAACTATCAGCCAGCCCCCTGGAGGCAAAATGGAGGCTAATGCCCTTATACTGCAGTCCCCAGACAAAGAAGAATATTTTTTTGTATCCTAGATCAGAAAAATCCCTAAGGTCCATTTAGTTCAAAACTGCTGTACGTCTCCCTGGTATTAAGGGCTCTTAAAATAGGAAAAGCTGTAACTTAGGGGCAAAGAGAACAGACTTAGAAACCAGATAGATCAAGGCTAGAAATCTGGCTGTGTCATTTACCAGCTAGACCTTAGACAAAGGACCAAGCATATCCAAGCTTTAGGTTCATCTGCAAACAAGAAGATTATAGTCCATCCCAGATGATTTTTTAAATGGAGAGAGACAGCAGAATTTGCTTCAGCTACTCATCAAGGCAGTGGCAAGGCCAAAGACAATAGGTCTCTGCTAATTTTGTTCTTTATGGCTACCAGTTTAAGCTGTGTTTCCCCCATCACAAAAAAACTTTAAATGTTATCATGTACATCTTTCTCTAGTTAGCCTCTTTAGGTTTTCCACAGAATTTCAAAATATAAGAATTGTAAAGGCTTAGATGTCAACAGAATCTAACCTCATCTTCCAGAGATGAGCAAATTGATATTCAAAGTGGTGTCTTACTAAGGTCACATTGTAAGTTAAACCAACAACTGAATCAAGGATTACCAACTTCCAGCCTGAGGCAAATTCCACAGAACTACCTAGATTCAATTTATCAGCCAATCTTTGTTCAGTACCTTCTTTTCCTACAGCTGAGGGACATGGATCTACCTACTGCCCTTAACCATGAACATTTAAAAAGGCATAATTTTGCTAAAGCATTTTAAGCTGGTCCATGGGGATGCAGGGAAAATTAAAATGTGATGAATAAATTAAAGTTTGCAAAGTACATATGAGCTTCTCAAAGAAAAGGTGAAGTATAAAAGTAATAAAAACACTATTATTACATAGAAAGGTCAGACTACAAGAGAAAACATTATCTGGGAACATCTCAGCACCAGAGTGATCAGCGAAGGTCCCATAACTTACCTTTTAATTAACAATTAACATGGCATTTAAGACCTTGTCTTTCAATAAGCTAATTTGAAAAAAAAAAATCAGAATGTGGCTTTTGCAACTACTTTGTTTTAATTAAGTTTATTATGTATTAATTTAAAATGAGAGGTTTCTATTTCTCTACAAATTCTTAAAACATAAAGGGTTAAGTCATTCTCTGAGGAATTCTCTTAAAAGTGGCATGTTGCTGTTGATAAAGAACAGGACTTAATACCCAGACTCCAGAAATAAGATGACTTTATTGGTATCCTGGCGTCTTCACATCAAAGCTTTAAATGTCAACTTTTGGTGCAGTGAGTGCTAGCTTTTCCACAACGACAATCAGACTGCAGCTCTACAAGACTTACCTCTTATTATTGCTTTGAGGTGGCAGGGTTTTAGCTTTCTGGCAGCTGTCACATCATTGAGAGCAGAACGAAAATTGCCTAACAAAACACCGTTTAGTAAGAGAAGTTTTGAGATCAAAATTTTATATGTAGTGACAAAGGCACTCTTGTACAAACTTGGAGAAATACAAATGACAGCAACTGTTTTTAGAAAAAACAAAGTTGTACTCATCAAGAACCTCAGAAATATCTATAGCATCAGGCAATCTATAGAATTGTAAATGGCTAGTAAGCACATGAAAAGATGTTCAACATCACTAATGATTAGGCAATTAAAATTAGAAATTGGCAAAAGTTGGACAAATAGTATCTAGTATTAGAGAAGATGTGGAAAGCGGCACTCTTAGGGTAAATTAGAAGCAAACTAGCATGTACTTTGTACATACACTTTGACCCAACAATTTTCTTCTGGAAAATTATCAAAAATACTTGAACAAATATGCAAGAATAAATGTAAAAGCACGCTAACTACAGCATTATTTTAATTGTGAAAAGCTGGGAGATAACTCAAATATCCCCAATTTGGTAATGATTACATATATTATGGTTTATGCAGCCATTAAAAAGAATGAGATAGATCATGTAACAGACATGGTAGGATGTCTGTTGTATACTGTTTTAACTGGTGGTTCTTTGAGTCTATTTTTTTAAAAAACAAACCCAACTAAATATATAGACACATACACATATATTTATAAGTGCATAAAAAAAAAGATATGCAATCATATACATATAAGTTGTCCAAACTAGGAAGCCATGAGGTATACTTTAACATTCTGGAGTATACTGTAATTATTACTTAATGGTTTAAGTATGTACCTAAATCTCTAGTCCAGGGGTCAGCAAAATATTTTGTAAAGGGCCAGATAAATATTTTAGGTTTTGCAGGCCACATGTGGTCTATTGCATGTTCTTCTTTGTTTTATTACAATTATTGAAAAATGTAAGAAACATCTGGGGAAGTGGCTCACTCCTGAAATCCCAGCACTATGGGAGACTGAGGTGAGAGGATTGCTTAAGACCAGGAGTTCAAGACCAGCCTGAGCAACACAGCAAGACTCTCTTTCTACAAAAAAAAAAAAAATTTAAAAATTAGCTGGGCATGGTGGTACATGCCTATAGTCCCAGCTACTCAGGAGGCAGAAGTGGGAGAAATGCTTGAGCCCAGGAGTTTAAGACCGCATTGAGCTATGATCACGCCACTGCACTCCAGACTGAACAGAGTAAGACCCTGTCTCTTAAAAAAAAAAAGTGTATATATATATATATATATATATGGAACATTTTTAGTTCATGGCAAGCCAAGAGGCCAGAGGTAGACTCTGAGTCATAGTTTGCCAAATCCTGCTTTAGCCTAATGAATAATCAAAATTGTTTTGTTTTGTTTTGTTTTCTGAAATGGAGTTTCACTCGTTACCCAGGCTGGAGTGCAATGGTGCGATTTCGGCTTACCGCAACCTCCGCCTCCTGGGTTCAGGCAATTCTCCTGCCTCAGCTAATTTTTGTAATTTTAGTAGAGACAGGGTTTCACCATGTTGACCAGGATGGTCTCGATCTCTTGACCTCGTGATCCACCCACCTCGGCCTCCCAAAGTGCTGGGATTATAGGCGTGAGCGACTGCGCCCGGCCAATAATCAAAATTATTAGAAAAATATTATGACTTTATTTGTTTTTACATTATTTATAAAAACCAAAAAGCAGCCTATATACTCAACAATAGTAGTCTAATAAAGCAAAGAGTATAAATAGTGGCATGTCCATATGATGCAACTTTAGCTATTAAAATAGCATTCATGGCCGGGCGCGGTGGCTCAAGCCTGTAATCCCAGCACTTTGGGAGGCCGAGGCAGGTGGATCATGAGGTCAAGAGATCAAGACCATCCTGGTCAACATAGTGAAACCCCATCTCTACTAAAAAAATACAAAAAATAGCTGGGCATGGTGGTGCGTGCCTGTAATCCCAGCTACTCAGGAGGCTGAGGCAGGAGAATTGGCTGACCCAGGAGGCGGAGGTTGTGGTAAACCGAGATTGCACCATTGCACTCCAGTCTGGGTAACAAGAGCAAAACTCCATCTCAAAAACAAATAATAATAAAATAAAATAAAATAACATTCATAAATGACTTTTAATGACAGGTAAAATTGCTTGTTATAAAATTAAGTGAAAAAACTGAATATGAAACTGGAAGAACAGGAGGATCTCAACCATGGAAAAATGCACATGAAAGTGAGCCAAGGACTTTGAGTTAAAGGAGGCAGATTGAACACACACATTTAACTCAATCCCCACTCTCCCACCCATAAAGACAAAGAAAATGAGAAGAACACAGAACACACTCTGAAAGCTGGAAAACGAAGGGACAAGTAACAGATGTATCCAGCTTAAGAAAACTAAATTCTAAACCAGCAGAGGGAAATCCCAAAAGCTACCAAGCTGTACTGCAGAAACTACCAAGTACTCAGGACTCCGGAACTGACAGCACCAGGTACCTCTGGAGGCAGGGGCGAAGGTGGGTTGAAAATCTACTCAAGAAGCAGTCAGATTCCCAAGCTCCTTATCCCTCTGCTGCACCTCACTCCTCCCCTATTCCTCCAGGTGGAATAGGGGTTTGCCCTAGTAGACATTAAAACAGTGGCTGTCTGGTGATTCAGTAAAAGAAATACCAAATATTGAGCCCTTAGTCCTCTTCTCCTACTTGGTTCCCAAAGTACCAGCAGCCAGGATTTCCAAACAGAGAAAAAAGAGTAAAAAAGAAAAGAAACAGATCAAAGAATTCAAGACAATTTCCTAGAAACATGAGTTTCCAGACTGAAAAGGTCCACTGAGTACCCAACACAAGGCACAATATTATGAAATTTCAGCACACCAGCCCTGCAGTCCTAGGTCCTTTCTAAACTCTGTGATAACAAACAGGGGTCTAGGCTGGATGCAGTGGCTCATGCCTGTAATACCAGCACTTTGGAAGACCGAGGTGGGTGGATTGCTTGAGCTCAGGAGTTCGAGGCCAGCCTGGGCAACGCAGCGAGACCTCTGTCTCAATTTAAAAAATAAATAACTAAAAAAACAAAAAACACAGGTCTAACATAACCAAGACTACTTACTAGCAATACTACTTAAATAATAATCATTTTTCAAATTTACAACTACAGAACCCTGTATCACGTTAGTATCACCTGAAAAGGAGATTTAAAATTTGAGAAACCCAGGGTGAATTTCTTTCTTTGCAGGTTATCATAGTGTCTTTAACATGTTAATGTATACTGCAAATCTCTAAGAAGGAGCATTTTCCAAACCTCCTCATCCTCCTGGATGGAGTGCCTCACGCCTGTAATCCCAATACTTGGGGAGGCTGAGGCAGATGGATCACTTGAGCCTGCGTTCTAGACCAGCCCAGGCAACATGGCAAAACCCTGTCTCTACAAAAAAAAGTAATAAAGTAAAAAATATGAATAATAAATACAAGAGTTAAAATTCCTCATCCAAGCAACTTTTTAGAAACAGGGTCTCACTGTCCGGTGGCGTGATTATGGCTCCCTGCAGCCTTAAGCGATTCTCCTGCCTCAGACTCCTGAGTTAGCTAGGCACTACCATGCCTAGCTAACTTTTTTGTAGAGACAGGGTCTCACTACGTTGCCCAGGTTGGTCTTGAACTCCCGGCCTCAGCCTCCCAAAGTGCTGGGATTACAGGTATCAGCCACTGCACTCAACCAAAAAATATTTTTACCTCAAAGGTCCCATAGAACGCTCTGAGATATTCTCCCTTAGATTAAAACAGCTTCTCTCACCTAAAGATCTCTACTGCCTTAATCCTGCTAGCATCCTTGAGAAGAAGATAAAAGGCCAGAAAAACACATTTTTTGAGAGAGAAGTCCTTGGGCTCAAAAATCTCAGAACATACTGATTCATACTTCAAAACACCTTACTAGAGTCCAAGTCACTTTTTGGATTCAGACAGTAAGAATTATGTAATCCATCCTGTTTCTCTTTTCATGACAACTTGGAAGAACAGAGTTCAATCAGAGTAAATTATCCTCAGTCTAGGTTTCTGTGATAAACAGCCCCTCATCCTCTGATGCTCTCAAACCTCTACTAACCATCATAATGGCTTTTATCATAAGTTTATTCTTCAGAAAGCACTTAATAATGAAATAAATTACCCAGATAGTACTGTGCTGCTGCCCGGTTGGTATAAAGAACAGCATTCAAATCAGGATCTGCACATTTCTTCTTTAATCCTTCAGTGTAGGAAATCACAGCTTTCTTGTAGTCTTTTTCTTTAAAGTAATCATTGCCCTCATCTTTATAGGTCTTGGCCTGTTCTGCAAACAAGAGAAAAAATAATCACTATTCCACACTTTTTAAAATGCTTCTTTTCCATGCTTTTTAAAAGGCTCATTAAAAATAGATTCTAAATCATGCAATAATGTACCATATGATACACCAAAGTGAAGAAACCAATAGGGAAAGGAAATTCAATGTTATGATAAAAATGGGTATCAACATGGACAAAGTCACACGAATTAAATGCTAATTCCAAATATCTTACAAGGTAGATTACTAAGTGCTTTCCCAAAAAAAGAAGCATAAAGGAAAAATGTATACTCATCCTAGCTATTGAAAAAAAGAATTTCAATCACTGAAGAAATCAGTGAGGGGCAGGGGGATTGATTATACTTCTGCTTTTGCTCATGCTGTTTATTCTGTGGAGTGCAAATTCCCCTCCTCACCCTAGTAAAAGCCTACAAAATTAGAAAGGGTCAGCTCAAATTTCCTATCTACTGTGAATCCACTCCTGCCCCTTAAAGTCTTCCAACAGGACCCATTACAGCTGTAGTATAACACTTACATGTTGACATTTATAGCACAAGTTTGTCTTGATTCTTTAAAACAATGGGCTTCTCACTGATCCTGACCTTGAAGGGTGGAACTGTGTCTTATTGATCCCTGTATCCCCAATCCCTACCACTTAGTAGGTATCAAAGAAGTCTGCTGGAATGAATAGTGACAAGTTAGCTCAGGCTAACTACTTCTTCTAATCAGTCAGAACCCTTCTAACCCACACTTTATTTCAATTCAATGTAAACACAAAACAAATATTAGTCATGTTAAGATACCTTCTAGAGAACGATCTTCATCAAAAATAATTGACTGGAGACAAGCCAAGTCAGGATTCTCCCTGGGGTCAATTTCTGATGGTGCTTTCTTCATAAATAGGGGGACCTTTTCAAATTCCTGGACATGATTAAGAATGAACTACATGAAAAAGCTTTTCTACTGAACAGATCCAATTCCATGACTCAAAGTTTTTTCACTCATCATGATTTTCAAATCATCACAGTTAGCTGTATCCATTCAGGCCTCCGCTTCCCTTCTGTAAAATGGGAGTGGGGTGTAATGATCTCCAATGATTGTTTTAGTTCTCACATTCTACAAGAGCGGCAGGAATTACCATTAATTAAGCGCCCTTATGTTCTTGGCACTTTACCAACTGTGTCTCATTTCATCTTTGCTATTGGTGCTACAGTTCGGGCAATTTTACGGATGAGGAAACAGGCTCAGAGAAGTAAAGTAACTGATCCATATCAGAGCCAGTAAGTGTGGTTCTTAAACGTACTGACAGCTTAAGAAGCAACTCAAAACCTCGAGGCCAATTTTCAATACTCAACTAGAAACCAGCCATCCGCTGGCAGCGCGAGGGATCTGGGATTGAGAGAGGCGCCCCCAAGCCCGGGTGCCCCACGAGTCCTGACGACGCCCCTACACACGTGCGGAGACCCCAGGACCGCCCACCTCCTCCCACTGGTCCTCATGAAAGCCGCCACGGTAAGGCTGGCTCTGGAACTTGTCCAGGAACGAGTCCATGACGTCGTCTGAGGTGGGGTCCTGCTCACGTTGCTCCATCGCTGATGCCCTGTCCTCTAGCCGGGGTCCCTGAGCCGTGAAGCAAGGAGCTCCTTCCGGCGGCGCAGGTCCCCTTCCCTCAATCCTCCCGGCTGCGCAGGCCAGCGCGCCTTGGGTTCCGCCGGCCTGGGGGCGTGGCAGGGCGTGGCCGAGGCCGATACGCTCCTCCCCCGGCCCGCCTCCTCAGCGGTGCCTGGCCTAGCCCGACCCGAATGCTTTTGGGGTAAGCCCCAATGACTGCGTAAGCTCGAATCACCGTAGCTCCCGTCTCACTTCATTCATTTGTTCGTCCGTCAGTCAACACATACTTAACTTAGCTCTTTCTGCGCTTCCGGCCTTTTCTAGAGGCTGGCTATACAGTGGTGGGTAGAGCAGATGAAATCCCTGCCCTCTAGGAATTGCTAAGGCAGCGAGAAGGAAAGGACAATAAATAGATGAGATGTAAGAGTTTGTCAGGGGTAGCAAGAGCTATTGGGGAAAAATTTTAAACAGGGCAGGCAGACATTCTGCCAGAGGCCTGGGAATGACCCATGGAAGGAACAGAGAATAGGCCAGAATTCAGGAGGGTCTTCTGTGCTTAAGGAACAGCAAGGAGGCCAGTGGGGCCGACGCAGAGTGAGGAAGGGGATGAGGAGATGATGAAGTGGGAGGATAAAAGGGCTGTGCTATGAGGATTTGGCTATTTCCTAAGAGTGGGATGGGACCTTTTGGAGAGTTTTGAGGAAAGGAGAGACTGATCAGACTTCTGTCTCTGAACTTAGCCACACCTAACCCCCCACAGCTTAGATGGAAACAGGGTCTCCAGTCCAGGTGCTGCAGGCCTGGTGAGGGAGCCGCTGTGGCTTCCCGCAGCCCCTACTGGCCAGCAAATGGCTGCAGATCCCTGCACCACGCCTACAGCCTTGGGGAGCTCCTAGCTTGGTCTGGAACGAAAAGCAGACAGGAAGCACACCAATCTAACTGGCATTGGGTCACAGGTCTGCTCAGTGAAGGCACAGAGGGGTGGGATTCAAGGTGATGCAGAGCTCAGATCAGAGCTGAGGAAGATCTCTGCAGATGGATAGAGGACTGGGCATTTTAGGCAGTGGGAGCTCATATGTGGAGAGAGGCATGGAGATGTGCACCTGCCTGCCATGCTGTGTATTACAGCAAGTGTTCCAGAGGTGTGGCCAGTAGGTGGGTAGGGGCCAGAAGGCCTGCCTGCCTTACTAGCCTTGGTCCTACAAGATAGTGAGCCACTGAAACGACCTAAGAGGAGCGAGGGCTGTGAGCACATTTGTCTTAGGAAGGCCTGGGCTGCCAGGTGAGGCATTGATGGGGGGAGGTTGGTTAAGAGATTGACAAGGAGGATGCTGGTAAGAGATCAAGGGAAAGGAGAAATCTGAAGCCCAGCAGTGAAGCTGGCAGAGTGGTCATTCTTTGATACAGGCATAGAGACAGCAGGGCTAAGGAAGATGCCTGGGGACCATGAGCCTTCCAGAGCTGGGACTTTATATTTTCCCTTCTGAGTTTCCCACACCCAGCAGAATACTTGGACCTAGCACTCTTTTCTCCAAATTCAAACCTCCTTTTCCACACTTCCTCCTCCAGCCCTGCTCCCTAACCCTGGTTCCCTCCCTTATTCTCCTCTTCATCATCTTTTCCTTTACTGAGTGCAGAGCCTACAGAGTCTTTTTGCTTTCTTTGTTTTTTCCCATTTGATTTCTGTAAGAACATGATGAGGTACGAACCCATTTTATAGGTAACAATAGGGAAAGCTAACAAAAAGGAAGTGACTTGCCCAGCACTCTCTGAACCTTCCTACTCAAAACTACTTAGGGGCCTTGGCCAAAAACTGAGCTGATCAGCCTCTGCTAATCGTAAGCAGCAAACATTTATTTCGCACAGTTGTGGATGCTGGGAAGTCCAGGATCAAGACCTGGCAGATTCAGTGTCTGGTGAGGGCCTGTTTTCTGGTTCACAGACACCATCTTTTCACAGTGTCTTCCCATGGTGCAAGCGCTCTGAAGGCTCTTTTATAAGGGCACTAATCCCATTCACTAATCCCTAATCCCCTCTCAAAGGCCCCCCACCTCCTAATTTCACCACTTTGGGAGTTCGGATTTCATATCAATTCAAGAGGACACAGTATTCAGACCACAGCAGCAGCTACCTGCCCTGTGGATATCTCCACTAGCTTCCTGCACAGTCCCTCAAACTTACTATGCCCAGCTTGAACTCATCCCCTTCCCCCACAGCCTGCTCCTGGTGCTGGATTCACCACTCAGTGTGGGCTCCATTGGCTCAGTCATCCACCCAGAAACCCTTGTGTCAAACTCAGTGCCTCCCTCTCCCTCCTCCATTCTGTCAGCCACTAGGTTCTGCAGTCCCCTTCTTCAGTCTCCTGCAGGGCTGGCTGCCCTCTCCATTTTGTCCTGCAGGGTCAGGCCACTGTTGTCCCAGCAGTTTCTGCTGACGGTACTCTTGTCCACCCTGCCATCCAGCCCTCTCACTCCACGACATAGTGAGCTTCTTCTGCCTCCTTTTTAATTTATTCCCTTTTATCCCCCAAAGCCCTCCTCCTTACCCTAATCAATCATTCTAGCATCTTTTGTTAGCATTTTTGGTTTTTTTTGTTTTATAGAGATGGGGTCTCACTATGTTACCCAGGCTGGTCTCAAACTCCTGGCCTCAAGTGATCCTCCCACCTCAGCCTCCCAAAGTGTTGAGATTACAGGTGTGAGTCACCATACCTGGCCTCTAGTGTGTTCACTGTGTCTTCTCAGTTTCTAAGTATTCTTGCAAAATGTAAATGCTTTTGTATTACACTCTTTTTTTCTTCCTTTTTTTTTTTTTTGAGATAGAGTTTCATTCTTGATGCCCAGGCAGGAGTGCAATGGCATGATCTTGGCTCACTGCCACCTCTGCCTCCTGGGTTCAAGTGATTCTCCTTCCCCAGCCTCCCAAGTAGCTGGGATTATAGGCATGCGCCACCACACCCAGCTCATTTTATATTTTTAGTAGAGACAGGGTTTCACCATGTTGGTCAGGCTGGTCTTGAACTCCTGACACAGATGATCCACCTACAGCAGCCTTCCAAAATGCTGGAGTTACAGGAGTGAGCCACTGCACCATGAGTGGAAATATGTACCCATGAATGGAACTGCTTAGTCATGGGTATGCATGAACTTAAGACTGAAGTGACTGAATAATGACAGATCCCTACAGAGTCCAGAAGAGCTGCACCAATCTACCATCCCATCAGCAGTGTCCGAGGGTTCCTGCATCCCCAGGAGAAGGCGCCTTCTAAAACATGCATCTGCCTACATCTGTCCCCTGCTTAGCATCCCACAGTGCCTTCCCACTCCTCTCTGGATGATGTCTCCCTCCTTAACACAGCCTCTAAGGCTTCTGTGGCTCCAGCCTGAACTCCTCGCCCCTCTGTCTCTAGGCTCCGTGCACTACAGGTCTGTAGTTGTTCCTTGGTCTGGTGTGTCCTGCTCCCTTCCAGACATGCTCTTTCCAAACCCCCTACAGGGGAGTTTCTTCCCTGGGAAGCCTTATCTGACACCTTAACTAACCCCCTGCTCATCTATGTACCTCCTCTGGACACGCCATGCTGACCTGCTGTGCTGTTGGTGTCTTTATATGTTTCTGATACTTCCATTAGACCAAGTTTCTCAACTGTGGCACTTTCGACAATTGGGATGGGGAACTCCTTGTTGAAGGACTGTCCTGAGCATAGGAGGATGTTTAGCAGCATCCCTGGCCACTACCCATCAGATGATAATAGCACACCCCCAGCCCCCACAAGTTGTAACAGCCAGAAACGTCTCCAGACACTGTTAAATATTACCTGGGGATCAAAATCACCCCTGGCTGACAACCACGGCATCAGCCTATGAACTGCTAGGGCCTGGCCTGGCGCTGGGTCTTGTTCATGTGTGTATCATGGCACCCAGAGCGGGGCTGGCCCAGGTTAGGTACTCAGTAAATGCTGCGAGAATCTGTGGTGGCCCCTTACTGGGCAAAGACCCAAGGGCAGGACTCAGAATTCAGGGTTTGGGGATATGCATGATGTCGTGGGGCTGTGGCTGTCTCTTCTTTCTCTTTTTTTCCTTTCCCCGAAGGCCACCCAAAACATCATCTCCTTTTGTTCTTATAATGTGGGCCAGGAGAAACTGAGACATCCAGCAGACTTACTGTATAGCCTTGGGGAAGCCACTTCACCCCTCTGGGCCTCTGCTTCCTCACCTAGAAAATGTGGGCAGAACAGCCTACATGGGTCAATAGGTATTGACTGAGCTGACAAACGCCTCTCAAAGACTGTCACACCAAGTGATGGCTGCTCCAGAGCCTGGGGATGTCCCAAGAGGAAACCATCAGGACAGAGAGTAAACCACATAACATTTATAGGGAGCACGGCTGGGGCTCAACCGCCCTGAGGAGGGCTGGGGGCTTAGGGACGTCACTGCTTCAAGGACATCTTCCAGGAGCCCAGTGCCTGCATGATCCAGGAGCGCCGCTGGTGGGAAGTGGGCAGGTTCTCACAGCTGGGGCTCCAACGGTGTGTGGTGGTTGGGTCACACACCCCCAAGTCCCCGTGCGGCAGCCAGGAGTTCCGCCAGGAGGCCAGGAGGTGGTCCTGAGCCTGGGCTGCATAGATGCACACTGATGCTTCTGGGTCATGTCTCAAGTTTTCCAGAGCTGCGTCATGGGGAAGGGAGACACCTCCTGTTAAGACCTACGTGGGTCTCATACCTAATCCTTCTCATCTCCATGCCTTGGTTTAGACACCCTCTGCTTGGCATCCCCTCATCTCGCTTTCCTCCCAGCCCCTCAAATTATTCACATTTTTCAGAGCTCGAATCAAAACCTGCCTCCTCCAGGAAGTCTTTCTGGCTTTCATCAGATTCCGTAGTTACAAAATGAATCAGTTCCCACTTAAGAGTCTGAACTATTCACCCTGCACTAAATGGCTTTCAGTCTAGCTTTTGAGCCTCATTTCCTTAATGAGATTGTGAGCTTCCCTAGGGTGGGGCTGTTGTTCTGCCTCTTGGTAACCTGGTGGTACTTAATGCTATACTCACCCTGGATTAAAAACTAGTAAAATTGGCTGGGCGCAGTGGCTCGTGTCTGTAATCCTAGTACTTTGGGACAGAGGCAGGCAGGTCACATGAGGTCAGGTATTCAAGACCGCCTGGCCAACATGGTGAAACCCTGTTGCTACTGAAAATACAAAAATTCCCTGGGTGCAATGGTGTGTAGTGTACCAGCTACTTGGGAGGCTGAGGCAGGAGAATCGCTTGAACCCAGGAGGCAGAGGTTACAGTGAGCCGAGATCATGCCACTGCACTCCAGCCTGGATGACAGAGTTAGACTCCATCTCAAAACAAACAAAACACTAGTACAAGTGAACTGAGTTGAAGACTCTTGTCTTGGGACATCTCCCTTCCCTTTCCCTGTTACCGCCTGTGATCCTACTCACGCTCTCACTGCCCCCTGAAATCTCACCAACATGGGGCATGACTTACCAGCTTTCACTTCATTCAGACGATCTTCTGTCATTCTGCTCTCCATGCAGGGGACCAGGGACCCTTGAGCATAATCCAAGAAGTGAGTGCATTTGTCTTCTGACTTCGACCCCACCCCACCCCATCCTTGGACCAGAGCCCCTCAGAGCTTTTCCCATTATCTATCAGCCCTACACATAGGACATGAAACTTCATCTGGACCCTGGGACTGATTCCCCAAGAGGAGTCCTGGGAAGGATGGCTGGTCCAGAGGGCAGGATGGCACCAGGATAGGGGAAGACCATTCTAAAAGCCTGGCACCCAAAGGGAGGCATCCACACAGGTGCTGGAAGGGCTGAAACAAACTGGAGAGCAGGCAGAGCCCTGGCAGCAGGATGAGTTATGCCAGGGCAGGTTACCTATGAACATGACTGAGCACTTCCGGAGGGAGGCCCGTGAGTTCTTGGCATACTCCAGGCTCTGGCTGAGGAATACGAAGGCACTGTCTTGGTGGGTGTTCACCTAGGACAAAGAGAAACCCCAAAAGTGCTGGACCATTGGAGGAACTAATTGCCCATCCACCCTTCTTGAAGCAAGGAATGGTGACCCTTGTCCCCTGCCTCCTAAACACATCTGCTCCCTCAGCATGAGCCTCCCAGAGGCCAGGGCTTGTCTCTTCTTCGCTGATTACAACAATCACATCGATGATCTTCCTGCCTTGGGTGTCTCCTCTTCCAATTTATCCCCCTGCTGCAACCAGAGGGAAAGTTCTAAAATGCAGATCCAGCCAGAGATGGGAATGGACACGGCACATGAGGGACATAGGTAAGGAGACAGGTTGACCAGGGTGAAGGATTCAAGGTATAGAGCAATGGGGATAAACTGGAGAATTAGGGGGTCTTAAAAGCCAGACAGAAATAGGGCTTACTTGTGCATTAGGAAACAGGAAGGCAACATTTATTCATTCCTAATAGGACAGTGAGAAAGCCATGTCTTGGGTAAGATAGTCTGACAGTGGGAGTCAGGATGGATTTGACAGGTAGAAAGTGGGAGACAGTTGTCCAGCTAAGGAGCCATTGAGGGAGATGATGAGAAATCTGATCTGATCACTCTCCTGTTGATGACCTACATATATCAAGGTCTAAGCTCCTAGGCCTGTCATGCAAAGCTTCATGATCATGTTCTGGGTCTGACCTTCCTTCCAAGTCTCAGCTCCTTCCACTGACTCCACCTCTCGTACCCACCATGCTGCACTCCAAGGACATGGCCAGCTATCCCCAGATCTGCACCTTCTACAAGAAATTCTTCCTATTTGGAGTGCCCTTCCCACTCTTCTTCACCTCATAAATTCCCTCATCCTTTGAGCCTCAGTTCAGATGCCACCTCCTCCATGAAGCCTTCCACAGCCCTTAGACAGAGCTCCATCCCCCCCACCCTTGATGCTTCTAGCAGATCTTGCTCATCCTTTGTCGTGACACCTATGACACTGTGTTGTAATTATTTATACTTATCTCCCTTCACTGTATCTGGAGCTCCCCCAAGAGAAGGGGCCATTTCACTCAGCTCAGAGTCTCAGCACCCTGGACAGGGCCTGGCTTGCAGCAGGTGCCCAAAAAATGCCAGATAAATGAACAAATGGATGAATAGGTTACCAGCGCCTTCTTAAAGCTTAGCCTGGAGGTTGACCTTTAAATGAACAAAGCTTTTGATGGCCTGAAGAGCAAAGAACAAACTGAAGACCCAGAGGGGTTTAATGTGGAGGTCACAAGCTGGCAGCCATGGGGCCACAGTATCTTGCAGAGCAATCATAAGCACAGTGTTTAAAATGAGCTATGTTGAGTGCTAATTTATGTCTTATAAAAATGTAGATTTCTGGGCAGGTGTGGTGGCTCACGCCTGTAATCCCAGCACTTTGGGAGGCCAAGGCGGGTGGATCACCTGAGGTCAGGAGTTTGAGACCACCGGTCTGGCCAACATGACAAAACTCTGTCTCTACTAAAAATACAAAAAAATTAGCTGTATGTGTTGGTGCCTCAGGAGGATGAGGCAGGAGAATCGCTTGAACCCAGAAGGCAGAGGTTGCAATGAGCCAAGATCGCACCACTGCACTCCAGCCTGAGTAACAGAGTGAGACTCCATCTCAAAAAATATATGGTTTCTAGCTTTTCTTGTGAAAACAGAGGACCTGGCAAGAGAGGGGCCTGCACGGTGAGCTTGAGCTCTCCCCTCTACCTTCACCGGGGCCTGAGCTCCAGGTTGCTCAAGGACTACCACTTCCACACTGCTCACAACTATCTGCCTGGTCACTGGCCACTGTCAGCATTTGAACTAATGGCCAAGCACTTCCTCTAGACCTCTTTTTCCCACTGGAATGTGATGGTAATATCATTAGACCCTCAATTGCAGACGCTCTGAGCATTACTGATAACGGTGGTGGCCAAGAGCTTTTCTCAGTCCAGTGACAGTCTGTGACTTTGTATATTTATGTTAGATTGATGTGGGGAGAAATGGACTCCTCACTCAGATGTCCCTTCACACGGGAGGGATTTATTCCTCCAGCTCTGAGCGGAGAATGGCCTGGCCCAAAGCCAAGCCCTTCCCAGGGTGACTGGCATCCAGTGACAGAGGATCACAGGAGTGTAAAGACCCGACCCCTGGGCCAAATCTGGGAATCTCATGGCAGTGTTGGCTGAGACTTCCGCTGAAGCTGCATTGCAAGTTGACTCCTCCCTTTGATACTCCTGTTCCTTCTCCTCCCTCCCATGGGTATGGGTCCCAATATGCTCACCCCTTCGTATGCTTACTGCTGCTCACGACAACAGGGAAGTAGATTGAGACTGTGGGCAAAGCCTCCCAAATGTCACGTGGAGCTGCAGAGCTGGATCCTGCAGAGCTGTGCTTCACTCTGTGTGTGTGTGTGTGTGTGTGTGTGTGTGTGTGTGTGTGTGTTGGTTAAATAAGTTTGGGAAACCATTATATAAACAACCATGAACATATTTCCTCAGCACCAAACATCTCAGAGCCTTTAATAAGCAGGTGTCGTTGTGAATCCCCAAGAGGAAGATGACAGTGCAGTATTTCCCAAACTTACTTGTCTTCAAACTTCTTTTCCTCCCTCTGGGGCATATTTTATGAGACTGGTGTTACAGGGAATACACTCTGGGAACTGATGTTGTATAAAAGGAGCCGGTGCAGCCCTTGGAGCAGGGATATGATACAGGCAGACTTGTGTTTTAACAAGACCATTCTGGTGGCCTGGGTGGGAAATGGATTGGAGGGGATGATGTTAAAGGCTGGGAGACCCCTTGGGTGGCTGGACCAATAGCCCAACAAAGGGGTGTTCGTGAGCCTTTGGTCTCCCCCAGTCACCCATTGCCCCTGAATTAAGGACAATGATGGCGGCGGGGTGGGAGAGAAAAGCAGATTCCAAGATACTCGGGTTATTTAAGATTGATCAAATGTGGAGGGTGAGGGAGACGAAGGAGTTCAAGATGATTCTAGGTTTCTGCCTGGAGGATCTAGAGGGAAAGGGAGGAATTGAAAGGAAAAGGTGCAGGCTCAAAAGAGACAAACTGAGCTTGAAGTGCCAGTGATTATCGTGGTAGGTGTGCAGGAAGCCACTGAACAGGGGACACTAGAAGTCAGGAGAGAAGCCAGAGGTAGAAATGAACATTCCAGAGCCAACAGCTTGTAGTTGGTCATGGAAACAGGATGCTGGTGGAAAAAGAGGGAAGAGAGACACAGAGTTCCCCACCTCTGCCACGCTTGTAAGCAACCACTGTACTCCCTGGAGCACTCACAAGGTACTTGCAAATTTTGGCCACGGTCTGTGGCTGGTTGTCCCAGGGCTTCCGGCTGTACGCTCTTTTTGGCAACTCCCAAGCCATGAAGCAAGAACAGCGGAACAGGGTCTTCACACATTTCTGGGAGTCAACAGGAAGAAAGTATCAGAACTGTGGACAGCCGGACTGTGGTCCAGAAAAAGGGATTTTGAAAAATTAATTTCTATTTGAAATGGTATGAGTGAAGCTGACCATTTTTAATTTTTAAAATTACTATTATTTTCTTTTTCTCTGGCCCTTGATTTAGGACCTTTTTCTTTTTTTATACATCAGCTATGGCCAGAAGCTGGCCATATTGAGGAAGAATCCTGATGTGGGCACCTTTGGAAAACAGACCTGGTGGGACATAAATAACTGTCCCCAGGATTGTTTACAATTCTGGCGTGGTTAACGTAAAGGGAGGTGCGCCCACAGGGTGCGAGGGAAAGGTAGAGGGCCCAGGGCCCATGCACACTCACCTGGCTCACCTTGGCATTGCCCTCCTGCATGGTCAGCAGTAAGGGCACCAAGGTGCTGACCAGCTGCTCCTCCACGGCCTGGGTGCGTGGTGCCCGGAGCTTCTGGACCACCTTCCCATACAGGTTGATGCAGGAGGAGCGCACGTCCTCTCGTGACTGGGGGAGACCAAAGGCTCAGAGAGGGTCCCTCCTCTAGGAGGCCACTCAGTACAGCTGATCCAGAGCTATTGTTCCCCTCATGCAAGACTAGGTCTGGAGCTCTCCACACTCTTCCCAGCCAGGCCCCCACTAACCTAAAAGGCACCTGAGTGCTAAGTAGGAAAATGCCTCCCTCCCCTCCTCTGCTAGGACTGTTTAAAAAAAAACTGGCCAGCTGCTGTGGCTCATGCCTATAATCCCAGCACTTTGGAAGGCCAAGGCGGGAGGATCATGTGAGTCCAGGAGTTCAAGACTAGCTTGGGCAACATAGGGAGACCCCCATCTCTACAAAAAATACAAAATTAGCTGGGCATGGCGGTTCATGCCCACAGTCCCAGCTACTAAAGAGGCTGAGGTGGGAAAATTGCTTGAGCCAGGGAGGTCGAGCTGGGATTTTGCCACTGTACTCCAGCCTGGGTGACAGAGCAAGATCCTGTCTCAAAAAAAAAAAAAAATCCCCCTCTAGATGAACTAGTCACAATAAAATGACCCTCTCTTGGGAGACTTGATTATGAAAGAAGCGCTTCCTCCATCAGAACCAGTTAGAATAAGGAAACTACAAAAAGATGTGTACCTTTTTGTACAGACAAAGTGCCTCCCCGTGGGCTGTCCCAACCCTGCCCAGGTCCCAATGGGGACATAGGAGGCATTGCAGCCACTGAGGGAGTAGAGGACCCCTCTCGATCCCTCCCGCGCCTTCACTCTGTGGGATCCTCACGTCGCTGAAGAGCAGCAGCAGGATCTGCAGCATCTCCACATAGACCGTGCTGTCCATCAGCTTCCGGTCCCACCCCTTGAAGACAGCCTTGAGGTTGTGGACCGCTTCCACCACCAGCATCCCATCCACATTCTTCAGCCCCTTCACCATGGAGGGCAGGAGGGCCTGCACCTTGGCAGTCTGTGGGACAGGAGCATTTGGGATGGGGCTCCTACCTGTGCTAGCAAGTAGGAAGAGACCCAGCCTCTGCTCCACTGAAATGAACTGGGTGGCCCAATCCCCACCCCGAGGCCTTGGCCTATTCCACCGGCCTGGAATACCCTCACCCAACCTCTTGCTGCTCCTCGAAGCCCTCTTTGGCCTGACTGCCTCCTTAGCCAGGACCCTGAAGCCCTTTGCTGTCTACCCTCTTCCTTGGCTCTAGGTAAATGCCATGCTGGGTTGTTAGCTTTGAGTCTACGTCCTGTCCTTTCATAGCAGCCACATCATGAGCTGCAATGGTGGCTGGTAGAGAAAAACAACGCACTTCTGAAAATGCTAATGATGCACCGACAATCTGGGCCTCAGTTTCCTGATCTGTAAAAGAGGAATACTTGGCTGGGCGTGTTGGCTCATGCCTGTAGTCCCAGCATTTTGGGAGGCCAAGGCAGGTTGATCACCTGATGTCGGGAGTTCAAGACCAGCCTGACCAACATGAAGAAACCCTTTCTCTACAAAAAATACAAAAAATTAGCTGGGTCTGGGGCACATGCCTGTAATCCCAGCTACTTGGGAGGCTGAGGCAGGAGAATCACTTGAACCCGGGGAGGTTGTGGTGAGCCGAGATCGCTCCATTGCATGCCAGCCTGGGAAACAAGAGCAAAATACCATCTCAAAAACAAAAGGAGCACTTGTGCCACCCTTTGCCCTTCCTATACATACTGCCTTTAGAATCATTGTGAAAAACCTAGATTAGAAATTATTCAAAAGGAATAAAGTATATAGATTTTTTTAAGGAATATATTTTACAGATGGGGCAACTGAGGCTGAGCTAGAAATGGTCTCTGATTCCAGCTGCAGGCTTCTGAGGGAATATGACGGACAAACTCTGTTCTTTCTCCAGCCCAGTACCTGGCTGGGCCAGGCTTTCCTCTGCCTCCCACTCACCTTATCAGTCCTGCGTGCCAGGATGCCCAGGCCTCGGATGGACAGCACCTTCATGATGGGGTCACGGTGGCTCAGGCCTTCTGCCATCCGCCCCAGAGAGTACTCCTCGGGGATCCGGCGCACCTGCTCCATCTGGAGGAGCTGTGGGAGCAAAGGGTCATTACTCCCGAGGCTGAGGGGGGCAGGGCAGGCCCCGGCTTCCCATGTACTGGGAGTGCACATTGGATACCCAGGCTCAGCTCTGCCTGGAGCTTCAGACTTGGAAAACTGACAACCAAAAGATTGCTAGAAGTCTCTGTCTGATGTCCATCAGCACCACATGGCAAAGCCGAGTGTGTCACTCTCCAGCTCCGAGCCCCTGTGACTCCCTGTTGTTGCCTTTCCCATCGGCCCTGCCTGCCCCGTGCCTCATTTCACAGCAGCATGCCCACCCTCCAGCCCACACCCTCACCACCAGCCAGCCAGCTTCCAACCACGCTGTCCCATTCCCTGAATCACTCAGGCTGTTCCACCCTTTCTGTGCTAGCAAAATGCCCTTCTGCTGGGATGCCCACCTCTACTCTGACCCCTCCACCTCCCAGGGCTCCATCCAAAACTCAGAGCCTTCAAGCTAGTCTTGACTTTGCCCCTGGCCTCATTTAGGCTGACTGCCTCCTTCCCTGGGCCCCTCAGTGCCCTGGACTTCCTCCTGAGGCGACACCTGGAAACCTTCCGTGCCTCCATCCACCTTCCCTATCCAGCAGGGGGCTTCCCCAGGACAAAACCTGAATTGTTCCTCCTCGGGTCCCTGTTAACTAACATTAACTCTGGTGTGGAATATGTGTTCAGGGGTTGCATGCTGCATGAGTTCAGGTCCAACAGGAAACTTGGCTCAGGCCCGGTGTGGTGGCATGTGCCTGCAATCCCAGCTACTCTGGAGGCTGAAGTGGGTGGGTCACTTGAGGTCTGGAGTTTGAGACCAGCCTGGGCAACATAGTGAAACCCACATCTCTACTAAAAACACAAAAATTAGCCAGGCATGGTGGCACACACCCCAGCTACCTGGGAGTCTGAGGCAGGAGAATCACTTGAAACCAGGAGGTAGAGGTTGCAGTGAGCCAAGATCACACCACTGCCCTCCAGCCTGGGCGACAGAGAGAGACTTCACCCCAAAAAAGAAAGAAAGAAAAAGAGACCAGTAGAGGTGGCTCACACCTGTAATCCCAGCACTTTGAGGGGCTGAGGTGGGTGGATCACCTGAAATCAGGAGTTCAAGACCAGCCCAGCCAACATGGGGAAACCCCGTCTCTACTAAAACTACAAAAATTAGCCCAGCATGGTGGCACGTGCCTGTAATTCCAGCCACTCAGGAGGCTGAGGCATGAGAATCACTTGAACCCGGGAGGTGGAGGTTGCAGTGAGCCGAGATGGCGCCATTGCACTCCAGCCTGGTGACAGAGCAGGACTCCATCACAAAAAAAGAAAAGAAACTTGGCTCCTTTCCTCCTTAGGAGTACCCTCCTCCTATAGTCCCCGTGGCAGGGGTAGCACTACCAGCACCCCCATCATCCAAGCTGCACACCGGCCTCACCCTCATCCCCCTCCTCTCCCTCACCACCCTCCCCACCTACAGCAGCCAACAGGTCTTGGATGGCTGCTGGGGTCCCCTCATAAACACTTCTCCCCTCTGTGCCCTTGCCTGACATCTCCTGTGACTGTGGAGCCCATGTGTCTGCATGTGGGAGGAAAGAGCTAGAGAGAGGCAGAGCTGGAGGAGAGGCAGGACAGGTCACCAGGGCAGGAGGCGGAAAAGGAGGGGCTCCACCCATCCCCCACCCTCCACCCATTTACACCACCAATATTCAGGCCTGCTGTACACCGCCTCTGGGCTGGGCACTGGAGACACAGAAAACAGTCACAGAACTCTAAAGGCAATTTAACTGACTCACAGAGAGCACTTCCTATGTGCCAGGCACTGTTCTAAGAGGAGTCCGAGGAATGCTGGGGACAAGTTAAACCTAGAGTCCCTGACCTTGCAGTGGACACGGGAATGCCCCATAAGGTCTGGCAAGATCCAGCCTTCCCCGTCTCCCTCAAGAACCTGTGTGGCTGCCACTCACAGACTTAGAATACCTCTCCCAAGAGGCTGACCAAAATAAAGGACCATGTCAGGCAGGCTTGTTCTGAATTTCTCTGGACTCTCTGAGCTCTGTGACCTTGAAAAAATACGCCTTAACTCACCTAAGCATGAGTGTCACGATTCCTTCTCTGCGGAGTTGCTGTGCGGATTAGTGAGATAACATTTGAAAGCCTGGAAGAAATGGAGCTTTCCCTTTCTTTTTCCCTCACCATGGTCAGGGAAATTGGAGTTAGAACTGGGTGGAGCTGGGGCTGGAACCCAGGACTCCCAATTCCAAGGCCAGGTTTGTTCTCCCCGGAGGTGACACATTTTGCTGGTACCTGCAGGGCCAGGCAGTATTTATTCAGGCACTCATTCATCCATCCCATTCCCACTTCTTGGGGCCCTCCTAAAGCTGGACCTGGGAATGCAATGCCAACATGACATGGTCCCTTCTCCCAACTCACAGCTCACCTGGAGAGGCAGAAAAGATGACAAAAGTACCTAGGATGCCCATGCTGCCTCCTGTTCATTTGGCGAACTTTACTTACCTGTTAAGGCTCAGCTTAAATGTCACCTCCTCCAGGAAGCCTTCCTTAACTTTCACACTATCAAAGCAGACAGTGAGCCTCTTGCCTCTAAGCCTCACTATACAGGCCCTGGTGATAGCGCAGACCTGCCTCATGACAACCATCAGGTCACAAGAACTACGCAAGCCAAAAAGCGGGTTTTACACTGTCAGTCAGCAGACAAATGGATAAACAAAATGTGTCATGTACATGCAATGAAATATTATTCAGCCTTAAAAAGTAAAGAAATTTTCGCCAGGCATGTCAGCTCACACCTGTAATCCCAGCACTTTGGGAGGCCAAGGCGGGCAGATCATTTGAGGTAAGGAGTTCAAGACCAACCTGGCCAACATGTGGAAACCCCACCTCTACTAAAAATATGAAAATTAGCCAAACATGGTGGCACTTGCCTGTACCCCAGCTACTCGGGAGGCTGAGACAGAAGAATTGCTTGAATCTGGGAGGTGGAAGTTACAGTGAGCTGAGATCGCGCCACTGCACTCCAGCCTGAGCAACAGAGCAAGATTCCATCTCAAGAAAAAAGTAAGAAAATTCTGACACATGCAGCAACATTGATAAATCTTGAAGACATTATGTTCAGGGAAACAGCCAGACACAAAAGGACAAATACTGTATGCTTTCATTTCTATAAGATACCTAGAATAGGCAAATTCGCAGAGGTGGAGAGTAGAGTAGGGTGACTAGGGGTTGGGGGAGGCGGAACGGGGAGTTTGTGCTTAGTGGGTGTAGAGTTTCAGTAGTGAAAGATAGAGAGGTTCTGGAAATGGATGGCGGTGATGGCTGCATAAGAATATAAATGTATTAATGTCATTGAACTGGACACCTGGTTAAAATGGCAAATTTATATGTACATTTTACCACAATTTTTTAAAAACTAAAAGGAAAGGGGAGGGTTTTAGAGCCCAAATGTCTGGCTTTGAATCCTGGATCTGCCGCTTACAAGCTGTGTGGTCTTGGGAAAGTTTCTTAAATCAATGCCTCGGGTTTTTTTCTCTAAAATGGGGCATGGAATAGTATCTGAGTCATAGGATTAGTAGGAGACAAAATGAATCAGTGTGTAAAGCTCCTAGGGCACGCTTGGAAGATAGTAAGTGCTCAGTAAATATTAGCTATTATTACTAGCACGCCTCTCTCTTCTGGGTCTGTCACTACCAACTTCTCCTGACTCATCTCTCCCCAGCACCTCCCCAATGCACACTCAGCTGAGCTGTCACTTCCTCCAGGAAGCCCCTCCTCCCTGATCCTTACCTCCCTCCCTCAAGTCACTTGTCTCCCCACACAGCCTGGAAGGCCCCATCATAGCCCAAGTTATTCACTGGCACCATCCCCAAGTTATAACTGGGGTGTCCTCTGTGTCCCCTGCCACACGAAGAATTCCTTGAGGGCAGAGTAGAGTCAAGTTCACGTTTATATCTCTGGCACCTGACACACAGAGGTATCCAGCAAAGGCTGGTGGTTGCCTGGGTCCTCCTAGGGAAGTCTGGTTAAGAGTGGAATGGGGTAAAGGGCGGAGAGACAGGGAGGGGAGGAAGGGAGAGCAACAGGGTCATCGTAGTCAAGAGGAATCATGCCCATGGGAAGGCCTTGTGAACTGTGAAGTGTGTTTACATAGGAGAAGTGAGTGTGTTGTGAACCGAGGCCCAGCAGGAGCCCCGCTGCACGCCCGCTGCCCCGGTTGGTACCTCCACGAAGAAGGCAGTGGCCGTTATCTTGTGCTTCTCGTCGCCTCGATCCAGGAGCGGGATGAGCAGGTAGAGGATGCGGCACAGCTCCTGGCAGGAGTACTGCACCATGGCCCTGGGGGTGGGAAGGGGGAGCACTTCCTCAGGTCTCCAGCCTCAGGGGCACCTGCCGGGTAGGGTTGCTTGTGACACTGGAAATCCTGGGTAAGCCAGGTTCACCTGGATTCCTGCGTTCCCAGGATTTTCTACCTGGGTGGGATCTCAGAGGTCATCTAGTTTAACTGCTTCATTTTACAGATGAAGAAACTGAAGCCCAGAGGGGGAAAGAGACTTGCCTAGGGCACAGCACACATCAGTGAGAGAGACAGGCTGAAGGCCCTCAACCGCACAGGACCATGTCAGGCCGCAGAGAGAGGAAGGAGAGGATGTGAGCCCACTCGCCAAGCACCAAGCAGCAGGCCCACTTCACATTGTGACTACACCCGATCCTTCCAAGCAGGTCACTATTATTATCCCCATTTCATAGACGAGGAAACAGAGGCTCTAAGTGTGAACTGCCTGTGGTCACAGAGCTAGAAAATGGCAGGGCTGGAGCTCCAGCCAAGGGCTCGTATTCCAGCTGCCTTGTTCATTCTACTAAACCAGTGGTCCTCTAAGTGCCACCCCCACCCACCCAGAGTATCAGCATCAGCTGGGAGCTTCTTAGAAGTGCGCCATCCCAGGCCAGGCACCGTAGCTCACACCCATCCACTTCAGGACGGTGAGGCAGGCAGATCATTTGAGGTCAGGAGTTTGAGATCTGACCGATCAACATGGTGAAAACCCGTCTCTACTCACAATACAAAAAAATTAGCCAGGTGTGGTGGCACATGCCTGAAATCCCAGCTACTTGAGAGGTTGAGGCAGGAGAATTACTTGAACCCAGGAGGGCAGAGGTTGCAGAGAGCCAACATCAGGCCACTGTATGTTGCCTGGGAAAATCCTGGGAACACAGGAATCCAGGTGAACCTGGCTTACCCATCAGGCCTGGCGGACAGAGTGAGACTCCAGCTCAAAAAACAGGTGCACCATCCTAGACCTACTAAGCAGGAACTGTTAGAGCAGGGGCACAGCAACCAACGTCTTAATAGGCCCAGCAGTTGATTCTGTTGCACACTCAAGTCTGAGGAAGACTGCATTGTGCACCATCAATCAGTGAACCCACTGCAGTCTGGCAAGCACGCATGGAGTCTGGAATGAGACAGCTGGGTTCAAATCCTGACCCCAGCAATAGCTGTGTGACCTGGGGAAAGACATAATTTCTCTGGGCTTCTGTTTCCTCATGTGTAACGCTGGGATAATAATGGTACTATTTCACCAGGGGCCATGGCTCAGGCCTATAATCCTAATGCTTTGGGAGGCCAAGGCAGGTGGATCATCTGAGATCAGGAGTTTCAGACCATCCTGGCCAACATAGTGAAACCCTGTCTCTACTAAAATACAAAAATTAGCCAGGCATGGTGGTGGGCGCCTATAATCCCAGCTATTCAGGAGGCTGAGGCAGGAGAATCACCTGGACTCAGGAGGCAGAGGTTGCAATGAGCGGAGATTGCCCACTGTACTCCAGCCTGGCAGCAGAGTGAGACTCTGCCTTGACATAAATAAATAAATAAATAAAGGGTAATAAAAGTGCTATTTCATTGGTCATGGTGAGGATCAAATGGGATCATCCATGTGACGGCTCTCTGCATGGTGCCTAGAGCATAGTAAGTGCTCAACAAATGTGATCGTATCCTGAGACCCTGGGGAAAGCACCACCAGGAGCACTCAGGGTGCGGAGCTAAGAAGCAGGCGCTCCTGCAGGAGGCACAGCATTGGAATCAATTGCTTCCTCTTGACTCCATGGGAAGCTGTGCGTGGCCCGGGGAAGAGCTTTGGTCTGGGTCAGCAGGTAACCAAGTTCCGCCACTTCCTGCCTGTGTGACACATGACAATTCCTCTCCAGACTTGGCACGTTCCTGTGCAAAATATGTGTTAATCATCCCTCCCGCACCAGTTACTATAACTATACTAAAAAATTAGCCTGTGTAGAGCTCTTACCATATGCCAGGGGCTGTACAAAGTACTTTTTTTTTCAGGCTGGAGTGCATGGCGCAATCTCAGCTCACTACAACCTCTACCTCCTGGATTCAAGCGATTCTCGTGCCTCAGCCTCCGGAGTAGCTGGGACTACAGGTGCATGCCACCACACCTGGCTAAGTTTTGTATTTTCGTTAGAGATGGGGTTTCACCATGTTGTCTAGGCTGCTCTTGAACTCCTAACCTCAGATGATCCACCTCCCTCAAACACCCAAAGTGCTGGGATTACAGGCATGAGCCACCTCGCCCAGCCCGTTCAGAGTACTTTAATTAATCCTCACCCCACCCTCAGAGGTAGGTCTGACTATTATTTCCATGCTATTGAGGGAGAGTGGAGACTCAGAGGCAAGTAACTTGCCCCAGGTCACACAGCTGGCAAGTGTCAAGCTGGGGCTCAAATGCAGTCAGGCCATTTCCATGGCCACACCTCAACCACTCGGTTACACTACCGTTTCTGTATTGGTAAGGGAACTAAACTCATAATGCAGTAAGGAAAGGAGCTCTGGGAGTGACCTAAGCATGCTACAACTGCCAAGGACCTCTGAAGAGTGAGTGCCGTCTTTTGCATTTGTACTGTCTACCTGCTGAGAAAGATAGCACCCTCCCAGTTGTGGAGAAGAGGCGACAGACGGAGCAAAGGGTCTTGCCCTGAGAAAGATGCAAACCCAAGTCCATCTGAAGATCCTGAGGTCCCCATCCTGCTCCCTCCCACCCCAACCCCAAAGTGGTCCTGGGCCTCACCTTGCCAGCAGGGCCACTCCGCGGTGGTGGCTCTCCGCCTGCTCCATGAGCTCCCAGCCACCCTGCTCCTCCAGAAACGTGGTCTCATAAGAGCAGCCCATCTTCAGCAGCAGGGTTTTCACCACTTTCACCACCCAGCTGCCAAGACAAGACAACTGAGACCTCACGCCTACCCGCGCTCTGGCAGGCCAGGCCTCCCTCCACCCCGGCCTCTCCTGCCATCTGGCCTGACAAACTGTTCTCCACCATGTTAGGTAGGGGCATTCAGTGTATTCCCAAAGGGTGACTTTTTACAAATAGTCATTAGCTTTTAGAACCAGAGAGGAAACAGAAGCAAAGTCTCCTCCCTATGACTACTGTGCTTTTACCCTTAGATTCCTCCCGAGCCTGTTTACTGGAGGGAGAGGCTGAACTGGGCTTTCCCAGGTTCCCAGGATCAGCCTCCCTCTCACCCTCCACTCCCCATGGGAGTGGCAGCAGCCTCTCTGCTCACTCTCAGTCTCCTATCTGGGCCGAGTCCCTCTCCAGCTCAGGACACTTAAGGAGTGATTCTCAAACTGGATGCCCAGCAGCAGCCCCTGGGGACCTTTTATGACTCTCCAACTGACCAGACTGGGGCTCCGGCCAGTGCTTGTCAAGCTCTGGAGTGAGCCAAAGAAGGCCTGGGAGGGTGCTGACATGCTACTTCCTCTATGCCTGGCAGGGCTCTACATGTTCATACATGTGATTTATACAAGTAGATGTATCATACAGAGGTTTGTAGTTTTACACACACACACACACACACACACACTCTCTCTCTCTCTCTCTCTCTTATTTTTTTTTAAGACGGAGTCTCACTCTGTCACCCAAGCTGGAGTACAGTGGCATGATCTCAGCTCATTCAACATCCGCCTCCCAGATTCAAGAGATTCTCATCCCTCAGCCTCCCAAGTAGCTGGGATTACAGACACCTGCCACCACGCCCAGCTAATTTTTGTATTTTCAGTAGAGACGGGGTTTCCCCATGTTGGCCAAGCTGGTCTCAAACTCCTGGTCTCAAGTGATCCTCCCACCTCCCAAAGTGCTGGGATAAGAGACGTTTGCCACTGCGCCCGGCCTATATACACTTTATTAAAATAAAAACTGAGACTATAAATCGTTCTACTATAAGGACACATGTACACGAATGTTCATTGCAGCACTGTTTACAATAGCAAAGACCTGGAATCAACCCAAATGCCCATTGATAATAGACTGGATTGGAAAAATGTGGCACATATACACCATGGAATATTATGCAGCAATCAGAAATGATGAGTTCGTGTCGTTTGTAGGGACATGGATGAATCTGGAGAACATCATCCTCAGCAAACTGACACAAGAACAGAAAATGAAACATCGCATATTCTCACTCATAGGTGGGTGATGAAAAATGAGAACACATGGACACAGAAAGGGGAGTACTAAACACTGGGGTCTATTGGGGGGAAAAGGGGAGGGCCAGTGGGAGGGGGAGGTGGGGAGGGATAGCCTGGGGAGAAATGCCAAATGTGGGTGAAGGGGAGAAGAAAAGCAAAGCACACTGCCATGTGTGTACCTACGCAACTGTCTTGCATGCTCTGCTCATGTACCCCAAAACCTATAATCCAATAAAAAATTTTAAAAAAATAAATAAATAAAAACTGACACTGTATAGAATAGAGCTTACATTTAAACCAAGTTTTCCAGAAACCTAAACATTTGCTGAAAGAGTTTACGGCACACTTTGTGGACATACCTCAGATGATACTGAGAGCTGGTGGCTCTCATGATTCAAAAGAAAGGCCTTAAGTAATCAGGTAATCCTCAGAAGTTTGCCCTTCGTTTTCATGTTTTTACTTTTGTAATAAATATTGATCCAGTGTGAAAATAAAAGCTTCTTCTGAGGGCAGAGCTTTTGGAATCATTCAGCCTCTGTGCCTATTCTTTGAAATGTGTGCTGTCAATGATAGCCCCCTACAGGCAATGCCTCCAGCATTCAGAGTTACAAACAAAAGGCAAGGAGAAAGACAGGCAGGCTCCCAACCTGTCCAATTCTCCCATGCCATTCTCCTCCCTCTTCCCCAAAACTGCAAGTACTGGCTGAATGGCTAAGCTGAGATGTACAAGTTTTTGTTTAGAGAAGAAAGGTTGTTGGGCCCCGTGCAGTGGCTCACGCCCGTAATCCCAACATTTTGGGAGGCCAAGGTGGGCCAATAGCATGAGGTCAGGAGCTTGAGACCAGGCTAACCAACATGGAGAAACCCCATCTATACTAAAAATGCAAAAAATTAGCTAGACATGGTTGTATCTGCCTGTAATCCCAGCTACTCGGGAGGGTGAGGTAGGAGGACTGCTTGAACCCAGGAGGTAGAGGGTTACAGTGAGCTGAGATCGTGCCATTGCACTCCAGCCTGGGTAACAGCAAAACATCTCAAAAAAAAAAGAAAAAAAGAAAGGTGTCTTCAAGTTCGGACATTAACACCTTCAGCTAAGACAGAATGAGCGTCCTGCCCATGTTCCTCCAGTGACGGAACCACCCTCCCCTCCCTTTGTGTCCCTACCTCCAGGGTCATCATTCGGGACACCTTCTCATAAACTGGCCTGGGCACAGATTGAGCTCTAAAGGTCAGAGGAATGACCTGACTTAGAGGTTCCAGATAGCCATGGCTTGGCCCACCTCCCAGGCCTCATTTGTGCGGTGTGATGAATATGTACTTAGACCAAAGCTTCTGAACTCAGAACTGCATCATTCAGAGTTCGTCCTCTCTGTCGTTTCACCTCACTCCCTCAATCAACTTCATGTTTTCACAAAAGTGATCCTAGGGAACCTAGGATCATTTCTGATCCCCTTCCTCCCGAGGCCTCCCCTCCCTCCCACCCTGACCCCAAGTGCCGGACCACGCTTCCCTGCCTTCTCATCCCACTCCCAAGGTTATACCTGAACCAACCCAAACGGCGCCTGTGCTGCTTGGTGAAAAAATAGAGTTGAAACTCTTGGGAGGAGGGCTGTGCTGTGGGTGGTGGGCAGCTCTGGTGGCCCCAGACACTTACTCTGCAATTTTACCCTTCTAAAAGGCTTTCTCAGCAGAGTGGAGCAAGGGACACCTTGAAATATTCATCCTCTGTCCCTGTGCTGGGATGCCAGAGCCAATGATTGATCTGACAAGGAGCTGCTTTCTTTTTTTTTTTTTTTTTTTTTGAGACAGGGTCTAGTTCTGTCACCCAGGCTGGAGTGCAGTGGCACAAACATGGCTTATTGCAGCTTTGACCTCTTGGGGTCATGCGACCCTCCTGCCTTATTCTTCCAAGTAACCGGGACCATACACCTGGCTAATTTTTTATTTTTTGGAGAGATGGAGTTTCGCCATGTTGCCCAGACTGGTCTCAAACTCCTGGCCTCAAGTGATTCTCCCGCCTCAGCCTCCCAGAGCACTATAGTTACAGGCATGGGCCACTGCACCCAGCTGGAGCTGCTTTAAAGGCCAGGGCTGCTGAAAGTTTCACCCTCCTGGAAGGCACAGAAATAGGGCTTCACAGGACAAGCTCTCAGGCCACTCCCCGCTCCTGCTTCAAACCTGAGACTGTTTGCAGAGGTAATTGTTGCACTCATTACCAGAGTCTGCCTCTCCTCTCGGGAGGAAGTGACCGCCTGTGTGTGCGGACACCCGGTGGAGCTATTCCACCTCATCACTACCGTCTGGAGCACCGCCAATTGGCTCCGGTGCCATAGCCGAGAGGATTCATTTCCCATAACAAATCACCACAACCTGGTGGCTCAGAACAACAGAAACATAATCTTTCGAAGTTCTAGAGGCCAGATATCAAAAAATCAAGGTGCCAGCCTGTGCCACACCCCTCTGAAGAGGCCAGGAGAGAATCCTTCCTTGCCTCTTCTGGCTTCTGGTGGCTCCCAGCACTCCTTGGCTTGTGACCCCATCACTCACTTTCTGTGTCTTCACTAGCCTTCTCCCCTGTGTCTGGGCCTCTCTTTGCCTTATAAAGCCACTTGGCATTGGATTCAGTGCCCATTTGGTTAATCCAGGAGGACCTCAACTTGAGATCCTTAATTATACCTGCAAAGACCCTTTTTCCAAATAAGGTCACAGTCATAGGTTCTGGGCAGACACGTCTTTTGAGGGCCACCATTTAGCCCACTACATTACATGGCTTTTCTAGCCCCTTTCAGCCTGACACATGCCTGCCTCTGCTTTTTCTGCCTCTGAGGCTGCTTCTGAGATGCCAAGGTGAGGTGGATACTTGGGCCCTCCTTCAGCATCTCAATGTCCTCAGCTGAGCCACGCCCTCTGCATTGGCAGGTCATACCTTTCATCACTCCAAGGTCAAGAACTCTTTCCCATACGTATTCCTCCTCCCCCGCCAGACCCTCCTTTTTTTCCCCCTTGTGTTTTCACCAGAGCCTGTCAGCTTTCTGGGTCAGCTTTCTGGGTGATGCTCGAGCAGGAGGGGAGGGAAACTGGCTGTGCTGCTGGCAATGGGGTCTTGCTGGGATGTGATCCTATCTGGTCCTCACAGCACACCTATGGGGCAGGAATCATTTACCCATTTCACAGGCAAGGAAACCAACAGCCAAGAGGTAAAACTCATTTTCCCAAAATACAACGTTCTAGGTGATGACATCAGGATTAAATCCAAGACCTTCAGACTCAAGCCCACCTACATGACTTCTTGCCCTCTGCCTCTCTAAATGCACCTTTCTGTACATAACACACAATAGAAGTCAAAGAAGAAAAGACCAATAAACTTGGCTACATAAAAATTAAACATTTTTGGGCTAGACGTGGTGGCTCATATAGCACTTTGGGAGGCCAAGGCTGGAGGATCACTTGAGCCTAGGAGTTTGAGACCAGCCTGGGCAACATGGTAAGACCCTATCTCTACCAAAAAAAAAAAAAATTTAAGACGGACTCTCTCTGTGACACCCAGGCTGGAGTGCAATGCCTGCAATCTCAGCTCACTGCAACCTCTACCTCCCAGGTTCAAGTGACTGTCTTGCCTCAGCCTCCTGAGCAGCTGGCATTACAGGTGCCCACCACCACAACTGGACAATTTTTGTATTTTTAGTAGAGATAGGGTTTCACCATATTGGCCAGGCTGGTCTTGAACTCCTGACTTCAAGCAATCTGCCCGCCTCAGCCTCCCAAAGTGCTGGGATTACAGGGGTGAGCAACTGCACCCAGCCTAAAAATTTTTTTCTTTTTAATGAGCTAGGTGTGGTGGCACATGCCTGTGGTGCCAGCTACTTGAGAGGCTGAGGTGGGAGGACTGCTTGAGCCTGGGAGGTCAAGGCTGCAGTGAGCCATGTTTGCACCACTGCACTCCATCCTGGGAAACAGAGTGAGACCCTTTCTCAAGAAAAAGAAGAAAAGAAATGGCCGGGTATAGTGGCTCATGCCTGTAATCCCCGAACTTTGGGAGGCTGAGGTAGGTTGATAACAAGGTCAGGAGTTGGAGACCAGCCTGATCAACATGGTGAAACCCCAATCTCTACTAAAAATACAAAAATTAGCGGGGTGTGGTAGTGCGCACCTGTAGTCCCAGCTACTCGGGAGGCTGAGACAGGAGAATTGCTAGAACCCAGGAGGCATAAGGTTGCAGTGAGCCAAGATCCTGCCACTGCACTCCAGCCTGGGTGACAGCACAAGACTCCATCTCAAAAAATAATAATAATAATAAAATAAAGTGTTCGGGCCTTGGATACAAACATAATATAAATAACATCTCTAGGGAGGAAGGAAGAAAAATTAAAGAGTCAGATCCTTGGGGAGGGCTGATTCTTCTCTGTGATCCAGACTAAGCACAGTGTATGATGCACGGAGCAGGTACTCAAAAACAGTTGTTGAATGAATTATTGGCTCTAATAAAAGTGTGCTTCTGTTTTCTCTTCTAGTCCCAAAGCTAATTTCTATTGATCGATTGCCCTGGAGACTTTTGGAGGCTCCGGATAGATGGCCCTTCCCACCACCAGGGACAGCAGGGTCAAGAGAGACGGCAGAGCATACCGCACAGGTACGAAGGCAGAGGGCTGTGTGTCCTTCTTGGTGTCCCTGGAAGGAGACATGCAGCCAGGCAGGTTGAGGCCGATGTGGTAATGGACCTGAACGAGCAGGGCCAGGAGCAGCTGGGGGTAGATGCGCCGCACACGGCCCATGCAGCTGTTGACAGACAGGAGCTCGCACAGGCCACTGGCTGCCTAAGGAGTAGAGGGGAGGCTGCTGGGACGTCCCGGCCCATCTTCCCAGCACTCCTGGCTGGAGCCTGGACTGCCTCTCTGGGAAGTAGCACCTGGGTCTTTGCTGTCGTCTGGCCCAGCCTGGGGAAGCTGGGATCCCCACCCCACAGCTCCAGACCTCTGGCTCTCTGGGTAGGCCCTGTCCCACAGCAAGGGCAACAGTCCAACCCTTAGTTTTGGTCCAGGGCTTTGATGTTTATGCAATCTGCAAAGAATGGTAAAGAATCTCGTTCTCATTTTTTGGGCTAGGAGACAAGACTCAGAGGGGTGAAGCTGCCAGGTCAAGGTCACCAGCCTCTTGGGGCAGAGGTAGAACTTGAATCCAGGTTTTCAGATACTGGCTATGGCATGCTCTGCCTCTTCTTCATTCACAACACAAGCATACAGAATGTGAGGGGCACAGGCTGGCCTCTTCGTCCTGGGCCATTACGCTATGCTGTCCTTATCCCCATCCCCATGAGGCCAACACCCAAGAAAAACAACAGCAGCCTTGAGCGAGAGCCTGGCTCAAGTGCCAGCTCTGCCCCCAAGGGCTGTCAACCACGGGCAGCTTCTCCACCTGCCAGTCCAGCTCTGGACCTGGCCTGGGCCCACCCTCATACTTGGCCCACCAAGTCCTCTCTAACTGCCAAGAGGGCAATACTAGGGGGTGGGGGGTGGATGACAGGCTGGAGTCACAGGACTCATGGCTCATTCTGGCTCTATCACTCACTGGTGCCTCTGAGCCTCAGGTCTCTGAAAAGTGGAGTCACTGGTCATCATCCAGCCAGCCCCACAGGAGTGTTAGAGCCTGAATGAGAGGGCAAAGGTAAGCATGCTTTAGAAATAAATGGTTTGAGCTGTGCCATTAAGACTCCATGCAGGCCAGGTGCAGTGGCTCACACCTGTAATCCCAACACTTTGGGCGGCCGAGGTGGGCAGATCACTTGAGGTCAGGAGTTTGAGACCAGCCTGGCCAACATGGCAAAACCTCTTCTCTATTGAAAATACAAAACTTATCCAGGCGCAGTGGCGAGCACCTATAGTCCCAGCTCTGCGGGAGGCTGAGGCATGAGAATCACTTGAACCCAGGAGGCGGAGGTTGTGGTGAGCTGAGATTGCGCCACTGCACTCCAACAACGGGCAATAGAGCGAGACTCGGTCTCAAAAAAAAAAAAAAGCCTCCATTCATATCTGGAAAGCATTTAACTGCAAAGTGAAAGGATCCCTGGCACATTTCCTCAGAGAAAAGTGCCCTAACATGGGCTGGATGAGAACAATGGATGGCAGTTAATTTGTACTTTACAGCTTAAGAAATTCTTCCACATACACTATCTCCCCTTTCTCAACAGTAAGATAGACAAAGCAGGCGTGATTACAGCCAGTCTTACAGATAGAAATACCAAGGCTGGAGAGGGGAAGTGACTGACCACGGTTCTACAGTGAGGCAGTGGCAGAGCTAAGGCAAGTCTCTCCGGCTCAAAGCCCTTGTACTTTCTCAGCAGCCCAAAGCTAATGATTACATCCAAAGAACACAGTCTGTGGTGTAAGGGAAAAGTCTCTAGTGATGTGCCACCCGGCTCTGCTCTTGGCTCTATCTTGCTCAAATAATTTATTAGAGTCATAAGATCAGAATGAGTTCAGGATTTATCCATGCTTAAACTATGCTTGCTGAACAAGAAGCACAAATCAGTGACTGAAGAATACACTAACATACACCAATTATAGAAGAAGATGAATGCCCAAATTACAAGGGAAGGAGTGTGGGTGCCTTATGCACAGAATTCAGAGCTAAAGGACAAAGGCAGAGAGATACGGAGGTGAAACACAGGATTTGGAAGCAGAAGACGTGCTGGGTTTGAGTCCTAGCACCACCACTGCCAGCTATGTGACCTTGGGGGACACGGAATGTCTCTGAGCAGGAGCATCCGCCTCTGTAATGGGATAATACCAGCCTCTCCTTCATCTACTGTATCTTTATTTGCTTTCCTCCACCAAAATGCCTGGCTGCTGCATCCCCAGAACCTACAAGTATGCTTGGCACATAGTATAGGAGGTGCTCACTAAACATTTGATGAAGAAATAAATCAGCCCAACAAAAACATTTGAGTGCTTACTATGTGCCAGGTGTATGCCAGATACTGGGGATATCGTGGTGAGCACAGCAGGACGGCATTGTCTTCATGCATGTCACAGATAAACCAAAGCATGGTCCACGGGATTGTCAAATCACAGCTGGGGTAAACTCCTCATACAAAATATGCGAAGCAAAATATACCATGGACAGATTTGACCAGGGTCAGGGAGTTCAAGGAGGACTTCCCTGAGGAAGCGATGCTGGAGTTGAGAGCCGACGGATGAGAAGTTAGCTTGGTGGAGAGCATCCTAGGTAGAGGAAACAGCATGTGCAAAGGCCCTGTGACAAGGTAGCATGGCTGAACTTCTGACAAAGACCCGTGAGGCTGGAGTATGGGGAGGCTGGCCAGGGATGCAGGGCCTTCACCACAGGTAGGAGCACTGTGTCACTCTCGGGGACAATGAAAAGCCATTAAGGGGCCAGGTGCGGTGGTTCACGCCTGTAATCCCAGCACTTTGGGAGGCCAAGGTGGGTGGATCACCTGAGGTCAGGAGTTCAAGACCAGCCTGGCCAACATGGTGAAACCCTGTCTCTACCAAAAATACAAAAATTAGCTGGACATGGTGGTGCACGCCTGTAGTCCCAGCTACTCAGGAGGCTGAGGCAGGAGAATCGCTTGAACCTGGGAAGCAGAGGTTGCAGTGAGCTGAGATTGTGCCACCGCACTCCAGCCTGGGGACAGAGCAAGATTCTGTCTCAAAAAAAAAAAAAAAAAAAGCCATGGAAGGAGCCGAGAAGAGGAGACGTGCATTTGTCAAATACTTTTTGGCTGCCGTACAGATTGGAGGGGCAGGAGTAGAAGCAGGAAGTAAGCAGGGGTATTCCCCAGCTGGCATGGTGGGGATAGAGGCAGACTGAAATCTATCTCTTTGGCCTGGCCAGCTTCCTGAATCAGAGCTGCCTTTCCCTCTGTGTTCCCTGGGTCAAGCTTGGAGTGTGACAGTAAGAAGTACTTAAACATTTTGTGCCACCTAAATGAATGAATGTGTGATGTCACATAACCTTCATCGCGGTCATATGAGAAAGATACTATTTCTATTCACATAGGTAGAAACAGCCTCGTAGAGGTGAAGTGACTTACCTAGGTCACAAAATGGTCATGCAGGATTTTTTTTTTAATAGAGAAGGGGTCCTGCTATATTGCCCAGGCTGGCCTCAAACTCCTGGCCTTAAGTGACCTTCTGCCTCAGCCTCCCAAAGTGCTGGGATTACAGGCATGAGCCACCATGCCCAGCCAAAACAAGGATTTAAACTGTCTGTGACTCCAAGTCACTCTGCTTCCACTCTTCAGGCTGCTGCTGTCACCATAGATAACACCATCATTGTCCAGTGAACCACAAACAAGAGTCAGAGCCAAACACCTGCCCAAGGCCACACAACTAGTTATGGCAGAGTGTGGTCCTGGAGGCCGGGTGTGCTGAGCTCAGCAGGAAGGAAGGAGAGGGGC
Source organism: Callithrix jacchus (assembly GCF_049354715.1). Lineage (NCBI taxonomy): Eukaryota > Metazoa > Chordata > Mammalia > Primates > Cebidae > Callithrix > Callithrix jacchus. The sequence goes on along the minus strand of NC_133508.1, from coordinate 91,853,082 downwards.
AGGGCAGGACAGGCAGCAACAGGGGCTGGCCAACTGGGTGCTCACCGCCAGGGGCACAATGGAAGCCTGGCCCTTCTCAGTGACAGGCTTCTCCTTCAGGGTGCCCAGGAGCAGATCCAGGAGGTCTCGGACATCACAGCTGGGCTTGCACAGTATCAGCTGCCTCCACATATCTGCTCCATTGCTGAGAGGTCAGAGACGGGGATGATTAGTGGTGGTCAGGGCAGTGGGGCTCACCCAGCCTCCAAATGGTTTCGGGAGGGGGAAGCTCAGATGTCAATGAAATGACATCCACGGGCACACCTGCAAGGAATGGTCCAGAAAACACTCCCGAAGAGGCAGGGGCTAGAAGAATGAGAAACCCTCTTTCCTGGCCAGGCGCAGTTGCTCCCGCCTGTAATCCCAACACTTTGGGAGGCCGAGGTGGGTGGATCACCTGAGGGCAGGGGTTCGAGACCAGCCTGGTCAACATGGTGAAACCTCATCTCTACTAATAATACAAAAAATTAGCTGGGCATGTGGCGCATGCTTGTAATCCCAGATACTCGGGAGACTGAGGCAGAATAATCACTTGAACCCAGGAGGCGGAGGTTGCAGTGAACCAAGATCGTACTAGTGCACTCCAGCCTGGGCAACAAGAACGAAACTCCATAAAAACCTATTTCCCAGGTATCCTGCCAAGTGCTTTACATGCAATGTATTACTTCGGCAGAGATTAGCTGAGCATCTACTGTACACCAGGCCCTAGGCAAATCTTGGAGAATACTGATATGAAAAAGAATTCCAGGTACTCAAGATCACTGAATTCTCACAATAGCCCTCAGGTGAGCGTTGTTTTTCCCATTTTACTGATGAGGAATTGAGACTCAGAGAGGTGAAATTACCAGTCCAAGATTACACAGCTAATGAGCTTGCAGAGTCAAGATGTGGCCAGGTCTGATGTCTGCAAAGCCTGTGCTCATTCCTCTAACCAAGGAGCAGGAATCAGGGTGGTTGAGCAGCCTGGGGCTAGGATCCTGCACTTGTCACACAATATCAGGGAGCCCCTGCTCCCATCCCTTAGAAGGCAGTACATCAAGCAAGGAAAAGCATCTGCACCCCACCAAGTGCCAGCCTGCAGGCACTCCGATCACCTTTCCCCTTCTACAGAAGTGTTTCTACCCTCCATTCCCATTCCAGCTCTGTTCCCCTAGAAACCTGATACAGTATGGCAACTATGTTGCTAGGCAACATTACTTATGGTAATAATGACTCCACTGGTAAATTACATCTGGACTACAAGGAACTATAAATTAACTATAAGAACTGATGAGGACACTACAGCATTGAGCTTCCCGGGATGCGGTGACCCTTGTAACTGAGTTTTTCCCTGTGGGGACCCTGGAAGCAAAGCCAAGATGTAAAAGATACTATTCCCTGTGAGGCCTGTGCCATTTAAGCCAGAGCAGCTCCTATTCCCACCCTATGGGTCTCCTTCTGTCACACCAGAGCTTTCACCTGGGAGGCCCTAGAGACCAGCTCCTAGACTCAGGGCCAAGACTAGGGTAGGGAAAGTGAGACATCCAGGGTGCCAGTTTTAAGGAAGGCCTCATTCTCAGGCTCACACAAGCACAGACTTGGCGCTGAGACTGTCTCCTTAAATGTTGTGCCCTGGGTGCCTCTGTCTGGCCTGCTGTGGGGGCTGCTGAAAGGACCCCCACAAAGAGGAGCTCCTGACACTGCCCTGTCCCGTATGCTGACTGACAGATTCCAGGTGGGGCCCCAGTAGTCTTGTGAGTCTGACTGCTTAGTGGACCCAAGGTGGGGGGGAGAAAACCCTGGTGGGCAGTGCAGCCAGAAAGGGTTTAATTCTTCCAAGTGAGAGACTGGGATGTGCCAGCTGTGCCCTCACCATCCCGACTCATCTTCTTGGTTTCTATGAATGACACCAACTGCCCTTATTGGAGCACACCCCATTTGCACAGCTCTGCACAGTTCTTTGGCTCCCAGAAAACCACCCAAAGGTGTGGATCACTAACTGCCTTATTTTACTCATTCAAAGAAGACATGGAAGCATTTCCTGGGTTGGAAGGCTGAGGCCAGCCAGACCGACCTCCCCTGGCCACGAGCTCACTACTGACCACAGTCCCCTCTGCCCATCAGATCATGAACTCCCTGAAGACAGTGAGCATGGAGCACCTTCCACACGGCCCAGGCCCGAACAGGCACTCGGCGCCGCTGGCTGCCTGACTCTGTCATGACCACCCACCTGGGTGGGATTGCAGGGATGGTTTCCTTCTTTTGCCTATGGGGGGAAGAGAGAAAAAACGGGCTACCCAAGACCCACACAGCAGCTGGAGGCAGAGTCAGGATGGACACTCAGACGGACACTCAGACCCTCCTCTCAATGGCACTGTTAAAGAGCTCTGGGCTGGTAGTTAGACCTGAGTTTAGGTCTTCCATCATAGTGCTTGCTCAATGAGTACCTGGGGCAAGAAACTTCCCTAAGCCTCAGTTTCCTCATCTGCAGAGTGGGAATGTTGTGAGAATGAGAGACTGTGGGAATGCTCGGTGCTGACATCAGCAGTGCTCAGGAAGCACTTCGTGGTCATTGTAAGCACCACAGGTCACAGAAGAGGGGCCATCTGGGAGGGCCAGGGGTTTATCTGGGCGGAAGGGGGTCCCCAACTTGGGAGGGCTGCTTAAACCCTGTAAGATGCAGTTACTGGGAACTCATTCACTTGGTACCTGTCCAGTGGGAGGGGGCACATGAGCAGGGCCACCACGACCTCGGTCATGAAGGAACTGGCCAGGAGAGAGATGGGCAGCAGGGCCACCTCACGGGCCCGAGGCTCCTGGATGTGGCTCAGCTGCAGGTAGATGCCCTGCAGGATTTCCGGGATCTGGGGCACAGCAGGGGCAGTCATGAGCAGGTGGACAGCCCAGTGGAGAAGCCAAGGGAGGCATGGAGGCAGCAGGAAGGTGGGAGGAGGGAAGCGGGTGGCGGCCTAGAGAACAGGGAGAAGGCCCAAAGAAGAGAGAAGACGAGGCAAGCAGAGCACCTGCGCCCCGCTGGGAGCCAGCCGACACACCCTTCCCTACACACCCTTCCACCCCCAAACCCACCTCCACCCGCCACCAAGTCAGCTGAGTTCCTGCAGGGGTGGTAAGAGAAAACCTTCAAGGTGGGAGCACCTAGAACTCAGCCACCAGCATCCCTTCCCTCCCCCAGAGGTTAGGGGGTTCAGGTATCCCCCACTCTTCCCACTGTCAGGCAGGCCAGTAATGAGCAGGCCATGGGGGCTTCCAAGCCCCATTGACAGCTCAGTCCCTGCCCCCAGGAGGTCTTACCACCTCCAGCACCCTGTGGCGGTACCACTCCAGCACCCAGCTGAGCGTGACCTCCGAGGCCAGCTGCATCATCTCCCCGAAGTCCTTCCCCGGAGCCTCTGAGCTGCCTTTCAGCCCTTCCAGGGCTGCCAGCAGCAGGTCCTTTACCTGCTGGGGCCCCAGGAAGTCTCCAAATTCCTGAAACAAAGGTGCCAAGATCATGACACTGATGGGCAGCCTGAGCTTTGTGCACAGAGGCACAAACACAGCCTGACACCCACATGCAGAGGTCGACAGGGAGGGTCAGGAATGTTCAGTTAACAGGTAAGTGTTGAACCTTTAGGGGAGGAGCTGCAAAAGCAGGAGTGGCATGTCCCTGCACACAGCACAGAGTGACACGTGTAAGGGAGAAGGAAGTCCATGCACTGTGGCACAGAGCAGAGGGGGAGGGTACTCAGGACAGGCGCAGGTGGCTGGGGAGGCGTCCCACAAAGCCTGGAAAGCTGGAAAGGTGGCGCTGCCCCTCCTCAGCCCCCACCCTCCGCTCCTGCATGGGCACCAGGCAGTTACCGCGATCACCCGCAGGATGTTCTGGCACGGGCTCACTGAGTTGTAGGGCCCCAGGAAACGCTTGTTGCTCTCATATAGCTCCTTCTTGTTGGTCTCTTCCTTATCTCTGGCTCCTGCAAGAAGAGAACCTTCTGAGTGAGGCCAGATCTCTCTATTTTTGTTAAACATACACGTAGGAAGTCCCTACATCATAAGGAACCAGCTTGATACGTTTTCACATAGTGAACACACCACTGTAGCCGACCCCCAGGTCAAGACACAGAACTTGATCAGCACCCCAGAAGCCCTGCTTGTGCACCCTTTTCAATCACTAGCCCTCTCTCTGACCCTGGCTATTCTAATTTCTCAACCACTAGAGAGATGTCTTTGCTTTTGAAGTTTATATAAATGGACACATCACATGTTATCCTTGGCGTCTGTCTCCTTTCACTCAACATGATATGGATGAGTTTCATCCACACAGTCGCACCAGCATTGTTCTTTCATTCATTCTCAATGCTGCATAATTCCCATATTATGAAGGACGATGATTAGTTATCTGTTCTACTTTTGATGGACATTTGGGTTATTGCCAGTTACCAAGCATCATGCTGCTAAGAACATTCTAGGGTATCTCTTGGTGAGTATATCTACACAATTGTTGGGTGTAAACCTAGGAGTGGATTGCTGGGGCATAGTCTAAGCATAGGTTCAGCTACAGGAGATATTGCCAAACAGTTTTCTATCACAGGAAATCATTGGCACCCCCATCTGCAGTACAAGAGAGTTCCCATTGCTCCACATCTTCCCAGCACATGGCATTGTCAGTTTCATTTATGCCATTCTGGTGGATGTGTGGCAATACCTCTTTTAAATTGCAACCCCCACCCCTGGTAGTACCAATCCTTATCTACTTTTCTTTAGTTTTTATCATCATCTGACTTGCTATATGTGTTACTTATTTATTTTGTTCACTGTCTATCTGCCAACAACAAGAAGGTACTCTCACCAAAGGGGGATTATTTATTCTCTTTTCCCCACTGCTGTGTCCCACATGCTAGAATAGTACCTTGCACATAGTGGCTTCATGTTTTCAGTTGAAGGAAGCATATTTCAGGTGCACTTCCTGAGGCCTATTGCAGCCCAGCTTGGGTCCTACCTGGATCCCGTCAAGGTATACAGGACTTGGGCACAAGAAAAGGCCACTGAGGCAGAGTGATCACGTGGACCAAGTGTGTGTGCTGTTTGTAAAGGAGAAGAGCTTGAGACCTGGTGTCTGGCAGGCCCTGGTTCAAATCCCAGCTGTGCTGCTTCCTACAGTCAGGGTGCCTGGGCAGACCGCTTCATTCACTGAGATTAAATTCTGAGTGGCCGGGTACAGTGGCTCACACCTGTAATCCCAGCACTTTGCTTTTTTTTTTTTTTTGGTTTGGTTTTTGTTTTCTGTTGCCCAGGCTGGAGTGCAGTGGTGTGATCTCACTCAGCTCACTGCTACCTCCACCTCCCGGGTTCAAGTGATCCTCCTGCCTCAGCCTCCGGAGTAGTGGTGACTACAGGTGTGTGCCACTACACCTAGCTTATTTTTGTATTTTTAGTAAAGACAAGGTATCACCTTGTTGGCCAGGTTGGTCTCAAACTCCTGACCTCAGCTGATCCTCCCACCTTGGCTCCCACAGTGCTGGAATTATAGGGATGAGCCACCACACCTGGCCTGTAATCCCAGCACTTTGGAGGCCAAGGCAAGTGGTCCACTTATGCCCAGGAGTTCAACACCACCCTGAGCAACATGGCGAAACTCTGTCTCTACAAAAAATAAATTAGCTGGGCCAGGCGCAGTGGCTCACACCTGTAATCCCAGCACTTTGGGAGGTCAAGGCAGGCAGATCAGTTGAGATCAGGAGTTCAAGGTCAGCCTGGCAAAAATGTCGAAACCCCTGACTCTCCTAAAAAAAACACAAAAATTAGCCTCACATGATGGCATACAGCCGTAGTCCCAGCTACTTGGGAGGCTGAGGCAGGAGAACCACTTTAACCTGGGAGGCAGAGGTTGCAGTGAGCCAAGATTGCTCCACTGCACTCCAGCCTGGGCAACAGAGCAAGACTCCATCTCAAAAAATAATAATAAATAAATAAGCTGGTCGTGGTGGTGCGTGCCTGTAGTCCCACCAACTCTGGAGGCTGAGGTGGGAGGATTACCTGAGCCCAGGAGGTTGAGGCTGCAATGAGCTGTGACTGAGCTACTGCACTCCAGCCTGGATAAAGGGCAAGACCCTATCTCCAAAAATAAATAAATAAAATAAAATCTGAGAGTATGGTTCTTCCCTGCTGGGTCTGTATTTAAAAAATGTAAAATCTAAGAGGTTTGACTTAGGGTTGCTGAATAAAATACAGAATAACCAGTTAAATTTGAATTTCAGATAAACAAATCAGTTTTTGTGAAAGTATGTCTCAAATACACTAAAAATTATCCATTGTTTATCTGAAATTCAAATTTAACTGTATATCCTGTATTTTTTATTTGCTAAATCTAGCAACTCTGAGTCTATACTAGTCCTACTCGTTTTTCTTTCTTTCTATCTTTTCTAAATGAGCAGCCTTGGCAGGGTGCAGTGATGTATGCCTCTAATCCCAGCACTTTGGGAGGTCGAGGCAAGCGGATTACTTGAGCCCAGAAGTTCAAGATCAGTCTGGGCAACATGGCGAAACCCCACCTCTACCAAAACTACAAAAAAAATTTAGCCAGGCACGACAGCATGTGCCTGTAGTCTCAGCTACTCAGGAGGCTGAGGTGGGAGAATGGCTTGAGCCTGAGAGATTGAGGCTGAGGCTGCAGTGAGCCAAGATTATGCCACCAAACTCTAACCTGGGCAACAGAACAAGACTCTGTCTCAAAAAAAAAAAAAAAAAGAGCAGCCTCCCAAGCCACAATAGGCTCACAGAGACTCCTATTCCTACCCCTAAAGCTGGTTATTAACATGGCTTATACCACCTTCCCCTGTCACTCCAGAGACATGAGTGGCTCCTGGCCAGCAGGGTAAATCTCCCAGGACCAAATCTGTGTTGCAAATGCTAGAGATCAAGGAGGGTGAGGATACCAGATAAATCCCAAAAACCTGAAGGGATAGGAGAAGAACTATATGGCAAGTGCCTATAATGTGTGGCACTGAGCTAGTCTCTTTACATATGCTCTTACAGAAGATCTTACTTTTATAAAGCATGAACTCAGGCTAGGTGCAGTGGCTCACTCCTGTAAGCCTAGTACTTTAGGAGGCTGAGGCAGATGAGTCACTTGAGGTCAGGAGTTCAAGTCCACCCTGGCCAACATGGTGAAACCCTATCTCTACTAAAAATACAAAAAGTAGCCAGGTGTGGTGATGTGCACCTGTAATCCCAGCTATTTGGGAGGCTGAGGCAGGAGAACCACTTGAACCCAGGAGATGGAGATTGCAGGGAGCCAAGACTGTGCATTGCGCTCCAGCCTGGGCAACAGAACCAGACTCTGTCTCAAAAAAAAAAAGCATGGATGGATTATATCTGAGTGTACCCTTTTTACAGATGAGGAAATCTAGGCCTACATAAAGTGCTTGCCTGAGGTCACATCACTAACAAGGGATAGAACCAGGTCTTATGTGCAGGTCACTCTACCTCCAGAGCCAGGAGAGTTTAAACCTCTGGTTTAGGGCAGAGCTGGGACTATGGAGAAAGGAAGGAGACAAGCGACAGCTGATACCGCACCTCTAGGTACAGTGCCTCCAGGATACCTGTGCAGCCCATACCGCATTACTAAGGGCTCCCTGAAGCTGAATCGAGGAAAGTTCTCCCAACTACAAGCTTAAGCTACTCTGGATTCAAAGATAGAAGCTGTTCTATATTCAGTAAGTATTCACTGAGCACCCACCATGTGCCAGGCCCAGCAATAGCTCTTGGGAATGCAGGGGTGACCAAGGTGCAGCCCTGCCCTTCCCTCATAGGGTTATAGTCTCTAGTGGGGAAAACAGACAGGAAAACAAGGTGTTAGGGGAATTCACCCTAGGTGTACATAGTATTAAGGGAATATGAAAATGATAGTCACAACTCAAGCTTGGAAGGGTAAGAAAAAGCAATTGCTTAAATCAAAATCGTTTGGTTTGGAGCCTTTGTCCCCTGGTTCTGTGGGGTCTTGGGCTTCACACGAGTTTCCATAGTCCCCATCTGACCCTGTGCTGGTTTCCCCCATCTGCCACCAGTGCCTTAATGTCAAGGCTCCATCTGATTCTTTATTGAATCCAGACTGAGCAACAGCTCAGAAGCCTTCCTTCAGAGGCACTCCAATAGCGCTTACGTTTTTGGAGATCCAGGATAGTATAGAGGATGACGATGCCATCCAGGGCCTCCCTGCCAATCTCCTCATCAGGATCCCCAATGCGAAGGATGAGTCTCCCCAGCAGAAGTCCCAGCGCCGGGAACCCCAAGGGCACCTGTTTGTATTACAATCTTAGGGACTGAGTGTTATAGGTTCAATAGCGCTATACATTAAATGGTGAACACAGGTGGATAGTCTGGCCCAGATTACAGAGCCCTCTGGAGATGGCAAGAGCTACCTGGGAATCCCTGAACAGAGGCAGACTCCTTCAGAAGTGGGAAGATTTTCCCTAAGAGCGTCCACCCTTCCCAGGGGCCACTCACAAAGAAAGGCAGAGTTAGAAGCATGTGGTTCAACACAGAGACGTTGCTGTTCACAGCCCGTGCTCGCTCATGGGCCTTCCCCGAGTTCATCCAGGGCCCCAGCGGCTGTGGGGTCAAAAGCAGGACTCAGAACTACAGGTTAGGTGCCAGCTCCTGCTGCTGGGTGGACAGGTCAGCCTTCACCCATCAGCAGGAAGCTTCCAGAGGAGGCATAAAGGTCACCACAGCCCTCCTCCTCTTCTTGGGGTTTAGGGAGAGATGGAGTTCAGAATGGGACTGACAGACTATAGGGAAGAAGGAAGTCAATGAGGAGAGAGGTGAAAGTTGAAGAGTCAGGAAGACAGAAGAAAGATGCAGGGACAAGAATGGGGAGAGCACAGATATGGGGGCAGCTATTAACCATGGGGCAGCCATTTAGAGAGTGGGGAAAATTAGGAGAGAGTGGAGAGGCAGGAGTCTGGGACAGGGCCTCTGAGACAGACAGGGGGGCAGAACACTCCCACAAGATGACATCCTGAAGCCAAATCACTCCTGGGTCTGGCCTCCACTGCTCCGAGCCAGTTTCTCTCTTCTCTCCACCCTTTCTCCCCTCCCTTCCTTCCCCCTCCCACCTCCGCACCTCCAAGATGCTCTTCAGTCCAGCAGGAGTGGGGTCCTCAACAAAGAGGGCTTTGAGCAGTGTCTGCAGGGCCTCCAGGGTCTGATGGTGAAGAGTCTGTGGACAGGAGGAGCACCAAGCCACTAGGGCACCTCTGGAGTAGAAGCCAGGCCCCGGCAGCCACTGGCATGGGTCCAGGGAGGTAGGGGAGTTTGGACCCATGAGAGCTGAGTTCTGGTTCTACCACTGAGACTAACTTGATGTGTAATATTGGACAGATTACTTCCTCTCATGGGTTATAGCTTCCTTATCAACAAATTGCTAATTATTATCTCTGCACTTTCTACCTTAAATAGGGGAAAAGCAGAGATCCAGCATCTACTGAGAATCTACCATGGACCAGGTGGCTACCTGGTGATTTGCACAATCATATCACCTTGTCCACAAATTCATTTTACAAATGAAGAGACAGGGACACTTATAAGTTTCAAGTCATGAGGAGCACATGAGAGGATGGATGGGAAAACGCTGTAGAACTGCCAGAGATGGATAAATGAAAGGGCCAATCCTGCTCTCGTCATCCTTGGGAAAGTGCTCTGATTTGTATTTGAATTGCTTCTCCTAGACCCAAGTCGGTTTTCCAAGTTGCCCCTTAAGGGAGCCATCACTTCCATTCCCGTTTGTCATCCCTTAGCCACACCACTGTCCTGGAATTGTCTTATGGGTACAGGCATTACACATGCACAAGGCTGGGCAGTGGTTTTCAGTTACTCAGAAGATCCTTTTCTGCCTCCCCTCCTCCTGCCAGCTCAAGTGTGCTTCCTAGGTTGTTACTGTTCAGACTTCCTGAGTCTGCACACACCCTGAAGCCAGTGGTCCTTAGGGTTATACTACAACCACCAAGAAAGCCTGGTTCACCACCTACCTCCTCCTTCCTGCCCATCTCTGCAGATTACTGTGCAGCACTTCCCTCTGCTGGCAAAACCTGGTACTGCAAGAAGGCTGCTTGCCTTTTTTCATCCACCAGCCCTTCCGCCTTCTCCAAGGACACCACCTCCGGGACCCTGGTTCTCCAGACTCACTTTCCAGAACTCTTGCCTCACCCTCTAAGCTCCAGCCACACTGCCAGTTTGTCATCCTTCTGCATCCGGGAATGCTCTTCCGTCTGCCCCCCTTCTCGGCTTCACAATCACAACCCCTGACCCCCATCTAGGCCATTCCCCCCACACCACCAGCCATTGCAGGCTCTTTATAGCACCGAATACTTCTGGCTTGCACCATTTACCATTGGTGTAATTTTGCATTTCTTCATATTTATTTATTTTATACCAGCCATCTCCCCAACACTCACCTCGGCTGTAAGGCTCCTGTGCTGAGTTCAGCATGGAGCAGGGACAGAGTTAACATTTGTAAATGAAGTGGTGAACGAATGTGCTGCACCCTGGGCTGAAACCCCTTTGCCTTCACCTTCCCCACTGACCCTCGCTCCCCCTCATCCTACCCTGAAGGTCACCTCCACCCTCCAGGAATGCCTGGAGAGGTTTGAAGATGCTCACATGAGCCCCATAAGGTTCTGCTTCTCCAGGTCTCACACCTGGGTCCCCTAGCCTGTCTCCATTATAGCCTAGGCCTCAGCTCTGCCCCTCCCAATCCTGGCTGCTTCCCCTGGCCATGCCAACATCTGCCCACATCCCTCCCAGAGGGCAGGGCCCAGAAGTGGACAGGATGGGGTGTCTTTATTTGAATGATTCATCCAGCCACCATTTATCAAGTACTCAGACCAACAGAAGTGAGTGGAATTGCCCAAGGCCACAGACCAATGAGCTGGAGGGTACAGCTCTATATCTCCTCCCAGAACATGACCTAGCCCTGGGGCCCCACTGGGAAGGCCCCGCCTCACCTGGATGGTCTCAGCCTTGGCCTCGTCCTTCTCCTGCATGGCTTGCACGGAGGGCAGGGAGAACACGCTCTGCACACATGTGTTCACCAGCTCCGACCTCTCCCGCACGCCCAGGGTAGGCTGAGTGTGGCTGGGGAAGAGGCAGAAAGCAAAGGCATGGAGTGAGGGAGGGGCCCATGGAGGGAGGTGGCTGAGGACCGGGCTGGGCTGAGGAGCGCGGGCACTGGGCAAGCGGATGGGGAAAGGCACAGGGGTTGGGGGAGGGTACAGCGGAGAGATGAGGGAGGGCAGAGTGGAGGAAGTGGGGAGAGGGGCGGTGGGGACAGGGAGAAGGCCGTGGGCACCTCAGCTGGGTCAGGATCTCCATGGCCTGCCGGCGGACGGAGCTTGAGAGTGAATCCAGTGGCTCCTCCTGGATCTGCCTCTGGACAGGGGGCCACAGAGGGTCTGATGAGGACAGGGCTACTGCAGGCCTCCAGGGCCAACACTGTCCCCTTACAAGGAAGAGGTCACAGCAGCCCCTCAGCTCCTTCCGCCTCAGCTTCCCAAGTAACTAGGTCTACAGGCTTGTGCCGCCACACTTGGCTAAATGTTTCTCTTTTTTGTAGAGACAGAGTCTTGCTGTGTTGCCCAGGCTAGTCTCAAACTCCTGAGCTCAAACCATCCTCCTGCCTTGGCCTCCCAAAATGCTGGAATTAAAGACATGAGCCACCATGCCCGGCCTCTAGGAGGCACATTCAAACCATGGAACTGGCCCAAAGCAAAACCTACCACACTGCCCAGCTGAATTCCTTTAAAATTTTTTTTTTCTTTTTAGAGATGGGGTCATGTTACATTGGCCAGGTTTGTCTTGAACTTGTTTTTTCCTTTGTTTGTTTGTTTGTTTTGAGATAAAGTCTTGCTCTGTTGCCCAGGTTGGAGTGCAGTGGCATAATCTCGGCTCACAGCAGCCTCTGCCTCCCTGCTCAAGCGATTCTCCTGCCTCAGCCTCCTGAGTAGCTAGGACTACTCAGAAGGGAGGCCAGGTGATATGCACACCTATAATTCCAGCACAGAGACGGGCTTTCACCATTTTGTCAGGCTGGTCTCAAACTCTTGACCTCAAATGATCTGCCTGCCTCAGCCTCCCAGAGTGCTGAGATTACAGGCGTGAGCCACCATGCATGTTGAACTCTTGGCCTCAAGCAGTCCTCCACCTTGGCCTCCCAAAGTGCTAAGATTACAGGCATGAACCACCACACCTGGCCAACTATCCATTTCTATAAGATAAAAAGATTAGTTGGGTGTGGTAGCACACACCTGTGGTCCCAGCTCTCAAGAGGCTGAGCGGGGAGAATCCCGTGAGGTTGATGCTGCAGCGAGCCATGGTGGCACCACTGCACTCCAGCCTGGGCTGGAGCACGACCCTGTCTCAAAATAAAGTACGTCCTTCTAACTGCTTCTCGCTTTCGATCTAGCACCTACGCACAGCAGATGCTCGATTAATGTTAGATAAATGAAGGTATGGAGGGCAAGGACATTTTTGGTTGGCTCTGTAAGGTACACAAACGCAGATATAATTTGGAAGCCTCAGTGGTTATTCCTGCCCAATCTATTCTGGTGGATAACGGAGAAGTGACTGTATTTAGCAACATGATGAGGGAACTGTCTAAATCGCCCACCAGAAGGAATTTCTGGGGAAAGAACGTAAAGTAATGAGAACTGCTTCAGGGTGTGCAAGGCTTTACTGTAGACTAAAGCATCAGGTTGTGTCCTCCCAACAAGCCAGTAGCACAGGTATTATCACACCCATCTGTGAGATGAGAAGAGTGAGGCTCGGAACTTGTCCGAGCTCCCTCCATGTAGGTGGAGGGCAGTTCGAGGTGGAGCTGAGACTCAATTCTCGGGGTCCCGCCTCCCCATCTTGTCCTCCTCCCACCTCAACCTCCCACCCCTGCAGTCTCATCAGTGGGTGGACGCAGGAATTCTGCCCCCTCCCACCCCAATCCACAGACCCGCCTGTGGCTCCCCCACCATCATCTTCTTCATCATGGTCTTCTTCTCTCCTTCTGCCTCCAGCGGATCCTGGCTCTTCTGAAGGTTGCTGACATTCTCAACCTAGGGGATGGCAGAGCGAAAAACCTCAGAGTGAGAGTGAGAGCCCCGCTGAGCCCGGTCCTCAGGTTGTCCATACAGCGCTAGTAACCACCTGACACCCGCAGGCAAGCCATCATTGGCACAAGAGAAATGAGAGGTTCCCACAAGGGGAACTTGGGGTGGGGTAAAGAATGGAGAAAATAGAGGGGCTGGAGGAGTTAATCCAGAATGCCAGCATTTGGAAGAGGACCAGATATGAGGGACTGCAACATACTCCCCCTTCTCCGGTCAACTAAGGAGAGGACAGAAAGGGCCCCAATCCTTCAACCCGAAATCGCACCATTACTGGCCTTCCAGTACATACAAGTCAGATTGAGGCAATCTGCTACCTGAGAGAGAGAACACATTAACCAATATCCAGTGAATCTCTCTTTTCTCATCATCTTAAGGGGAAGAAGGAAAAGAAACAATGACCATGACCTAAGAAAACTAACTTCACCTAGTAAAGAGGAAAAGATGAGTGAATCTGACAGGGAGTGTGGCACATTGAAAATGGCTGCAAGTTATTTTCCGCTCCTCTTATCCAAACGACAGATTCCTCTTGAATCTTGGCTCATTTTACAACTTGCTTTGACCAGTAGAAAAATGTGGACATGATACTGGGCCAGTTTCTGGATTAACCCTTAAGAAAACTGGAAGCTTCCACTTCTTCCCTGTGAAACCCAGACATTGTTCTTCAAGGAAGCCCAGGCTAGAAGACAGAATGATGACAGACCATGTGGAGAGAGGCCCTGGAAGATGAGAGGGTCATCTCGAATGTTCCAGTCCCACTGAGTGATCTCAGTCTACACTGTGTGGAGCAGAAGAACCACCCAGCTAAGCCCAGTCAAACTTCAGAATCATGAGAAATCGGGCCTCTCTGATCCTAATGCCCCTGGCACTCAGGCTGGAATACAGAGATGCAATCACAGCTCACTGCAATCTCAAATTCCTGGACTCAAGCGATCCTTCTGTCTCAGCCTTCTGAGTAGCTAGGACTACAGGTGCATGCTACCATGCCCAGCTAATTTCTTTTACTTTTAAAATTTTTATAGCCAGGCGTGGTGGCTCACGCCTATAATCCCAGCACTTTGGGAGGCCAAGGAGGGCAGATCACCTGAGGTCAGGAGTTTGAGACCAGCCTGACCAACATAATGAAACCCTGTCTCTACTAAAACTACAAAAATTAGCCAGGCATGATGGCAGGCACCTGTAGTCCCAACTACTCAGAAGGTTGTACATATCACCTGGTATGGGCCTCACTTCAGCTTTGTTGTGCCCATTTTATAGAACTTTCCTGACAGAGGAAACATATGCAAAGGCCCTGGGGCAGGAATGAGTTTGGTGTGTGTGAGAAACAGAAAAAGGCCAGTGTGGCAGGAACACAGTGGACAACTAGAAGGATGCCATGGGATGAGGATAAACACTCCCTGAATGCAGGGCCTCCTTAGTCCGGCCACCTCTCCCCATCTCCACCCAGCACTGCCCCAGGGACTGAAGCAGCCTGGAGTCAGGGCCTGCCTCCTGCATGTCCAGGCCTGAATGGATCCTCCACCTCCTCCACATTCTGTCCACCCAGCAGTCTGGTCCACACTCCGAGTGGCCCCTCCAGTCTTCCCCACTGGCCCTCACCAAGTCCGGCAGATGCAAGTGTGCCTCCCTTCTGAACTGGCCTTCTCAGGCCTCCTGAGCCTGCCTCATGGCCCAGACCTGGGTTGGACCTGACTGTCCTGAAAAAAAGGCCACTTCTAGACTTTCTGCCCCTTTCAGAGCCCCTCCCACTATTCATTCAATTGTTTAAAAATCTTTTATTGAGCATCTATTGCGTGCCAGGTGCTGCACTAGACACTGAAGTCACAACTGTGAATAACAGACAAAAAGGCCCAAGTAATGGAAGATACGTCCTTTTTGGGCAGACAGACAAGAAATGCGATGAATAAATAAAGCATACAGCACATCAGATAGCAATGAACATTATGGAGAAAAGGAGAGCCAGGCTGAAGCATGCGGAATGCTGGGGCTGAAGGTCTGGGGGTCAGGGGTAGGCAGGACGGGGGTATCCCAGGACAGTCAGCTGGGGGTTGGGCAGGAGGCGTACCAGAGCCATGTTGTGGCCATCCTCTCTCTTCTCTGGCACCATCACCAGGCATGAGTTCACTTCTCCTACAGGGCACAGTTTCAACAAGATAAAGCTGTGATGTACGTAGGATGCCATCATGCCATCTTTTCTCCCCTTCTAGGCCCCTCCAGTCTTTACCTCAACCCAACAGCCACACTGAGCTTTTAGGTATAACTAGCTCATGTCACGCCCTCCCTGCAACTCTTCAGTGACACCGCATTTCATTGAGCACAAAGCCAGCACCCTTGCCGAGGCCTTCAGTGCCCTGCCCTCCTCCACAGCCTTATCTCCCACCGCTGGCCCGCCTCACTACGCTCTGGCCACACTGGCCACACCAGCCTCTTTCCAGAACTGGGCACATTTCCCCTCAGGGCCTTTGCACGGTGGTTTCCTCTATCCGGGTATCCCAGCCACTGCCCGCCATACCTCCTTGCCCCGCTGAGGCTCTCCTTCAGGCCTCGGCTCTCCTGCCAGTCCTAAGAAGGGCCGCCCCACCCTGGGGCTCAGCAAGGGCCACTGTGGTCTTGTCTTGCATTGTCCGAGTCTCTTCTTCCAGCAGTTATCACAATGCCTAGCTACACACCTACTTGCTATGAGAGTCATCTGCTGTTCTGTCGGTCCCTCGTCTCTTCACTTTCTTTTGGCAAAAGAGCCTCATCTTTTCTGTGTGCACCTAATTCCATGTGCCTAGGTGAAGCTGGATTCCTCAAGACACATCCAGCACCCCCTCTTCAGATGGGGGCAGGCCTGGGACCCAAGCTCCACTCCTAAGAGTATTCCATGCCCCCAGCCACAGCCATTGGTCCAGGATGACAACTTGACTGAGCAGGGCCAATAGAGTCCTTTTTTATTTTTTGTGAGATGGGGTTTTATTCTTGTTGCCTGGGCTGAAGTGCAGTGGCACAATCTCAGCTCACTGCAATCTCCACCTCCTGGGTACAAGCAATTCTCCTCCCTCAGCCTCCTGAGTAACTGGGAGAGCAGATACATGCCACTGCACCTGGCTTTTTTTTTTTTTTTTTTTTTTTTGAGACAGAGTCTCACTCCATCACCAGGTGCCAGGCTGGAGTGCAGTGGCGCCAGGCTGGAGTGCAGTGGTGTGACCTCGGCTCACTGCAACCTCTGCCTCCTGGATTCAAGCAATTCTCCTGCCTCAGCCTCCCCAGTAGCTGGGACTACAGGTGCGAGCCACCATGCCCAGCTAATTTTTTTGTATTTTTAGTAGAGATGGGGTTTCACCATGTTGGGCAGGATGGTCTCGATCTCTTGACCTCGTGATCTGCCCACCTTGGCCTCCCAAAGTGCTGGGATTACAGGCGTGAGCCACCATACTTGGCCAGAGTCCTTTATTTAAGGGGGTTGAGGGAACACCGAAGGAGAGAGGATCTTTCTCCTTCTGAGGTCAAGGTCACTGGGACCTATGAGAACCTGGAACTTGAGATTCTCGACCACCAGAGGAGGCTGGAGGATGGAGAAGCAGAGATACCCCAATTGTAGTGAACACAGCCGACACCAAGATCTTAGCTTCTGAATATGATTCTCCACTAAAAGGAACAAGGCTCCTTGGAGAAATAGTGACTCCAGGACTTGAGCAGGGAAAGTCCAGGATGAACATGAGACATCTGAATGATGACATTTGACATGTCAAATGTCAAAGGGACATAAAAGTGTGCTTTTTTTAAAGAGCTTCGGTGGGGGGCGGGCATGGTAGCTCACACCTGCAATTCCAGCACTTTGGGAGGCTGAGGCAGGTGGATCATCTGAGGTCAGGAGTTTGAGACCAGCCTGCCCAACATGGTAAAACCCCATCTCTACTAAAAATACAAAAATTAGCTGGGCATTGTGGCACACACCTATAATTCTAGGTACGAGGGAAGCTGAGGCAGGAGAATTGCTTGAACCCAGGAGGTAGAAGTCTCAGTGAGCCAAGATTGCACCACTGTACCCAACCTGCGCAACAGAGCAATACTCTGCCTCAAAAAAAAAAAAGAGCTTGGGGGTCTTGCCATGTTGTCCAGGCTGGTTGAACTCCTGGGCTCAAGTAATCCTCTGCCTTGGCCTCCCAAAGTGCTGGGATTACAGGTGTGAGTCACAGTGCCCAGCTACAAAAGTTTGCTTAAAGGTGATTCCACCGGTCAAATTGAGGAAAATTTGAGTATCACAATAAATTATGAAAGAAACAGATTAAAGCCCATTGAATAAACTAAGACCCCTCGAGTCCATACTAATACAAATCAATGAATAAATAAATTGAAAGTTTGATGAGGAATGGGATATTCACATAGTTTCAAAGTACTTGACCACGTGATATTCACTACACAGGAGTAAGTCCTGAGTTCACATTGGAAAACCTTGGCAGCAACCATCCTACTCAAGCAATGAAAGTGAACAGCATCAGTAACGAACAAATCAAAATTGTGAGGCACCAAACAGGATGCAACGAGAAAAACCCCGCATCACTTCTGTGCTATTCCTGCCAAAAATTCATGGCCTGAATCTAATCATGAGCAAGCGTCAGACAAATCAAAACTGAGGCACATCCTACAAAAATAGCTCACCCGTCATCCTCAGATGTATCAAGGACAGGAAAGTCAAAGAGAGGCTGAGGACTGCAGGCAACAGATCAGACTAGAAACAAAAGAACGATGAGTGACTCTGAACTGGATCCCCTTGCTGTAGAGAACATTACTGGGAAGACTGGTGACTTCTGAATAAAGCCCGAGATTATATGGTAGCTATGTATCAATATTAATTGCCTGATCGTGATTGTGATAGTTATATTTCATCCTTTTTTGTAAGAAATACACTCTGAAATTCGGGGGGTGATGAGGCATCATTTGGCAACCTATTCTGAAGTGATTCAGGGCAAAAAATTATAATATGTTGTCAATTTTTCTTTTTTCTTTTTTCTTTCTTTTTTTTTTTTTCCTTTGAAATGGAGTCTCGCTTGGTCACCCAGGCCGGAGTGCAGTGGTGCCGATCTCGGCTCACTTCAACTTCCACCTCCGGGGTTCAAGCAATTCTCCCACCTCGGCCTGCCAAGAAGCTGGGTTTGCAGGTGTGTGCCACCACACCCACCTAATTTTTGCATTTTTAGTAGAGACAGAGTTTCACCACATTGGCCAGGCTGGTCTTGAACTGCTGCCTTCAAGTGATCTGCCCACCTCGGCCTCCCAAAGTGCTGGGACTACAGTACATGACCAGTATTGTTCTAAACACAGTTAATGAAAGTGAGCAAAGTTACCTAAATTGATCTGTAGATTCAATGAAATCCCAATGGAAATGGCAGCCAGTTTTCATCTTATTTTATTTCATTTTGTGGAAATTGACAAGCTATTTCTAGGATCTATATAGAAAAGCAAAGCACCTAGAATAGACAATCTTGATGTAGAACAAAGTTGGAGGACTTAACGCTACTAGATATCAAGAGTTACTCTAAAGCCCGGTAGTTAAGGCGATGGTTAAGGATAGACAAATAGCCAAAGGAACTGAAAGAGTCCAGAAATGCACCTACGCATAGATAGGCACTTGACTGACATCAAAGGTGGCACTGTAGTTCAGTGGGGAAAGCAGGCTCTTTTCCATCAATAGCCTGGAGCAATGGGGCTCCCATATGGGGAAATATATGAACCTTAAGCCTCTTCCTCACAGTATTTTCCAAAATTAAGGCAAAATGCATCATAAACTTAATGTGAAAGATGAAACAATAAAGCTTCTAGGAGAAAACATAAGTAACTGTTTTCACAACGATTGGGTGTGAAAATAAGCAGATGGCAAAAAGCAACATCTAAACACAATTTGATTCATTAGGTTCTTTAAAATTAAGAACTGCTGTTTATCAAAAGACTTTATTAGGCCAGGCATGGTGGCTCACATCTGTAATCCCAGCACTTTGGGTGTGGTGGCACACCCCTGTGGCCACAGCTACTCGGGAGGCTGAGGCAGGAGGATCACCTGAGCTCAAGGAGCTGGGGTCTGCAGTGAGCTGTGACTGTGCTGCTGCACTCCAGCCTGCACAACAGAGACCTCACTTCTTTTAAAATGTTTTAATTATTTAAGTTAAAAAATTAAAAATAAATAGAAGACCTCATCAAGTCACAGACTTGGAGAAAATAGTCAAAATTTATATATCTAACAAAGAACTCATATCTGGATTATGCAAAGAACTCCCACAAGTCCATAAGAAAAAGAAACAACCCAATTTTTTTAAATGAGCAAAACATATATGCTGTTCCCTTCTGAAATTAAAAAAAAATCAGCAAAATGTTTGAACTGATACTTCACAAAAGAGGATATACAAACTGCCAATGATCATGTAAAAAGATGCTTAACATCAGTAGTTATCAAGATATACAAATTAAAACCACAGTTAACTATCACTAGGCAGACACTCCCTAGAATGTCTACAATTTTTTAAATTGACAACACCAAACGTTGGTGAGAATGTGGAACAAGTGAAATTCACATTGTTTGTGGAAGCATAAATGAATTCAGTCATTGCTGTGGTTTGAATATTTGTGTCCCCTCCAAAATTCATGTTGAAACTTAATCTCCAATGCAATAGTAGAGACTTTAGGAGGTGGTCAAATTATGAGGGCTCCCCCCTCAAGAATGGGATTAAGGCCTTTATAAAAGAAGCTTCATATAGAGTTCAGCCCCTTTTAGTCCTTCCACCTTCCACCATGTGGGGATACAGCAAGCAGGCCCTCACCAGACACCAGACGCTGGTGCCTTGATCTTGGACTTCTAGTCTCTAGAAGTGTGAGAAAATAAATTCCTGTTGTTTATAAATTACTCAGTCTCAGGCATTTTGTTATGGCAGCACCAACGGACTAAGATTACCACTTTGAAAAACTGTTTGGCACTATCTCTCTTTTTTTTTTGAGATGGAGTCTGGCTCTTATTGTCCAGGCTGGAGTGCAATGGCACAATCTCAGCTCATCGCATCCTCTGCCCCCTGGGTTCAAGTGATTCTCCTGCCTCAGCCTCCCAAGTAGCTAAGATACAGGCATGTGCCACCACACCTGGCTAATTTTGTATTTTTAGTAGAGACGGGGTTTCTCCATGTTGGTCAGGTTGGTCTCGAACTCCCAACCACAGGTGATCCGTCTGCCTCTCACGCACGCTCATCTGGCAGTATCTCTTAAAGTTATAAATATGCCTGCACTTGACCCAGAAATTCTACTCTGGGATAAATAAGTGCACCTGTGCACCAAAGTCATGGGCAATACCATTCACAGCTACTTTATTAATAACATCCAAAACGTTTTAGGAACAATTCTAATGTCCATCAGCAGCAGAATGCATAAACAAACTGTGGTATATCCATACAATGGAATACTAGAGAACACCAAAAAACAATCTACTATTGAAATACACAACAATATGGATGAATTCGACAGGCATAAGGTTGTGCTAAAAAAGCCAGAGTCAAAACAGTAAACACAGTCGGGCTAGGTGGCACACACCTGTAATCCCAGCCCTTTGAGAGGCCAAGGTGTGTGGATCACCTGAGGTCAGGAGTTCAAGACCAGCCTGGCCAACATGGTGAAACCCTGTCTCTACTTAAAAAACTACAAAAATTGGTCGAAGACCAAAACTACAAAAGTTGGTCAAAGACCAACTTAATGAAATGAAACTAGAAGACAAGATTAGAGAAGAAAAAGTAAAAAGGAATGAGCAAAGTCTCCAAGAAATATGGGACTATGTGAAAAGACCTAATTTACATTTGATAGGTGTACCTGAATGTCATGAAGAGAATGAATCCAAGCTGGAAAATATCCTTCAGGATATTATTCAGGAAAACTTTCCTAACCTAGTAAGGTGGGACAATACTCAACTCCAGGTAATACAGAGAACACCACAAAGATATTCCTCAAGTAGAGCAACCTCAAGACACATAATTGTTAGATTCACCAGGGTTGAAACAAAGGAGAAAATTCTAAGGGCAGCTAGAGAGAAAGGTCAGGTCTTTCTCTACAGCAGATCTCTCAACAGAAACCCTACAAACTAGAAGAGAGTGGGGACCGATATTCAACATCCTCAAAGAAAAGAATTTTCAACCCAGAATCTCATATCCAGCCAAACTAAGCTTTATAAATGAAGGAAAAATAAAACTTTTCATGGGCAAGCAAGCACTCAGAGACTTCATCACCACCAGGCCTGCTTTATAAGAGCTTCTGAAAGAAGCACTACACACAGAAAGGAACAACCAGTATCAGTCATCCCAAAAACTTACCAAAAGGTAAAGAGTATCTCCATAACGAAGAATCTATATCAACTAATGGGCTAAATAGCCAGCCAGCATTAAATGACAATATTAAACTCACAAATATCAATATTAATCCTGAATTTAAATGGATTAAACACCCCAATCAAAGACACAGACATACAAACTGAATAAAAAGTCAAAACACATTGGCACTCTGTATCCAGATCCATCTCATAAGCAAGGACACACAAAGACTCAAAACAAAAGGTTGGAGGAAGACTCACCAATCAAATGGAGAGAAAAAAACAAACAAACAATAAAAAACAGGAGTTGTAACTTTCGTCTCTGACAATATAGACTACAATAGTAACAAAGACTAAAAGAAACAAAGAAGGACATTACATAATGATAAAAGGATCAATGCAACAATAGGAGTCAATGATCATAAATATATATGCACCCAATATAGGGGCACCCAGATACATAAGACAAGTTTTCAATGACTTATAAAGAGACTTGGACTCCCACACAATAATAGCGGGAGACTTTGACACCACATTGTTAATATTTGACGGATCAACGAGATAGAAAATTAACAGGGATGGGCCGGGCGCGGTGGCTCATGCCTGTAATCCCAGCACTTTGGGAGGCCCAGGCGGGTGGATCACTAGGTCAAGAGATCAAGACCATCCTGGTCAACACGGTGAAACCCCGTCTCTACTAAAAAGACAAAAAATTAGCTGGGCATGGTGGCGCATGCCTGTAATCCCAGCTACTCAGGAGACTGAGGCAGGAGAATTGCCCGAACCCAGGAGGCGGAGGTTGCGGTGAGCAGAGATCGTGCCATTGCACTCCAGCCTGGGTAACAAGAGCAAAACTCTGTCTCAAAAAAAAAAAAAAAGAATATTAACAGGGACCTGGAACAAGTAAACTCGGTGAATACTTATAGAATTCTTCACCCCAGGTCCACAGAACATACATTTTTTTTTTTTTTAGTATCACATTACACCTATTTTGAAAGTGACAACATAAATGGAAGCAAATCACTCTTCGGCACTTGCACAGCATTTCGCAGACTTAAATGAAATATTTGTCTGTTTGTTGGCTGTTTGTTTGTTATTTTCTTTCCTTATTCTTTCCTGTCCCCACTGTTAAGCACAATTATCAGCATAAAAGAGGTTTTTAATACCTATTTTTAGATTGCATTCCAGCCTGGGCAATAGAGCAAGACTCCTGTTCTCTCTCTCCCCCACTTTTCTCTTTCTCTTTCTTTCTTAAAAAAAAAAAAAAAAAAAAACTACAAAAATTAGCCAGGCATGGTGGCAGGCACCTGCGTGCCAGCTGCTCAGGAGACTGAGGTGGGAGAATCACTTGAACCCAGGAGGTGGGGGTTGCAGTGAGCTGAGATTGAGCCACTGCACTCCAGCCTGGGCAACAGAGAGAGATTCCACCTCAAAATAAAAATAAAAATAGAAAAAATTAGCTAGGCATGGTGGCGCAAGCCTGTAATCCCCAGCTACTCAGGAGGCGGAGGCAAAAGAATCGCTTGAACAAGGGAGGCAGAGGTTACAGTGAGCCTAGATTCTGCCATTGCACTCCAGCCTGGGCAACAAGAGCAAAACTCCATCTCAAAAAAATAAAAAGTAAATACAATATTATTCTATTGACAATAAGTTTAAGAATAGGCAAAACTAGTCTATGGTGGTGCAAATTGGAATTGTCACCACCAGGGCAGTAATTATCAACCAAGAGCAGTTGTCCCCCTCCACACCCCCGACTGCGGAACTTTCAGCCGTGTTTGAAAACAGTTTTGGTTGTTACAACTTGAGGGTGGCAATGGGAGGGTTCTACTAGCATCTGCTGGGTAGAGTCCAGGATGGATGCATCTCGTAATACATAGAACAGCACCCCCATCCCTGCCACCAACATCACACACACACACACACACACACACACACACACACACGACAAAGAATTTCCCAACACAAAATGTCAATAGTGCCAAAGTTGAGAAATCTTGCCCCAGGAGAAAGGATACTGATTGGAAAGGGACATGAGGAAAGCCTCTGGGCTTCTGGAAAGATCTGTATCATTATCTGAGTAGTAGCTACCACAGTGTATACTTCCATACATTTTCATTAAGTGTACACTTGAGCTGACTAGCACACTTTACATATTTTACTGATCCATGTTATACCCCAAAAAAGATTTTAAGAGGCTACTGTAATTTGAAAATACATTGTTTTAAACATGTAAATGGACGAAATGCTCCTATTAAAAAAGCAAAGATTGGCCCTGATAGCCAAAGCGATCTTGAAAGAACAAAGCTGGAGGAGTCATAATTCCTGATTTCAAAACATACCACAAAGCTATAGTAATCAAAACAGCATAGTACTGGCATAAGGACAGACATACAAACCAATGGAACAGAATTGAGTATCTAGAAATAAACACATTTATGGTCAGTTTATTTTTGACAAGGATGCTAACAACTTTCAGTGGGGAAAGGACAGTTTTTTCAATAAATAGAACAAGAAAAACTGGATATCCACATGCAAAAGAATGAGGTTGGTATATGAGGTACCTAGAGTAGTGAAAAGTATAGAGATAGTAGAATGGTGGTGGCTAGGGGTTGGGGGACTGGAAAATAGGAAGTGATTGTTTAATGCATATGGAGTTTGAGGTTCATAAGATAAAAACTGTATGGAAAGGGAATGGTGCTAATAGTTGCAAACATTATGAATATATTGAATACCACTGTATTACACTGGACATTTAAAAATGGTTGGCCAGTCACAGTGGCTCATGCCTGTAATCCCAACACTCTGGGGACTATGACAGGTTGATCACCTGAGGTCAGGAGTTCAAGACCAGCCTGGTCAACAAGGTGAAACCCCATCTCTAATAAAACTACAAAAATAAGCTGGGTGTGGTGGCACATACCTGTAATCTTAGCTATTTGGGAGGCTAAGGCAATAGAAGTGCTTGAACCTAGGAGGCAGCGGTTGCAGTGAGCCAGGATGGCACCATTGCACTCCAACCTGGGCAACAGAGTGAGACTCTATCTCAAAAAAAAAAAAGGTTAAGATAGGGCCAGGTGTGGTGGATCATTCCTGAAATCCAAGCAATTTTCCAACCCAAGACAGGAGAATCGCTTGGGCCAGGAGTTGAAAACCAGCCTGGGCAACATAGCAAGATCTCATCTCTACAAAAAAAATTAAAATTAGCTAGATGTGGTGGTGTGTGACTACAATCCTAGCTACTGAGGGGGCTGAGGTGAAAGAATCACTTGATCCTAGGAGTTTGAGACTGCAGTGAGCTATCATTGCTCCACTGCACTTCGGGCTGGGTGACAGAGTGAGATTTTAACTCTAAAAAATAATAATTTTAAAATGTTTAAGATGGTAAGGTTTGGCTGCGCATGGTGGCTCAGGCTTATAACCCTAGCACTTTGAGAGGCCAAGTCGGGCAGATCACTTGAGCCCAGAAGTTCAAGACCAGCCTGGGTAAAAATGAAGCCCTGTCTTTATCAAAAATATTTTAAAAATTGAAAATACATTGTTTTAAACATGCATTTTCATGCTTGTGTGGTGTGGTGGTACATGCTTGTAGTCCCAGCTACTTGAGAGGCTGAGGCAGGAGGATTATTTGACCCCTGGAGGTAGAGGTTGCAGTAAGGCAAAATCATGCCCCTGTATTCCAGCCTGGGCAACAGAGTGAGATTATGTCTCAAAAAAAAAAAAAAGATGATAAGGATTTTGTTGTTGTTGTTTATACAGACATAGTCTCACTATGTTGCTTAGGCTGGTCTCAAACTCCTGGCTTCAAGTGATCTTCCTGCCTCAGTTTCTCAAAGCACTAGTATTATAGGCATGAGTCTTTATGCTGGCCTAGATGGTAAGTTTTGTTATGTATATTTTACCACAATTTAAAAATTGAAAAAAAAAAAAACTTTTTTCTGTTCGCTCCCAAGTAGCTGGGACTACAGGTGTGTGCCACCATGCCCAGCTTATTTTTGTATTGTTAGTAGAGACAGGGTTTCACCATGTTGGCCTGGCTTCCCAGAGTGCTGGGATTACAGGTGTAAGCTACCATACTCAGCCTGATAAAAGTCTTTTTCTTTTTCTTTTTTTTAGACAGAATCTGGCTCTGTTGCCCAGGCTGGAGTGCAGTGCACAACCTCGGCTCACCGCCACCTCCATTTCCAGGGTTCAAGTGATTCTCCTGCCTCAGCCTCCCAAGTAGCTGGGATTACAGGAGTGTGCCACCACATCTGGTAGATTTTTGTACTTTTAGTAGAGACAAGGTTTCACCATGTTAGCCAGCCTGGTCTGGAACTCCTGACCTCAGGCAATCCACCTGCCTCTACCTCCCAAAGTGCTGGGATTACAGCCACGAGCCATCATGCTCAGCCGGGGAAAAAAAACTTTTCATTAAAAAAAAAAAAAAAATACACTGGGCGGAGTATGGTGGCTCATGCCTATAATCCCAGCACTCTGGGGGCCAAGGTGGGTGGATCACTTGAGGTCAGGAGTTCGGCCCACATGGTGAAACCCTGCCTTTACTAAAAATACAAAAATTAGCTAAGTATGGTGATGCATGCCTGTAGTCCCAGCTACTTGGGAGGCTGAGGCAGGAGAATGGCTTGAGTGAGGTGGAGGTTGCAGTGAGCTGAGATGGCGCTGTTGCACTCCAGCCTGAGTGACGGAGAGACTGTCTCAAAAAAAAAAAAAAGGAAAGAAAAATAAAAGAATAAATTGGTCAGGTGTGGTGGCTCACACCTATAATCCTAGCATTTTGGGAGGCCGAGGCCAAGGTAGGAGCATCATGAGGTCAGAAGTTCGAGACCAGCCTGGCCAACATGGTGAAACCCCATCTCTACTAAAAATACAAAAATTAGCTGGATATGGTGGCAGGTGCCTGTAGTCCCAGCTGCTTAGGAGACTGAGGCAGGAGAATTGCTTGAACCTGGGAGGTGAAGGTTGTAGTGAGCTGAGACCACATCATTGCACTCCAGCCAGGTGACAGAGCAAGACTCCATCTCAAAAAATAAAATAAATTAAGTTTGGGCTCTTACATTAGATGTATACAAAATTTAACTCAAAGAATTTCACTTAAGAACTAAAACTATGAAACACAGAAAAAAAATCTTTGACACTGGATTTGGCAACAATTTCTTGGATATGACACCAAAAACACAGGCGCTCAAAAATGGAATATACCCCAAACCATTGAATCACACTTTTTTTTGGAAAAGACAAAGTCTCACTCTGTCACCTAACCTGAAGTGCAGTGATACAATCACAGCTCACTGCAGCCTCCACTACCTGGGCTCAAGCGATCCTCCCATCTTAGTCTTCTGAATAGCTGGGACCACAGGCACACACCGCTATGTCTGGCTGGTTTATTTTTATTTTTTGTAGATACAGGGTCTCCCTGTGTTGCCCATGCTGGTCTTAAATTTCTGGGCTCAAATGACCCTCCTGCCTCAGTCTCCCAAAGTTCTGGGATTATAGATGTGAACCACTGCACTCGGCAAATGACACATTATTTTATTTTATTTTATTTCATTTTGAGACAGAGTCTCACTTTGTCACCCAGGCTGAAGTGCAGTGGCACAATCTCGGCTCACTGCACCCTCTGCCTCCCAGGTTCAACTGATTCCCAAATAGTTGGGATTACAGGCATTTGCTGCCACACCTAATTTTTTTTTTTTTTTAGACAGAATCTCACTCTGTCACCCAGGCTGGAGTACAGTGGCATGATCTCAGCTCATTGCAACCTCCACTTCCCGGGTACAAGCAATTCTTTTGCCTTAGCCTCCTGAGCAGCTGGGATTACAGATGCGCACCACCACACCTGGCTAATTTTTGTATTTTTACTAGAGAAGGGGTTTCACCATATTGGCCAGACTGGTCTCAAACTTCTGACCTCGTGATCTGCGCACGTTGGCCTCACAACGTGTTGGGATTACGGGCGTGAGCCACTGCGCCTGGCCTCAGCTAATTTTTTGTATTTTTAGTAGAGAGAGGTTTTCACCATGTTGACCAGGCTGATTTTGAACCCCTGATCTCAAGTGATCCACCCTCCTCAGCCTCCCACTGTGCTGTGATTACAGGCATGAGTCACCTCGCTGGCTAACACATTTTAAATTGGTGAATTATATGGCTTGTGAATTATATGACAATAATAACTGAACATCCACATGCAAAATAATGAAGCTGAACCCCCTCCTTACATCATATACAAAAAATTAACACAAATTGCACCAAAGACCTAAAGGTAAGAGCTAAAATTATTAAACTCTTAGAAGAAAACATGGGCATAAATCTGCATGACCTTAGACTAGGCAATGGTTTCTTTAAATATGACACCAAAAGCACAAACAATAAAAGAAAAATTACACAAATTGAACAATGTCAAAATTAAAAACTTTTGTGTTTCAAAGAACACCATCAAGAAAATAAAAAGGCAGCCAACAGAATAGAAGAAAAAATATTAGTAAATTGGTTGGGCATGGCGGCTCATGCCTGTAATACCAGCACTTTGGAGACTGAGGAGGGAGGATTGCTTGAGCCCAAGAGTTCAAGACCAACCCGGACAACATAGTGAGACCAGTCTCTACAAAATATAAAAATTAGCCAGGTGTGGTGGTGTATGCCAGTGGTCCTAACCACTTGGAAGGATTTCTTAAGCCTGGGAAGTGGGAGGATTTCTTGAGCCTGGGAGGTGGAGGTTGCAGTGAGCAGAGATCATGCCACTGTGCTACAGCCTGGGTGACAGAGAAAGGCCCTGTCTCAAAAAAATAAATAAATAAAAATACAAAATAAAAATAAAATAGCCAAAAGATAGAAACAATCCACATGGCAATCAAATGACAAATAAAATGTGGTGTGTCCATATGAGGAATATTATTTAGCCATAACAAGGAATGAAGTACTGGTACATGCTATAGAGAGAATGAACCTTGAATACATTCTGCTAAGTGAAAGAAGCCAGTCACAAAGGGCAGCATATTACATGATTCTATTTCTATAGCATGTCCAAAATAGGTGAACTGTAGAGACAAAAAGCAGTGATTGCCCAGGGATGGGTTGAGAGCGGGCATGGATTGAGGGTGATGTCTCAGGGGTGCAGCGCTTCTTTTAGGGATGACGAAAATGTTCTAAAACTGATTGTAGTGATAGTTGCACAATTCTGTGTATATAAAAAGCCATTAAATTACATACTTTGAAAGAGCAAATTGTATTTACAGTTATATCTCCACAAAGTTTTTTTTTTTTTTAAGAAAAACTTGCAAAAACGAAGTTTCTCTTGATCATCAATACCAAGTAGGAATTTTATTAGAAAATAAGATACTATAGGCCGGGCATGGTGGCTCATGCCTGTAATTCTAGCACTTTGGGAGGCCAAGGCTGGCAGATCACAAGGTCAGGTGTTTAAGACCAGCCTGGCCAACATGGTGAAACCCTGTCTCTACTAAAAATACAAAAAATTAGCCAGGTGTGGTGGCATGTGCCTGTAATCCCAACTACTTGGGAGGCTGAGGCAGGAGAATTGCTTGAACCCAGGAGGCAAAGGTTGCGGTGAGCAGAGATCATGCCATTGCACTCTAGCCTAGGGGACAGAGCAAGACTCTGTTTCAAAAAAAGAAAAAGAAAATACCATTAAGTATCTAGGATTAACCCATCCAAGGGTGCACCAGACTTCTATGAAGAATTTTTTAAATCCTAGTAAAGCACATATCCTATGTAAAGGAAAATGTGAATAGGTGAATAAACTGATAACATTCTTTTAAAAATGCCCGCAAGATTTTTTTGAAGCCCTGAAAAAAATCCCTAAGAAACCCTAGGAATGGATTCTAAAATGTATAGAGTTTAGGCGAGGTGGAAAACGCCTGTAATCCCATTGCTCTGGGAGGACCACGTGAAAGGATGGCTTGAGGCCAGGAGTTCAAGACCAGCCTGGGCAACACAGCGAGGCCCTGTCTCTACAAAAAATAAAAAATAAATTACTGAGGTGTGGTGGTGTGCACCTGTAGTCCTAGCTGCTTGGGAGGCTGAGGCAGGAGGGTCTCTTGAGTCCAGGAGTTCAAGGCTGCAGGGAGCTACAATTGCATCACTCAACTCCAGCCTGGGCAACAGAGTGAGACTTTTTCTCAAAAATAAAATAAAATATTATCTATTAATAGCTAAGTTGATTTTCAGGAGAATTTTAAAGAAGGATCCTTGGTTGGGCATGGTGGCTCACTCCTGTAATCCTAGCACTTTGGGAGACTGAGGTGGGTGGATCACCTGAGGTCAGGAGTTTGAGACCAGCCTGACCAACATGGTGAAACTGTCTCTACTAAAAATACAAAAATTAGCTGGACAGGGTGGTAGGTGCCTATAATCCACTCTACTCGAGAGGCTGAAGCAGGTGAACCCAAGAGGCGGAGGTTGCAGTGAGCCAAGATCATGCCATTGTGCTCCAGCCTGGGCTACAGAATGAGGTTCCCTCTCAAAAAAATGGTGGGAGGGGAGGGACTCTCACCAGATATGAACATCTATTTACAAAACATGGTCCTTTTTTAAAAATCTTAATATAGTATTGGTGCATGAAAAATAAAAATTGATTAGAAGAAGATATTTACAGCATCAGAAACTGACAGGGGATTAGTTTACAGAAATCCTGCACATCAGGAGGGAGTCACAGGTTCCAGACAGGACTCCAAGGCCCTGTCTGGTGGGGATGGCAAAGCCTCAGTAGAGGTGAGCTGAACCTAGAGCCTGCCTGCTCCACGGCAGACCTGCAGACCTGAGGAGCCAGGTCTGAAATGTATCAAGGAAGAAAGAGATGTAAATTTTGAATGGAAGGGATAGTTTGATACAATAGACTTATAATTTGGACAGAATAGGAGTATTATCATATAGTGATATTATAGTCAAGGAAGTTGAAGCTCAGAGAGATTAAGTAGCTTGTCCCAAGTCACACTGCTAGCAGAGGCTGATTATTAGATGTCTAGTACAGAATTAGTAGATCATATATTATCAACTGCCTACTGTTCCCTCCCTCCCTCCCTCCCTTCCTTCCTTCCTTCCTTCCTTCCTTCCTTCCTTCCTTCCTTCCTTCCTCCCTCCCTCCCTCCCTCCCTCCCTCCTTCCTTCCTTCCTTTCTTCTCCTCTCCCTACTCTACAAGTTTGAAGACAGAATTCTTCTAGGACAGTGATCTCTCTAGGGCTGTGGCTCTGGCCTTACCCTCAGAGATGCCTTGCAAGGTCACGGTGTCCTTGCCCATGGGATTGGAGGTGGGGAGTCCCAGCGGGAACTGGCCCACCTCAGTGCTGGCCATCTCATTCCAACTCTCTAGATTCTCTTCCAGGGGTACAGTGCGGATGCTGCTGTCCTCGGCATAATCCTGCTGACTACTCAGTGTCAAGGTGGAGGTGTCGCTGAACAGGAGGCTGGAGCCCAGGCTCAGCATGTCATTGGAGCCCAGGATTAGAGTCGTGCATGAGGATGGAGAGATGGTGGAGTTGGGTCCGTGGACACTGGAGTGCAGGCTGATACCATCGCTGGAGCCAGGAATCAGGGTCAGATACGAGGCTTGAGTGACAGTCATGTTCAAATCAGATCTGGGGTGGCTGTTGGAAGCCACATTCATGGTTCCCTTGGAATTTGTGCTCCAGGTGGTACCAAAGGCTCCTTTAGAAACAGACCGAGAGATGTTAGGTGAAGCCAAAGTGATGGTCTCATAGGTGTCTGGGATTCGGGTCCCACGTGCATCTGGAGCTACGTTCAGGTTCAGCTTGGAGTTGCTTCTCGAGCCCATGTCAAGCAGTGGACTGGAGTCAAGGTCCAGAAAAGAATTTGAGGCTGGAATAAGGAGTGCTTTTGAGCTTGGCCTAGAGATGCAGTGGCCCAGAACCAGGTCTTCTCTGGAATGGTGCTTTATAAATGGGTTTAGTTCATGCCTGGAAGGGTTGGAGTTACTCTGACCTATCTCAAAAACCTTGCTTGAGAGGTCCTCAATGACCTCTTCAGAATTTGACCAAGGGTGGTTCCCTGAGCTCAGATCAGTGGCCTCAGCACAGTTAGGACTCAGAATGGAATTTGAGGCTGGACAGAGGTGCCCCTGTGAGTCGGGTCTTGAAGCGTCCTTGGAATCCAGGTCCAGGGCTTCACCAGAACAGGAACTGGTGATCTGGAGGGAGGCTGGAGCGACGGCCCTGCTGTCATCAGGTCTGGGGGTATTTTCAGACACCAGGCCTGAGGTCTCCCCTGAGATGGGACTCAGAGTTGGATTAAGATCTGGAATGAGAGGCAAGCCAGGACTCGGGAGTAGATTCAACATAGGCACATGAGCCGGGTCTGGGTGGGGCCCAGGGGTGGTACCAGACCCTAATCCTGGGGCCCCACAGGAGATGAGACTTGGTGTCATCTTTGAGTCTTCAAGGAAGACCAGGTTAGCCCCTGGACTCAGGGCCATGTCCAGTCTGGAGGTCTCTCAATGCCAGTGCCCGCTTCTCTTCAACAGCCAACTGTCACTCTCCCTGCAGCAGTCT
This sequence comes from Callithrix jacchus, assembly GCF_049354715.1. Lineage (NCBI taxonomy): Eukaryota > Metazoa > Chordata > Mammalia > Primates > Cebidae > Callithrix > Callithrix jacchus. The sequence continues at coordinate 91,821,072 of NC_133508.1, read as the reverse complement.
TGAGAGAGAGAAAAGACAAATGGAGCTATGACGCACCTGTTAAGGTTTTTCCAGGGCTCCCGCTATTCTTAGGATGAAAGCCCCTTGCTGTGATTTACAAGGCCCTGCTGACTGTGCCCAGCCCACCTCTCCGGTCCGTCACTCACCACTTGCCTCCACGATCCCTCAGTTCCATTCTTTGACCACAGCCTGCTCCCTCTTGGCTCATGGCCCTGAACAAATGCAATTCCCTTGGCTTGTGGGATTCTATGGGATAATTCTCATTATCATTTGCTAATCCCACTTCTAGCAAAATACTCATCATATTTCATTCCAGTGACTCATTTAGTGGTCTGGCTCTTACTAGAGATGAGCTTTGCAATGACAAGAACTGGGTATATCTTGGCCCCTGGGGCAACCCCAGCTCCCAGCTCAGCGCCAGTTTTACAATTGGAAGTCTACAAACAGACAAATGAGGACTCTCTTCTATTTGAGGCAGAAAAAGGGAAGGAAGAGCCTCCTTATGAGTTACCCCACTTGCAGCTGGCCACATGTGACAGGGCGACCCCCAGTGCACCAGCAAGCAGCCCTGAGACTTGAGAGACCAGGGTGCTCCAAGCCAGAGCCAAACCCCTGAGTTGCTAGAACTACTCTGCCAGAAGCTGTGACACTAGAGTCTCAAAGCTGCCTACAGCCTCAGCAGTTTTCTGCTCTGGGTGAAGCAGGCTACATGGAGGGGCTGTGGGGCTCTGTCAAACACAGCCTGCCTCAGCGCAGCCATCTAACTGCTGGGTGAAATCCCCAGTCCTCCCACCGCCCCACCCTCAATCTGGGCTGCCCTCCCTGCGGGAATCGTAGGGACAGCTCGCCGCATGCATGGTGTTTTTAAGCAGGAGTGGGCCCCTGGGAGGAGGTGTAGAAGGAAACCAAGTCAGGGAAGAGTGGCTTTTTCAACACTTACTGCACAGTCCACAGACCAGGCACCCGCACATCTGTTAACCAGCTCCCTGCTACACACACTCACACACACACACACCCCCAGTAAGTTAAATATTATTGCCCCACTTTATACATGAGGAAGTGAAGGTCAAAGAGAGGTCACTCACCCCACTGGCCCTCTGGGCAGCCAAGACCATCTCTATGCCATCCCCCTGCCTAAACACCTCCACGGCTTCCTGTTCTCTTTAGGATAGAGTCCCCCAGTTGTTAGCGGACCTGAAAGGCCTTCTGTATCCGGTCCCAGTCCCCTTTTCACCCTTTTTGCCCCTCTCTATGTCCCTTTTCCTTTTCCATTCCACCTTGCTGGGATCATTTGACTTCCTCCAAAGAACCAGGCTCTCCCAGTTAGGTCTCGGCCTTCCACAGGCTGCGCATCCATCTCCTTCCTCAGCTAATGCCTGCAGCCTTTCAGGGTTCAGCTCAAATGCTAAGAGCCTTCTAGGTCCCTAGACAGGTGGGGGCCACCTAAAAGTTCCCAGGGTGCCTTGTTCCTTCCTGTCTCCTGGCTCACAGTATCTGGCTTCTCCACTAGCCCATGAGCTCCACTGATGCAGAGACTGCATCTGCCTTGTTTTCTGCCAATTTCCAATGGTGAGTATAGCACCTGGCACACAGTGAATGTCCAATGCACGTTTGTGTTATTTCATTATTTTTCTCTCTTCTCTGTAGTTTCTGTTTTGTTTTTCCTTTGGCAAGGTGTGAGGACAGAACCACACAGTGCTGGTGGCAGGAGGGCCAGGGAGATGAGAGAGATGGGAAAGAGAAAAGAAAATGTAAGGAAACATGGGAGTGCAGCCAGGCACAGGGGCTCACACCTGTAATCCCAGGACTTTGGAAGGTCAAGGTGGGAGGATTGTTTGAGTCCAAGAGTTCCAGACCAGCCTGGACAACATAATGAGACTCTGTCTCTACAAACACACACACACACACACACACACAAATTAGCTGAGTGTGATGGCATGCACCTGTCATCTCAGCTACTCAGGAGGCTGAGGTGGGAGGATCACTTGCATCCAGGAGGTTGAGGCTAAAATGAGCTGTGATCGTACCATTCATTCCAGCCTGAGTGACAAAATGATACCCTGTCTCAAAAAAAAAAGCGGGGTGGCAATGAATGTGCAAGAGGGGAAATAGTAAACAGTGGTAAGGAAAGTAGGGAAAGAAGAAAGGAACAAGGAAGGAAGGGAGGAGAGGAGAAAGACAAGAGGGAAGAGAAGAAGGGAGAAAGGCGAGGTAAGAGAAAAAAAGGGAGGGAGAAGGGAAGAGGAAGGCCGGAGGGAGGGAGACGAGGAAATAAGAGAAAGGCAATGGGTGGGTAGGGGAGCTCTTCTTCATTCGATGATGTATTCTTTCACTAACTCATTTCATCAATTCCTCATTTATTATTCATTCATGTGCTAACTCATTCAACGAATCATTTACTCACTCCACAAATTTTGCTGTGTGTCTTTATAGCGTGGCTTTGGAGAGACCATAGGTTTGGATTCATGTAGTCTTGAGTTTAAAGCCCAGCTCAATCCTCTTGCTAGTCTGGGTGAACTTGGGCAAGAGACTTTTCCCCTCTGCCTTGTCCTCCCCACGTCTAAGTTAGGGAGCGTACAAAGCCTTCCACAGGGGTGATTGTAGTTACCGTGCCTAGCACAGAGCACATGGCCCAGTGAAGCCTGGCCTATATGGTAGCTACTTGTGTTATTTCTGTCTGCCAGGCGCTGTGGATGGAGAAGAACAAGGCACTCAGCACCCAGTGGGATCCAAGCAAGCGGTTCCTGCACAGCTTTGAATCGGCCTTGGAAGCAAGCAGTGTTCACTTACCATCAGCACCAGAGGCGATTTTACCCTCAATGTAAATTTTGATTATTCCTTGATTTCACAGTCTCTTTCCAAAGCCCTGTACTTAATTTCATGTCCATAATTTTGTCTCTTTTTACTTAAGGAGGAGCATGAATCTTCCCTTAATGATCTCTCCCACCCATGTGTAAACGTGCCACATGCACACACACACAGACCATAGTCACCAAAGGGAGGCATTTGCAACCTGGAAAATACGGCTTGTTGCAGCCTATGAGGCAGTGAGTAAGATCTTCAAAGACCTAACTTGTCTGGGCTGAGGAAGAAAGTCTTCATCTCTACCCCAGCAACCCAGCAGATGCACAATACCAGGCCACTGGGCAGAAGGCCACAGATCTCAACCCCAGCTGACCTCCCCTCAATCCTCCTCCTCCATCCTGCAACAGACAGGCAAGGCTCCAGAGCTGCCTGGCAATGACTGGGGTAGCCCATGGCTTGCCCTCTACCAAATGGACACTGTGCATTAGGAGGAGCTGTGGCTGTTGAGGGGCTTGGGTGGGATCCACAGGAGTGAAAGGAGTTCACAACTTCCTGCTGACAGCCACAAACTGCCTATTGGCCTTTGCCCTGTGATCCTGGCGCCCCAGATGGAAGGGGCAGAGCACAGCCATAAAACAGCTAGTGCTGTCTAAGACAGAGAGAATCATTGACCAATACCCATTCTCTCTTCTCCACCTCAATGAACCCTTCCAGGCCCTGGACAAGGGTTGCTAGAGCCTTCAGGAAGTAGAACTATCAACAGATTGCCCAGCCCATCATTGAGAATACACTATTATCAGATGTGAGGGCCTAGAATGTAGTAGGCACTTACACAAGTACCTATACACACACATGTGCATACACACAACATCTGAGACTGGGGCGCCTCAGACCCAGAGCAGTCAAAACATACGTTCCATTTTCCCCCAAATAGGACTCCACTGTTTTCCTCCATTGCAAGGAACTGGCACCATCTATCATCCAAGCCCGAAACCACATCCTCCTTGACTGCCCTTTTTCTCACTTGCTGCACCCAGTTTTGGCCAAGTTCTGCACATTCTGGCTCCAGAACAGCTCTCAAATCTTTCTGCATTTCTTCATCACCACCACCAGACCCTAGCTTAGTTCCCATTGCTTTGGGACTGCATCTTGGAATTGCTTGCTCAACAGGGGTCCCTGTATCTAGGCCAGCTTCCAACAAACAATTTCCAAAGTAAGCCACAGAGATCTTCCTTTAAAATTGCATACAGACCAGGCACGGTGGCTCACACCTGTAATCCCAGCACTTTGGGAGGCCGAGGTTGGTGGATCACCTGAGGTCAGGAGTTCAAGACCAGCCTGGCCAAAATGACAAAACCCCACCTCCACTAAAATACAAAAAATTAGCCAGGCATGGCGGCATACATCTGTAGTCCCAGCTACTTGGGAGGCTGAGGCAAGAGAATTGCTTGAACCTGGGAGGCAGAGGTTGCAGTGAGCTGAGATTATGCCACTTCACTCCAGCTTGGGTAACAAGAGTGAAACTGTTGAAAATAAAATAATAAAATTGCATGCAACAGTGTGGTACTGACATAAGGATAAACATATAGACTAATGGGACAGAATTGCAAGTCCAGAAATCAATCCATGCATATATGGTCAAATGATTTCTGACAAGGCTGATAGCATTCCTAGGGAAAGAATAGTCTCTTCAGCAGGTAAGCTCAGCACTTTGAGAGGTCAAGGTGGGAGGAACACATAAGCCCAGGAGTTTGAGATCAGCCTGGGCAACATAATGAGATTCTATCTCAAAAATAATAATAATAATAAATAAATAATTTATATATTTAAAAAGAATAGTCTTTTCAACAAATGGCAGTAGAACAGCTGAATATTAACATGCAAAAGAATAAAGTTGAACTCCTGTCCCACATCCTTTTATTTTGGCAGTGGGGACAGAGTCTCCCAGGTTCAAGCAATTCTCCTGCCTGAGCCTCCCAAGTAGCTGGGATTAGAGGCATGAACCATCATGCCCAGCTAATTTTTTGTATTTTTAGTAGAGATAGGATTTATCCATTTTGGACAGGCTGGTCTCAAACTCCTGACCTCAGGTGATCTGCCTGCCTCGGCCTCCCAAAGTGCTGGGATTACAGATGTGAGCCACTCCAACAGGTCTTTTTTTTTTTTTTTTTGAGATGGAGTCTCACTCTGTCACCCAGGCTGGAGTTCAATGGCATGATCTTGGCTCACTGCAACCTCCGCCTCCCAGGTTCAAGCAATTCTCCTGCCTCAGCTCTCAAGTAGCTGAGGTTACAGGCGCCCACCACCAAATCCAGCTAATTTTTTTTTTAGTAGAGACAGGGTTTCACCATTTTGGCCAAGCTGGTCTCGAACTCCTGACCTCAAGTAATCCTCCTGCCTCAGCCTCCCAAAGTGCTAGGATTACAGGCATGATCCACTGCATCCAGTCTCCTATCCCACATCCTATACAAAAACTAACTCAAACTGGATTAAAGACCTACATGTAAGAACTAAAACTACAAAACTCTTGGGAAAAAAAACACAGGAGTAAATATTCTTGACCTTGGATTTGGCAATAATTTCTTAGATATGACACCAAAATCGTGAGCGACAAAAGAAAAAAATAGATAAATTGGACATCAACAATATTTAAAACTTTTTTGCCTCAAAAGACACCGTCAGCCAGGCACGGTGGCTCATGAGAGCCAAAGGTGGAAACAACCCAAATACCCACATACTGATGAATGGATGAACAAAATATGGTATGTCCATACAGTGGATTACTCACTACAAAAAGGAACGAAATACTCATGAATGCTAAACATGGATAAACTTTGAAAACATGATGCTAGGTGAAAGAAGCCAGTCACAAAAGACCACACGTTATATGACTCCTTTTACATAAAATATCCAGAGTCAAATCTCTATAGTCAAATCTACAGAGACAGTAGATTAAAGCAGACAGAGAGAGGTTGTCAGGGGAAGGGAAAAGCAGGGAATGGGAATGGACTGCTCAGTGGGTATAGGGTTTCCTTTTGGACCAAAAAAAATGTTCTGACAGTAATGACAGTTGCACAACCTTATGAATTTTATGCTAGGTGCTTTTTTTTTTTTTGAGATGGAGTTTTGCTCTTGTTGCTAGGTGCTTTTTTTTTCTTGGAGATGGAGTTTTGCTCTTTTTACCCAGACTGGGGTGCAATGGCCCAATCTCAGCTCACTGCAACCTCTGCCTCCCAGGTTCAAGCAGTTCTCCTGCCTCAGCCTCCGAGTAGCTGGGATTACAGGCATGTACCACCACACCTGGATAATTTTTTGTATTTTTGTTTTAATAGAGATGAGGTTTCTCCCTGTTGGTGAAGCTGGTCTTGAACTCCCAGCCTCAGGTGATCCATCCACCTCAGCCTCCCAAAGTGCTGAGATTAAAGGTGTGAGCCACCGTGCCCGGCCACCACAGTTTTTTTAAATGCATGGAATAGATAAGGTTGTCAATTCACTTTTTTCTGTTATTCCCTTCTAAAAATAACTAAATGTTCTGAAAACAGTTCAACAGCCAACCATAAAAGGACTCTAGCGGCTGGAAGAAGGCAACGGACTGACTAGGCACCTGAGGACTTGAAGGTTGACACTCTGGTGAATTTCCTGGAGTTTTCTTTTTATCACTCACGTAACCCAAACTGGGCACCAAAGAAGCCTGCCACACAGATCTGCCAAGAGCATAAAGTAGAAGAAAAGCCTGCTCTCCCAGCCAAAAGACCAGGAAAGAGGAAGCCCAATAGAGCGGGTTTCCCAGCGGGGAGCCCCAAGCCCTACTCCATACCTGGAGCCGTGACAGACCAATCCAACCTGCAGTGGCAATGTCAGCAGAACCTTACATCTGCGGACCCTCCACCCAGCATCAGATATTTTACTAGATCCTACATCTCCTGGCCTCCGCCACCAGCTCCAGTGATAACAAGTGGCCCAGGGAAGTGCCTTCTACCCCTGCAGGCAGCATCAGCCGGAATAAGCAGGAGCCCCAGCAGTGGCAGAAAAATGAAGCAGACCAGGACTCAGAGATACCACTGGGAGCCAGGCCTGTACCAGGACTGTCAGCGTCCAGAACTGTGCCAACAGCTTCTCTACTTAAAAATAACTTTTGGCTGGGTGTGGTGGCTCCTGCCTGTATCCCAGCACTTTGGGAAGCTGAGGCAGGTGGATCACTTGAGCTCAGGAGTTCAAGATCAGCCTGGGCAACATAGCAAAACCCTGTCCCTACAGCAAATACAAGAATTAGTCAGGCACAGTGGTGTGTGCCTGTAGTCCCAGCCTACTCGGGATGCCAAGACAGAAGAATTGCTTGAGCCTGGAAGGCGGGGCTGCAGTCAGCTGAGATTTTGCCATTGCACTCCAGACTGGGCAACAGGTGTCTCCTCCCCACTCCCCATCAAAACAGAGGCCAGGCATGGTGGTTCATGTCTGTAATCCCAGCGCTTTGGGAGGCTGAGGTGGGTGGATCACCTCAGGAGTTCAAGACCAGCCTGGCCAAAATTTTTTTGGTAGAAACCCCATCTCTACTAAAAATACAAAAAATTAGCTGGGTGTGGTGACAGACACCTATAATCCCAGCTACTCAGGAGGCTGAGACAGGAGAATTGCTTGAACCCCAGAGGCAGAGGTTGTAGTAAGCTGAGACCATGCCACTGCACTCCAGCCTGGGCAACAGAGCAAGACTCCATCTCAAAAAAAAAAAAAGGAAAGAAATATCACTGGAGCTGCAGTCCACAAAATTAGGCCAGAACCTACAAACTAAACCTTAACACAGTGTGGCTCATGCCTGTAATTCCAGCACTTTGGGATGCCAAAGCGGGCAGATCACTTGAGGTCAGGAGTTCAAGCCTGGCCAACATGATGAAACTCCGTTTCTACTAAAAATACAAAAAAATTAGCTGAGTATGGTGGTGTGCACCTGTTATCCCAGCTACTCAGGAGGCTGAGGCAGGAGAATTGCTTGAACCCAGGAGCTGGAGGTTGCAGTGATCCAAGATCATGCCACTGCAATCCAGTTTGGGTGACAGAGCAAGACTCTGTCTCAGAAAAAAAAAGAAAAAAAAATCTTAATATAATACCTAACAAGTCAAAGATGTAGTAAAAATCACTCATCATACCAAAAACTAGGAAAATCTAATCTTAACCAACCAACATTAACACCGAGATGAATCAGATGTTGGAATTTTTGACAAGGATTTCAAAGCAGTCATCATAAAAATGCTTTGGCTGGGCATCTCAGCACTTTCGGAGACCAAAGAGGCCAATCTTTTGAAGCCAAGAGTTCAAGACCAGCCTGAGCAACACGGTGAAACCCCATATCTACTAAAAATACAAAAATTAGGTTGTGCACTGTGGCTCATGCCTGTAATCTCAGCACTTTGGGAGGCTGAGGTGGGCAGATCACAACGTCAAGAGATAGAGACCATCCTGGCCAACATGGTGAACCGTCTCTACTAAAAATACAAAATTAGCTGGGCATGGTGGTGCATGTCTGTAGTCCCAGCTACTCGGGAGGCTGAGGCAGGAGAATTGCTTGAACTCAGGAGGCAGAAGTTGCAGTGAGCTGAGATCATGTTACTGCACTCCAGCCTGGTGACAGAGTGAGACTCCATTAAAAAAATATACAAAAACTAGCTGGGCATGGCAACAGGAGGTGCCTGTCCCAGCTACTAGGGAGGCTGAGGCATAAGAATCACCTGAAACTGGGAGGCAGGGTTTGCACTATAATCCAGCCTGGGTGACAGAGTGAGAATCCATATCAAAAAAAAAAAAAGAAGAAGAAGAAGAAGAAGAAGTTACTTGGCTAACCATGGTGGCTGATGCCTGTAATCCCAGTACTTTGGGAAGCCAAGTCAGGAGTTTGAGGTCAGGAACCAACAGGAGCTTGAGACCAGCCTGGCCAATATGGCGAAACCTCGTCTCTACTAAAAATACAAAAATGATCCAGGCATGGTGTAATCCCAGCTACTCAGGAGTCTGAGGCAGGAGAATTGTTTGAACCTGGGAGGCAGAGGTTGCAGTAAACCAAAATCACACCACTGCACTCCAGCCTGGGCAAAAGGGCAAGACTCTGTCCAGAAGAAGAAGAAGCAGAAGCAGAAGGAGGAGGAAGAAAGAGAGAGAGTGAGAGAGAGAAAGAAAGAGGGAGAGAAGGAGGGAGGGAGGGAAAGAGAAGAAAAGAAAGAAAGAAAGGGAGAAAAAAGAGGAAGGGAGGGAGGGAGGGAGGGAAAAATCTAAACAACAAGGAGAAAATAGACACACACACACACACACAAAATGAACAAAACCTCAGGAATCTGTAGAACAATAATCATGTCTTCCTGTTTCTTATTCCCCATTTCCTCTGCCACTTTTAGGTTCCTATCCTAAAGGCAAAGTTCAATGAAAACAAGGCAACTTTCCTGATACCCAGCTACAATGCCAAATTCCAAGGCTTTGGAGTCAGGCAGACCTGAATTCAAACCCTTCCCTCTCACCAGCTGTGTGAACTTCAGATGTCCTCATCACTCTAAGCCTCCAGCTTAATATTAATAATAATATCTTAATATTCCAGATGGGATAGCCCACCTAAAGTGATGATCACAGGGCCTGGCCCACAGCAGGTACTCAATAGATGTTCATCCCCACCATCCCTTCTTCCACCTGGGTGAGGGCAGGCTCGGGAGACTTGGCAAAAAGACAGAATTATGCTTTCCAGACTCCAAGCCTTCTCTTTCCCCGGATCTATGGTATTTCCTCCCTGCATCTTTTCACTCCCTTCCCCTTACCTCTCCCCAACTCCCAGCCACTACACTGTCAGGACCTGAACTTTCTCTGTGAGCCTTGAGCTGCTCATGTAAAATTCAATGTTTTACCTCCACACAGTAACAGAAGATTCAGCTCTAAGCCACAGGCATGAAGTTCTAACTTCGAAACAACAGTCAGAGTGGGGAGACTTTTACCCAAAGGGGTGGGGACAAGGTGGTAACTGCCTTGTGGAGGCGGTGGAGGCTGCCCCCACCCCTAGGACTTTCCCAGAACCGCTGCTCAGCTTACCTAGGCTATCCCAGCCCAAGCAGACCAGTGTTACAGGCTTTATGAGGTCACCATGACCCAGAAGTCTCCCGGCCAATGAGGGCCCTGCTCTCACCTACACAATGAGAAGGGATGGGGTCCTTGCAAAAAGAACCTGTCTTGAGACCCTCCTCAGCCTCCTGGAAAGAACTTCACTCTATAAACACTGAGTTTCTCATCCAGAATTCAAGTGTTTCCATAAAAGCCCCTCACCATATGACCCTGGACCTCTATTTATCTCAGGGGGACAAGGGCTTTGAAATCAAGTGGTCTCTGATGAGGCAACTGAGACCCACAGTGAGAAAATAATGGCCCATGGTCAGGAGCTAGGATGCCTGCCTGTCCTCGATCCCGAATCCTTGATCTTTTTCCTGCTCAGCCCCGACTCCTTTTCCAGGCACAGATAAGAGTATGTGGAGCAGGGCAGGAATGAGGGCAGGACAAACCGTGGCACAGCAGTGTCACCTAGATCTTTCCCTAAGAAAAGCAGGAATCTAAGGCTACCTTTCTAAAGAAAATCCTTTAGTGATGAGCAATAGTTCAGCTAATTAAGATGATTGGAGACCAGATACTAATAGAAAACCTTCCCTGGGCACCATTTACAAAATGACAGTGGAATCTTCCAGTAAGCTGTCTTCCTGTTCCCCCAGGTCAGGATGTCCTTGGATACGGTGTATAACCTATTCTCAGACAAGCTGCCCAGAAGTCAGCCTCATCAGACTCAGTCCCTACGCTTCACAGTGACCTCGCTTCACAGCGAGCAGCTGAGGGGCTCTCATGAATTCCCTCTAGTCCATGTCAGATCTTGCCCTTTCTGCTCCTCCCCTCCCCTCCTCTCCCCTCCTCTTCTCTTCCGTCCACATCTGGACAGGAGGTCCCCTGCACCCCAGTTTCCTTCTGCTGCTTCAGAGGCCTTGTGTCATCAAGGATTCCTCCTCCACTTGCTCTTTCCCCAGCAAAAATCCTTCCCTCGGCCAGGTGCAGTGGCTCATGCCTGTAATCCCACCAATTTGGGAAGCCAAGGCAGGAAGATCTCCTGAGCCCAGGAGTTCAAGACCAACCTGAGCAACACAGTCAGACGTCATCTCTACTAAAAATAAAAATAAAAAGCATCAGCCAGACATGCTGGCATGTGCCTGTAGTCACAGTGACTTAGGAGGCTGAGGTGGGAGGATCACTAGAACCTGGAAGCTTGACGCTGCAGTGAGCCATGATGCCGCCACTGCACTACAGCCTGGGCAACAGAGCAAGACCCTGTTTCAAAAAAAACAAATTCTTTTCTCAAACTTGCTTCTTTTCCCAGCGTCCCCTGCCTCGCTCTTTAGCTCCTGTGACAAGCCCCTCCCAATGACTGCTTTTGACTCCTCCCTCTTCTTCCCTGGCCTCCTGCATGTAAACTCCCAAGTCCTTTCAATTTTACCTGCAACTCTGCTCTTGGCCTTCAACCTCACACCTCCCTCCTAGCTGAGGTCTTCATCATTGAAGTCCCAGATTCTGGCCAGTCCTGTAAATAAGGTCCCACAGGGCAGGTGTTCCCCTCTCCTAGCCACCCACCCTAGACAGAGAGGGAGCTTCCCCAACAACTCATTTCCCCTCTTAACACCGTTCATGTCCTCCACAGCTGCCAGGGTCACATCCAGCTCCCTAGTCTGACATTGAGGTCCCTCACAGTCTGCCCTGCCTGCCTGTCCATCTTGTCTCCATTCTCTTTTGATTTTTAAGTTTGTACTGAAGCAGAAAATTGCATATGTCATGTCTATTTTTATGAATTTTCACTGAGTGAGCACACTCATATAACCAGCACCCAGATCCGGAAATAGAACATTTCCAGGACGCAGAAATCCTCCTCAGGTCCCTTCTCATCGCTACCGTCCTCCCCGTTAGGGGACCACTCTCCTGACTTTTCATATGGTTTCCCTGTTTTCATGTACAATCTCTTTATGTAAATGGAATTACACAACACAGACTCTTTTCTTCTGACTTCTTTGGTTGAATATTATGTTTGTGAGATTTAAAAATTTTTTTGCACCCAGTAGCTATTTCTTCTTTTCTTGTATCTGTCAGTTTCTCTTTAGGTTCTCTCTGTTTTTGCTCTTTCCAGAGTCTTCAGGAGGTTTTTTTGTTTCGTTTTGTTTTGGTTTTGGTTGTTGTCCAGAGTTCCTAATTGTTATCTGCATGAAGGTTGATCTGATAAGAGCTGCTTTGCCACTATTACAAGCAGAACCTCTCCTTTTCATTTTCATTTCATTTTTCCTCACTTTCTTTTGGATTATTAAATTTCCCTTTCTTTCCCTTCCCATTTGTTTGGAAGTTACATATTATATGTCTATTTTTTTTTTTTTTTTTTTGAGATGGAGTCTCACTCTGTCGCCCAGGCTGGAGTACAGTGGTGCAATCTCGGCTCATTGCAACCTCTGACTCCCTGGTTCAAGTAATTCCCCTGCCTCAACCTTCCGAGTAGTGGGGATTACAGGCGCACACCACCATGCCTGGCTAATTTTTTTGTGTTTTTAGTAGAGACAGGGCTTCACTATGTTGGCCAGGCTGGTTTCAAACTCCTGACCTCAGGCAATCCACCTGCCTCAGCCTCCCAAAGTGCTGAGATTACAGGCATGATCCACTGAGCCCAGCCTGTGTATTCTTTTTTATTTCTTTTTTGAGACAGGATCTGGCTCTGTCCCCCAGGTTGGAGTGCAGCCTCAACCCCACCCCCAGCCAGGCTCAAGGGGTCATCGTGGGCTCAAGCAATTCTCCTCCCTCACCCTCCCAAGTAGCTGGGACCACAGGTGTGCGTCACCACACTTAGCTAATTTTTTTAATGTTTTATAGAGACTGGGTCTCCATGTTGTCCAAGAGGGTCTCATATATATATATCTATTGGGGGGTTTTTTGTTTGTTTGTTTGTTTGTTTGTTTTTGTTTTTGAGACAGGGTCTCGTTCTGTTGCCCAGGCTGGAGTACAGTGGTGTGATCACGGCTCACTGTAGCCTTGACCTCTTTGGGCTCAAGCTGATCCTCCCACCTCAGCCTCCCAAGTAGCTGGGATTATAGATACATGCCATCATGTCTAGCTAATTTTTTTTAATTTTTTATAGAGACAAGGTTTTACCATGTTGCCCAGGCTGGTCTCAAACTTTAAACCCAAGAGATCCTCCCTCCTCAGCCTTTCAAAATTGCATATGTCATGTCTATTTTTATGAATTTCAAAGTGCTGAAATTACAAGCATGCACCACTGCACACAGCCCGTATATATCTATTCTTAACACGCAAACTTGAGTTAGCAAAGTCCAAAATTAATACTGCTACCCTCCTTCAAGAAACAAGCAAAAAATGGGCTGAGCACAGTGGTTCACGCCTATAATCCCAGCACTTTGGGAGGCTAAGGCAGGAGGATCACTTGAGGCCAACAGACAAGCCTGGGCAACACAAGGAAAGTGTTCTCTACAAACAAACAAACAAAACCTCCAAAGACAAAAAACACAGGGACTGGCTGGGCACAGTGGCTCACGCCTGTAATCCCAGCACTTTGGGAGGCTGAGGCAGGAGGATCACCTGAAGTCAGGAGTTTTGCCACCAGCCTAGCCAACATGGTGAAACCCCATCTCTACTAAAAATACAAAAAGTGGCTGGGCCTGATGGCATATGCCTGTAATCCCAGCTACTTGGGAGACTGTGGCACAAGGATTGCCTGAACCAGAGGGGCTGAGGTTGCAGTGAGCAGAGATTTCATCACTGCACTCCAGCCTGGGCAACAGAGCAAGACTCTGTCTCAAAAAAAAAAAAAAAAAAAAAAAATTCTTAGTAGTAAACTTCTTTAGTTTGCAAAAAAATCATAATTGTCATTCTTGAAACATTTTTACTGCATGTAGGAGCCTAGAGTGTTATCTTATTTTAGTACATCAAAGTGAATATTCCGCTGCCTTCTGCCTTCTGTGGATTCTGTTGAGAAGTTAGTCTGCCACCTTTTTGGTGATTAATCTATTCGTGCCTGGCCTGAATCTATTTTTTCTGGCTGCTTCTAAGATCTTTTACTTTGAGCCAGGTGCAGCAATTCATGCCTGTAATCCCAGCGCTTTAGGAGGCTGTGGTGGGAGGATAGTTTGAGGTGGAGTTCAAGACCAGCCTGGGCAGTATAGTGAGACCCTGACTCTATTTTAAATTTTTTTTAATTTTAATAAAAAGCAAATAAGATCTTTTACTTTGGTATTATACACTCATATCATGCCACATATACATAGGAATTTCTTTGTATTTTTCCTATTTGGAATATTTGGTGTTGATCAGAAATTTTGAACAATTTTCTAGAAATTGCTTTTTTCTCATTCTTTCTCTGCCTTGTGCAACTCTGATGAGATGCACACTAAGCCTCCTCTCTGTCCTTTTTTTTTTGAGAGAGAGTCTCTCTCTCGCCTAGGCTGAAGTGCAGTGGCATAATCTCCGCTTACTGCAACCTCTGCCTGCTGGGTTCAAGCAATTCTCCTGCTTCAGCCTCCCAAGCAGCTGGGATTACAGGCACCTGCCACCACACCACCTACCTAATTTTTCACACCTGGCTAATTTTTGTATTTTTAGTAGAGAGAGATGGGGTTTCACCCATCTCATGTTGGCCAGGCTGGTCTCAAACTCCTAACCTCATGATCCACCTGCCTTGGCCTCCCAAAGTGCTGGGATTACAGGCATCAGCCACCATGCCTGGCAGGTTTTTTATTTCTTTAAACATAGTAAACAGGCTGGGTGTAGTAGTTCACACCTTAATCTCAGCATTTTGGAAGGCCTTGGCGGGAGGATGGATTGAGTCCATGAGTTCAAGGCCAGCCTAGCAACATACTAAGACCCTGTCTCCACAAGAAAAACAATTAACCAGGTATGGTGGTGCACACCTGTAGTCCTAGCTACTTGGGAGGCTGTGGTGGGAGCATCACTTGAGCCCCAAGGAGGTCAAGGCAGCAATAAGCCACGATGGCACCATTGCATTCCAGCCTGGATGACAGAGCAAAACGCTGTCTCAAAAAAATAAAAATAAAAATAAACATGTTATTTTACGTGTGATAATTTTGTATTCCGAACACTTCGTAGGTCTGATTTTGCTGTTTACTTCATCCCTTGGTTTTACTTCATCTCTTGGTGCCTTATTTTCTTATGACTTTTGGGATCGTTGACTATGAACTGCCTGTTTTCCCTGCCCAGAATTCCTTAAGGCTTGGATTGAAGCTATGTTCTTTTGTTTTGTTTTGTTTTGCTTTTTGTTTTTTGGGTTTTTTTTTTTTTTTTGAGACAGATTCTTGCTCTGTCATCCAGGCTGGAGTGCAGTGGTACAATTCCTGCTCACTGCAACCTCTGCCTCCCAGGTTCAAGTGATTCTCCTGCCTAGTCTCCCTAGTAGGTGGGATCACAGGCATGAGCCACCACAGCCTGCTAATTTTGCATTTTTAGTAGAGATGGGGTTTCACCATCTTGGCTAGCCTGGTCTTAAATGTCTGACCTCAAGTAATCTGCCCACCTCAGCCTCCCAGAGTGCTGGGATTACAGGCATGAGCCACCGCACCCAGCCTCTATGTTCCTTGTTAGAAATGCTTCTTCTGGCCGGGCACAGTGGCTCAAGCCTGTAATCCCCACACTTTGGGAGGCTGATGCAGGTGGATCATGCGGTCAGGCCATGACCTGACCAACATGGTGAAAACCCATCTCTACTAAAAATACAAAAATAGTCGAGCATGGTGGTATGCGCCTGTAATCCCAGCTACTTGGAGACTGAGGCAGAGAGGCAGAGGTTGCAGTGAGCCAAGATCTTGCCACTGCACTCCAGACTGGTGCCTGGCGATGGAGCAAGACTCTGTCTCTCTCTCTCTCTCTCACACACACACACACACACACACACACACACACACACAAAGAGTGTCACGAACACTAAATAAGCAGCTTCCAGAATGAGGATAGTTTGTGCAGGGGGTGCCCTCGTGGGCTGTAAGAACTAAGTTCTTGATTTTTCTTTCGAAAACAGATTTGTCCAGCATTGCTGTTAAATATTCTTGCCAGAAGATGTGGCTGTCCAGTTGTAAATGGGCATGAACAGGAAGAGGCCAGCAGGTGGATAAAGTCAGGCAGATAGGCCCACAGTCAGCCCGACCTGCATTTGAACCTGACATTGAGGTGATGTGGGACAAGTCCTGACCTCTCCAAGCCTCGATTTCTTTGCCTACAACGTAAGGACATGAGAACTATTTGGCAGTATTGTGTGACACATAGATGAAATTAAAATGTGGGGCACTTTGTAGGAAATCACAAATAGTATACTAATAAAAGCAGAAAAAAATGCAAGCCAGACTAGGTGAGACTTACCAGTATGGGGCTTGGGAGCAACCCTGGGGCCACACTGTATAATTTTGGTGGTTTGTTGTTTCTCTAGACTTTTTTTTTTTTTTAGGCAGGGTCTGGCTCTGTCACCCAGCCACCCAGGCTGGAGTGCAATGGTGCAATAATCTCAGCTCACTGCAACCTTGAATCCACCTCCCAGGTTCAAGCAATTCTCCTGCCTCAGCCCCCCAAGTAGCTGGGACTACAGGCACATGCCACCATGCCTGGCTGATTTTTGTATTTTTAGTAGAAATGGGATTTCACCACATTGGCCAGGCTGGTCTTGAATTCCTGACCTCATGATCTGCCCGACTTGGGCCTCCCAAAGTGCTGGGATTACAGGCGTGAGCCACCACATCTGGCATGATGGCCAGCTCTGACATGGAAACTTCCTCTAGACTTTAACTGTAGGGAAAAGCATATGTGATTGTTACTCAAGATGTGGCTTCTGTCATTTTGTTAACTTTTTGTGGCTGTAATAATATCCCAGTTAACACACCTTCCATGCCTTATTACAGAAAGGATCTGGGTGAGGCCCAATTACTATTTGGATTCTGGAGTCCAGAGTGGGTGGCCTGGGAAAGCAGCCCACCTAAGAAAGGGGACTCACAAAACATATTCCTACTTGTCTACCACCCCCTTACTATCTCCTGAGAGGACCCCCAGCACTGACCCTCCTCCATTCCAGCCAGCAACCCTGACACCCCACCAGGGACTGGCTCCTGCCAGCTGCTAGGTTTGTTGAGTTGATTTGGAGAATGAGCCAGAAGCCCAGACAGACTAGATCTCTCTCTCTCCAGAGGCTCTGAGAACTGGGAATTGAGCCTGGGCTCCAGGGCTGGCTTTGCCTCAGGTGGCCCACTGGGGACCACTGACAGGTGGACAGGTGGAGGAAGAGGCATCAGTAGAGGAGAGGGGACAGTAGGCCATCACTGCCTCACGTTTCTGGAGGTACAATGGTGGGGAGGAGGTGGAATGGGGTCCTGTCCATCTAGCAGCCCACAGCTTGGGTCTCCTTGGATCCCTGTAAATGTGCCACGTGCCCCAACCAGCCAACAGAACCTCCCTATCCTCTCCCTCATGGTTTCTCTTCACCATGTCACCTCTCAACCAGCACCCCCAGACTCACCACTCACAGTGCCCATCCTTCCCCACATCCTACAGGATAGCACCCCCTGAGTGCCAGGTCCTCCTGCTCCCATCCTCACTTTGCCCAGAGCCTCTCCCTCCTGTACCTTCAGCCTCTCTGGTCTTTCCCACCCCCACTAAACAGGCTCTGCTCAGACTGCTGCCCTCCCCACTGATCCAGGGAAACGGTCCTGGCAGCATCAGGGAGCCCTTACTGTCCTTATTGGGCTCCATCTCCAGACCTCTCCTTTCTTCTTGAAGTGACCTTCCCATTGACACCGCCCACCACCCTCTGCTGTCCCCTCTCTTCTACTGATGCCCCTTCCTCCACCTGTCTTCCTGTCAGTGATCCCCAGAAGTCAGCCTCCATCCCTTTCTCTTTCTGCTTTGGCCAGAAAATGATGCTCATGCCCTTGTCTTTGGCCCTGATCTCAGTCCTGAGCCTACGGCCTCCATATCTAGTTCCCTCCTGGGGGAGACTGAGGCAGGAGAATCGACTCAGGAATGACCCTCGACAACTCCCATGACCAAAATCCCTCCCGCCCTGCCCCTCCACCCCTCAGTTCCTGACATCTGCCCACCCGGGCATCATTCTCGACACCCTTTCACACACAAAATCAAAGCCACCAGGGGCCCTGCTTGATCTCTCTGAGGCCAGCCTGTAGACACTGAAGTCTCTGTACACATTACGGGTGATTCCTGGACCCATTCAAATTCCAGGATCCTCAGAACAAGGGCAGCCTCTAACTTGCTTCCCATACTAGGGCCCCCAGAACTCCCTCTGGTGACTCAGCCCCTTCCCCCTGGACTCGGTGCCCCAGAACTGGCCTGCAGTCACCCATGCCAGCATGCCAGGACTATCAGTTTCTATCCCAGGTAGATCATCTATTAGCCATAATCTCCTATGAGAGGAAGATTCAGTCTTGCCCCTTAGGCAGATCTAATCTGTCTTTGTCACCACCCTTGCCTGATAGGCAGGATTCCCTGAGGGCAGGGCAGAAAGCCTGGAGTTAGAAAGGGAAAGAACAGAATGTTAGGCTTTTACACAGGAAATGTGGCCCAGAGGATCGGACACTTGCTCCAGGACTCCAGAAAAGCAACAGGGGCTGGGTTGGGTATCCTGACTCCCAGGCAGGGGCAGACAGTCAGGGGTCTGAGCTCAGTCCAACATTCTCCGCTGCCTCTTACTGTGCTCAAAGGTCATTTTAGGATGGTAGATTTTCTGGTTAGCCTGTTGCGATGCCGGGAGGGTGTGGGGAAGAGGAGTAGGGCGGGGAGGAAGGAGGGGCTTCAGGGCTTATCTCCAGTCGGGGACATTCCGGGGCTGCAGAGCAGACCAGGCCTGGTGGAGAATTAGGTGCTGCTGGGAGCTCCTGCCTCCCACAGGATCCCAGCTGCAGGGAGCCTTGGGGACTCTGGCCTGCCTGGAGTTGGGGACACTCCCCAGAAAGCGTCGTCATGGCCTGCAGGGAGCACTTATCGAAGAATTGGGGCAAGTGGGTGTTTGCAGGCATTACCTGTGTGTCTGTGGTGGTCGTTGTCACGATAGTCCTTGCCATCACCCTGCGGCAGCCAGGTAGGTGCCTCCCCCAGTGCCATCCTGAGTGGCTTCCCCCATTGCTCGCTCCTTATCCCCACCTTCAGCTCTGATCAGCATTTTTTTTTTAAGTGCTGGGATTACAGGCGTGAGCCACCGCGGGCCCGCCAACCAGCTCTTCCTGATCCCTCATCCCCATCAAGCGTCATTCCCCATCCACAGCTCTCTTTGTCTCTTCCATCCCCCAACCCTATGTGACTTCATCCCCAGCAGAAAGTCCCGTTAACTTTTTTTTTTTTTTTGAGAGGGAATTTTCGTTCTTGTTGCCCAGGCTGGAATGCAATGGTGCAACCTCGACTCACTGCAACTTCTGCCTTCCTGGTTCAAGCGATTCTCCTGCCTCAGCCCCCCAAGTAGCTGGGATTACAGGCATGTGTGCCACCACATCCAGCTAATTTTTTATGGGTTTTTTTCCTTTTAAGTGGAGTCTCACTCTGTCACCCAGGCTGGAGTGCAGTGACGCAACATCAGCTCACTGCAACCTCTACCTCCTGGGTTCAAGCGATTTTCCTGCCTCAGCCTCCCAAGTAGCTGGGATTACAAGTGTGCACCACCACTCCTGACTACTTTTGTTGTATTTTTAATAGAGACGGGGTTTTGCCATGCTGGCCAGGCTGGTCTCAAACTCCTGACCTCAGGTGATCCACCCTCCTTGGCCTCCCAGAGTGCTGGGAGTACAGGCACCACACCTGGCCCCCTTTAACTTTTTTTCCCTTCTTCAGTTGCCTGAAGAATATCAGATCTTGGCCTTCAGCCCAGACCTCCCTTCTGTGCCCTTCTTGGGAGTCACACAAGCAACCTCAAACTCAGCAGACCAGGCTGAGCTCATCCCTCTCCCCAACAGGTGCTCGCTGTGAAGGACTCTCTGTGAAAGGCTCCTCCATTCACACAGGGACCTCGGAGAAGGCCCCCTGCCCCTGCCTCATGGCTGTCCTCCTCAGTCCTGAGCCTTGAGGGCTCTGCCTTTCCCTCTGCCTTCTATCCTCCCGGCCCTGCCCTCTCTATCCTCCCGGCCCTGCCCTCTCTATCCTCCCAGCCCTGCCCTCAGAGAAGCTTAGAGGTCTCCTTCCGGACCCTTCTTGCAAGGTCCCTCTGCCTGCTTTGGTCAGCTCGTGTTAGTTCTGCAGCCCAGATCTTGCCAAGCAGCCCTCACTCGCTGCCCTCAGCACACACCAACTCCTTTACTAAAGTTCAAGGCCATTCACGACCTGATCTCGGCCTTCTTCCAATCTTTTACTTCCATTTATTTATTTATTTTGAGATGGAGTCCCACTCTCTATCACCCAGGCAGGAGGGCAGTGGCATGATCTCGGCTCACTGCAACCTCCACCTTCTGAGTTCAAGTGATTCATCTGCCTCAGGCTCCTGCCACCATGTCCGTCCGGCTAATTTTTGTATATTTAGTAGCAACATGGTTTCACCATGTTGGCCAGGCTGGTCTTGAACTCTTGACCTCAGGTGATCTACCTGCCTCAGCCTCCCAAATTGCTGAGATTACAGCACTTTGATGCATGAACCACTGTATCCGGCCCCCTCTTCCAACCTTCCCACATTCCACTTCTGTGTTCTATCTCTACCAGGCCAATGGCTCTTCCTTTAGGCAACTGCGCTCTCCTGAAGCCAAGCCTTTGCTTTTTCTCTGCTTGGAATAACCCATTCCCCCTCTTCTGTGAAATTTACACCCACCCTTCAAGGTCTTCCTTAAGTGTTCCCTTCTCTGTGAACCTGCCCCCCTTTCCTGACTGCCCCAGGCTGGTACTGAGGCCTCCTTGGGTCCCAGAAGCCCACTCACTTTCCCCCTATTATAGCACCAGCGAGTCTCAGCCTCACCGTTCCTCTGCCAGATGGAGTATTGGTCACAGGGAGGGTCATGGGATGAACAAACAGGAGTCTTGGGCTGGGGCGAGGATAGACACTAACAGCCCCTCTGCATTCCTTCCAGGCTGTGAACTGGAGGCCTGCAGCCCCGATGCCGACATGCTGGACTACCTGCTGAGCCTGGGCCAGATCAGCCGCCGAGATGCCCTGGAGGTCACCTGGTACCACGCAGCCAACAGCAAGAAAGCCATGGCAGCTGCCTTGGACAGTAAGTCCAGCTGCTAAGACTGGGGCAGGCCAGGGAAGGGGATGGCGAAGACAGAGGGAGAGAAGGAGGACTGTGGTGGCATGACAGCTGTTTGCACGCCTTTCCGCATGAGGAAGTAGGGGCTCAGAGGCATTGAGTGAGCGGCTCAGGGTTGCGTAGCTAAGCTTTGAGCCTAGATTTAAACCACGTCTGACTCCATCAGAGGCATTGAGTGAGCGGCTCAGGGTTGCGTAGCTAAGCTTTGAGCCTAGATTTAAACCACGTCTGACTCCAAAGTCATGACTATACTGCCCTCTCTCCCAGCTACTCCTTCCTCGACCTGTCAGGAACCAGCCTCTAAGGAGGCCTTTGCCTTCAAAGCCTCAAGCCAGAAATCTGCACTTGAGGCCCAGTACTACTAAAAAACAGTGAGCACCTGAGCAGGTTGTATAACTCCGCTGAGCCTCAGATTCAAAATTGGTTAAAGTAACCAATCGGCCAAGGCTCCCCATGTGCACATTATACACACAGGTTCTCCCGGGACTACCCTGCAACCCGTTTCATGGGTACCATTTCACAGGAGAAAAACAGAGGCTCAGAAAAGTTAGGCAACTCAGGCAAGGTTACACTGTCTGAAAGCAGTTAAGCCAACACTGGAGCCCAGAGCTGTCAGCCCCAGAGTGCACACTCCAAGCCACTGCGTGACGCTCTCCTTGAGGGCCTTTGGGAAGCTCAGCAGATAATGTTCATGAACATGCTGGTGAACTTTAAAGCAGAAGCTATAAAAGATAAAGGAAACAGTCCTGTCCTTGAACCTGGGCACATTTCAGAAGACACCAACTGCGGGCCCCAGGGTCACACTTTGAGAACCACGGCTCAAGCAAACTCCTTCCATTTCAGACCCCAAAACTGGGGTCAGAGGGTTGGTAGAATGCTCATATCAACCAAAGTAGGACTCTTTCGAGGTCATTATTAATAATTATGCTGATGCCACAGAAACACACCAGATGGCCCCTTATACTAGTTAAGCAAGCAACTCCATATAAATAATTAACACTTAGTGAATGCCTAACCAGGGATATTTTATTATTTAATTTTTGTAGATGAGAAAACAGGCACAAAGAGGTCAAATAACCTTCCCAAGATCACACAGCTGAAAAGTGTCAGGGCAGGGACTAGAAGTCAGCAGTGTCCATTCAGGGTCTGTACTTAGCCACGTGCTCTGCTGCAGATGGGTAAAGCTGGCCTGAGGCGGGAGGGTGGAGGGTAGAGGGCTCGGTGACTGCATGTCCCCTTCCCTGCTGCTGTGGCTCCCCGAGGACCATGCTGTGGCCACAGGAAACCAATCCTTTCCTCTCATCTCTTGCTCCTTCTTCACTTCTCACCCCCAAGCAAGTCAGCCTCCAGCCCTCTGGAAGGCAAGTCACAACTTTTAAGGTGAAGAGAGATTTTTTTTTTTTTTTTTGAGACTGGATCTTGCTCTGTTGCCGAGGCTGGAGTGCACTCTTGTGATCTCAGCTCACTGCAGTCTCTGCCTCCCGGTTCAAGTGATTCTTCTGCTTCCTGTAATCCCGCGTAGCTAAGATTACAGGCACCCACCACCATGCCCGGCTACTTTTTATATTTTTAGTAGAGATGGAATTTCTCCATGTCGGCCAGGCGGGTCTCGAACTCTCGACCTCAAGTGATCTGTCTGCCTCGGCCTGTCAAAGTGCTGGGATTACAGGTGTTAGCTACCACGGCCGGCCAGCCAGCCATTTTTGAAACATCTCTTTTAGGCCTGCTAGCATCCAGGCACTGGGAATTCAAGTGATGGCCAATTCAGACCCGGATCCTGCTCTCACAGAGCTTATACTTAGGAAGGCTGATGCTGAAAGAGCAATCACACGACACAGGGCTGAACACGAAAGGGAGAAGGCAGGTTTCATTGTGAGCAAGAAGCAGACTGGCCTAACTTAACCTGGGGATGGCTGCCTCCTCCTTGAGGAAGCAATTTTTTTTTTTTTTTTTTTGAGACAGAGTTTCATTCTTGTTGCCTAGGCTAGAGTGCAATGGCACGATCTCAGCTCACCACAACCCCCACCTCCCAGATTCCAGCAATTCTCCTGCCTCAGCCTCCTGAGTAGCTGGGATTACAGGCATGCGCCACCATGCCCAGCTAATTTTGTATTTTTAGTAGTGATGGGGTTTCTCCATGTTGGTCAGGCTAGTCTCAAACTCTCAATCTCAGGTGATCTGGCCCACCTCGGCCTCCCTGGGATTACAGGCGAAGCTACTGCACTCAGCATTTTTTTTTCTTTTTCATTTTTTATTTTTTCCAGGATTTTTTTTTTTTTTTTAGACAAGGTCTTGCTCTGTCCCCCAGGCTGTAGTACAATGGCATGATCTCGGCTCACTGCAACCTCCACTTCCCAGGTTCAAGTGATTCTTCCTGCCTCAGCCTCTCAGGTAGCTGGGATTACAGGTGCCTACTACCATGCCTGGCTAATTTTTATATCTTTAGTAGAGACAAAGTTTCACCATGTCAGCCAGGCTGGTCTCCAACTCCTGACCTCAAGTGATCAACCCGCCTAGGCCTTCCAAAGTCCTGGGATTACAGGCGTGAGCCACTGCACCCGGCTGAATAAGTGTTTGTTTGTTTTGAAACGGAGTTTTGCTCCTACTACCCAGGCTGGAGTGTAATGATGCAATCTCAGCTCACCACAACCTCTGCCTCCCAAGTTCAAGCAATTCTACTGCCTTAGCCTCCCTAGTAGCTGGAATTACAGGCATGCGCCACAACACCCGGCTAATTTTGTATTTTAGTAGGTTTCTCCATATTGGTCAGGCTGGTCTTGAACTCCTGACCTCAGATGATCCGCCGACTTCAGCCTCCCAAAGTGTTGAGATTATAGGTGTGAGCCACCTTGCCCAGCCTGGAAGTTGTTTTTTTGTTGTTGTTGTTTTTTGTAGAGACAGGGTTTCACCATGTTGGCCAGGATGGTCTCGATCTCTTGACCTCGTGATCCACCCACCTCAGCCTCCCAAAGTGCTGGGATTACAAGCATGAGCCATGGCACCCGGCCGGAAGTTAGTTATTTTTTTAAACCAACACTAAAGGATGAGCAGGAGGTGCGGTAGTAAAGTTGAGAGAAGAATGTTGCCAGGCAACAGCCCAGAGATGAGGAGACAAAACAAATTAAAGCCTTGCTACCCAACATGTGGTCCATGGACAGCAGCATGGGCATCCCTGGGGAGTGTGTTGAAAATGCAGAATCTTGGGCCAGGCCCAGTGGCTCATGCCTGTAATCCCAGCACATCGAGGGGCCAAGGCAGGTGGATCACCTGAGGTCAGGACTGACATGGTGAAACCCGGTCTCCACTAAAAATACAAAAAAACACCTGGGCGTGGTGGTGGTGCACACCTGTAGTCCCAGCTACTTGGGAGGCGGAGGCAGGAGAATCGCTTGAACCTGGGAGGTGGAGGTTGCAGTGAGCCGAGATCACACTGCTGCACTTTAGCCTGAGTGACAAAGTGAGACTCCATCTCAAAATAAAACATTCAGAATCTCAGGCCCTCCTGCAGACCTAGTGATCAGAACATGAATTTTTTACAGTCCCTGGGAGATGGAGAAGGCGGGGTGCCTCGAACTCAGAGGATGAAAGAGAGAGAGGGGAACATGAGACAGAATTGGAAAAAGACTGTAATAAGGAGTTAGGGTTTCTTTTCTTTCTTGCTTGCTTGCTTGCTTTTTTTTTTCAGACAGAGTTTTGCTTTTGTTGCCCAGGCTGGAGTGAAATGGTACTATCTTGACTCACTGCAACCTGTCTCCCAGGTTCACATGATTCTTCTACCTCAGCCTCCCGAGTAGCTGGGATTACAGGCATGAGCCACTGTGCACAGCTAATTTTGTATTAGTAGAGACGGGGTTTCTCCATGTTGGTCAAGATGGTCTCAAACTCCCAATCTCAGGTGATCCACCCACTTTGGCCTTCCAAATTGCTGGGATTACAGGTGTGAGCCACCATGCCCAGCTGAGTTTGGGCTTCATGTTCAGAGCAATGGGCAGGTTTTCCGGCACTTTTTAACAAGAAGTGACATGATCAGCTACGTGTTTAGGACACTCACTCTGGTGGCTCTATAGAGAACAGACTTGCAGGGAAGCAGTGCTAGCGGTGAGAAGAATGGTCAGGAGCCCTGGAGAAAGCAGGAGGAAAGGCCCCTCTGGCATCAATGCTTCATGGGCCGAAAGCGACCCCTCTCTCCTCCACTACACTCTCCAAGTGCAAGTGCCCTGAGCATGGTTTTCTAGAGATGGCTTCCTATTAGAAGGGTCTAAGCTCCCTACTAAGCTGAATTCTCGAAGGCAGAAATCAGAAGATATCTGCCTGATAGGGTTAACTGTGTGAAGCTAAAAGATAACTCAGTGCTGGTAATGATGCGGTGAGATGGGAACCTTGTGCACTTCAGGCAGGGACAGGAATCAGAACAACTTTTCCAGAAAGTAATTTGATAACAAGGGCTTTAAAAGTGACCCTACGCCGGGCGCGGTGGCCCACGCCTATAATCCCAGCACTGTGGGAGGCCGAGGCAGGCGGATCACCAGGTCAAGAGATCAAGACCATCCTGGCCAACACGGTGAAACCCCGTCTCTACTAAAAATACAAAAAAATTAGCTGGGCATGGTGGCACACGCCTGTAATCCCAGCTACTCAGGAGGCTGAGGCAGAAGAATTGCTTGAACCCAGGAGGCGGAGGTTGCAGTGAGCCAAGATTGCGCCACTGCACTCCAACCTGGGTGACACAGCAAGACTCTGTCTCGAAAAAAAAAAAAAAATGACCCTGTGTGCTGGACACTGAGGTGCATACCTGTAATCTCAACATTTTGGAAGGCCAAAGTGGGAGGATTTTTTGAGCCCCGGAGTTCAAGACCAGACAGGGAGAATATAGCAAGCCTAATTAGCAAAAAAATCAGAAACTCCCGAAGCATCTCAGGAATGGGGATGGTCAGTGAACACCCTAAACCAGGGCTCTGGAACCTTTTGTTTCTTTGCCCTGTTTGCTCTAATAAGATGTATGAAAAAGACTGGAAATTTGTCATAATGTTGAAAGAAAAACATAAAAAATTATAAACGCAGTAGAGTCTCAACTGTGTGAAAACTATGCATAGGGCCAGGCACAGTGGCTCACGCCCGTAATCCCAGCACTTTGGGAATTGGAGGTGGGTGGGATCACTTGAGGTCAGGAGTTCCAAGACCAGCCTGGCCAATAGGGTAAAATTCTGTCTCTACTAAAAATACAAAAATTAGCCATGTGTGGTGGCACATGCCTGTAATCCCAGCTAGTCAGGAGGCTGAGGCAGAAGCATTGCCTGAACCCAGGAAGTGGAGGTTGTATTGAACCAAGATTGCACCACTGCACTCCAACCTGGGTGACAGAGCAAGACTTCATCTCCCAAAACAAAAGAAATGGAAGAAAAATCCATCAAAATGTAAACTATGATGGAAATGTGGGTGAGTATTTTCCTCTTCTTCCACTTTTCTGTATTTCTCAAATGTTCTGTAACTTGTAATGCTTTTATGATGAGAAAAAAAGTTTTCTTTTTTTAAAAAAAAGAACTGACTGAGTTTTCGCCTCTTCTGCAGGCAACGTAACAGTCCTGGAGGCTGACGTCAACGTAGAAGGGCTCGGCACAGCCAATGAGACAGGAGTTCCCATCATGGCACATCCGCCGGCTATCTACAGTGACAACACACTGGAGCAGTGGCTGGATGCTGTGCTGGGCTCTTCCCAGAAGGGTAAGGGCCCCTCTAGAAACCCTCCCCAGCCCCAAGCCCTCTGGCCCTGGGGCAGCATGTGCAGAGATCCCTCTCTGGGAAGCAAGTCCAGTCCTGACACGAGGTGTCATTGCCTTGACTTTCTCATCACGGTGCTATAGACGCCCTGGCTCCGTGAGGACTTAGCGAGGTGGGGAACGCGTCAGTGCACATCATGGTGTTCTCTCTTGGACATACAGGGTGGACAGCGAGCAGTACAGCGCGAACTGCAAGGTGCCATGCATGCTCAGAGTGCTTCCCCCTGTATTCACAGAACTGAACGTAACAAGCTCAAAGCCAAGCCCCACCCTTCCCCTCCGTACAGTCCTCACTGTAACGGCTCTCTCTCCCTCCCTTATCCTCATGTCCACTCAGTTGCTGCCTCCACCAATCCTAACCCCTAACCCTGCCTCCATCTAGTCGCAGCCACATCGTAACTCTCTCACTGGCTTCCTGACCCAAATTCAGCCCCTATAGACTTCCCTTGACCACCATGACCACACACACCTGAGGGATCTTTTCAAAACACCAGTTTTGTCGTGTCATTCCTCTGCTTTAACCCTCCATGGCTGCCCATGGTCCTCAGGAAAAAGTGTGATCTCGGCCTGGCTTTCAATATCCCGCTGTATCTTGCCAGCCTCATCTCCTCACCACACTGAAAAGTACCAGGTCCCTTCTCAGCAGAGATTCCCTCCTCTACTCAAATGCACCTTCCAGAGGCTGAATGACCTCCCTACAGACTCTGGTGGTTTAGGGCCCTCTGAACCTGCTTTAGAACCCCAGCCCGTTTTCAGCAGAGACCTGATTCCCAGCTGCAGCAGCCGCAGGCCCAAGTCCTTACCTGGCCTCTAGGAGGAGATGGGAACTTGTCTAGAGGCAGGCCCTTCTTCTCTCAGTTAGCTCTGCCTCTTCGACAGGCTTTCCTCACACCCTGGAGGGATGTGGTCTTTCTGCCCAAGGAGTCACATCTTCCTGGTTCCTTCGCCAATTCCCCAAGCCCTTGTCCCTTTCCCCACAGGCATCAAACTGGACTTTAAGAACATCAAGGCCGTGGGCCCCTCCCTGGACCTCCTGCGGCGGCTGACAGAGGAAGGCAAAGTCCAGCAGCCTGTGTGGATCAACGCTGATATCTTAAAGGGCCCCAACGTGCCCATCTCACTTGAGGTCAATGCCACACAGTGAGTGTTCGCCTCTCTGTCCCAGCTGTGTCCAGCCTTCTTCTGTC
Organism: Callithrix jacchus; assembly: GCF_049354715.1. Lineage (NCBI taxonomy): Eukaryota > Metazoa > Chordata > Mammalia > Primates > Cebidae > Callithrix > Callithrix jacchus. The sequence goes on along the minus strand of NC_133508.1, from coordinate 91,793,022 downwards.
AACACCCACCACAACGTGAGGATCTTGGGGACCTCTGAGTTTGTCTCCAGTCACGCTATATAGTCTCACCCCTGAGCCTTTGCACAAGCTATTCCCTCTGCCTCCAGTGCCTCTCCCCTCTTTCCTGACAAGCCCCTGGCCAGTTATCTCCTCCAGAAACTTCCTTGACATCCCAGGCTGCTGCAGGACTTCCTCTGGGCCCCTCAACCCCCACACTTCCTCCTAACACAGCCTGACTTCATGGAGCTGTCACTGTGGGTTCACAGGTCTGTCACCCTACTACACTGAACTCCCGGAGGGCAGACCGGGCCAAGTCCTTCCCTATATTCCCCAGTGACCAGCACAGGCTTTGACCTGCTAGAAAAGTCTAAAACCTTGACTCCTTCCCCAGCCCCCATGAATTCCAGCACCGCTGCTGGCAGCCCTCACATGCAGTAGTTGCACATGCTCTACAGTTTACAAAGAGACCACATGAGAGGAGAGCCTGTCTTTGATCTGATCCTGACGTAGCACTGCCAGGTTAGAGCTTTCTCCCCATTTTGCAGATGAGAAAGTTGATAAGAGAAGGATCTCAATTTGTTACATGTTTATTATGTGTCCCAGACACTGTTTTAAGTACTTTACTTAAAGAACACCATTTAACTCTTACGAAAATGAGGTAAGTACTATTATTTTCATTTTACTAACACAGGGACTATGTTATAGAATTGAAAAGACCTGCTTAAGTCTAATAAGTGGCAGAGCAAAGATTCAAATCCAGGCCTTCTGATTCTACGCTGCAGGCTCTTTCTCATCCATCTCTCCCTCCACCCATCCAGCCAGCCAGCAACCATCCATCTAGCACTTATCATTGTGCTTCTCAAGCTGAGGTGCATTCCAAAAGTAGCACTTTGGAAAATGTAATCAATGGCCCAAGATAAATATGACCTGTCTTCTTGGAGTGCTAATTTTACTCAGTAGGATTTTTTTTGGTGGGCAGTAGGTGACAACATAATTTGCCTGTTAAAATTTGCATCTTTTAAAGAAGAAAAGTACAAAGAAAAAAATAAAATATTTTCATCAAGGCCAAGTTCAAATAAAATTTTAGGCTGGGCATGGTGGTTCACACCTATAATCCCAGTACTTTGGGAGGCCAAGGTGAGCGGATCCCTTGAGCTCAGGAGTTTGAGACCAGCCTGGGCAACACAGTGAGACCCCGTATAGAAAGAAAAAGAGAGAAAGAGAAAGAGATAAAGATACAAGGGGAAGAGAGGGAGGGGTGGCGAGGGGAGGGGAGAGGAGAGAGGAAGTCTTTTTTTTGTTTGAGACGGAGTCTCATTCTGTTGCCCAGGCTGGAATGCAGAGGCTCACTGCAACCTCCATCTCCCGGGTTCAAGCAGTTCTGCCTCAGCCTCCTGAGTAGCTGGGACTACAGGAGCAAGCCGCCACACCCAGCTAATTTTTTGTATTTTAGTAGAGATGGGGTTTCACAGTGTTGCCCAGGCTGGGAAGGAGAGAAATTTTTTAAAGAAAACCTGAGAAACTTCAAAGGCTCACAGCTGGCAGAGCGCAGATTCCCACATGCAGGGACTGAGTCAGTTTCGTGTCTAGAAGGGGATGTTTAAGAAGCCTGCCCTGCTAGAGGGGATGATGTCTACAAGGCTGAGTGACCTGTCCAAGGTCAAAATCAGGATCTGAACCCAGACTTCCCTGACTCCAAAGTCCATGCCCAGTTCATGGGACCCAAAACAAGCCATTCTGTTCTTTGGGACTCTGCTTCCACCCTTATCACATATCCAATAGGCCCTGCCAGTCCCTAGCACGGTGACGAGAATCCAGAGGAGAGGAAGGGGCCGGCGCAGCTCCATGAGACCAACATCTCCAATTTTTTTGCAGGTTCCTGGCCCTGGTCCAGGAGAAGTATCCCAAGGTCACCCTGTCTCCAGGCTGGACCACCCTCTACCTGGCCATGTTCCCAAACAGGACGTACACCCGAGCCATGGTGGAGAAGATGCATGAGCTGGTGGGAGTGGTACCCCAGAGGGTCACCTTCCCTGTACGGTCTTCCATGGTGCGGGCCTCCTGGCCCCACTTCAGCTGGCTGCTGAGCCAATCTGAGAGGTGAAAACCACCAAACCCACCCCACCCTCCTGGAGGTGCTGATGCCTCCAGCAAGAACCCAGATGCTCATGGATGGAAGGGTCTTTTTTTTGAGATGGAGTCTCGCTCTGTCACCCAGGCTGGAGTGCAGTGGCACCATCTCAATTCACTTCAACCTCTGCCTCCCGGGTTCAAGTGACACTCCTGCCTCAGCCTCCCAAGAAGCTGGGACTACAGGTGTGTCTCCCCACGCCTGGCTAATTTTTTGGATTTTCAGTAGAGACGGGGTTTCACCATGTTAGCCAGGATGGTCTTGATCTCCTGACCTCGTGATCTGCCCACCTCAGCCTCCCAAAGTGCTGGATTATAGGCATGAGCCACCACACCCAGTCATGGATGGAAGGGTCTTAAAGGTCATATGGTCCAACTCCTGCTGGTGCTCATGCCCTCTACAGAGTCCCTGCTTTCTGCTTGCATACCTCTGGTGATGGGCTACTCACTACCTCCTGAGGGAGCCCTTTCATTGGTGGGTAATTCTCTGCCCCCCAGAAAATATTTATACCAAGACACAATTTGTCTCCCCACAGCTTCCTCCAGCAGGAGCCAGGTAGCCCTAGAGCAACATATATTGTGCCTTCAACCCCTGCCCTAGGATAGCCCTATAGGAATTTAGAGACTCCCCTATCCCCACTATCCCCCTACTTTCCTTAGTTGCTCCCTACAGGACTCCCAAAGCTGCCCCTCCCCTCTTCATGCTTGACCCGCCCTTCCACATCCTCTCCAGTTTGTCCTGCCCCTTTCCTAGGACAGGACTCAGAAACAGACACTGCAAGTGAGGAGGCAGGACAGGCTCCCCCTCCCTCCTGGGCTCTGCTTTCAGTCATCTTTCCTGAATTCCCTCTGGCTATTGCCCTTGGAAAGGGGTAGGACTCAGGGAGAAGTGTCGGGTGGGCGACTGGAGGACAGATGTGCTACCCTGGGCCCAGCTGACATCCAGTTCTGACACAGGAATGGGGCTGAGGGTCTTGCTGGGCCCAGACGGGCACTGAGCCAGCTCTGGTGGCCCCAGGTATAGCCTGACATTGTGGCAAGCTGCCTCGGACCCCATGTTGGTGGAGGACCTGCTCTACGTCCGGGACAACACTGCTGTCCACCAAGTCTACTATGACATCTTTGAGCCTTTCCTGTCGCAGTTCAAGCAGCTGGCCTGTAAGGAGAGGAACTGGGAAGGGTGGTGTGGACTGGATTCTGCATGGGGCAGCACTTGGCAGGTACTGGAGCAGAGCTGGGAGGAAGCGATATCAGAAGGGGGAGAGCCGGGGCGGGGCAGGAGGAGGATGCATTTTGGGTACCAGGCCCTGGTATGGTATGCTAAGCTTCACATATCCATTTTATTTTTATTGCTTTTTTTTCGAGACGGAGATTGGCTTTGTCACCCAGGCTGGAGTGCAGTGGCATGATCCCGGTTCATTGCAGCCTCTGCCTCCTGGGTTCAAGCGATTCTCCTGCACCACCACACCAGCTAATTTTTGTACTTTTAGTAGAGACAGGGTTTCATCATGTTGGCCAAGCTGGTCTCAAACTCCTGCCCTCAGGTGATCCGCCCACCTCAGCCTCCCAAAGTGCTGGGATTACAGGCGTGAGCCACTGTGCCTGGCGCACACATCCATATTATAGAAAAACAGAGGCTCAGAACAGTTCAGGGATTTGTACAGTCACTCGGCTTGTATGTGGTCCAGCAGGTAGGAACCCAGCAAATTCCAAACCCCATATTATTTTGGTACACGGCTCCACTGTGGGTTACTCTAATGTTTCAGAGACCTCCACTGTATTCACTGCGCAGTGATCAGATGCTACCACCCAAACCCCTCATTCCCTTGTCCCCGAACCCAGGAGAGCCACAGTGAAGCCATCTCAAAGGGGCCCCATCAGACTCAGCATTCCTGCCAACTAAGCAGGAACCACCTAAGCAAGCGGGGAAGGATACCAGCTCTGGGGCCAGGCAGATCTGGTCTCAGCAGGTTCCACTCCCAGCAATTCTGCTCACTGCTTATAGGACCTTGGACAAGTCACTTCTTGCAGTCTACAAAACAAGGAAATTAGAGCTGTTTGGCAGGGTGCCAGGAGGTTTAGCGAGGATGCCTGTAGAGCTGCAGCCTACAGGTGTTCCATGAACGGCAGCCACTTCACCTTAGTGATTTGGGGCCCCACAGTGAATGCCACACGGAAACGAATGTACTATACAGGGGGCAGCCTGATCCCTCTTCTCCAGCTGCCCGGGGGTGATGGGCTGAACGTGGAGTGGCTGGTTCCCGACATCCGGGGCAGCGGTAAAACAGCAACGGTGACCCTCCCAGGTAAGGTCTCCCTTCAGCCTTGGCGCTCCTAGCTCATCTGCAAGGGTGTCTTCTGCTTGGGGTGGGTACCTCCGGTCTCTGTTGCCATGGCAATACGCGTTTATTTACACCATGCGCTGGAGGCAAGGTGGGGCAGGGTTGCAGGAGAGGGAGAGGGAGTACAGTGGTGTGAAGAGCACAGGGCTCCTGGCCTTCAGACCAGTCCCCAGCCATGGTGCTGTGGGCAAGGCCGGCACTGGCCCCCAGGCTGAGTCACAGTTAACGGCCAAGAGCTGAAGCAAGAGTTTCTCATGCACCAGGCACATTTATAAAGCAACCCATCCACCTGGAGCCCAAAACTGGGTTGACAGATTCCAGAGAGGCAAGGCCCTTGGAGACCCCCAGAACTCCCACTGCCCCTTTAGCAAGGGACTCTAACACCCTAGCATAACCCAAATCCTAAACACTGTTGCCTCTGCTGCCTCTTCCAGACACAGAAGGCATGGTCCTGCTGAACACTGGTCTTGAGGGGACTGTGGCTGAGAACCCCGTGCCCATCGTTCGTGCTCCAAGTGGCAGCATCCTGACGCTGGAGTCCTGCCTGCAGCAGCTGGCCACACATTCCCGACACTGGGGTGTCCATTTGCAAATAGCGGAGCCCGCAGCCCTCCGGCCATCCCTGGCCTTGCTGGCACGCCTCTCCAGCCTTGGCCTCTTGCATTCACCTGTGTGGGTGGGGGCCAAAATCTCCCACAGGAGTTTTTTGGTCCCTGGCCATGTGGCTGGCAGAGATCTACTTACAGCTGTGGCTGAGGTCTTCCCTCACGTGACTGTGGCACCAGGCTGGCCTGAGGAGGTACTGGGCAGTGGCTATAGGGAACAGCTGCTCACAGATATGCTAGAGCTGTGCCAGGAGCTCTGGCAACCTGTGTCCTTCCAGATGCCAGCCATGTCACCAGGCCACAGCACAGCCAGAGCCATAGCCAGGCTGCTGGCCTCCTCCCCCCGGGCCACCGTCACAGTGGAGCATAGCCCAGCTGGGGGCGACTATGCCTCTGTGAGGGCAGTGCTGCTGGCAGCCAGGGCTGTGGACAGGACCCGAGTCTACTACAGGCTGCCTCAGGGGTACCGCAAGAACTTGCTGGCCGACGTTGGCAGAAACTGAGCACCTGGGGTGGTGGGCCAGCGGACCTCAGGACGGAGGCCGCCCCTGGGGAGGCAGGAAGAAATAAAGGCCTTTGCCTTTCTCCAGGCACTGTGAGTCCTTGGGAGCAGGATGGAGTGGGGGTGGGCAGGATGTGGCCACTGAGGGCATCTAGAGGGTCTGGAGACTGGGGGCCAGATCATTCCGGTTGTCCAGGAGAAACTGCTCGCAAGCCTTGAAGGTGGTGTAGAACTCAGAGGAGAGGCCGGCCACGTTGGTGGTCACGTAGTTGAGAACGCCCGGGGTGGCCTGGTTGTAGTAGGACACCTGCAGGTTTGGGAAGCCAGGCTCAGGGGGACCTAGCTCAGGGAGGGTTCTGGGAGTGGGTGGGAGCCCAGTGGGAACGAGGCTGGTAGCAAGTCAGCCTTGCTCGCCTTCTGGGAGGGCAGGAAATTGAACCCAGCTCCCCAGGGTCTTAGATTACATGGCTGGCAGGCATGACCTCCTCCAGCAGATCTGCCCCAGCCCTTCCTAGGGCGCTGACAACATGGCTTCTTGCCACCACACACCACACTGTCATCACACATCTTCCCTGCCAGCTGGTGTCCCTGGAGGGCAGAGGCTGCGTCTCTGCCCTCTCTGAATCTCAGCCACAGAGACATGCTAGACAGGAGCCCAGGGATGGTTCTGAGGTGTGCATGGGTCCAAGCATATGAATTCAGCAGACACCGGCTGAGTCTCTGCTGGGGGAGTCTCAGGGCCAGACTCGGGGGCAGAGCCCTAACGAAGCTGTGAGCGGGGAGGCTGCAGCACCCACCCTCGCTTTCCCTCAGCCTCCTCCCCATGTTTTCCATCAGTCTGGACTACTCTGCTGGGTTTTATGGGCTCTCAGAGCCTTATAAAGCCTTCCTAGATGAGAAGGGCTCTCCATACGCGATGGAGTTTCAGTTCAGAACCCCCAGGCCTTCTGCCCTCAGCGCCCAGAGCTTTTCCCAAGACCATGCAGCAGCCTCTGGCTCACCTCCACACAGATGACATCATTTCCAGCCCCTGACACTCAGGCTTCCCCAGGCTGGAAAGGAGAGCCTGCTGGGAGACCCAGCTCTGGACTATCCTAGGCCAGCAGTTCTGAGTTCCATGCACATGTGTGTTGGGGTGGAACCAGGCTGGGGGCATGGTGGGGGTGTGGCCTCACCTTGGTCAGCTGGTCCCCCTCGCGCCAGAGGCAGAAGCCTGAGCAGAGGGTCTCTCCACGCCTGTACTCTGGTGTCTCTCGGTGTGTGGGCAGTGTGACCGACCTCAGCGCGATGACATAGGGGTCCCTAAGTGAAGGAAGGGTAGGGGCAGGGGGCAGGGGTCAGCCACAGAAGAAAGTGGGGGCCTGTTCTGCCCAACCAAGGCCCAGACCCTGCCCCCTCTGGCACGGATTCCTCACCGGGGGCTGCATGGTACATGGATTCTTACAGCCCAACACGTGGCTCAGGGTCCGGCTGGAGTGGGAGGCACCTGTGGGTTAGCACTGAATTCACCGGAGCCAACCTGACTCCGCTGTGGACTTTCTGGAAAAGCCACTCTACTTCAGTGTGCGGGGGAAGAGTGTGGCCTTTGGGATTTTTTTTCTGTCCCTGTCTTTCCAGCAAAAGAGATGTGTAGGCCCTCCAGCCCACATGGGGCTGTCAGAGGGAGGAGGCCAAGGGGGTGGCCATGTGAGAAATATCCTGTCTAAGGCCTGCATCGAGGCAGCCTGAGCCACCCTGGATGAGGGTGGCCCTGCCTTAGAAACTGTGACAAGAGGGGAAGTGTGTGCCCCATCCCTATTTTACCCATGGTAAAGCCACAGCAGGCCAGAAAAGCCTCATGGTGTCTGGAGCCCCACAGCCAATGGGAAGCAGAGCTCTGGCTCCAGGCAATGCCCTTCCCTGGGAGAGAGATGAGGCCATCCTAACACTCTGTCCCATTTTGCCCCCCACCCTAGAGCAGATAGGCACACACCCATTGTCACAAGGCTTCCGCCTCGAGGCCAGGATCACAAAGTCCTGGGGCTTGGTGTGACCTCCAAGGACAGGGCTGGTGACGTGGTAGATGGCATCGTCCTCGTCCACCTGCTGCACCAGCTCCACACTCCTGTGGGAAGACCAGGATCTCAGCCTCCAGCTCCCATACCTCCAGCTTCCAGGCAAGCCGCAGGTCTGCCCGGGTCCTCCCACACCATGGCACCCAAGCAGCTTCCACAGTAGGATGTCACCCTCTATACTGCTCACCAGGGAGCAGCAGGAAGGCAGCAAGACCCAGCCAGGGTGGACACACACATCACGTGCATACAAGGCACACGGAGACATGCATGCAAGCAAACCAACACATACACAGACATGGGATAAAGATGTGCACACACATGCATACTTGTGGTCCTATGTGCACAGGTACATGGGCAGACACCAGTGCACACAGAGACCCGTGCGTGTCTGTACATGTCCGCACAAGTACAGATACCACGAGGATGTGTGATAATTTAGCAGCTGTACTCAACATTTACTAAGCACCCACTGAGTGCCAGGTGCTGTTCTAAGTGCTTTACATGTGTCACTTAATCTCCGTAACAGTCCCATGCTGTAGATACTGCTAGTATCCCCATCTCATAGATGAGGAAAATAACCTGGCCATGGCCACAGAGCTAATAAGGAAGCGGGGCTGGGGTGTGTTCAGGCTATCAGTGGCAGAGATGTATCTCCAGGTCCCCACACCCAACACACACATGTGTGGGCATACACAGGCTCATATCGACACAGGCACGCACCCAGGACACCCACACAGAGGCACATGTGGCCATGTCCAGACCCATTCTCTCCTCCCCACTCTCCTGCTGCACTCAGGAATAGGCAGGGTATGGGGAAGAAGCTAGCCACGCTTTGCTCTCAGGCCTCTCCCCCACACATCCCATCAGGTATCAAGATTTGGTCTGGCCTTCAAAGCCCACCCCAGCCTCCCTCCAAGAAGCCCACCCACCACATGCACAACCGCCCTCCCCCTACACGGCATCCCCCACAAAATCACCTCTCTGCCTTCTGGAAAGGGACCACCAGCAGGCCTGAGTCAGCTGGACCAGAGCTTTTGAGAGCAACATGGCCCTTTTTGCAAAGAAACCTTCAGCAGGAAGCCCATGTATAAAGAGCAACAAGCCTGCTCTGGAGAAGATAGATGGGACAGGAAGCGGAAGGCCAGTTTGTCAAAATACAATTTGCCAAATGACCAGCGGACTGAATTTCCAAACACACAGGACCTCCTTACGGAAATCCTCCAGAATGGAGGCTCCTCATAACAAGCTCTCAAAGAAACCCCCAAGCTAGGATGTTGGCAGAACAGAAAACGACTTTAAGGGGACTTGAAAAACACAGATTGTGCTATTTTCCTAAGAACACGTTTATCTTTCTTGACTAAATTCGAGAAGAGTCACATGATCAATAAATTTGGAAGAACAAATGTATTTAAAGGAATAACATATTTCCATTCATAACCATTCATTATATTCAAAAATAACGTATTTGTGAGGAAAATCAGCAAACTTGGTCAGTTCAGCAACCGGCCATGCTATTCGTTGGCATAAACCCAAGAGAGGGTCCCACACCCTGCGGCCTTCCGACTCCACCCAAAGCAGCCCTGGAAGCCCCCCTGGGAGCACAGCACTCCACAGCACATGGTGTGAAAGGCACTGTCTCCGAGTGTGAATCCGTGACCCACCACCCAAGCACCCATTTTTTTTCTTTTTTTTTTTTGAGACGGAGTTTCGCTCTTGTTACCCAGGCTGGAGTGCAATGGCACGATCTTGGCTCACCGCAACCTCCGCCTCCTGGGTTCAGGCAATTCTCCCGCCTCAGCCTCCTGAGTAGCTGGGATTACAGGCACGCGCCACCATGCTCAGCTAATTTTTTGTATTTTTAGTAGAGACGGGGTTTCACCATGTCAACCAGAATGGTCTCAATCTCTTGACCTCATGATCCACCCGCCTCGGCCTCCCAAAGTGCTGGGATTACAGGCTTGAGCCACCGCACCCGGCCCCAAGCACCCATTTTAAGAAGAGAGAAACTGAGGCCAGAAGGGAAGTGACTTTGACTTATCCAGTGTCACACAGCTAGTTGGGACAGAAGCAGGACGTCAACTCAAGCCTCCAGCTCCAATTCCATGCTCAGCCTCTCCCCTAAGGGCTCAAAATACCCATGACCCAGACCCCCACCCAACATGGAACTTCAACCCACCCCCAGCCCCTGCTAATGGCCAGCTGGGCAGAGCAACGTGGAGGACAGCCTGCAGAAGGAGACACCCTCTCCCCGATCAGGCCAGAGAAGGGGCTCTGCCCTGCCATCACCCTGGCCTCTCACCGGTAGTGCTTGTCCCACTCTGGCCTCCGACGCAGGTCCGAGAGCAGCAGGAAGGCCTGGGCTGCGTCCACGTGCACCACCATCTCCATGTGGAAGGAGAGGAACTTGTCATCCTCCAGAGTGTACAGGCGGACCTGCATGGGTCAGAGGGCAGCCTCAGTCCACTTTGCTGGGCAGTGGAGTGGACTAATGGGGAAACTGGAGGCTGAGGCTGGAAGCTCAGGGTGACAGCTGACTTGCTGCGTGACTGTGAACACAGAGCCCAACCTCTCTGAGTCTCAGCTGCATCCTCATGAAGATGGACTGATGAGAGAATTCAGCACAAATGGGCAGGAAGGTGGCTTAGGACACCAGTCACTAAGGCAACACACCATGGTGATGTGGTAGATGGCGTCATCTTCGCCCACCTGCTGCACTAGCTCCACGCTCCTGTGGGATGGCTGGGATCTCAACCTCCAGCTCCCGTGCAAGCCTGGGGTCTGCCCGGGCCCTCCCATGCTACAGCACCCAAGAACAGTGCTTGGCACATGGTAAATGCCCAGACCCACTGTGTGACCCTGGACAAGCAGTTCTACCTCTCAAACAGGAGGTGACTTGTCCAAGGGCACAGGCAGCTGGCAGAGCTTAGGTCTCCTATAAGCCCGTGCCTGCTGGCTGCCCCCATCCCTGCAGCGATGACTGCAGAAGAACAGGGAGGAAGGGAGGAAGTGCCTGGGCACACAGCAGCAGACCCGAGAGAGTGGCTGAGGGCAGGAAGGCGGGCAGGCAGGAGAGAAGGATCTAGGGCTTCTTGACTCCAGACCCTGCAGGAGTGGGTATGCTTCCATAACTGGAGTGGTTTCTTGATCTCACCTAATTCTTTGAAGAGATCCTTTTTTGACATAAGTGATGTGGGAGAGTTCTTGTTGCTTGCCATCAGCCACCTCTGGCTCAAAGGAGAAAGGAAAGTTGGGTGGGTGGGGTCAGCTACCTGACTGATCTCCGAGGACAGCACCCAGTTTTCCTTGGCCACGAGCATCTTCAGGGAGGAGACGTTATTGTAGCTCAGATACACCTGGAAGAGCACACAGGTGCTACCACTACCCCATCCCTTCCTCCAGGGCCCCAGAGCTGAGGCCAAGGGTGTCCCAGAGAGGAACCCGGACCATGAATGGGGGGTGGGTGCTGTGGAAAGAGTCCTGGACTTTGGGAAGGGAGGTCCAGGCTTGGGCTTGGCTAGACCCACTGTGTGACCCTGGACAAGCAGCTCTGACTCTTAGGGTCTCCACTTCCACCTGCCAAACGGGAATGCAGGCAAGCTCTTTGCTAACAGCAATCATGAGGTGTGGCATTCATATCCTGCTCTCTCCAGCCTTCCTCCAAATCCGTTCTGCCAAGCAGGGGAGGGTAGAGGCCCTGGTGGGTCTAAAGACTGTCCCCTTGGGAGCAGAGGGCCTTACCTGGTTGCTAGGGTCCCAGGGGACAGAGAGGGGCACCTCTGTCTGCTTACAAGACACGATGTACTTCCTGGGAAGGAGGGAAGATGACAACCTGGGTCCCCTGGAAGTCCCGCACTTTCCACAGACTCTACTCCAGGCCTACTATGTGCTGGGCCCTGTGCTAAGCCCAACAGAGCAGGAGACTCTTGTCTAACCAGGGAGGCTGGATGGTCACACACAACACGACAGCTGAGAGCACACCAGCTTGGCCCCTACACCAGGGGCAGCTTGGAGGCAGGGAGTAAGCCAGCAAGGAAGGGTATGGCATCTAAGGCTCGGTCCCCACACCCCACACCCCTGCTGAGTGACCTCACCGTGATGCTGCTGTGTCCTCATCTGTGAAATGGGATCAGCAGTCGCCCCTGCCTCGTGGAGTCATCACAAGTGCTTGGCACATGGTAAATGCTCAGTGAATGCCACAGATGCACTTTCTTATCAACAACAGCTGTGATCCCTGCTGTGCTTACAGCCGCTAAAGTCCCTAAATGCTTTCACAGCAGAGTCACACACACCTGGCTTTCACCCTTTTGCTTCTTTTTTTTGAGATGAAGTCTCATTCTGTCACCCAGGCTACAGTGCAGTGGCGCAATCTCAGCTCATTACAACTTCCACCTCCCACTTCAAGCTATTCTCCTGCCTCAGCCTCCTGACTATAGATGCACTGGAACTATAGACATGAGCCACCACACCCAGCTAATTTTTGTATTTTTAGTAGAGACTGGGTTTCACCATGTTGGCCAGGCTGGTCTCGAACTCCTGACCTCAGGGGATCCACCCACCTCGTCCTCCCAAAGTGGCTTTACCTCTTAAGCAACTGCATCTCCCCTCTGAATGTTTCTTCATCTGCCAAATGGGCATCAGAATCAATGGGAAGAACATAAGATTTAAATTCGGCTGGACCCAGCCAGGTTCAAATTCTGACTCTGCTGATGATATCTGTATGTCCATGGGAAGCCACCTAACCCCTTCATCCCTGGTGCCCTCACCTGTACAATAGGCCAGGCGACCACTGTGTAATGAGACGAAATCAAAAGGATGTAAAGGGCTCGGCCCAGGGCCCAACACATAGGCAGCCCTGAAGAAAAGTGAGTGCCCTGGGGTCAGCGGAACATGAACAGCCCCAAAGCCGAATTCTGCCCACTACACAGCCCCTACTCACCTGTCGAGGCGTATCTTCTTTCTGGCACTGGCCTCTCGGTACCGCCGCTCACCATCCTGGGAGGAAGTCGGGATAGGCTGTGCCTCGAGAGGTGCAACCAGCTACCCCTGCCCTCCATCCCACCCTCTCTCCATTCCCCAGGACCCAAGGAGATCTGTGGTCCTAACGCGGAGTTCAGGTATCACTAGGGCAGCTGGAGTCAAAACCTCCTGCCCAAGAAAGCGGGAAACTAAGCTGTAGCCCCAGCTCCCCTCAAACTCTCTGAGTGACCTGGGAACACCATCTCCCCTGGCCAGACCTCAGTTTCCTCCCTGGCCAGACCTCAGTTTTCTCCTCTGTAAAATAGAGATCCTTAGCCGGGAGCAGTGGCTCACACCTGTAATCTCAGCACTTTGGGAGGCCAAGGCGGGCAGATCACAAGGTCAGGAGATTGAGACTATCCTATCCTAGGCAACATGGTGAAACCCTGTCTCTACTAAAAATACAAAAATTAGCTGGTGTGGTGGTGCATGCCTGTAATCCCAGCTACTAGGGAGGCTGAGGCAGGAGAATTGCTTGAACCAGGGAACTGGAGGTTGCAGTAAGCTGAGATCACGCCACTGCACTCCAGCCTGGCAACAGAGGGAGACTCCGTCTCAAAAAAACCCAATGTGGATCCTTACAGGGCACTCACAGTGGTAATGAGAGTCCACATTTATTGAGCACTTGCTATACACCAGCCACTCTTCTCAAGGGCTTTTCGTGCAGAATTGCACCAAATCTTAAAACAACCCTCTGAATGGAGCTAGTGCTGTGCCCATTCTACAGAGGAGGAAACTGAGAAAAGAACAGGTGAAGGCTTGCCAATGCCACAGGGCTGAGGCCAGGGTCAGCACCCCAGGCCTGTCTCAAGCCCACCCTCTTTACCACCACATCTCACGTCCCCCAGTCCCAAGCATAACATGGAAAACGCCTGGGAAACTGCTGTGGCTGTGGCTCCCAGCTCCCAGTCCTGAGGCTCCACCCAACTCCACAGTCCACGCTAGGCTCTGGGAGGCCAGCAGGCAGGGCAGGGGACCTGCCCCAAGGGAGGGAGCAGCCTTTCAGGGGGCACAAGAAGCATTTTGTAAGAAAGGACCTTTGCACCAGGCTCCTGACTGTCTTCCCATGCCCCATGCATTGCTTTCACCATCGTTCTGACCACTCCCAGGGCTCAGCCAGGCATGGAGTCAGTTGCGCATCTATTACCCCACAGCCCTATGAGGCAGGGACTGCAGCTATGTCCATTTTACAGATGAGGACTGAGAGCTTGAGGGGGTACCACTTGAATATGGTAGAGGCAAGGTTCCAACCCACATCTGACTCCAAAGCCAGTGCTCTCCCAACTCTGCAGGCTCATGACAGCCCATTAACCCCAACTCCGAGCCAGACCCACACATATTCGGAGTTCTGTCAAGCAGAGCAAGCCCACCCTGCACAAGGGGCATCCTGGGGCTCATAGCCAGGACTCTTAGAGCTGGCTGTGCCCCAGCACCGGGGCAGGGTGGGCCCCTCGTGCCCCTGTAGGGGGCTGGCCTGTAGGGGGCTGGCAGGCTCCACCACACCAGGGCAGAGAGGGAGGGGAGGAAAGCTGCTGGTGAAGCAGGGTGCTGACTCCACTCACCCCAGGCTGGGGCCGAATCCAGGGCAGCAGCTGAGGCTGGTCATCTTCGTCCAGGACCACGAAAGTCATAAAGGCACTGTTGATGTGGCGTCGGTGGGTCTCAGCCTCCTGGCGATATGCCTCCACACATACGCCCACTTCCATGCTGAGGGGAGGAAGTGCAGCTTCCAACCTGGACAGAACTTCCCAAGGGCCATGCCTCCTCCCCAACACACGCTCAAACACACATGCATGCACACACACGCATCCACACATATACATGCATGCACATATACACACACACATGCATCCACTCACACACACGTGCACACACACTCCTGCAGTTCTTCCAGCAACCTAGATGGGAGTCACAGTGACAGAACACCTGGGACCGCTCCCTCCACCAATGTTTACAGAGCACCTTTTGTGCGGTCAGCCCTGTGAGGACACAGGAGTGAATAAACCTGTCCAGTCCATACCTCGTGGGCTAACAGCCGGGGGAGGAGGCAAGCAACAAGAAAGCAAAGGTATAAATATGCTGTCATAATCGCGAAGGTATGGAAGGGCATAAACCAGGAAGTAGAGGTGGACGACCTAATTAGAAAACGTTCACTATGTGCGTATTTACGAGCTCTACGACAGCTTTGCCTCAAACAGCTCAGTTGCTGCTATTTGTGTGTATCTTACCATCTTTATTTCTTTATTCCTTTATTTTTTGAGACAGAGTCTCATTCTGTCACCCAGGCTAGAGTGCAGTGGCATAGTCACGGCTCACTGCAACCTCCTCCCCTGTGTTCAAGTGATTCTCCTGACTCAGCCACCCCAGTAGCTGGGATTACAGGTGTGCACCATCACACGTGGCTCATTTTTTGTATTTTTAATAGAGACAGCATTTTGCCATGTTGGCCAGGCTAGTCTTGAACTCTGAGACTCAAGCCTCCCAAAGTGCTGGGCTCCCAAAGTGCTGGGATTACAGGTGAGCCACCGCGCCCAGCTACTTACCATCTTTATTCATTATAACATAGCAGCCACCACCATTCCCAATCATTTTGGAAGTTCTATGATTGCAGAATGTGGACATTAAATAGATGGGGAAACCAAGGCCTAGAACTAGGCAATAATGTTTCCAAGAATTCCGGATTCCTGGAATCTGGACTAGAAACCAGGCTTCACGGCTCCTGCAAAGGGCTTCTCCCCTGCACCGCAGCAGCGTGTGTGCAGGCCAGACTGCAAAGAACAACAGTAGTAGTAAGAGCAGCCACAATGGCTGGCCTTTACTGGACATTTTCTCCGGCATTCCACTAGTAACGGCTCATTGAATCCACGTAACTCCGAGGTAGTTGTGATGAGCCCCATTTTATAGACGAAAGAACTGAGGCTCAGGTGGGTTAAGTTACGTCACAGAGCCAAACTCGAACCCAGCAGCCTGGCTCCTGATCCCTCACTTTTATCTCTGAAAATTCTCAAAAAATATACTTATTTAAAGTCAGCTTTCATGGGAGTAAGTATCAGAATTCATTGCGAAGGCAAGGACTCTGTGGACTAACTACTTTAGGAAGTGCATGAGAAAGGGTTTGATAAACAAGTGGCCCTGTGAGCTACAGCAGGCCAGCCTGGGGCCAGGAGCCAGGGGTGAGACACTGATCTCAGACAGCGGGAGACGGGCTGGGGCATCCCAGAGGAGGACTGGAAGTCAGGGAAGGCTCCCAAGGAGGAAACATCAGAGACAATGAAGGAACCCAGCAGCCAGACAGGGATTTAGACCCTGTCTGCAAGGAAAAGGGCACCTGGAAGGTTTGCAATAGGGTCCTTTCTAGGGTCAGGAAGAGCCCTCAGCCCTGAATGGCCCCAGCCTTGCCCATCCCACACCCTCACCTATGTTTGAAGGCATTGTTCACAATGGCTTTGAGCACCAGACGGTCGCCAACCTGGGATGGGCCTCGGAAGTGGAACATCTCAATGGCCTTCAGCGTAGGGTGGGCACGGCAGAGACGGCTGAGGAGGCAGGGGTGGGGAGACAGAAGGAATGCCCCAGTGCTTCAGACACTAGTTTGGGCCAGGTTTTTTTTTTTTTTTTTTTTTTTTGAGACAGGGTCTCACTCTGTGCCTAGGCAACACTCGGCTCATTATAACCTCCCTCCACCTCTGGGGTTCAAACGATTCTCCTGCCTCAGCCTCCCAAGTAGCTGAGACTACAGGCACGCACCACCATGCCTGGCTAATTTTTGTATTTTTAGTAGAGATGAGGCTTTACCTTGTTGGCCAGGTTGGTCTTGAACTCCTGACCTCAAGTGATCTGCCCACTTCGGCCTCCCAAAGTGCTGGGATTACAGGTGTGAGCTGCCATGCTAGATCAGCTTGAGCTGGCCTTCTACCCTGGTCCCATCACAGACCCAGCCTGGAGCCACACACTCTGACCCACCCACTGCCACCCAACCCAGTGGCAGTTCTGCTCAGAGGCACAGAACTAAAGTCCCATTTCACAGCTTAGAATACTGAGGTCTATGCATGGCTGGAAAGGAGCCAAGTTTGAGGGGACAGAAGAAAGCAGGGCTTGGGGTAAACCACTTTCCCATTTTTCTTTCAACTTTTCCTTAGTACCTGCTGTTCCTTTCCACCTTAGTACCTGCTGTTCCCACTATCTAGAAGCCCTCCCCTTATCCAAAGCTACTTGGCATTCAAAGCCCTGCTGAAGTACTCTTCCTCCAGGCAGCCTTCCCTGACCATCAGGCCCTCACCCTCCTCTGAGATCTTACTGTACTCATAGCCAGGGCTGCCCAAAATGGCATTGATTATGTACCGTCTCCCTGAGGTTAAACTGGAGGAGGGGCCATTTAAGCCAGGTTCTAAAGAATAAGGCGGAATCCGCCTGGCTGGGAAGGGCATTCCTGGCAGAGGGAACAGCAAAAGCAAAGTCATGGAGGTGTGAGAGTGTCAGTTAGTGAAGGTCAGTTGCCATAACTATAAAAAGTGCCCTGATATGTAGGGTAGAACAAGCCCTGAACAGGCAGAGGTTATGGGAGATGAAACAATTTCACCCCTTGGAAGAGGGAACAGTCAGAGATGGCTTTATGGAGGAAGTGGGCAGGATATTCACAGACGAAGAAGAGTGAGGGAAGCACAGCAGGAGGCTACACCCGGAGCAAAGGCAGGGGCTGGGAAAGTGGAGGATGGCAACAAAGAACAGCCAATGGCTTGATGTAAAGGGAACACAGACACTAGGAGTACAGGTAGGGCCACAGCAAGGGGAGGATCTAGTGCCAGGCCAAGAGACTTGGTGTTTCCCACATAAAAGATGAGAGTGTTTTGAGTAGAAGGAATGGTCAGTTCACAAAAATTCATTTCTCTGATTCGGAACAGCTGAAGCCTTGAACGCCAACCCCAAGCTGGGGCTTCCCGTCCAGAGGGAGATGGCCAAGGAGGGAATGAGGAGAAAGGAGGGGAGGCAGAGGCAGCACACTCTGCCCTCACCTGGCTGCAATGGTGGCCACATTCTCCATCCAGGCCATGATCTGGCCCCCAAAGGTGTTGCCCTGGTGATTGGCATGGGGAGGCAGGACCAGTTCCACGCTCTCCACACGGGTCTTCTCAGCCGGCACCATGCGGCTGCAGTCTCTGCTCTCCAGATCTGACAAGGGATGGGGTAAGGGAGGGAAGCAGGGAGGTGAGAAGGCCTCCAAGGGCAGCCCTTCCCCACAGCCAGCCGCAGGACCCCCACCACTCCACCCCACTCAGGTTCTTTTATTTACTCAGCACCAAGCGCACATGAGGCAGTGGGTGGCCCCGGGTGAGGAATGGAGGGCACAGGGTGAAAGGGATGAGCTCGTCAAGCACAGTGGACACAGCACCAGCTCTGAGACAAAACAGCTGGTCTGAGCCTCAGCTCCACTCCAGACTGCCTGTATGGCCTTGGGCAAATCAAGTAATCCCTCTGAACCTCGGCTGCCTCATCTGTACAGACAGATGTCAAACCCGACCTGACAGGACTATTTGAAGATGAAATGTGATTACTGTCATAAAGTGCTTGACTCAAGGCCAAGCATGGTGGCTCACTCCTGTAATCCCAGCACTTGGGAGGCCAGTGTGGGCAAATGACTTGAGGTCAAGAGTTCAAGACCAGCCTGGCCAACATGGTGACACCCTATCTCTACTAAAAATATTTTTTTAAATTAGCTGGGCATGGTGGTGGGTGCCTGTCATTCCAACTACTTGGGAGGCTGAGGCACAAGAATCACTTGAACCCGGGACGGAGGTTGTAGTGAGCCGAGATCACGCCACTGCACTCCAGCCTAGAAGACAGAGTGAGACTCTGTCTCAAAAAAAATCATAATCACAAAGTGCTCCAGTAAATATACTCTCAGAAAGGACAGTTCTTCCCCACCCTGTGCCATGGCGATTCCCTTATCCTTGGCAGCAATGACGTTAGCATATCCTTAGTAGGAGAGGCCAGGCAGTGAATGGGGCCTTGGGCTTCAGGGCAGCAGAGGCTGGCATGCCCCACCAAACCCAAGGTGGTGCCATTTGTCTCCCATCTCCCATAGAGACTTCTTCAGGGAAGGTCCATCAAAGAGCTGGCATTGCCCTTAGCTTGGCTTGCAGGCTCTGAAATGCCACAGGTAGGGCGGGGGCCAACAGGAGGGGAAGGTAAAGGTGGCCTGAGCCAAAGTCTGGTGACAGGATGGGGAGGGTATTCACAGGGCAATGGGGCCTGAAGAAGTCTCAAGGTATACTTTTAATGGGAAAACTGCAAGATACAGATAGTATGTACTGAATGCCCCTTTTCAGGGGCTGAATAATATGTTATGCTTAGATATACAGGGAATACTTCTGGAAAGAGACCCTAAAACAGGTAATAGTAGTTGCTTCTGGAGAGAGGACCTGGTACTGGGATAGAAAGGAGACTTGCTTTTTATTTTCTATCTTTTGGGGGTGGCAGGAATATATATATACGTGTGTGTGTGTGTGTATGCATATATACTCACACACATATACATAAGCATATATATATATATATTTTTTTTTTTTTTTACATTTTTTTATTTTTGAGATGGAGTCTTGCTCTGTCACCAGGCTGCAGTGCAATGGCACAATCTCGGCTGACTGCAACCTCCACTTCCCAGGTTCAAGCAATTCTCCTGCCTCAGTCTCCTAAGCAGTTGGGACAACAGGTGTCCGCCACCACATCCAGCTAATTTTTGTATTTTTTAGTAAAGACGGGGTTTCACCATGTTGGCCAGGATGGTCTCCATCTCCTGACCTCGTGATCCACCCACCTCAGCCTCCTAAAGTGCTGAGATTACAGGCCTGAGCCACCATGCCCCCTGCCACATATGTTTTACGTACGCTTTTTTTTTTTTTTTTTTTTTGAGACAGAGTTTTGCTCTCTCACCCAGGCTGTAGTGCAGCAGTGTGATCTCAGCTCACTGCAACCTCCACCTCCTGGGTTCAAGCAGCTCTCCTGCTTCAGCCTCCCAAGTAGCTGGGACTACAGGCATGTGCCACCACTCCTGGCTAATTTTTGGTTTTTTTTGTAGAGACAAGGTTTCATCATGTTGGCCAGGCTGGTCTCGAACTCCTAACTTCGTAATCTGCTCACCTCAGCCTCCCAAAGTGGTGGGATTAGAGGCGTGAGCCACCCTACCCGGCCAGATTTTATATATGCTTTTTTTTAATAGATGGATATATATATATATCCACGCGCACACACACACACACACTTTAAAAACTCCTACGGAGTCTTCAAGGCATTGCTCAATACTGTCTTCCCAAACACCTTGGGTTCTGGAAACCAAAATGCATTTTGTGGACAACAAAGGGATTTCCACAGGACCTAACCACAGCCTCATGGTTCCTGGGAGCTGGTAGGAGGACCAAACACTCCCTTTTCCGGTAGAAGACCGTGGGGCCAAGAGAGCTTGACAGGCCCAGGGCCACCTGTGAGTGGAAGTCCCCGGAGCCTCCCTTCCTGCCTCTGCCCAGTGGGGTCCCGGGGCAGAGGGGCCAGGCAGGACCCAGCTACCCTCCCCATGCATGCTGGCAGCTGCTCACCGTCCTGAATGGCGCAGTTGGCCAGGAGGTCCTTGATGGTGTCCGCATACACAAGGCGCATGCGCCGGCGCTCAGCCGCCACGCTGTGCTCCATCTTCTCCTCCTCTGTCCGCGGAGTGATCTGCTTCAGCTTCACCTGTCAGCCAGGGAACAGGGTAGGGGACCCTCAGGGTGAGTCTCCTGAAGTAGCACAAGGGCCTGTCCCCAGCGCCATCCCATGCCTGAAGCTGGCACACAGCAGGCCTGGACCACTGCTCAGTTCCAAGGCTTCCTCCTTCTTTGCCCCATCTTCCTGCCTCCATGATGACCTGATACCGCATATTCATCCTCCAGCTCCCACCCAGGTCCCTTCCTTGGGTAAAGGCTCAGAGGATGGCGGTGTCACTGCAGGACATGTGGAATGGTGGGACCAGAAGAATCCTTGCTGGAGAAGCACAGGGAGA
The DNA here is from genome assembly GCF_049354715.1 of Callithrix jacchus. NCBI lineage: Eukaryota > Metazoa > Chordata > Mammalia > Primates > Cebidae > Callithrix > Callithrix jacchus. Next base: position 91,772,341 of record NC_133508.1, on the reverse strand, counting down.
GGTGGGGGAAAAGAGAGGGGAGGCAGCTGGGAGGTCCGAATGCAGTGGGGAGTGGTCCTTCCTCTGGGAGCTGTGGATTCCTGCTGTGTCCCTCCCCATCCCCTCTGCCAACCCCCAACCTCACCACCCTGATCCAGAATCGCCATGGCAGGTGCCCAGGTCGCTGAGCAGCATTGAGCAGCCAGGGGCACCTGCTCACCTTGGTGATCTCTCGGTGGGCCACGAAGGTGGCCAAGGCCTTGCACACATTCCACTGCTTCTCAGAGCACAGGTCCTCCGAGGACACCTGGATGCCCACCTAGAGAGGAACAGTAAGGGCGAAGGAACAGGGGCGACATTGCACTCACCAGTGAGAAGCCCCGCAGCTCCACCAGACAGCAAGTCCCAGCCCAGGCCAAGCCTCTAGAGTTTCTGTGCCACCTACCAGGTCTGGCAGGCCTGAGATCTGAGGTGGGTTTTGACTGTGCCCTTGGATCCCCATGAAACCTTGGGCAAGTCACTTCCCTTCTCTGGGTCTCAGTTTCCTCATCTGCAAAATGGGAGTGATCAGACTACCCTTGCGGGATTGTTGAGGATTAAAATGAGACTATGTCTACAACAGGGCTTACTGTAGGTAGAATATTGGCTAAATTTAAAGGACAGGCCAGGCTCCATGGCCTGAAATCCTGAAACTTTGGGAAGCTGCAGCAGGAGAATCACTTGAGGCCAAGAGTTCAAGACAACCAGGGCAACACAGGGAGACACTTGTCTCTGGGGAAAAAAAAAAAAAAAGCCCACAAAAATTAGCTGGGTGTGGTGGTGCATGCCTGTAGTCCCAGATACTCGGGAGGCTGAGGCAGGAGTACTGCTAAAGCCCAGGAGTTCGAGGTTACAGTGAGCTATGATTGCACCACTGCACTCCAGCTTGTGTGAAAGAGTAAGACCTCGTCTCAAAAAAATAATAATAAAAATTAAAAATCAAGACCAGGCAAGATGGCTCACACTCCTAATCCCAGCACTTTGGGAGGCTGAGGCAGGCGGATCACAAAGTCAGGAGTTCAAGACCAGCCTGGCCAACACAGTGAAACTCCATCTCTACTAAAAATACAAAACTTAGCTGGGCTTGGTGGCAGGCACCTGTAATCCCAGCTACTTGGGAGGCTGAGGCAGGAGAATCGCTTGATCCCAGGAGGCGGAGGTTGCAGTGAGCCAAGATCGCACCACTGCACTCCAGCCTGGGTGACAGAGCTAGACTCGGTCTCAAAAAAAAAAAATCAAGAACAGGCACCTGGGGGTACCTGAGCATTTATGGGTTGCCCAGAGGCATAGTCAGGACTATGTCACCCAGCCTCAGTGCTCCCTCAGGAACCACTGGCCCAGCTGGTGAAGTTGCCTGGGCCTGAAGTCCATAGGCGGGAAATAGAGTCCTCCCCCACAGCTCACAGAGCCCTGGGCATTACCAGCAGTCCTCCCATTAACTCAACAACCCTGCAACACAGGAATCATGTTCCCTTTTGCAGATGAGACGCTGTGGGAGGCAGGCTCAGGGCCCGGAACCCAGCACTCTCACTGCCCCAGCTCCGCCTCCAAGATCAGATGCTGATGCTGTCTTCCCCCTATTCCCACAAACACCTGGCTGCTGAGGCTGGATGTGAAGACTCGGGGCTGGACGTCAAGTGCCACACTGGAATCTATGTAGCTCGGTGACCTGGGGCAAGTCCCTTCCCCTCCCAAGCCTGGATTTTCCCGTCTGCATTATGGGATTTGGGACAGGAAGATCCTTGGGATTCCCCTTGCCCTGCCAACCATTGCAGAACTCAGCTGCTCTAATCAGGGCCCTGAGAGTGTGAGTGGGCCTGGGCTGCAGGGAGAAGAACGGGAGAGGAGGTAGAGGACCCTCCCACGCACCCACGCCCAGGCAGTGCCCACCCCACACACCTCCATGCTGGAGTTGAAGGCCCGGTTCACCTTGGCCTTGATATTCACCACTTGTCCAACACTGGGGAGAGGAAAGTAGGAGGTGAGCCTTCCAGAGGAGCCAGAGGGAGGAACAGGGGACTCAGATACTTGCAGAGCCTGTCTTGTGGGGAGCTGGCGGGAGAACATGGCTTGCAGAACATATTCACATCTGCGATGTCACCAAGTCCTCAAAGCCAGCCAGCAAGATAGCGTCAGCATCCCATTTTACAGATGGGGAAGCTGACGCTGAGAGAAGTAGCACGATTGCACTCATCTGCTCCCCCGTTCCCTGCTCCCCGTTGTCCAGTTAATGCCTGTGCTTCTTTCTGCTCTTGGTTCAGTGGTCCCCTCCTCAGGGAAGCTGTCCCTGCCCTGCAGTGGCCCACCCACCAACAGAAGCCTGCTGAGGCTCACCCTGCAGCACTGTCCTGGCAGACTGAGCTCCACCGTTTGTAAGCTCTACTGGGAGAAGGGCCATGTGTTTTGCTCCCCATTGACTCTCCAAGGCCTAGCGCATGGCACAGCGTGGGTCTCCCATAAAGGGTCGCCGACTGAATTCATCCATTCTACATGTATTGAATGCCTAGTAAGGGCAAGATGCTATAAACAAAGGGTGGGAAGAGAAATTGAAATGTTTAAAGAATGCCAGCGAGGTGCCCAGCACTGTTGGAGCCTCAGGCCCACCCCACTGGAGCCTCAGAATAAGCTTGGCAGGTAGGTTTAGGAGAAAACTGAGCATCAGAAAGGTTAAGTCATTTGCCCAAGGTAACCAAGCTAAAAAGTGGCACAGCCAGGCTTCTAGACTGACTCTGTTGACGGCACCAGCCCCTCTCTTCCCAGCTGCAGCCTGTCCTTCTGGAATGATTCCCACATCTCAATGAATCCCCAGGGAAGCCACCTCGCCTGGGCTGTGCCTAATGGAGGGGGCAGAGGGTGCCCACTGATGGACTGTGGAGAGAAGGGGCAGGAGGCTAAAGGCTGGCCCCATTCAATCACCGTGTGACCTCCAGCAGGTCTTTTCACTTCTCTGGGCCTTGGTTCACGAACACAGAGAGTGCCATGCTGACTTCTTTCTCAAATGACACAGTATCCTGGCCAAGCCTAGGAAGGGTACATTCCAAGGGGCCTGCTGGTCAAGGGGCCAGGCCACCATGAACACAGTGGGCATAGCCACACAGGCCTACGTTCCAGTCGAGCTCCACCTTGACCATCACACTACAAAGCTATGTGACCCTGGGTGAGTGACTTTGCCTCTCTGAGTCCATCTCCCCCTGTGTAAAGTACAGAGAATGCATGGCTACTGCCTGTGGTTCTGAGGGTCAAGTGAGGGAAAGAGGGGCTGAGCCAAGTGCCAGGCCTGGCACACAGCAGGAGCTCAAGAAATACCACAAGCTCACATCTGCCAGACATTTGCTGATTCATGTTCATTTTTTCAGCAATACTAATGGTCACGGGGCGGGTCATTTTTAGGAGATCCATGCTGACATAGTGAGGGATGAAGCATCACAATGTCTACAACTCACTTTCAAATCCTTTAGCAGAGAGAGAGAGAGAGAGACAGAGAGAAGGTATATGTATTACATCTGCAATCCCAGCACTTAGGGAGGCCAAGATGGGCAGATCACTTGAGCTCAGATGTTTGAAACTAGCCTAGCCAACATGGTGAAACTCTACTAAAAATGCAAAAAAAAAAAAAAAATTAGCCAGGCATGGTGGCACATACCTGTAATTCCAGCTACTTAGGAGGCTGAGTCACAAGAATGGCTTGAACCCAGGAGGCAGAGGTTGCAGTGAGCCAAGATTGCACCACTGCACTCCAGCCTGGGTGATGGAGTGAGACTTTGTCTTTTAACAAGAAAAAAAAAAATAACGTATACGTATTTCTTTATCTATACATAGATAAAGCAAATTTAGAAAAATGTTAATTATTGGGTCTTAGTGGTAGTGATCATTGTACTATTCTACTTTTCTACATGTTTGAAAGTTTTCATGATCAAACATTAGGACAAAAAATTTCTGTGGTCCCCCAGATAAAAATAAAAGTCTATTTTCTGTGGTGCTGGAGAAATTTGTGATTCTTCCTCCTCTCCCTTCTCTCTCTGGCTTCTCCCAAAGCCAAGCAGACACCCATCTGGGCTTCTAAGCTTCTCCTTCCTGACTGCCCTCTGTCCCCACAGCTCAGGCCTAAACTGGATCCCTCCCCAGGGCCACTGTCCAGCCTCCTTAAGGACCCCGGAACTCCTGGACACCCCTCCAAGTGTTCACAATGCAGACAAGCAGCCCCCCATAAACAAATCTGACACCTATGAAGCCCTCCCCAGACCAGTTTACTCTCAGGAGACAGAGGAATGTGTTAATTGCACCACAGAAATTCAAATAGCAAACCCAGATGATGAAGGACTCTAAAGGGCAAATGGCCAGCTTTCCTCGATAAATACATTTTGAGAGAGAGACAGCGAGCTGTTGGAGGGTGGTGGGGGTATCTATAGAGGTTTTTTAGAAGCAACCAATTACAATTATTTGGATCCTGATGTGAGTGACAAAATAACTGCATCTGGGTATGGTGGCTCACGCCTGTTATCTTAGAGCTTTACAAGGCAGAGGTGGGAGGATTTGCTTGAAGCTAGGAATTTAGACCAGCCTGGTCAACATAGCCAGACCTCATCTCTACAGGAAAAAAATTTTTTTTGATTAGTAAGGTATAGTGGCGCATGTCTATAGTCCCAGCTACTAGGGAGGCTGAGGTGGAAGGATGGCTTGAGCCCAGAAGTTCGGAGCTACAGTGAACTATGATGCTGCCACTGCACCCCAGCCTGGGCAACAGAGCGAGACTCCATCTTGAAAAAATAAATAACTGCAAAGCAAACAAAATAAAAACAAATTCATGAGAAAGTTTGGGCATTTGAATACTGACTAGGTACTGAGGTTAGTGAAAATTATTGTTAATTATTTAGATGTGGTAATGATGTTAAGGTTGTGTTTAAAAAGAGTCCTTCTCTAGGAAAAAAAAAAAAAGAGGGCCAGGTGCAGAGGCTCAGACCTGTAATCCCATCACTTTGGGAGGCCAAGGTGAGCAGATCACCTGAGGTCAGAAGTTCAAGACCAGCCTGATGAATATGGTGAAACCCTGTCTCTATTAAAATTACAAAAATTAGCCCAGCTTGGTGGTAGGTACCTGTAATCCCAGCTACTAGGGAGGCTGAGGCAGGAGAATTGCTTGAACCTGGGAGGCAGAGGTTGCAGTGAGTTAATATCATACCACTGCACTCCTGCCTGGGTAACAGAGCAGGACTCCATTTCAAAAAATAAATGAATGAACTAATTAATTAATTAAAAGAGTTCTTAGCCTGTAGACATACATTTGGAATTATTTTAAAGTGGCAAAAGCAGGATAACTCTGTGCACTCTCCCCTCCCGTCCTCTTTCCGTGCCGCCACAATGGTGCGCATGAATGTCCTGGCTGATGCTCTCAAGAGCATCAGCAATGCCGAAAAGAGAGGCAAACTCCAGGTGCTTATTAGGCCGTGCTCCAAAGTCATCATCCAGTTTCTCACTGTGATGATGAAGCATGGTTACTTTGGCAAATTTGAAATCACTGATGATCACAGAGCCGGGAAAATTGTTGTGAACCTCACAGGCAGGCTAAACAAGTGTGGTGTGATCAGCCCCAGATTTGATGTGCAACTCAAAGATCTAGAAAAATGGCAGAATAATCTGCTTCCGTCCTGCCAGTTTGGTTTCATTGTATTGACAACTGCAGCTGGCATCATGGACCATGAAGAAGCAAGACGAAAACATACAGGAGGGAAAATCCTCGGATTCTTTTTCTAGGGATGTAATACATACATTGACAAATAAAATGCCTCATGGACTCCAAAAAAAAAAAAAAGTGGCAAAAGCAGAAACAAACAAACAAAAAACTTCATCTTTCCTCAGGTGTGTCCAGGCCCTTCCTGGACACCAGCCATGTTCCAGGCCCCTCCCCAGTTTGACCTCCTTCCCAGCATCCTCTCTGGCTTTCCCTTCCACCCACAGCCTCCTCCGCCCAGATTCACCTTCACTCTGCTGGGCCCTGCAGCAGGTCCAGCCATCATGCATGAACCCCTAGCCCTCTCTATTTCTTGCTCCCCTAAGTAAAAGCACTTGTGTTGGCTGCAGGGACCCAGAGCTGGCCCAGACACAGCTCCACTGGCTTCAAAGTGTCACTACGTACAGAGCTGACAGTACTGGCGTCAGCTCAAATGCCTCTCCCAGGAAGCCCCCGTTGACTACCCTCAGTGCCGTAACCCCTACTCCCAGACCTATCGGAAATATCGCCCATTGGTTAAGAGCAAGGGCTCTGGGGCCAGATTGCCTGCTTGATAGTATATCCTGGGTCCTCCGTTAGCTGCACTACCTTCAATAAGTTACTTCAATTCTCTGTGCCTCAGTTTCCTCATCTGTAAAATGAGGATACTAATAGCACTGACCACATAGTGTTGTTTTGAGGATCAAATAAGTCAATATATCTAAAAAGGCATCAAAATATAATGTATCAGTATTGGTGCACTAATTGTGACCAGGTACCCTACAAATGTAAGATGTTAATCACAGGACAACTAGGTGTGGGATATACGGGAACTCTCTGTACTATCTTTATTTTTATTTTTTTATTTATTCTGAGACAGGATCTCACTGTGTCATCCAGGTGAAGTGCAGTGGTGTGATCTCAGCTCACTGCAACCTCCACCTCCCAGGCTCAAGTGATCCTACCACCTCAGCCTCCCAAGTAGCTGGGACCACAGGCACATATCACCATGCCCAGCTAATTTCTGGTAGAGACTGGGTTTTGCCATATTGCCCAGGCTGGTCTCAAACTCCTGAGCTCAAGTGATCTGCCTGCCTCTGCCTCCCAAAGTTCTGGGATTACAGGCATGAACCACTGTGCCTGGCCTTGTACTATCGTTAGAGATACAATGTTTTTGTAAATTTAAAATTATTCTATAAAACTATTCTAAAATAAAAGGTATTACAAAGCAGGCCAGGCAGGGTGGCTCACATCTGTAATCCCAGCACTTTAGGAGGCTGAGGCAGGCAGATCACTTGAAGCCAAAAGTTCAAGACCAGCTTGGCCAACATGGTGAAACCCCATCTCTACTAAAAATACAAAAATTAGCCGGGCATGGTGGCACTTGCCTGTAATCCCAACTACTTGGGAGGCTGAGGCAGGAGAATCGCTTGAACCTGGGAGGTGAAGGTTGTAGTGAGCCAAGATCACACCATTGCACTCCAGCCTGGGTGACAGAGCAAGACTCTGTCTTAACAACAAAAAAAGGTATTACAAAGCATCTGTGTGTCAGAGCCCATTATTGCATAGAACTTCTCACTGTGCATTGAAACGATGTTCCATCTGCCTCCCCTGCACACTGGGAGCTCCAGGGAAGCGGCTGTGCTCCAGTGACCTTTGCGTGCCCGGTCTCAACAAGGCCCCTGCTCTGAAAAAGGTGCTCATCTCATATGAGGTTCGTAGTGAGGGAATGACTGAATGAGTGAGTACAGGGACTGGCCAGTCTTCTTCCTTAATGGTGACACACTGAGCACCCAGTGAGTCCTGAATAAGCCCTTGGCACTTGATGTCCTAGCTAGTGCTGGTGAGTTTAGGATCAGGCCAGAGACAAGAGCTCTGTGTATGGCCCTGTAGCCTGTCTTGGGCCAAGGGCTCAGCCTGCTCCTTAGGTCCCAGAAGCAGGATCTATGGGCAAAGCTATGGGGAGGCAAAGCCCAGTGTGCTGTGACAAAGATTTTTCTATTCTGTATACTCATAAAAAATAAAAATAGAAACAGGCATGGTGGCTCATGCCTATAATCCCAGCACTTTGGGAGGCCGAGACAGGTGAATCATTTGAGGTCAGGAGTTTGAGACTAGCCTGGCCGATATAGTGAAATCCCATCTCTACTAAAAATACAAAAATTAGCCGGGTGTAGTGGTGCACACCTGTAATCCCAGCTACTTGGAAGGCTAAGGCAGGACAATCGCTTGAGCCTAGGGGGCAGAGGTTGCAGGGAGCAAAGATCGCACCACTGCACTCCAGTCTGGGTGACAGAGTGAGACCCTGTCTCAGAAAAAAAAAAAAAAGAAAAGGCCAGTTGTGGTGGCTTATGCCTGTAATCCCAGTACTTTGGGAGGCTGGAGCCAGGGGGTCACCTGAAGTCGGGAGTTTGAGACCAACCTGACCAACATGGTGAAAGCCCGTCTCTACTAAAAATACAAAAAAAAATTAGCGAGGCCTGGTGGTAGGTGCCTGTAATCCCAGCTACTCGTGAGGCTGAGGCATAAGAATTGCTTGAACCTGAGAGGTAGAGATTGCAGTAAACCAAGATCATCCCATTGCACTGCAGCCTGGGTGACAGAGGGAGACTCCATCTCAAAAAAAAAAAAAAGGTCTACCTTGGTAATGAGGTAATGAGCTCCTCATCCCTGGAAGTATGTGAATAGAGGTTGAACGGCCCAAGCCATTCACTCAGACTTTGCCAAGATGCCTTGTCTAGGGGCCTCCCTACAGCCCAGTGACCAAGGACCCACAGAGAAAGTCCAGGCTTAAAAAGGCATTCATTGATTAAGTTCCATTTTGCAGATGAGAAAACTGAGGCCCAGAGAGAGACTGACTCCTCCAAAGTCACGAAGCACCTCACAGTGCTATCTTGGCCACAACTCGCTGGGGGACCCCCCACACACAGGATGGAACAGCAGGTCAACTCCTAGCCCCTCACCGGCCCAGAGATACTGCAGAGGGGTTCAGGCTTCCCCAGAGGCTGCCCCCACCTCATTTTTGGTCAGTCAAGTCAGGCTCTAGGCAGCACACAGGCTGACGGGGCAGGGAGACATGAGGGTGGGCCCCAGGCTCCTGGGAGGGAGACCAGAGGACCTTGAGGCAGGAGGGGCCGCTTACCCAATGGTGTGCTCAAAATAGATGTCATCCATGGAGGCTGTGACACAGGGGCAGCCAGCGTGCCTCTCCGCTGGCGTCAGGGGAAGAAAGCCAGATGTTAGTAGTCTCCCCCCATCACAGGCCTCTGCTCAGATGTCACCTCCTCAGGACGCTTCTCCAGCCATCCAGAGCCAAGGCCACAACTCCCACCGCACCCTGCTGCCCTCTTCCTTACTCTCCCTCCCCACAGTCACCACCCCAAGCCTCTTCTGTATATCTGCTATCCATCTGTCTATCGTCTCTCCCTACAGCTAGATTATAAATTACTTGGGGACAAGGATTTTGCCTTTTTGCCTGTCTTGTTCATTGCTGTACCCCAGTCCTGGAACAGTACCTAGCACTTAGTAGATGCTCAATAAATAACTGCTGAATGAGTGATCACACCACACTGCCCTGATTCCTGGCCTTCTGGAGCCCCTGTCCCTTCACCCGCCTGTTCCCTGCCTGAGGGTTCTCACTCTCAGGACTCCACTCAGGCGCCTCAGCCCCTCAGGAATCCCTTCCCTGTCCCAAGGGCTGGGTGACCGCCTCTGAAACAGTGCTGAGGGGACACAGTCGGGTCATCTGCCAATCCACCCCCACCCCCCACCCCACCAGGCTGTGAGCTCTGTGGGTTGGAGAGCACTGGTACAACAAAAGGAATGAAATGAGCCTGGTCCGGTGCCCCTCAACTCAAGGGAAGGGCTTTGCTCAGCGGCATCTCCCAGCCAATCCGAAGCAGCCGCCTAGAAGGCTGCACCATGTTGAGGGAGGGACTTAGGGCCTGGGACCAACACTCAGGGCTGTGGGGTCTGAGAGAGAGGTAGGCTGTGAGGAGCATGGTGACATTGGGAAGAGCATTTCAGACAGGTGGACCAGCATGAGCAAAGGCCAAGATGAGAGACAAGTATGGCACTCAGGGCAGACAGTGACCATCTCTGCAAGTACAGCCCCTGCTCCGGGCCTGTGGGGCAGGAGGGCACGGGAGCACAGCCTCACCGGACAGGCAGGCCGTGGTGTCGATCCACTTGAGCAGCTGCCCGACGCCCAGCTCGCCGCGCTGGTTGGTGTGGCAGGGCAGCACCAGCTGGCTCATCTGCACCTCCGTAGGGTTCCGGTATCCCTCGCCGTCTGTCATGGCACCGTCGCCCTCTGCACATGTGGCTGACTTCCGGGACGTGCGGCTGGAGAACATGGAGGCCAAGCCCTGGGGGACAGGTGGGGACCAAGAGGTCCAGTCCTGAGAACTTAGGGTCTGGGGGAGAGAGAGCACATAGGGCCACCTCCCACCAGATCCCAACCCGAGAGTGGTCACCACCCTCCAGACCATGGTCTCAGACCCCACGGGCTCTGCAGGTGCCGCTTCTGCACAGTTTCCTTTTGGCTAAGAACCGCACATGAACACAGCCTTGCATCCGAGTGGAGCAGTGGAGACAAAACGAGGCGGAGAACTCAGAGCTCCTGGCTTCAGCTCCCGTGCCGCTTTTGAAAGGGTTGCCTTAGATTTACCTTCATTCTGGAAAGAGTCCCCTCTCTGTGCAGGGAGGCCTAGCAAGGCCCATAGCAGCCAATCCCAGGGAACTGTTCCTGATACAACGTTTCAAGAAGCTGCTCTGATTTCATCCCCAGAGGGCTCCTTTCTTGGGCTCCCTCCATCTTCAGAAGCCATTAGGTTAGCACTCGGATTTATTGACTGGAAGGGCTATGGGCAGTCACTGACTAGGTGCCTGAACCAGGGCTGGGTACGGCAGCTGCCAGCTGGAAAACTGGCTGAGAAAATTCTCAAACTCATGAATTAGAGCTGAGGTTTCTGCTTGGAGCCCAAGCATGTCTTACTCTCCAGGCAGAAGTGGGGTGTGCCTGTCAGTCCTTTGGAAGGGAGGAGAGGGAAGGGGCTAGCAGCCTGCCATCCCTAAGCAGACCATGAACTCAAGAGCTGGGCATGCCTGTATGTGTGATCAAGGTGAGGAGGGACAGGCATATGGGTTCAATTCTCATGGCCAGTGCCAATTGTGTGGTGGTGACAACAGTTGCCATTAACATTTATATCGCACTTAGGTGTCACCTATTTTTACAAGCACTTTATATGTACTAATCCAAGTTTATCCTCACAACAAAGCTATGAGACAGATACATGATTATCCTCATCCTACAAATGAGGACCCAAGTAAGTGACAAAGCTCAGCTGTGACCCAAGAGGTCTGCTGCAGTCTGAGCTCCTACCACCCACACTACTCTGCTTGCAGGACCTCCAGGGACAGAGATGAGAAGTCCAGGGCCCTGGGCTTGGCTGGAGTGGCAAAGAGCACCACGCCCCAGTGGCGAGCCTGCCACGGCAGCAGGAGGATGGCAGTGGCAGCTCTTGCACCTGGTCTATACTTCTTGGATAATTCCCCCCATTAGCCTCCCATAGCTAATTCAATCAATTCCAAATGCACCGAGGTGGCTTGCTCAAGGTCACTGACCCCTATGTGGTAGAACCAGGATTTGAACCAGGCCTATCCGACCCAGAACAGCTTATGGGTTTCCAGAAACACTGCTTATTCCCAAGAGCCCCTGGGTAGCAGGCTGGGCACCAAGGGGAGACAGGAGGGCAGCCATCCCAGGAGCTCTCAGCCTGGAGGAGGCCTGCAGGGTGCCAGGCTGCCTGGCTTGCAGGCAGCTCACAGGTAGCTGGAAGGCCGATGTGGTCCCAGCAGGACCCATCGCCATGGTAACCACTGCCAAGTCACTTCCCGCTTGGTTGTGAGCTGGGGGTCTGCATGGATATGGGTGGCTGGCTTTCTGGATGTGGGAGCAGATAGAGGAAGGAGGTAGGCAAGACTACACTCACCCAAACCCCTCCACAGCCAGGGGTACTGGGGAGAAATTCCAGAAAGAAGCCCTGGGGAGAGCTGAGGAAATGGGGAGACAATGCCCACTTGCAGAGGCATTGTCTGGGCACGTCCACCTGAGGAGAGACTGCCTGGGGCAGGAATGCCCACACTCAATACCCCCACTTTACCAGCCTGGGCATGTCTACCACCTTTCTGGGTCCTCAGAGGATGAGGGTGAGAACCATGGACCCATTTCACCAACAAGGAAACTGAGCATGGACACAGCCCTGGACCAGCAGTCATGATGCCTGAGCTCTGGTCTTCTCTCTGCTTCTCAGCTGGTCAAACCCTCCTCCCATGCGCTCCTGTTTCCTGTTCTGTGAATCAGGAGTCCCTACCTTCCTGGCACACCCTACGCCACGGGAGCCATGATCTGTGCCCTGCTCACTGGTTCACTTGCTCATTTACTCATTCACCAAACAATTCCTCTGCATGGGCCCTGGGCCAGACATGAAGAACACAACAACAAATTGGGCCTAGAAGGGCCTGGCACACAGGAGGCCCTCGTCAAAGGTTTGTACAGGGACAATCGGAAACAGACTTGAGTTCAAATCCTAGCTGTGTAGTTCAGGTGCTGTGTGATCCTGAGCAGGGTCCCCCCTTCGCAAGCCACATCTGTCACTCACCAGGTAGGACAGAGAATTGCCAGTCCCTGAGGTACCCTGGTTCCAGGAGTCCGGGGTCTCAGCCTGAGATTTGCATGCCCAGCTGAGATTCCCAATGAGGAAGCTCCAGAACCCTGTCAGAATGGAAACTACTATGCTTTTCTGAACAGGGCCCCTGAAGCACACTGAGAGACAAGCCCACAGTTGCTGTCCCCACCACTCCCCTCAAAGAGAGGGGTGCAAAACCCCTGGGCTGGAGCACAGGGGGCAGGGACAGAGCAGCAGGTGGCCCCAGGCATAATCGTTCAGACTCCACTCCTTCCCTGGGTTCCAAGGCAGTCTGCCCAAATTAGGGCAGGCCAGGCCAGGCCTCCTAGTCCCAAGGTGGGCAGGCAGCCAGCCTGGGAGGCAGGGGTGTGTGCAGCCAGGCAAGGTTTGGCCAATGGGGCTCCAGAGCTGGGCCACTCCTCCCAGGGCCAGTCATAGGGAGAGCAGAGGCCCTGGATGGAATCAGGGCCTGGGGCAGCCAGGCAGGCCCAGCCAAGACAGCTGCCAGGGTGGCAGGGCTGAACCACTGCAAGGGTAGGAGGGCACCCAGAGGTCAGAGACGTGCCCTCTCAGACAGCAGCTGTGCCAGGTGCTGGCCTGAGGCCCTGGCAGACCTGGCCAGACTTGATAATGCTAGACTAGGCCTGGTGCAAAGGAGACCTACCTGCCCTGAAGGGGAGGAGCAGGCCAGGGTGACCTCTGGAGTAACCCACCATGACACAGGCTGTGCACAGGCCTTGGGGGTCAGCTTAGCTTGGGTTCAAGTTCAATTCCACAACTAACTTGTATAACCTTGAGCAAGCTGCTCGACCTCTATGGGACTCGGTTTCCTCATCAGTAAAAATGAGATTACAATACCCACTTCCCAGGATCATTGTAGGGAGGAAATTAAACACCACCAAGCAGATAAAGCTCCCAGCACACATCTACCCTGTGGCTAACATTTATTGAGCGCTTACTACTAGCACTATAGAGCTGAGTTTGTGCTTCCTACAGAAATACAGCTGGGAGGGACCCAAACATAGTTCAAACCAGATGGTTTCCACAGTGCTTTCTACCCAGGAGCTCACCAGAGCCTCACAGCAAGCTGTGCAGGGCAAGGTTAGGACCTTGAGAGGTTTTGTGAGAATTCAAAAAGCCTGTGATTATGGAGCAGGGCTTCAAACGCAGGGTGCAAAACTGCAAAGCCCCTGTTCCTCCCACTTTCCCGCCCCTGCCTCTTACAAGGTACTGGAAGGCAGGCCCCAGGGGCGGGCAGAGAGAAGAGGCCTTGCACCCACCCCAGAGCTGTGGGCCAGGCCCCATGAAAGGTCCCATTGTCTGAACCAGGTCACTCTGAACTGTGTGAGAGAGCTGACTGAATTCCATGCTCTGACCCCACAAAGGTGGCCCCAGCCCTCTCCTGCTCCCCCAGCCTCTCAGAGAAACCCAAGGGCAGCCTCCTGGCACTTTCCCCACCAGCCAGGCAGGAGATTTGTCAACATTCCTAAGCTCCACTTTCAGCTGATTTCCTCCCTACCTTCTTCCCAAAAAAGGCCCTGAGGCAGCCTACACACACACCCAGACACACACGATGCACGTGCACTAGGAACTAAAATGCAAACGAAGTTAAGGAACCAAATAAGAGAGGAGAGGATTATGTTAGGAATCCAGATGCTGCCAAAGAGAGCTGCATTTGGCCTTGAGGTTCCCAGCAGACAAGGCAAAAAAGGGTAGTGGTGGTGGGCACCAAACTCATAGGTAAAAGAGGAAGCATATGTCCACAAAGCTAGCCCAAGGGCTGGGAGGAAGGACACCAGGGAGCTGTTCCACAGGCATCTGATTGTCATATAACATGAGATCCTATCTTCATTCTAGAAGACAAGTGATGGTCCCCAGTGTCCTATCAAACACCCTAATTTTCCTTTAGCTACTGAGTGTTCACACTTGACACTCTTCAAGATTTGGGATTTGGAAAGGTAGAGGATTGAACCAATACTTTTTTATGAAGCACCCCTCATGTATTCATTTGGTGAACAGTTATTGAACATCTACTAAGTCTCAGGTCCTATGCTAGCAGCTCTCATATGTATTATCCTAGCAATTCTTTTTTTTTTTTTTCAAGAACATAAATTACATATTTTATTTTTACAATTAAAAATAAAAATTAAAAAATAAACATTCCCAAGTCCAGGTGCCATGGATCATGCCTGTAATTTCAGCACTTTGGGAAGCTGAGGCGGGCGGATCATCTAAGGTCAGGAGTTTGAGTCCAGCCTGATCAACATGGAGAAACCCCGTCTCTACTAAAAATACAAAATTATCCAGGTGTGATGGCACATGCCTATAATCCCAGCTACTCGGGAGGCTGAGGCAGGAGAATTGCTTGAACCCGGGAGGTGGAGACTGTGGTGAGCCGAAACATGTCATCATTGCACTCCAGTCTGGGCGACAAGAATGAAACTCCATCTCAAAAGAAGAAAAAAATTAATAATAAATAAATAAATAAATCTTTGGGCTTCCAAATGGCAGGTGCTTCTTTCACAATTGCCACCAAATGCTTGTGGTTCATTCTCCTTTCTAGCACACTGATTTTGCATCCAAGGAAAGGAGGCCTGCACGGAGGTCATTTAAAAAAAAAATCTTCCTCCTCCTAAATCTGAAGCCCTGGTGAGCTTCCCAGCATGTGGAGCAGAATCTGAAAATCTTCACTAAGACGTTATTCAGGTGGACTGTCATCTGCCTGTGAATCTGGATTTAGAAAGATGATATCTTTTCCTAAGAATCTGTGGCAGACAGGAGTTAACCTAAAAGGCTTGAGGTTTATCCATAGCGCCGGCATGGCCAGTCAAGTAGTGTGATGGCTTTTCAGGGTGTGGGCCTGCGCTCCAGGGGGGTCTCAGTTTGTCCAGGAGCTGCAGGTCCTTTCACAAGGTTCCTATCAGCAGTAAGGGACTGGAGACACTCACTCCAGCACTGCACAGAGAACTGTGTCTTGCTGGCCCAGAACCTGCCATTGCCATTTAGGGTCAGCAGGCTGAGGCTGAGCCAGATTCTTAAAGGGCAGCACTGCCAGGCTTGGGACACTTGCTCCCCTTGTCACCCGGGCATCTTCCTCGGTATGAGGGTCAGAAAGGAGTCTGCATATGTGACAGCCCCACTCATAGAATTGGTACTATTGACACAGGACTTCTTTTATTTTGATGGAATCTCCAGGCTGGAGTGGCTGGAGTGCAGTGCCGTGATCTTGGCTCACTGCAAACTCCGCCTCCTGGGTTCAAGTCATTCTCCTGCCTCAGCCTCCTGAGTAGCTGCGATTACAGGCACATGCCACCATGCCCAGTTAATATTCGTATTTTTAGAAGCAATGGGGTTTCACCATGTTGGTCAGGCTAATCTCCAACTCCTGAACTCAAGCTTCCCTCCTTGGCCTCCCTAAGTGCTGGGATTATAGGCATGAACCACCTTGCCCAGCCAACATGGGACTTCTAAGTGTCAAAGGAGGGTGAGAGTTCTCTCCCTGCACAGCCTGAGTAGGCTGAAGCATCATGAACTTTTGGCCAAATCCATACTGGGAAGAATGACCTGGATTCCAGAGTCTAGTGGCTTCACTGAACAACTGCCAGGGACACAAGATACAACAAAACTCAAGGTGTCCCACCCATTTCTCAAACTCTTAACCTCAGGTGATATGCCCACCTGGCCTACCAAAGTGCTGGGATTACAGGCATGAGCCACCGCAATTGTTATATCTACCCTGCGAGGCGTTGTTATTCTACCCATTTTACTGATGAGGAAACCAAGGCTGAGAGAGTGTACATTGCTTCTAAGTAGCTAGGAAGTGGTAGAGTTTAAGTCAGTCCCAGACCTACCAGCAAAAGTCCATGTTTTCATCTACAGCACTTCTGTAGGCCTTGGTGGTAGGGAAGGTAGAAGAATTTCTTTCCACCTAAGACTCAGAGAAGAGAGGCAAACTACACCAAGTTACAAAGCCAGTCACTGAGAGAGGAGGGAACAGAGCCCAGGGCCCTGAGTCCCAGGCCAGTGGCCACAACCTGGTGCAGGCTGATCAAGGGCTTTCCCTTCCTCTGATGGCCAGTTCTGTGCTCTCCCAGTATGGGGAGAGAAAGTGGGGCGGGGGGCTCAACCTGCTAATTCTGCCTGAGGCCTTAAGTCTGGGGAGGAAGGTCCAGGAGGAAACTCTAAGCTAAAAACAAGTGTTCCTCAGCCCAGCCCAATCTCTCCTTTGCGAATAGAGCTTCATGGGTGCATTTTCAACTCAGCTGGCTTCCTGTAAGCTAAATACAAATGGAACTTTTAGAAGTTCATCATCCCCAAGGGACCTTCGTCTAGTTATTTTAACCTCTTTATGCCTCGGTTTCCTCATCTGTCAAATGGGGATAATAAAAGAACTTGGGGTTACAATGAGGATTATAAAAGAGAGTGAACTCACTGCAATGGCCATAATCAAAATAATAGAAAATAACAAGTGTTGACAAGGACATGGAGAAAATGGAACCCTTGTACATTACTGGTGGGAATGTAAAATGATTGAGTTGCCATGAAAAACAGTTTAGCAGTTCTTCAAAAAAGTTAAACATAGAAATACCATATGATCCAGCAATTCCACTCCGAGTTATAGACCCAAAAGAACTAAAACATGTACAAATATATGCACACACATGTTCACAGCAGCACTACTCACAGCAAGCAAGAGGTAGAAACAGCCCAAATATCCATGGAACTTTTAAATGTACATATAACTGTGATATATGTATATCTATATATGTATCTTTATCAAATGAATGGCTATTCAGACATAAAAATAAATGAAGTACTGATACATGCTAAAACATAGATGAACTTCAAACACACATATTAAGTGAAATATACCAGACACAGCACTATTCACAGCAAGCAAGCGGTAGAAACAGCCCAAATATTCATGAATGAATGAATATATGAGTTAACTGTGATATATATGTACATCATACATATAACTGTGATATATATGTGTATATATATATACATACTATATATGCATCTTTATCATCTGTCAAATGGGGATAATCACATTAATAAAGCTAAATTGCTAAGTTTGTAACCAAATAAGCTGTGAGGAAAAGCATAGCTAAGCATTAACCTGCCTGCCTACAGCCCACTCTCTTTTAGCTGCTGCTCATTGCTTAAAAGTCACATAGCCCCTGCCACAAGGTCCTAACTTTTACAGATAACATCTCTAAGCAATAAAAAAAAAAAAACCTCAAGGTTTCTATTTTGAGATATTTACAAAATCCTGCTTTGCTTTTTTTTTTTTTTTTTTAAGGATCTTGCTGTGTCCCCTAGGCTGGAGTACAGTGGTGTGATCTCAGCTCACTGCAGCCTCCACCTCCCAGGCTCAAGTGATCCTCCCACCTCAGCCCCCAGAGTTGCTGGGACCACAGGCACATGCCACCATGCCTGGCTAATTTTTTGTTGCCAGGCTGGTCTGGAGCTTCTGATCTCAAGCCATCCGACCACCTCAGCCTCCCAAAGTGCTGGGATTCTAGGCGTGAGCCACTGCACCCCACCCCACATCCTGCATTTCTTTTTTTGTTTTGTTTTGTTTTTTTGTTTTGTTTTGTTTTTTAATTTTTTATTGGATTTTAGGTTTTGGGGTACATGAGCAGAGCATGCAAGACAGTTGCGTAGGAACACACATGGCAGTGTGCTTTTCTTTCCTTCTCCCCTTCACCCACATTTGGCACACATCCTGCATTTCAAGAGGTCCACTGACACCAGCCAGTTAAAGACTCCCTCCAAAGAAGGAACTCAACACAGGAATGTAGTTTCTTCCTCTTCTGGTCCCATGACTCCACCCCTCACTCCTTGGCCAATCAGCAACCCCCAGCTCCTCCAAATTCCCGCAAAAACCCCAGCCGGAGAAACTGGTGGATTTGAGGTTCTCTCCCACCTCCTTGTTTAGCTGCCTTTTGATTATGAAACATTCTCTGCTAAAGTTCCTGCTGTTTTGGTCCGTTGCTCCATTACTGCACACACAACAGGCATGAACCTGGTGGCCCAAGAGCACCACGGCATGACCCAGACACACTGGCTTTCTTTCAGGTCTTCACGAGCAGCTTGTCACCTCCCAGCACTGGGGCTTTGCCCATGCCACTCCCTCTGTCTGGAGTACTCGTCCTGCTCGGCCACCTCTGTAATGTTCCTCATCCCTCAGCGCCCCATCACCAGTGTACCTCGCCTCTACGATGCCCTCCATTGTAACAAGTTTCAGTTAATTGTGGGATAATTTGATTGACACCAGACCAGAAGACTCACAATGCAGTAACCTTTTCTTTCTACTTCTGGATCTCTAGGGCCCAGAGGGGACAGAGCCTGGCTTGCTGTGGACCAAATGCTTGAGTTTTTTTCAGTGGGTTCCCAATTCTCACTAGTGTCATCCCATGCAAGCAAGGAGAATATGGACCTTGAGGTCCCACAAGGTTCTCCACTAGAGGCCCTGCTCCCATCCCTGCCCCCTCACCCCATTCTAGAACTGTGAGCCCAAATGTCACCTGCCTCCCTCTACCCCCCAGGGTAAAAATAACCTTGTCTGAAATCTGACACCTACCCTCTGTGGGTCATTTTGAGAACTGCCCCGTCCCAGAGGTGACCACCAGGGGCCTGGGGGAGTAGGGAGGGCATTTCCTGAATGTTTTCCCCTTCACCTCTCATTTGACTCAGGAGCAAATATTTGAGGTGCTATCACTGGTGAGGTACACAGGGGACCCGCACTCAGAGACATCTCAAGTCCTGCCAAGGTCCCCAGCCAGGGCTTTAGCGCAGGCCTCCTGCCTCTGTCTACCTTGCAGCCCTTTCCTTGGCACCACCAGGTGAGTAGGACTTTGAAGACTGATTACACCTGCTCGGTTGTACAGGTGGAGAAACTGAGGCCCAGGGGCTCTCTGTCTAAGGTCTTAAGTGAAAGGGCTTAGTTAGACAGACTTTGGGTAAGTTATCGAGAAGCTGTTTCCTTCTTGGTTAAAGAAGGACAAGCGCCGGGCACGGTGGCTCACGCCTATAATCCCAGCACTTTGGGAGGCCGAGGCGGGTGGATCACAAGGTCAAGAGATCGAGACCATCCTGGTCAACATGGTGAAACCCCATCTCTACTAAAAATACAAAAAATTAGCTGGGCACGGTGGCACATGCCTGTAATCCCAGCTACTCGGGAGGTTGAGGCAGGAGAATTGCCTGAACCCAGGAGGCGGAGGTTGTGGTGTGCCCAGATCCCGCCATTGCACTCCAGCCTGGGTAACAAGAGCAAAACTCCATCTCAAAAAAAAAGAAAAGGACAAGCACTCCCACCCACCTCCGTGCAAGAGCTGCATGCAGATGAAAGGAGAGAATCTAAAGGCCCCTGGCTAAGTGTGCAGTTCTGTGCACATGTGAGGGAGCAGTGTTAAGGAGGCTGGAGAGCTGTGTGGGGACTTGTCCTTCCTAAACAACCAGACTCCAGCAGCCTTTATTCTCACTTTGGGAAACAGAAACGTGGAAAGAGGATTTGCCGGGGGACAGTGGGTTCTGAAGACAGGTAGACTGCATTTGAATCCCAGCCCCACCCTCAGTACAGGGAGAAAGGTGGGAATGGCGGGGAGGCCTGTGGGCAACTTGCTTCCCCGGTTTCTATTCATTCATTCAACAAGTGAGCACCCCCACAGACCAGTTTCCTCATCTATAAAATGGGAATCATAAGTACTTTGCAGATTCTCCTGCGGTGCAAAGGAGGGAACATAGGAATGGCTTCGTAAATTGCCACAGCCCTGTCCACTTTTACGCCAGCACTTATTGAGAGTCTGAGTCAGGCCTGCAGGGAGCAGGCAGTGTGGGCAAGCCTGAGCCCCACCCTCACAGAGCCAAGGTCTAGATAAGGAGACAGACACTGAATAGAGAGTTCCCTAGGACATCTGCTATGCCGCCGATGGGCAGGAGGGCTGCAGAATGTGTACAGAGCCTGACCCTGTGTGTGGCTGAACAGGAACCTGTGGGCCAGGGGCCAGGCTGGGTGGGCCAGGTTCAGCTTCTGTGTGTTGTTTGGGTGCTGTCCCTGCAGTGTGCCCAGAACTAACAACCTATGGAACAGGAGCAAGTGTTTCAACCTCTCCCGGCTCAGCTTCCTCAGTTTATAGAACTGAAAGGGGTGTGTGTGCAGGTAAGATTGAGAACAATCAATAATTCTCCCTTGTATATTTAATTAATATGGCCAAGCACTATAGTGAACTTTTTTTTTTTTTTTTTTGAGATGGAATCTTGCTCTGTTGCCCGGGCTGGGGTGCCACAGCACAATCTCAGCTCACCACAACCTCCACCTCCTGGGTTCAAGTGATTCTCCTGCCTCAGCCTCCCCAGTAGCTAGGATTACAGGTATGCGCCACCACACCCAGCTAATTGTTTTTGTATTTAGTAGAGATGGGGTTTCACCAGGTTGGTCAGGCTGGTCTCGAACTCCTGACCTCAGGTGATCCACCCACCTCGGCCTCCCAAAGTGCTGGGATTACAGGTATGAGTCACCGCACCCAACCATTTTTTTGAGACAGTTTCACTCTGTCACCCAGGCTAGAGTGTAGTGGTGCAATCTCAGCTCACTGCAACCTCCACCTCCTGCCTCAGCCTCCCAAGTATCTGGGATTACAGGTGGGCACCATCATGCCCAGATACTGTTTGTGTTTTTAGTAGAGATGGGGTTTCACCATGTTGGCCAAGGTGATCTTGAACTCCTAGCCTCAAGTGACCCTCCCACCTTGGCCTCCCAAAATGTTGGGATTACAGGCGAGAGCCACAACGGCCTGCATTCAGCATTTTTATGCATTATCTCTTTTAATCTTCACACAGCCTTAATTGTTGAATGTTGTTGTTTTTCCCATTTTACAGATGGGGAAACAAAGTCTCAGAAAAGGTAACTCGCACATATACCCACACAAAATCACACAGCCAGGAAAGGGCAGAGCTGGGACTTCAACCCAGCTGAGACTGCTTGACCATTTTGTACAACTGCCTCTCTCTTGTCTGGCAGGCGGGCCAGTTGCTGCTGCACCCCAGGCATCCGTGACATCCACAGGCCCTTCCTACCCAGGCATCCCAGACCAGAACCCATAGTCTGGAGCCAGGACTTCCCAGAAACTCCTCTCCCTATCTACCCTCATGTCCTCTGCAAGAGGCCACGATGGTGTCAGTACCCTTTTCCAACATGGTCCAGGGTCAGGGTACTTTCCAGAACACTGTCCCACCGGGCTACCATCAGTGAGGAAATCGTAAGCTCTCTGGGAACTGAGAACTGTGCTTTGCAAATCGTCAGCTCTCAGAGTCACTGCACTCTAGCCTGGTTTCAAGGAAATCTCATGTTGAGCTAGATAGGGTCTCTCAGGTGCAGGAATCTCTGCCACCACACCATCTCTGGTGGCTGTCCAGCATGAGCCTGTTTGCTCCCAGAGGCAGGGGTCTCACTTCCTTCCAAGGGAGACCCTTCTGCTAAACAGCAAATCTGCCTGTCTTTCCCTCTGTTCCACCCACCAGCTGCCTCCCTGTGGCTCTCTCCCTTAGGGCTATTTGCCACCTCCCACCCCCTACTTCCAGCAGACCCCAGAAAGTGGCCAGAAGGGATTAGAACGCGGGCAGTCTGACCCCAAGTACGAATGACCCCCATCCATGTGACCCCTCAGGGGAGCTGCTTTGCCAGCACCCGGTACAGAACCCACATTCACAGGCGTCACCCCCATAACACAGGCCCTGACAGCGGGGTGGGCCATTCTGGGGCTGTGAAGGACAGACCCTGCCTCTCTCCTCCTCCGAGCCCTTTCCTGCCCTCCCTGCCAGACAGCCAAGCCTGCTGCCTGTGCTGCCTCTGGGTCACCATGGCAACAGGCGGCCAGACGATGGACCTGGGCCTGCCATCCTGCAAGCAACTCCGTTTCCCCTGGAGCTGAGCACAGCAGCTACAGCATCACAATTCTCCATCAGGAGGGCAAGAGAGAGAGAATGAGAGAGAGCAGAGGGAAAGGAGAAAGAAGAGAGAGCAGTTATTGGGGAGGAGGACACAGAAAACCAAAGTCAGAGAGAAAGGAAAGGCGGCAAAGACAGGCGGGAAGGAACGATGCAGAGGTCAGAGCGAGAGAAAACTAGAGGCCGGCAGGGAACAGAGCAAGATAGAAGAGAGGTGAGCAGGCAGGAAGGAGAGGCCCCTCCAGACCTCCCCTGCACTGCATACATTCCTCCTGCCTGAGCTGCACCCACCTGGTGAAATTCTGGCTACAGCCAGGACATCCTGCCCCAGGAAGCCAGCACCCAGTGGGCCCTTCAAGGCCCCAGCAGCTGCTCCAGGGTCCTGCAGCCCCCTCCTGCTGGGGGATGATGTCCTCTTGCTCCCCAGAAAGTGGGACCCCTTCTCCCAGCCCCTCTGGCAGCCCCTCCCCACTCTGTATCCCCCTCTCCCCCAAGGCTCCAGATGGTTCCCAGAGCCCTCCTGCCTGCCCAGGCCTGTTACCCTCTTGCTCTCTCCCTTCACACCTTACCCAGCCTCCCCTTGCACAATGCAACAACGCCTTCATTTTCCCAGCAGAGTTCAAGAAAACATTCCTAAGCAGAGCAGAGTAGTGGGAGAGGCGCTGTGATTCTGCTCACTGAATGCATTCCCTTAAACTGCAGGTGGTGCAGAGAAAGCCTCAGAACAAGGCTTAGCAGAGGAACACCGAGCAGTGGGGCTGCTTCTAAGGCCCAAGCTGCCAAATCTGGGCATTAGGAGGTCCAGAGCTGAGCACAGCCTAGTCTCTGGCAGAGATGGCTGACTCAGCAGGTGTGCCAGCAACTCTCTCCAGGGCACCATCCACATTCCACGTGCTGCCTCTAGCCTCAAGCTCTCTGGCTGCAAAGTAGCCCTATCAGACCTGTCCCAATTCCAATCCCATCCCCAGATTTTCCTACACTGTCTCAGAGGAATTTGAGCCTACAGGAAGGTTTACTGAAATAATGAGAAGGGTCATGAGAAAGATAGAAGAAAGAAAAAAAAGACAGGAAGGCATAGGGCCTGGCAAACAGGGCAGCAGCCCAAGGGCTTTCGACTATCTGACTAGATAACCCTAAGCCATTTACCTGAGCCATTTTGAACCTCAGTGTCCATATCTGTAAAATGGGAATCAAAATATCATAGTTACCCAGCCTGGATGACAGAGTGAGACCCTGTCTCTTAAAAATGAGAGACAGAGTATCATAGTTAGGATTCAATGAGATTATACACATAAAGTGCTTAGAACAGGATCTGACTCATAAGAAGTGCCCAAAACTGCAACCCTTCATGTTGTTAAAAAGCCAAGGCAGGCCTGTAATCCCAGCACTTTGAAAGGCTGAGGCAGGTGGATCACCTAAGGTCAGGAGTTCGAGACCAGCCTGGCCAATGTGGTGAAACCCTGTCTCTACTAAAAATACAAAAATTAGCCGGGCATATTGGCACATGCCTGTAATCCCAGCTGCTCGGGAGGCTGAGGCAGGACAATCGCTTAAAGCTGGGAGGTGGAGTTTGCAGTGATCTGCGATGGCGCCACTGCACTCCAGCCTGGGCCTAATTCATTTAGCTGATTCATAGGCCTCCTTCAGAGTTAAGGTGTGGTGGCAGGCACCTGTAATCCCAGCTACTCAGGAGGCTGAGGCAGGAGAATTGCTTGAACCTGGGAGACAGAGGTTACAGTGAGCTGAGATAACACCACAGCACTCCAGTCTGGGCCACAGAGCGAGACTCCGTCTCAAAAAAAAAAAAAAAAAGCCAAGGTCCTGTAGAAAGACCCAGGAAACCATTCTAGTGAGGAAGGGCCTACACAGGCCCCAAGGGTAAGTGCTGTGACGGGCCAGGTGGCCTTTGCAGAGCAGTGGGGGTCAGGTGGAGCCTTTCAGCCCTGGGCTATGCCAATGGCACTTGCTTTCCCTTCTGGCACTGCCAGTTGAACACATCCTCTTTCTACCAAGACAGAGTTCATTGGTTTTCGGTTCATTTCAACTGAGAATCAAGATGTTGAACAGGACAGGTCTGTGGCATCCATGAGGCCTTCCACAGACGTCCACACATGGTCTAACCAGACTCCACAGCTACTGGGAAGCCTCTGCATTTTGTAGGCCCCCAAGAGGCTCAAGACATCTCATGAGGGAAATGGATTATTGGAATAGAAGGCAATGATCACTAGAAACCAGCTCGGGTTCACTGAGTACAAGGCACGCCGGGCACACAGGAGCAGACCACTGGGTTGGGAATGGACATATTTTGCATATTTTGCATTTGCATAGACCCAGAACATTGTAAGTGCTCAGTGGAGCCTGGGAGCTGACTCCAACTAGGTAGTACCACATGTACCTGCTCCATTCAACATGTGATAAAATGGCTTACCCGAAGACACACCTGGTCCTGGATGGCCACTTGCAAGGTTGTAACGTATAAACTTAAAACCAAGCAGATGAAAATGAAAAAGACTCATTCTGTCAAGCTGCATTTAAGCTTTTCAGTTGCTATCACTTTTTTAAGTTGTATGCATGCTGGGGTGGCTCTAGCTTAATAGTTATTTGTGGGAAAACAGCCTTATTATTTCATTGTCCACAAACTCAACAATGACAATTCTTGCTGTAAGCAAATGGGCACCCTGCGGCTGCTGAAGTCTTCACTTGTGATGAGAGGTGACGGGGGTTACCGAATGACTCAATGGCAGGGAGGAGGCAGCCCGAGGCTGGGACTTGGCAGGCGGCATGAGGCCCAATACTGTGAAGCGGGGAACAAGGAGTGACTCAGGATGACAACCAAGCTGTCGGAAGGACAGTGAGGGGGCCAGGCCTCTGGCTGCAAACCCATGGCTGGCTGGATCAGAGGACAGAAAGAAGCCTAGTAAAGTGTAAAACCAAGACCTCAAAGGGGTGGACAAGGTTAGGAAGGGGCGGATTCTGGCTGGGAATCAACAGTGATCTTTTTAAAAACTCCCACTGCCAGACACAGTGGCTCATACCTGTAATCCCAGCACTTTGGGAGGCTGAGACGGGAGGATTGCTTGAAGCCAGGAGTTTGAGACCTACTTGGGCAACAGAGCAAGATCCCATCTCTACCAAAAAAAAAAAAAAAACTTTTTTTTTTTTGGAGACTGAGTGTTGCTCTATTGCCCAGGTTGTAATGCAGTGGTACAAGCATAGCTCACTGCAGCCTTGACCTCCCAGGCTCAAGTAATCCTCCTACCTCAGCCTCCCAAATTGCTGGGACCACAGATGGGTGCCACCATGCCCAGCTAATTTTGATTTTTCATTTTTTGCAGAGATGGGGTCTCGCCATGTTGCCCAGTCTGATAAAAAAAAAAAAAGTTTCTAGCCACACCCCAGCTACTGGGGAGGCTGAGGTGGGAGGATCACTTGAGCCCAGGAGCTTGAGGTTATGGTGAGCTATGATCACACCACTGTTCTCCAGGCTGGGCAATAGAGTGAGACTCTGTCTTTACAAAATAAATAAATAAATAAAAATAAAAAATTAACAACTCCCAGGAGGTTCAGTCCATGCTGGGCCCCCCAGCCTCAGCCAAAAGATAAAGGCGCTGGGGGCCGGGTGCGGTTGCTCACACCTGTAATCCCAGCACGTTGAGAGGCCAAGACAGGTGAATCACCTGAGGTCGGGAGTTCGAGACCAGCCTGACCAACATGGAGAAACCCTGTCTCTACCGAAAATACAAAATTATCTGGGAGTGGTAGCACATACCTATAATCCCAGCTACTTGAGAGGCTGAGGCAGGAGAATTGCTTGAACCCGGGAGGCGGAGGTTGCAGTGAGCCAAGCTCGCACCATTGCACTCCAGCTTGGGCAACAGAGCGAGACTCCGTCTCAAAAAATATATATATATAAAGAGGGAAAAAAAGGAACTCAGGCCTGGAGCTCACTGGAGAAGAGACTACACCTGGAGACACTAATGTACATGGGTATTTAAGATCCATAGGATTTTGAGACTTTGTGGTAAATGAAAGAGGGCTGCCCATTTTTTGCTACTCCTCCTTCTCTTAAATATGAGTCACTTTTAGTGACATTTTAACAGTGACTCTGAGACTAGAACACAACACAACTTGCAGCTTCCCCCCAGGCCTCTTAGAACTCTTGCTGTGGTGGAACCAGCTGCCAAGTAGGAAATCTAACAATCCCAAGACCATCATATTGAAAAGGCCACACGTGGGTGCTCCAATGACAGACAGTGGGTGCTAAGCCCAACCTTCCAGCCATCCCCACCGAGGTGCAAGTGAAGCGATCACGGAGCCCCCTGTTCAGCCCATCCACCAGCTAAGTGCCACCAAGCAGCCCCCATCAATGCCACATAGAGCAGAAGAACCATCCAACCCAGCCTTGCCAGAATTCCTGACCCACAAAATCAGAAGGTGTAATAAAACAGTTGTTGCTTTAAGCTACTAAGGTTCAGGGTATTTTGTTACCCAGCCACAGGAACTAGAACAGACATCATCCAAGGAGATGGTTTCACAGAGACATTCACACTTGGCTTTTTTTTTTTTTTTTTTTTTTTGAGACAGTCCTGCTCCCTCACCCAGGCTAGAGTGCTGTGGTGCAATCTTGGCTCACTGCAATCTCCACCTCCTGGGTTCAAGCAATTCTCATGCTTCAGCCACCCAAGTAGCTGGGATTACAGGCATGTGCCACCATGCCTGGCTAATTTTTGTATTTTTAGTAGAGATGGGGTTTCACCATCTTGGTCAGGCTGGTCTCGAACTCTTGACCTCAAGTGATCCACCTACCTCAGCCTCCCAAAGTGCTGGGATTACGGGTGTGAGTCACTGCACCTGGCGTCACACTGCACCTGTTTAGAAGGCTGCAAAGTAGACTGTGAGGAAGCAGTCAGTAAGGTGGGAGGACCCCATGAGAGTCTGGGTCTCCAGAGGGAAGGAGGCCCTGCTGGTGCATGAGCTCTGAGTCAAGGCAGATGGGGAAACAAGCTATCACTGATTTTTGACAGGAAGGAAGGAGGGAGGGAAGGGGAAGAGAAGAGTCCAGTTAGAGTGAATTAGGGAAAGGATGAGAGGTAATGCAGTGGGAACAGAGAAAACTCTTTCCAAACTTTGTGTGGGAAAAGGGAGCAAAGAAACAAGGTAGCAGATGGAAGGGGCTTTGTTTGCCTAGAGGCTGGGAGAGACTAGAGATCCTGTAGGAAGGAGCCCACTGAAAAAAGAGCTTTCTACAGGACAGGGCTGTCCGAGAACTGCCTTCACAGAAGCTCAAAGATCCCTTTCCAGAAATCTATGACTGCTATTTATCATGGACCTACCGTATGCAAGGTCTCGTGCTTACAGGCTTTTTAATTCTTACTCTGAAGCAGGAAGCCTCATTCCTTATTTGACAGATGAGACAAAGGAAATGGACAGGGAACAAGGAAACAGCCACCCATGCACTCCTGTCCAGTAAAAAGCAAAGAGGAGATTGGACCTGGGTCCTTCTGACTCCAGAGCCTAGCAGGAGTGCAACAGAGGAGGTGTCGGCTGGAGGGAGACCGGTCACCCAACAACTGAGACTTCTGATACACAGACTGGGACTTTGGACACCATGTCTCAGTTGCCTCCTGCACACCTACCTTCTGAGCAATAGAGCCTGTGGGAAAAGAGCTCCCTGGAGAAGTGGCTTCTGACCTGAGGATTCCACCTGGTCAGCGGGATCTGCCAGGTAGAGTATCACTGCCTCCACTCCCCATCCAGAGGGCCTGCCTTCCTGTTTGCCCAGCCGAGAACCAGTCTGCACAGACACACATTCTCCTTGCCTTGCTGCCTGGAAGCTCTAATTCAGTCATCAAAAGCGAGGGGAGGGTGGGGACCGAGTAAACTCAGAGACCTGGGAGGGCTTGGGGTGGTGTCGGGGGGAAGAGGGTGCTGAGATGCAGGGCTGTGCTTTTCCCTCGGGCTCTCTTCAGAGAGGGGTCCTCCCCTGCCCGCAAAGTCATTTAATGCTTGAACCCTTCCTCTCCCATGTTCCCCCTGCTCTCAAAGCCTGTAGGCACACCTACAGATCTGATTTCTTAACACGCTTTCTCTGTAATGCCTGCCATGGCATTACACTACCCGGCATGAAGCAGGCCCAGTGAGAGGGCATTACAATCCCCCACATCCCTGTGTTATGAATGAGGAAGCTGAGGCTGGGGAAGAGAGCCGGTCAAGAACCAGCCAGAGTCTTCCGGCTTCAGACCTCCCACTCGTCCCTCCCACCACTCTGGGACTGTATCCCTGAAGAAGAAAAAGGAATTGGGTCCCTCCACACCCTCCCTAAAGGATCAAAAGAAAACGCAGACCCACCTGCTTCAGCTCAGCCCAGGTGTGGAGCTGGAAACCAGAGGCTGCTTAAGGGAGGTACCAGGGCCACTCCCCTTCTGACCTCTGACCCAGTCCAGGTCTGGGACAGGGCCACACCTAGGCAGGGCCACACCCCCAGGGCAGATCACAGCCTATTGCAGAGGACAATGCCAAGGAGTGGAGAGACCTGAGATTCCCCACCCCAGCAAGCAACCTGACCACTCCCGGCCACAGCCCAGGTGCTGTTAGCCAAGCGCCGACCCACCACACTTCTGAATAACAGATGAGGTAAAGCTGCACACAGCTTTCTTTTTTTTTTGCCTTTTTTCTTTTGGAGACAGGGTCTTGCTCTGTCACCCAGGCTGGAGTGCAGTGGCGCCATCATGGCTCACTCCAGCCTCTACCTCCCAGGCTCAAACAATTCTCCCACCTCAGCCCCTTGAGTAGCTAAGTAGTTGAGACTACAGGCACGCACTACCACACCTGGCTACTTTCTTTTTCTTGAGATGGAGCCTCGCTTTGTTGCCCAGGCTGGAGTACAGTGGAACAGTCTCGGCTCACTGCTACCTCTGCCTCCCAGGTTCAACCGATTCTCCTGCCTCAGCCTCCCAAGTAGCTGGGATTACTGGCACGAGCCTCCACGCCCAAAGTGCTGGGATTACAGGCATCAGCCTCCACACCAAGCCTAACTTTTTAAATTTCATTTGTAGTAAGACAAAGTCTGTGTTGCCCAGGATGGTCTGGAACTCCTGGGCTCAAGGGATCCTCCTGCCTCAGCGTCCCAAAGTGCTGGGACTATAGGCATGAGCCACTTCGCCTGGCCCATGGAGCTTTCTAGACTGTAAAATAATACACACATATGGTAATAAGAAACTCCCTAAGGACGGGAGCTGTGTCTCATGTGTCTCTGGAATCCTGGTGCATCCTTACTAAGCACCTACTAAGTTTCAGGCCTTTCGATACATTATATAAAATTGCTTTGTACCCAAAATATCGTTCATCCTCACCAAAACCCTGTGAGGGGCAATTATTCCTCCTGCACAGAAAAGGGCACTGAGGCTTGGGTTATAAAAGACTTGTCCAAGGGCACTCTGCCAGTGAGCCATGGAGCTGAGATTTTGCTTTTCTCAATAGCAAAGCTTGCTCTTTTTTTTTTTTTTTTTTGAGACAGAGTCTCATTCTGTCACCAAGGCTGGAGTACAGTGGAGTAATCTTGGTTCACTGCAACCTCTGCTGCCTGGGTTCAAGCAATTCTCTTGCCTCAGCCTCCAGAGTAGCTTGGATTATAGGCACCTGCCACCGCGCCTGGCTAATTTTTGTATTTTTAGCAGAGACGGGGTTTCACCATCTTGGCCAGGCTGGTCTCGGACTTCTGACCTCATGATCTACCCGCCTCAGCTTCCCAAGGTGCTAGGATTACAGGCATGAGCCACTGCACACAGCCCCAAAGCTCTTTCTACTCACTGGGCTGCCTCTCCAAAAGATGCTTAAACCAGGTGCAGTGGCTGACACCTATTATCCCAGCACTTTCAGAGGCCAAGGCAGAAGGATCACTTGAGGCCAGGAGTTCAGGACCAGCCTGGGCAACATGATGAAACCCCATCTCTAGAATAAAAATTTTTTTTAATTAGCCGAGTAGCCAGGCATGGTGGCTCACACCTGTAATCCCAGCACTTTGGGAGGCCGAGGTGGGCAGATTGCCTGAGGTCAGCAGTTTGAGACCAGCCTGGTCAACATGATGAAACCCCATCTCTACTAAAATACAAAAATTAGCCAGGCATGGTGGCAGGTGCCTATAATCCCAGTTATTTGGGAGGATGAGGAAGGAGAATTGCTTGAACCCAAGAGGCAGAGGTTGCAGTGAGCCAAGATCATACCACTGCACTCCAACCTGAGCAACAGAGTGAGACTCTGTCTCAAAAAAAAACAATTAGCCAAGCGTAGTTGACAAGTTGTTCTTTTGGTTGCTAGGTCAGGTGTATGTCTGTAGTACCAGTTACTTGAGCCGCTGAGATGACAAACTACAGCAGGAAGATCACTTAAGCCCAGGAGCTCAAGGCTGCGACAAGCTATGATCGCACCACCGCACTCCAACCTGCACAACAGAGCAAGAGCTTGTCTGGAGAAAACAAAAACAGGGGCTTAATTCATGTCCACTGACATCAATTAGTTAATGTTCATTTGCTGAGGACAAATTATTACTACTGAAGAAGCCCTAGGCAGGATATACATATTACATGGACAAGGGGGTCAGGAAGGGTGCCCTTAATTCCCTCCCCATTCCTCTGTGGACCTGGCTCCTTCACACCTCTCACATACAGGTGCCTCTGCCTAGATCATGCTTCTTAACCCAGAAAAGCTTTTAGAGCCAGCCTGACCACTGGGCTGGTGAGGGGTTATCTTGGTGCTTCCCTCTATCACATCCTGGCTCTCTCTGACTCTTCTTCAACCTGAGGGCATCTGAGGACAGGTCTAGTCTGGTTCATCCCTGTGTCCCCAAAGTGTCAGACTCTGGCCTGCCCCAGACCATCACTGCCCAAATGTCACCTCCTACTTGCAAAGCTGCCCCTGGGAATGGCAAGAGCACACAGGCCTGCAGCCAGGGAGCTGGCAGAGGACCAAGCCAGCCGCACCATCTGTCCCTGGAACCACGGGACAGAGCAGTCATAAAGCAGAGGTGTCAGTTCCTTGGCTCAGCCAGGTCAGCCCAGGACAAGGAGAAAAGCCACAGCACCAAGGGCCCCTGCCCAGCTGGAGCTTGAGGTCAGACAAGGCTTTGAATTCTCCAACTAGACCAAAGTGGCTTCATACCAGAGCCTTGGTTTTCTAATCTGTAAAGCCAGATAAATACCAGCAGCCTTACAAAGCTGTCGGGAAGTTTAAATACGCCTGACACTTAGTAGGTCCTCAACAGAAAAGTTTGCTTTCACTATCTCATCTGGCCAACAGACCCTGCCATTGAACCACTGAGAAAACTGAGGTTCACACACACAAAAAAAGGAACAAATATTCACCATGGCCAATTATGTGCCAAGTTCTACATTTTCAACATCTCTAATCCTGCCAACAATGTGGCATGATCTGCAGGGAGAGACCTGGTTCATATGAGGCAACTGATGCCCACAGAGGTGAGGTGAGTTAGGGCCTCTGAGGCACGACCCTTTTGGTCGTCCGGCCGAGCAATAAGCAGCTCTCCAAAGGCTCCCAGGATGCCAGCCTGGCCCCGCTCCAGCCCAGGCACAGGTGAGGGGCAGCGGGCAGCCTCCCTCAACCCTGAGGTGTGTGGAGTGAGGTCAGCTCAGCCTGGGACCCTGAATCTACACTGTTAGTGTGCGAGGGTAGGCAGAGGAGGCTGGGATAGGGTGGGCCCACGTGTAATATTGAGGCCACTTTCTGGGTGCACAGAAGTTCCAGATACCCCCCTAGCCAAGACAAAGGGTGGAAAGGGGGACCCAGTCTAGCAGATGGGAGCTCTGAGTCTCTTGCCAGCTATGCGAACCCAGGCGCATCACCTCACTTCTCTGTGCCCCATCTGTCCTGGGGGCTGAGCCTTTCACCCACCTCCCTGTTGTGAGGAGTCGGGGTGAATGGGGAGGCAGCTGAGACATTCAAGGTGCTGGCCGCACAGAGAAGAGGAACCATGATGATGTGTTTTCCTGGGTCGCTGAGCCCAGCGTGCAGGGACTGCATACCTAGGCACTAATCCTGGAGACCAGAGAGCGCTCATGGCTCTCACAGGTCGGCAGGACAACATGACTCACAGCGCTTGAAAGCCCAAACTCAGCCTGCAAGGCCTGGACCCCCAGCCTGCAGGTCCTGGAAGCCTCCCCTCAGCCTCTTCCAGCTGTTCCCTTTGCTCCCTCCACTCCAAGTGGAGTGAGGAGTGAGCAACAGGGACTGCTGGGCCCCTATTCAGCTGCTCAGATGCACCAAGCTCGCCCCAACCTTGGAGCCTGCAAATGGATGCTGTCCCTTGTCTGGAATGCTCTTCCCCTAGATCTTCCCCAGGCTGCCTTCTCAGCTGCTAGGTTTCTACTCAGCTGTCATCCTCTCGGAGAGCTCTCCCTTGACCCCTTTATCATTCTCTCACAGTTCCTTGTTCTCCAGACCGTCTCAATTTAATACCAGCAATGCTACCTACTAGCTGTGTGACCTCAGGCAAACTACTTAACCTGTCTGTTTCAGTTTCATCTTTAATACAGGCACAATTACCTACTTCACAGAGTTGTTACAAGGAATAAATGAGTTAATGCAGGCATGGCATACAGCTAGCACTTGTATGGCATTTACTCTCATTACTACTATTCATAGCACTTACTGCAGATTTTCATCATTGTTGGTTTGAATACCTTCTCCCTATCTCTCCTGCACTAGCTGTCAGCTCCAGGAGACAGGCTGCATTGCAGGCCACAGCACACCCAGCACCTGCTACCTGTTAATCCCCCAGGACAGTGAGTACCTATGGAGGGAACAAGTGAAGTGCGTACCACATCCTGAGGAAGCATCATTAACTCTAGGGACAGGCAAGATGAGGACTCAAAGGGAAAATGATAGCTGAGCTGGGTTTTGAAGGATGAAGAAGAGTCCTCCACTGAACAGGGAAAAGTTGAAACCTTTTCATGTAAGATCTGGAATAAAACGAAGTGCCCACTTTCACCAATTATAACCAACATAGTACTGGAAGTCCTAGCCAGAGCAATCAGGCAAGAGAGAAATGAAGGGCATCCAAATTGGAAAGAAGGAAGTCAAATTGTCCCTGTTTGCAGATGTCATAATCCTATATTTAGAAAACCCTAAAGACTCCATTAAAACTAGTAGGAAAAAAAACTGGTAGGAATAATAAATTCAGTAAAGTCGCAGGATACAAAATCAACATACAAAAGTCAGTAGTCTTTCCATATACTAATAGCAAATTATCTGAAAAAGAAATCTGGAAAGCAATCCCATTTACAATAGCTATCAAAAAAATAAAATATCTGAGAATAAATTTAACCAAGGAGGTTAAAAGCCAGGAGTGGTGGCTCATGCCTGTAATTCCAGCTACTCAGAAGGCTGAGGTGGGAGGATTGCTTGAGCCCAAGCTTTTGCAACGGGCCTGGGCAACATAGCAAGACTCTATTAAAAAAACAAACAAACAAATTTTCAGTGTGTACATGGGTAAATAAAAAGTAAATTAAAAACATTTTTTTTAATTAAAAAAAATAGCCAGGTATGGTAGCACATGCCTGTAGTCTCAGTCTACTCATTCTACTTGGGAGGCTGAGGTGGAAGGATCGTTTGAGCCCAGGAATTCACAGCTGCAGTGAGCTATGATCGTACCACTGCACTCCAACCTGGACAACAGAGGGAAATACTGTCTCTTACAAAATAAATAAAGGAGATAAAAGATCTCTACGATGAAGGCCAGGTGCGATGGCTCCCCTCTGTAATCCCAGAACTTTGGGAGGCTGAAGTGAGTAGATCACCTGAGGTCAGGAGCTCAAGACCAGCCTGGCTAACATGGTGAAATTCTCTCTACCAAAAATACAAAAATTAGCCAGGTGTGGTGGCATATACCTGTAATCTCAGCTATTCAGGGGGCTGAGGCAGGAGAAGCACTTGAACCCAGAAAGCAGAGGTTGCAGTGAGCTGAACCAAGATCGCACCACTGCACTCCAGCCTGGGCGACACAGTGAGACTTAGTCTCAAAAAAAAAAAAAGATCTCTACAACAAAAACTATAAAACATTAATGAAAGAAATTGAAGAGGATATAAATGAAAAGATCCCATGTTCATGGGATCAGAAGAATTAATGTTAAAATATCCATACTACTCAAAGTGATCTACAGATTCAATGTAATCCCTATCAAAGTGCCAAAGACATTCTTCACAGAAATTTTTTTAAAAAGCCTAAAATTCACATGGAACCATGAAAGACCACAAATTGTCAAAGCAATCTTGAGCAAAAAGAACAGAGCCAAAGGGTCATACTACCTGATTTCAAAATATACTACAAAGCTATATTAATTGAAACAGTATGGTATTGGGATAAAAACAAACAATAAATCAATGGAACAGAATAGAGAGCTCCAAAATAAATCTACACATTTACAGCCAACTGATTTTTAACAAAGGTGCCACAACACACATTAGGGAAAGGACAGTCTATTCAGTAATTGATGTTGGGAAAACTGGATACCCACGTATAAAAAAACGAAATTAGACCCTTATCTCTCACTGTATACAAAAATCAACTCAAAAGGAATTAAAGACTTAAATGTAAGACCCCAAACTATGAAATGCTGGAAGAAAACATAGGGGAAACACTTCATGACATTGTGCTAGGTAAGAATTTTTGGATAAGGGCTCAAAAGCACAGGCAACAAAAGCAAAAATAGATGTAATTTTTATTTTTTTTTTGAGACGAAGTTTCACTCATGTTGCCCAGGCTGGAGTGCAATGGTGCGATATTGGCTCACCAAAACCTCTGCTTCCCAGGTTCTCCTGCCTCAGCCTCCCAAGTAGCTGGGATTATAGGCATGCGTCACCATGCCCAGCTAATTTCGTATTTTTAGTAGAGACAGGGTTTCTCCATATTGGTCAGGTTGGTCTCGAACTCCCGACCTCAGGTGATCCACCCACCTCAGCCTCCCAAAGTGCTGGGATTACAGGCATGAGCCACTGCACCCAGCCAACGTGATTTCTTTATACTAAAGCACTTCTGCACAGCAAAGGAAACAATCAACAGAGTTAAGACACCACCTACGGAGTGGGAGAAAATATTTGCAAATTATACATCTGACAAGGGGTTAACACCCAAAATATACAAAAAACTAAAACAACTCAATAGCAAAAATAAATAAATAAAACTGGCAAAAGACCTGAATAGGCATTTCTCAAAAGAAGATATACAAATGTCCGACAGGTATATGAAAAAAGTGCTCAACATCGCTAATCCTCATGGAAATGCAAATCAAAACAACAATGAAATAGCACCTCCCACCTGTCAGAACGGCTACCATCAGACAATATGTGTTGGCAAGGGCTTGGGGAAAAGGCAACCCTTTAACACTGTTGATGGGAATGTAAATTGGTACAGTCATTATGGAAAACAGTATGGAGGTTCCTCAAAAAAATAAAAATAGAATTATGATCCAGCAGTCAGTCCCATGACTGGGTATACATCCAAAGGAAATGAAGTCAGTATGTTGATGAGATACCTGCACTCCCATGTTTAATGCAGCACTCTTCACCCTAGCCAAAATATGGAACCAACTAAGTGTCCATCAATGGATGAATGGATTTTTTAAATGTGGTACAAAACCAGTTGTGGGGGCTCAAACCTGCAATCGTAGCACTTTGGGAAACCAAGGGGAGAAGATAGCTTGAGGCCAGGAGTTCAAGATCAGCCTGGTCAACAGAGAAGAACCCATCTCTACAAAAACTTAAAAAAAAAAAAAAAAGCTGGGCACAGTGGTGCACACCTCTAACTCCCAGCTACTCAGGTGGCTGAGGCAGGAGGCTTTCCTGAGCCCAGGTGTTCAAGGCTACGGTGAGCC
This sequence comes from Callithrix jacchus, assembly GCF_049354715.1. Taxonomy (NCBI): domain Eukaryota; kingdom Metazoa; phylum Chordata; class Mammalia; order Primates; family Cebidae; genus Callithrix; species Callithrix jacchus. The sequence continues at coordinate 91,736,087 of NC_133508.1, read as the reverse complement.
ATAATTGCACCCCTGTACTCCAGCCTGGGTGACAGAGCAGGACTCCATCTCAAAAAAAAAAAAATAGTGTCTATAGACTATGGAATACTATTCAGCCATAAAAATAAAATAAAATCCTGCCATTTGCAACAAAATGGATGAACCTGGAGTATGTAATGGTGGCTTTTTGTTTGTTTGTTTTCTTTTGTCTTTGTTTTTGTTTTTGTGTGTGACAGGGTCTGGCTCTTTTGCCCAGGCTGGAATGCAGGAACTTCAGCTCACAGCAGCCTCCACCCCCCAGGCTCAAGCCATCCTCCCACCTTAGCCTCCCAAGTAGCTGGGACTACAAGCCCATGCCACCACACCCAGCAATTTTAGTGCTTTTTTTTTGTATAGGTGAGGTTTTGCCATGTTACCCAGGCTGGCCTCGAAGTCCTGAGCTCAAGCGATCCGCCCATTTCAGCCTCTCAAAGTACTGGGATTATGGGCATGAGCCATCGCCCCTGGAGTATGTTATGTTAAATGAAATAAGGCCCAGGCACAGAAAGACAAATACCACATGACCTCACTCAGATGTGAGTCTTAAAAAGTTGACTTCATGGAAATAGAGTATAATGCAGCCTTCAGAGGCAGGGGTTGTTAGGGGGGATGGAGAGATCTCGGTCAGAGGATGCGTAATTACAGATAGGAGCAATAAATTTCAAGAGACCTATTATACAGTAAGGGGATGTAGTTCAGACAATATATTGTATTCTTGAAAATGCAGAGTAGCTGTTCCGCACCATCACCAAGAAAATGGAAACCATGTGAGGGAATTCATTTGTTAATTAGTTAGAGTTAATCCTAACATAATGTATACATACTTCAAAACATCATGTTGTACATGATAAAAACAGAGAATGTTATCCACCCATTTAGAAAAAGAAATTTTTTTTTGAGACAGAATCTTGCTCCATCACCCAGGCTGGAGGGCAGTGGTGCGATCTTGGCTCACTGCAACCTCCGCCTCCCAGGTTTAAGCAAGCACATCCGGCTTATTTTTGTATTTTTAGTCGAGACAAGGTTTCTCCATGTTGGCCAGGCTGGTCTCAAACTCCTGACCTCAAATAATCCACGTGCCTCAGCCTCCTGACATGCTGGAATTATAGGCATGAGCCACCATGCCAGGCCCATTTAAAATTTTTTTGATGGGATAATCATTCCTTTATGCTATGCATGTTAAAATAAAATTTTGGAGAGGAAAAAAAAAAGAGTCCTCCAGATAGATTAAGAGTGGGCAGGGTGAGGTGGCTCACACCTGTAATCCCAACACTTTGGGAGGCTGAGGCTGGTGGGTCACCTGAGGTCAGGAGTTTGAGACCAGCCTGGCCAACACGGTGAAACCCCATCTATACTAAATATATAAAAATTAGCCGGGTGTGGTGGCGGGCACCTCTGATCCCAGCTACTCAGGAGGCTGAGGCAAGAGAATCACTTGAATCGGGGCAGCCGAGGCTGCAGTGAGCGAAGATCATACCACTGCACTCCAGCCTGGGCAACAGAGTAAGACTCTGTCTCAAAACAAAACAAAACAGCCCCATCACCATTTCTGGAGTAAAAAAGCTTCTCAGTCCCACTGAGAGCCGACCTGGGCCAGGCTAGACCCGAGGCTGGGCGGAGTTTCCAGACTTCCCAGGACCCCTGCTCACCTCCCACGAGGGCACCAGTGGATCCCTGCTAGCTCAGGAATGTGAGACTCAGTGTCCAGTATAGACTGACATCTTGGATGGGGAAGGAGAAGAGCTCTCCACTGGGAGAGACAAGGATTGAAGCGGGAGAGGGAAGCCTTTCTGGCACTGTCAGACTGGAACTCAGCAGTTCTCCCGGCCCCAAGCATGGCAGAAGCTGGTCACTTCATTCAGTCGCCCACTCACTTGCTGGGTATCCAGGGGCAAGTAGGAGCCAGAGTCCTTGGATCCCAAAGCTGACTCTGTCTACAGTGCCACAAGACACTGAAAAGGGCCCCCAACCACGCAAAGTGGAGCTTGTAGATAATCTAAGACCCCTTTTTCTGTTCCCAGTTTAGTCTCTATTAAAGACAGTTTGGTAGGGTTTGTTTTGTTTTTTGGGGTTTTTGTTGTTTTGAGACCACTCTGTTGCCCAGGCTGGAGTGCAGTGCACCATCTCGGCTCACTGCAACCTCCGCCTCCTGGGTTCAAGCAATTCTCCTGCCTCAGCATCCCAAGTGGCTGGGATGACAGGCATGCACCACCATGCCCGGATAATTTTTGTATTTTTGATAGAGAGGGGGTTTCACCATGTCGGCCAGGCTGGTCTCGAACTGCTGGCCTCACAAAGTGCTGGGATTACAGGCATCAGGCACCAAGCCAAGCTTGGTGGGGTTTTTTTGTTTGTTTTTGTTTTGAGACAAGGTCTCACTCTGTCATCCAGGCTAGAGTGCAGTGACACAATCTTGGCTTACTGCAGCCTCCATCTCTCAGGTGGGCTCAAGTGATCCTCCCACCTCAGCCTTCCAAGTAGCTGGGTCCGCAGGCACACACCACCATGCGCAGCTAATTTTTTTTTTTTTTTTTTTTGGTAGAATCAGGATTTCACCATGTTGGCCAGGCTGGTCTCAAACTCCTGAGCTCAAGTGATCCACCCGCCTCAGCGTCCCAAAGTGCTGGGATGACAGGTGTGAGCCACCATGCCTGGCCAGGGATTGTTTGTTTGCTTGCTTGCTTTTCACTAAAAACAGTTTTGGTGCCAAGCCAAAAAGCATTCTCAAACCCTCTTGTATTTCAGAAGAACTAAGGAATTCAAGAGAAATCCAAAGAGATCCGCCGTCCAGGCAATGTGCAGAGGTGGCAATCAAGGCCAGAGTGTTCTTGCTGACGGGAGGCCACCTGTGTCCTCCAGGGCCCAACATCTACTCCCAACACCCACTTCCACCCCCAGACTCAACAGAGCAGGGCAAGGAAGCCGAATGCCTGCTGGGCTCAGAGTCTGGCTATGTGGTTGGAGTTCCACATCTGCACCTTCATCTGGCTGAGCCTCCGGTTCCTTAAAAGCTCAGACCCTGTGGCCAGACTGCTGAGTTCAAATCCCAGCTCTGCCACTTCCTACCAGTGTAAGCTTGAGCAAGTCACTTGCCCTCTGTGAGATTCCTAATCTGAGATACAGGGATGATAACTGTATCTACCTCATGGAGAACTGAGTGAATGTATGCAAAGAGCGTGGCATGGTGCCTAGCATGGTCAGAGCTATGTAAAGATGTGTTACAACTGTTATCTGTAAAACGGTGTTAATGATATGACCCTCCCCCAGCGCCTTGCCCCCAGTTACTAATGAGGGTTAATGGGGAAAAAGTCATAAAGGGTTAAATATAACGGGGCACAAGAGAATATACGAGCAGCCCCACCCACCTGGGAGTCATGCTGCCCTGTGCTCAGGTGACAAGAGCAAGGGGCCCTGCTATGCAGATCCCACTCTTGGCCTCGATGCTGAAAAGCTGCCTGTCCCCATTCATTCATTAAGCATTCCCTGGCCTCTGGCCGCACCAGTCCCTGTGCTGGGTATACCAAGAGCAGCCTCGTGTTGCTCCCTGGCTGGTGGGAGGGATGTATGTGCCAGTCTAGCACACGATCCAGTGTGAAAAGAGGCTAACACAGTGCCATGAGAAATCTGGGAAGGACTTCCAGAGGAGGCAGTGCCTGAGCTGAGACCTGATGGCTCAGAAGGCACTTGCCGGGGAGACAAGTGTGGGGAGGTGCAGGAAGGCTGTGGGTAACTGGCAGAAGACACAGCAAGTACAACAGCTCGGAGGAGAGAACAAAGGTGGAACACAGAGGAGCTCATGATGGCTGAGGCAGAGGCAGCAGAGGGATGGGGATGGTGGAAGGAAAAGGGAGGCGTGGGCAGGGGCCAGAGTGCCAACAAGGATGTGAAAGTCATCTTCGGGTAGCTGTCTGAGCAGGTGAGGAATCAGCACATATACCTTTTAGAAGCATCCCTCCAGTGTGGAGAGCGGACTCAAGGGGGCTGGACATGGGATGGGGAAACCAGAGGATGCTGAGTTGAGCAGTGGCTGTGCAGACGGAGGGAGAGGAAGGATAAGACATTTATTTGTTCCCACCCCTTTAATAAAAGGCTTTTCCTGAAAACATCCTCAGAGGTCAGCCACACTACACCTATTACAACCTCTGCCAGTCTGTCCCGAGCCCATCTCCCTTGGCCCCTGCCAGGCACTGCTGAGTTCTTGGGTCTCAACACCTAATCTCAGCTCCAAAGTGCAGGGAAAAGTTCTTTTCAAGGTCACCTTGCAGGACAGCTTTCCCAGCCCTCATGTGATCCCGTGCTTGCTCTCCCAAAGAAGTTCCGCTCCCCAAAAACGCCCGTCTCGCCCCACCACACATACTCACACACACACCTCACACCCTGTCACTCCCACCAGCTCTGGCTTTGGGCTCCTGAGCATTGAGCATGAAGCACCGCAAGGCCAGGGAGCTCAGACGTCCCCCAGAAACATGCACAGAACTCTGCAGGGAGAAACATACGCCCGCCGGATAGAATTCCAAAGGCCAACACTTGCTGAAGGTGATTCAACTCAACACAGCCAGCCCTCGAGGGATCTGACAGCCCGTGGGGCTTGTTTGGGGATGGCTGCTGATAATAAAGCAGCCCAGGGGCTCTGCAATTTCTCCTTCCAAAGAGAGCTAGAAAATGGCCCGTGGAGAGTGTGAGGAGATGCAGAGTGTCTGAGTTAAAATGGAAACGTCAATCTCTTTCTGGGTGCCGGGCCTCCAGAGCCCTCCCGCTGCCCCAGCCCACCCTCCATACCCGTCGTAGGTGATTTCCAACATTCTGGATCATCGCACCAGGCAGACAGGGAAAGCAGCGCCCTCTCGAAGACACACGCTGGTCACCTGAGTAACAGCCAGGACTGGCTCCAAATAAAGCCTGTGGGCCTCTCCTGCTCCTCCTCCTCAGCTCCTGCCCGCCCTCCAGAGCCAGCTGTTATCACCCTGCTCCCGCCTCTCTTCAGACTGCCCTCTGCCCCCCTTCTCCTAGGAGCCCTGCACAGAAAGCTCCAGTGCCCGCCTAGCGGAGAGGAAGGACGGGGCTGCCAGCTAGGCCACAGCCACGTCAACGGGCCTGTGCCCGCCCACTGGGCACCCAGCCCCAGCCAAACTCCAGGCACCCCAATCCCAGAGCCCATCATCCTGCCAACAGTGTCTCTTGGTTCTTCGATCATTTCCAGGGAAGAGGGCTGGGGGGGTCCAGGTCCCCGATCCCAGCCAGCTGACATGCAAAATAGGCAAAACAGTCATGAGGCTTCCATCCATCCACAAGGGGTTAGCTGGAAGGTGGCAGGAGGCCAAGAGCTGCCAGCAACCTCCCAGAGAGATGCCAGACCCCCCTGCTAGGACTCTTCACCCCTGGGAGCACTGCCCACCAGCTCCTCAGCAACAGGCCACAGGCATCCGGCAGTTGCTGGTGTGGGACAGGTCATGCCCCTCACTTCCTTTAAATAGACAGTGCGACTTTAAAGGCACTTTAAAGTGGCACCTGCCAAATTCCCCCTGATGGCCACGCAGTCTTCAGCCCCTTGGGGCACCCACTCCAGCTTCTCGCCAGCCACCACCAACTGAGAGACCACCAGGGTTTTTTCTTCTCCCTCTGCCTTCTGCCCAGAGGCTTGATCAGGAGGTCTTGACACTCACATTGGACTTAGGACAGGACAGTGAGTGCTTGGTGGCTACGGAAAGCAGGAGGGTGGGGGGGGCGGGCGGGGAAAGGGTTCAGGCATGGAGGCCGGGATGGACAACTAGATGGAAAATAATAGCATGCACCCCATAATAACCAAGCATCTGTAGTGTGCCAGGCCTTGGGCTGGTCCTCCTCCAACCCCACAGGGAAGATTCCTTAGGAAGGGTAGGTGGCATGCCCCAGGTGGCACAGCCAGTGAGCGCACAGCCCAGCTAGGACAGGCCAGCCAGGTTCCGAGGCCACGGCCATCCCTCCATCCTCAGGGCCTCTTGCTCATTCGCCTCAGATCTAATCATGCTTCCCCCGGGCCTGTCTTGCCTAAAAGGCCTGGGTTCTCCTTTCACTAATGTACCACATGACTCTAGACAAGTTCCCTTCTTTCTCTGGGCCTCCCTGCTCCACCAGTCAAGGACTCCAGTCATGTCCATCCCCAAGAGCTCAGGCCTTGCCCTCAGACAGCTTGTCAGTGGTCAGCCATTCTGTGTCTACAAATCAGAAATTAAAGTCACACCTTAAATTAAAGTCACAGGATGGCCCATGGATGGCTCTAAGGATTGGGGCAATCCTGGAGGCTTCCTGGAGGAGGTAGTGCTAGAGCTGGCCTGAAGATTGAATGGGCTTGGATAGACTGAGAAAAGGGGCGAGGTGGAAGGCCTGACAGGCACAGAACAGGAGGCAGTCACAGGCCATGAGGAGCATCATCCTGCAGGAAAGCTGGGAACCTCTCATGGAGGGCTCGAATGCCAGACACGGGGGTTTAGGCATCTAGGAGCCTCTGAGAACGACAGCATGATGGGCACCCTCGATGATGAAAGCCATGTGAGGTGGACAGGACAGGTGTCGTGGGACTTCCCTGGATGGTAAGGAAGCTAGCCCAAAGAGGGGCAGCTCACTTTACTGGGTACCAGGATAACTTGACAGGCAGCCAGGGAATTTCAGAATCCTCCCTATGCAGAAGGAGGAATGAAAACCCAGAGGGCTCCTGGCCCCCAAGCCTACCCTCTCTCCAGACAACTACAGTGTCCCAGACTCACTGGATTCGGTTCACCCCAGCATCTTACAGATGGCTAAACTGAGGCCCAGAGGAACGTGAACCTCCCAAAGACACAGTGAGGAAGCTGGCTAGAATCACACTCCTGACCTCAAGTCCAGAGTCCTGTCCACCCCACACACAGCAAGGTATGAAATGAGACAGACTTCAGTTAGACTTATGAGAGGACTTCCAGAAAGGCTGAATCAATCTTAGTGTCAGGAACAAGCAGCAGAGAGCTAGATCTTTCAACAGGGCCCCCTCCAGCCCGCAAAGGCCCCTCTCCTCTGCGCTGTCCATTACAGAGCTGGCTCCTGTGTCGCCACAACTGCTCTGTGCAGTCTGTCACTCCAGTGAATGTCCCCAAGGGTGTCTGCTTCCCCCTTCCAATTTACCCAGGAGCCTCCCACAGGCTTGGAACACATCTTACTCATCTCTGTGCCCCTTCCCCTCCACCCTGCAGACTTGGACCCTATGTGCAGGAAGCATGAAACACACACGGCTGGATCCCAGTCCTGGAACGGTGGATCTAGAAGAGGTCTGTGGGCCGGGCGCAGTGGCTCAAGCCTGTAATCCCAGCGCTTTGGGAGGCCAAGGCGGGTGGATCATGAGGTCAAGAGATCGAGACCATCCTGGTCAACATGGTGAAACCCCGTCTCTACTAAAAATACAAAAAATTAGCTGGGCATGGTGGCGCCTGCCTGTAATCCCAGCTACTCGTGAGGCTGAGGCAGGAGAATTGCCTGAATCCAGGAGGCAGAGGTTGCAGTGAGCCAAGATCACACCATTGCACTCCAGCCTGGGCAACAAGAGCGAAACTCCGTCTCAAAAAAAAAAAGAAGAGGTCTGTGGTTCTCAAACTTCAGCCTGCACCAGCATCACCTGGAGGGCTTATTAAAATACAGATTGCTGGGGGCCTTGTCCCCAGAGTTTTTGATTCCGTAGAACTGAAGTAGCACCCAAGAATTTGCATTTCTAACAAGACCCCAGAAGATGCCAATGCCACTGGTCCAGGGACTGCACTTGGGAGAACCAGGAAGCTAGGTCACCCTCCCATTTCACACTTGGGGAGAATGAGGCCCAGAGATTTTGGGTTTTTTTCTTTTTTTTTTAACAGTCTTACTCTGTCACCCAGGCTAGAGTGCAGTGGCTCAATCTTGGCTCACTGCAACCTCACCTTCCGGTTCAAGCCATCCTCCTGCCTCAGGCTCCTTATTAGCTGGGGTAACAGGCATGTGCCACCATGCCTAGCTAATTTTTGTTTTTTAATATTTTTTGGCAGAGACGAGGTTTCACCACGCTTGCCAGGCTGTTCTCGAACTCATGACCTCAAGTGATTCACCCTCGTCGGCCTCCCAAAGTGCTGGGATTACAGGCGTGAGCCACCGCACCAGCCAAGGTCCAGAGATTTTAAAGGCAGCACTTGACAGTATGTCACTGTCATTATCGTAGTCACTGTCATTATAACCCTGTCATTATGGCCCTTTCCAATCCCCAGCACTGTGCAAGCACAGCATGTACATTACTGCCTTTGGGCTTCACCCTAAAAGGAAGATACTATGATTATTATTGTCCTGTAGAGGAACAAATGGAGGCAAAAGTATTAAGTCATTTGTCCAAAGTCACATAGTTGGGAAGGGAACATCGGGATTTGAACCCTGATCTAAGTCCAAAGCCCACAGGTTTAACCACAACCTTCCACAACCTGCTTACAGCTTATGCTGACCAGCCAAAAAAATTCTCTAGGGGCTCTGAAAACCTGCAGGCTCATCTCTAATGTGAGGGGAGCTTGTGGTGCCTTTCAGCCCAAAGGCCCAGTCCCTGAGTGGGCCTCTGGGGAGTCTCCCATGTAGAGAAAGCCTGCCTCTTCACACCTGTGAACCCAGAGGACTTTTCTCTTTCAAACACTCATTTTCCCAAACTACAACCTTCTTCACCTGGCCCCATGGATCAGGCCTTTCTGGCTGGAGGTCAAACATCTGCATCAATTCTTCCATGTCCCAACTCTACGTCCCCACTCAGTGAAATGCTCCCTATTTATATTCCACAGTGATTCTGGGTTGTCACTGTCAGGCATGGGGTTGTCTCTCCCACTAGACTGGGAGTTCACATGAGCAGGGACCTCTTATGAGTCATCTGAGTCCCCAGCACAGGGCCTCCCCAGAGGAAGAGTTTATGACTAAGTGAAGAATGAATGTATGAGTCTAAGGGCAAAAGAAGAAATAAATGAGTGAATAAATAACCAAACTCCAAGGAATTCCCTCTGCTGGGTCTTTGGCCTTCCCAGACAGGACCACAGACTCTCTGGGGAGGAGGGACTTCTGACACCATCTACACCAACTTCCACTTGTGGTAGTGTCCTAGCCGAAATCCTACATGGGCCAGAACCTACAGCTCCACACATACACACACCTAAGAGCCAGAAGGGTCTTGCCATGATCGTGGCTCTGGGCTGCTCAGAACAAGGCTGCTCCTCTCTCCAGTCCTCCACTCAGCCCTGGCCTCCCTGTCCAGACTTCTTTCTTCTGATCCCCTCATGCCATGAATAGAACTGCCCACTGCTCCTTCACACCCCTGGAGGGCACTTTGTTTCTGCTGTTCCCCCCACCCGGATGCCCTTTTAATAAGTCTATATCCAAACCCTGCCAGCCATCAAGTGCCAACTCAAATGCCACTGCCTCCAGGAAGCCTTCTAAGCCCCTCCTAAGTGGAATTACATTCTCCCTCTACATGCCCCAACGCCTGTGTGTGCGCGTGCACACACACATACACAGAAACACACACACACACTTCACAGCCCTTTCTCAGTGCATTTTCTCTTATACTGGACTGATTTGTGCTAATTTCCCCGTTTTGACCTTGAGCTAGCTGGCATCAGGGATCAGGGATGGGACTGACTCATCAGAGTATCCTGGTCCCCTTCCCCAAACACTCAGGGCCTTGAATATAGATGCTCAGTAAGTGTCCAGAAAATGAATGAAAGCATAATTAACTGCAAAAGAATGGAAGAATGTATGAGTGAGTGAGTGGAAGTAAAGGCATGCGTAAATGCACACTCAAATAAATGAGTGCATGCAAGAACGTCCTCATCCCCTCCTGTTCTCCAAACCAAAAACTCCCAGTTACTCCTGGGAGGAATACGCCTTCTAGGGGCACCTTAGGCATGGCAAGACAGAATAAAGGAAGTTGTGGGATAAATGCGGGGGAGGAGGTCGAAGGAAGGACCGGGGAAGGGGTTAGTGATAACAGCACTAACTTTGAGGAAGTGGAGGTGACCTGACTTCAAAGCCTGGCGCTCCTCAGGTCGCATTTCTTTATGGAGAAGCTGGGGCTAGGAGAGCAGTGAGAAGCCGAGAGAGGGGGAAAGAAGTATCCAGAGGAAAGAAAGCCTGGTGGGTCGGAGGGCGGGAACGCCAAGTCCCAGAGGCCAGATTCAGGATGGATGAGCAGGCTGTGGGCCCAGCCCTGAACTCATCCTGTCTAGGGGCCTCAGATATGCCCTCCCTCTCCCTCTCTCACCACCTCCTCCTATGGAGGCTGGAACCCCCTCGCTGGCCCAGCTGGCCGTCTGGACCCAGCCAGACTTCCCGGATTTGGCCCTGGCTCTCGAATGGCTCACATCACGGGCTGGCGTTCCTCCCAGCAGCCCCGTCCCCAAGTGACTCAGCACTGGCTGCACCCTCGGGCCTCTGAGTCCTGCGCCCCCAGGCCCTCTCCCGGGCCCGCCACAGCCGCGCCCCGCGCCGGGTGACCCCAGCCCGCTCCGACCGTAGTGAGAGACCCGCCCACCCCAGCGTACATCCCAAGGTGCCTCATGCCCCAGCCTGCAAGCAAGACAGTGCGAGGCGGCACCTGGCTGTCGGGAGGCCAGCGCCGGGGTACAGGCTGATCTTCCCTGGCCGCGTGCTGAAGCTGAGGAGGAGCCCAGCCCAGGAAACGTGGCCCTTCCCCGGCGGGGGGCGGGGAAGGGGCTCTTACCTAAAGGTTGGGAGGCTCCGCCCCGGCGGCGTGCAGAGCGGAGGCCGGGGGAGCCTGCTGGGGTCGTCCGAGGAGCGAGTCCGCGGAGCCAGTCCGCGGGGAGGGGCTCAGGAACAGGCCTCCAGGTCCCGAATCCCAGCCGGGGGCGGGAGGCGGCGGGCAGGGCTGAAGAGAGGCGTGGGAGGAGGAGGCAAGGGAGAGTTCCTGGACGGCTCTGCCCCTCCCTGCCCCTCCCCGGCGCGGGTGCGGCGCTCGGGCTGCCCAACCTGCACATCAAACGGGCCCGGGCCCCGCCGGCGCCAGACTCCCCGCCCGCAAGGCGTCAATCCCCGGGCACTGGGCTTCCTGGAGGCAGTGGCATTTGAGTTGGCCTTGATGGCTAGCAGGGTTTGAAGGGCATCCGGGTTGGGGGAACAGCAGAAACAAAGTGCACTCCAGGGGTGTTAGGGAGCAGTGGGCAGTTCTATTCATGACAGGCCGAAACCGGGCGGCCGCACCAGGTAGGGTTCGGTCGGAGTCCCCGTGAGCAGCCTCCTGTGATGCGGAGCCGGCCACTCAGCTTTCCACTGGGGTATTTGCTATTTGTTCACACCTTGACTGAGCAGCTACTACGTGCCAGACCCTGCACTGTGTCCTGGAATGAGGTTCTGAACAGGACCCACTGTCCTTGCCCTCATGGGTATTGATAGAAAGAAAAAAAAAAGTGGATAATTTTGCACAGCACAAAGCAAATGCATACCACCCATGATGTCGTCACTCAAAGAGAAGTTAGACTAGAGCTGGCAGATGCAGACGCGGTTGGTAAGAGATGGTGGTACCCCTCCTTCCCCGCGCCCCCCTTATGTATTGTTACGTAAGAGATTATATGAAATCTACAATATGTGATCACCGGCTCAGAGGAGCCGCGCAGAAAAACGTCCATCAGTGTTCATGTTTGGGATTTAGGCTTAGCTGGCAAACTTAGAAGGAGCCTGACAAAACACAGCGGTGGTCGCTTCTAAGAAGGAAGGGAATCCCCAGAGGAGGAGGCACTTGGCAGGAGGAGTGCATCCCACACTCCAGGACCAGGAAGCCGGAGGAGGCTAGACATTCCGGGCACCCACAGAGGCGGGCACCTGAACTCGGTCTGCCCCAGCCACTCTGGGAGGAAAAGGACAATTTATGTACAAAGAGAGCAGCTGTGTTGAGCTTGGCCACCTTGGGGCCCAAGCAGCCTCCTATAGAGGGCCTCTGAGTAAAACAAAAACTGGGCCTTGCCCTTGTCACTTGCTTCCGCCATGCTCTGAGAGCACAGTAAGGGTTCAGTGGCAGGGCAGAATGATGAACACCACGTGCGTGCATGGGACTTTGGCAGCAGCCTGGATGGCCACTCCAGCAGTCTCTTGCTCATCACTGTTGGAGCCTCATCTCGACAGAAGCCCCAGGTGCCAGCAACAGCAAAGGACATCTGAGATCACCTTCCAAGTGCAAGTAGGCACATGTGGGAACACCCAGAAACATATGGGGCAGGTGGACTGTGCTGAGAAGGAGAATTCCCACACTGGTAAGATTAATCTGATCTGCATAAACCACAGTTTAATTTTAATGCACCGCTCTAATCAAGTGGTGAATCCTGAAGATACTCAGATTATCTTTTTGTTTTAAGTAACTATATTGGATATACTGTTTTGTAATCTGCTTTTTTTTCCTCAATGATCAAATATATATATATATATTTTATATTATATAATATATATATATATATTTTTTTTTTAGAGTCAGAGTCTCACTGTCACCCAGGCTGGAGTGCAGTGGCACGACCTCAGCTCACTGAAAGCTCCGCCTCCCGGGTTTAAGCAATTCTCCTGCCTCAGCCTTCTGAGTAGCTGGGATTACAGGCATCACCACCACACCCAGCTAATTTTTATATTTTTAGTAGAGACAGGGTTTCACCATGTTGATCAGGCTGGTCTTGAACTCCCAAATTCAGGTGATCCGCCTGCCTCGGCCTCCCAAAGTGCTGGGATTATAGGCGTGAGCCACCACGCCCAGCAATGATCAAATATTAAAAAGTATCTTTTCATGGTTTTCATTTATTTTATTTTATTTTTATTTATTTATTTGTTTAGAGACAGGGTTTCACCATATTGGTCAGGCTGGTCTTGAACTCCTGACCTCAGGTGATCTGCCCACCTCAGCCTCCCAAAGTGCTGGGATTACAGCCGTGAGCCACCACGCCTGGCCTTTTTTTTTTTTTTTTTAAGAGACGGGGTCTCGCTATGTTGCCCAGGCTGGAGTGCAGTGGCTATTCACAGGCATGATCCGACTACTGAGCAGTGCAGGAGCTTTGACCTGCTCCATTTCCCACCTGGGCTCCATTTCACCCCTGCTTAGGCAACCTGGTGGTCCCCCGCTCCCAGAAGTCACCATATTGATGCTAAACTTAGTGCAGACACCCAATCAGCATAGCACACTACAGCCCAGAACTCCTAGATTCAAGCGATCCTCCAGCCTCAGCCTCCTGAGTAGCTGGGACCACAGGGACACTCCACTGTGCCTGGCTCTTTTATTTTTTTAATCGTAGAGATGGGATCTAGGCATCTGTCCAGGCTGGACTTGAACTCCTGGCCTCAAGTGATTCTTCCTCTTCAGCCTCCTAAAGTGCTGGGATTACAGGCATGAACCACAGTCCTGAACCTTTCCATGATTTTTATTGCAGCACAGTAGTTCCTTGCATGGATCTACTCTATTTAGCCAATTTATTTCCTTTTGTTTTGTTTTTGTTTTTGTTTTGTTTTGTTTGAGGAGTCTCACTCTGTCACCTAGGCTGGAGTGCAATGGTACGATCTCGGCTCACTGCAACCTCTGCCACCCAGGTTCAAGCAATTCTCCTGCCTCAGCCTCCTGAGTAGCTGGGACTACAGGCAAACGCCACCATGCCCGGCTAATTTTTGTATTTTTAGTAGAGACAGGATTTCACCATGATGGTCAGAATGGTCTCGATCTCCTGACCTGGGGATCCACCCACCTCAGCCTCCCAAATGTGTAGGATTACCACCTTGAGCCACTATGCCCAGCCATTTTTTTGTAATAGCTTTATTGAGATATAATGCATAAACAACTGCACATATTTAAAGTATGCAATTCAATGAGTTTTTATATACATACATAATATATACATATTATGCATATAAGCAACATATATACACATATACATATGTGTTTGTGTGTGTGTGTATACCTCCAGCATCTTGTTCATCACCACTTCAAGGTAATGTACATATTCATCACCCCCAAAGCTTCCTGGTGGTCCTACACCGCCCACTCCCGCACATCCCCAGGCAAACAATAATTTGCCTTCTGTCCCTAGAGTAGTTTTCATTTTCTAGAATTCTATATAAATGGAATCATACAGTATGTATTATTTTTGTCTGCCTTTGTTCATGCAGCATAATTATTTTGCAATTCCTGTGTATTGTTGCGAATATCAGTAATTTATTCTCTTTTATTATTGCTGAGCAGAATGCCATGGTATGAATATAACAAAATTTGCTTATCCATTCTCCTATTGATGATGAATTTTTGGTTGTTTCTAGTTTCTGGCTATCATACAAATAAAACTGGCATGAACATTTGTGATCAAATCTGTATGTAGACATATACTTTTATTTGTCTTAAATGCCTAATAGTGTCCTGTAGTCCCAGCTACTCAGATGACTGAGGTGCAAGGACTGCTTAGGCGCAGGAACTCAAGTCTTTTGACTATTACTCAATTGAGTAATAGACTCAATTGCTTGGGTCTGTTTTTGGACTCTGTACTTTGTTCTGTTTATCTATATGTCTATCATTTAGTTTTGTTTCATTTTGAGATGGAGTCTCACTGTGTTACCCAGGCTGGTGTGTAGTGGTGCAGTCTCGGCTCACTGCAACCTCTGCCTCCTAGGTTCAAGCCATCCTGGTGCCTCAGCCTCCCATGTAGCTGGTACTTCAGGTGCGCGCCACCACGCCTGGCTAAGGTTTTCATGTTTTTAGTAATGACGGGATTTTACTATGTTGGCCAGGCTGGTCTCAAACTCCCAACCTCAGGTGATCCATCCACTTCATCCTCCCAAACTGCTGAGATTACAGGAATGAGCCACCTCTCCTGGCCCTATATGTCTGTCTTTAAGCCAATACTACCATTGCTCCAATTACTGTAACATCTTGAAATCAAGTAGTGTAGGTCCTCCAACTTTGTTTTTCTTTTTCAAAGTTGTTTTGACTATTCTGAGTCCTTTGTATTTTATTTAAAGTTTAGAATCAGCTTATCCATTTCTTTTTTAAAAGCCTGCTTGGATTTTGGTTGTGATTATGTCGAATCTATAGGTTAATTTGGAGAGAACTGAGATTAATAATTTTGATTCATGAACATGGTATATCCCTATTTAGATTTTCTTTAATTTATCTCTCCAATGTATTGTAATTTCAAGCTACAGGCCTTGCATTTTTTAAAGATGGATCATGATCAGACTAGTCCATTTAGCAATCAATAAATCAACAGCATTGTTGCAAAAAAAATCTACATTAAAAACCTTTGTTGGAATGCTTTACGCCTTTCACAGAACAGGAACTAAAATAACCTGTTATACAATTAGTCACAAATACAGTCCTCAAGTTTTTCACCCATACACATGAATATTGTCTAAACCATGTCTTCTTGGTTGCAGCTAGGCCCTGCCACCACTGTGTTTGGCTGAGTTCACAAATCTGTTGTAAAGTGTAGCTTCCCTGTCCCTTCTCTGGCTCTCCTCTCCTGCTAAGCCTTCTTTCCTGTCAGTAATTAAAATCTGCCACTGGCATAGCTACTGTTGCTACTGGAACTGTATTAGCCACCTAAGTTTCTTGGTTTGGCAAAATATTGGCCTCCACCACCATAAGGGCCAGAGCTTCTGCCTCCAAAGTTTTCTCCCTTCATGGGTCCAAAATCTGAAGACTGATTGTTGTAATTGCCAGAATTACCATAGCTTCCACCACCTCCAAAATTGCTTCCATCATTACCAAATCTATTAGAGCCATCCCCACTGCCACTATATCCACCATCATCCTGGCTGCCACAAAAGCCACCATGACCACTAAAGTTTCTCCCATGACCAAAGTTGTCATTTCCACCAAAACCACATCTACAACCATCATCAAAATTTCCAGAGCCACTTTGACTTCTCTGGCTGGATGAAGCACTAGCCATCTCCTGCTTTGCCAGGGCTTTCCTAACTTCACAGCTGTGGCCATTCACAGTGTATTTCTGAATGACAGTTTTATCCACAGTCATGAGCATCAAAGGTTACAAAGGCAAAGCCCCTTTTCTTGCCAATGCCTTGGTCAGTCATGATTGCAATCACTTCCATTTTTCCATACTGTTCAAAATAATCTCTTAGGTGATGTTCTTCAGTGCCTTCTTTAAAACCACCAACAAATATCTTTTTCACAGTTAAGTGGGCACCTGGTCTTTGAGAATCTCCTCTTAAGACAGCTCTCTTTGTTTCCACAGCTCTTCCATCTGCCTTGTGTGGCCTTGCATTCATGGCTGTCTCTACGTCCTTCACAGTGGCATAGGTGACAAACCCGAGGCCTCTGGAGCACTTGGCGTTTGGATCTCTCATGACCACACAGTCCGCGAGCGTTCCCCATTGCTCAAGATGGCTCCTCAGGCTCTCATCAGTTGTTTCAAAGCTCAACCATCCGGTGAAGAGTTTCTGCAGCTGCTTGGGCTCCTTAGGAGATTCTGACTTTGACATGATGGCAGGGGGAAGAGAGACTTTAATGATCCCGGTCTTGCATCTCTTCTGGCAAATTTATCACTAAGTATTACCCATATTAATACTATCATAAATGTACTTTTAACATTTCAAACAGAAGGTTGTAAGCATACAGAAATACAATTGATTTTTGTATGTTGAGTATATGTTTTGAAATCTACAAACTCACATACTTTTAGCAGTATTTTGTAGATTCCTTAGAATTTTCTTTATAGATGATTATGTTGTCTACAAACACAGTTTACCTCATTTCCAATCTGTGTGCCTTTATTTTTATTCATTTGTTTATTTTTAGATTTCTCCCAATTTAGGAATATTTGATTTATCCTGTACAGATTAACTCCCTTCTTCTTTTATTCTGGATTTCATTATCACCGTTCCACAGCATGACGACACACTCCAGCATGTGACACTGAACAGAGGTGGAAAAAGCAAGACGTCCTTGCATTGTTCCTGATCTAAGAGAGAAGGGCATTCAGCCTTTCATCAGTAAGCATAACATTAGAGGTGTTTTTGTAGAAGTGCTTTATCAGGTTGCAGAAGTTCCCTTCCTTCTATTCCTAGTTTGCTGCAAGTTTTTGTCATGAATAGATATTGGATTTCACCAAATGCTTGCATGTATCTATTGAGATAACCGCATAGTTTATCCTTTTCGTCAATTAACATGGTAAATTACATTGAATAATTTTCAAATGTTAAACTAACCTTGGCTGGGCACCATAGCTCACGCCTGCAGTCCTAGCACTTTGGGAGGCTGAGGTGGGTGAATCATAAAGGTCAGGAGTTCGAGACCAGCCTGGCCAACATGGCAAAACCCCTTCTCTGCTAAAAATATGAAAATTATCTGGGTGTGGTGGTGGGCACCTGTAATCTCAGCTACTCAGGAGGTTGAGGCAGAAGAATCGTTTGAACCTGGGAGTTGGAGGTTGCAGTGAGCCGAGATCGCTCCACTGCACTCCAGCCTGGGTAACAAGAGCAAGACTCCACCGCAAAAAAATAAATAAATAAAAATAAAGTAACCTTTTGCTCTTGAGATTATGCATTGCATAATGATGTATCTTACTTTTTACATATTAGTGGTATTGATTTGTTAAATTTTTTGCATCTATTTAATGATGGATATCATTCTACAGATTTATTTATTCATAATCATTTTATCTGGTTGTGATAGGGTAATCTGAGCTCATAAAATGAGTTGGGAAGTGTTCCCTTCCTTTCAGTTTTCCAAAAGAGTTTGTGAATTGCTATTATGTATTCCTTAAATTCCTTAAATGTTTGATAAAATTCACCAGCTAAGTCATCATTATATGAAGTAAACTTCATGGGAAACTTTTATGCTACACATTCAATTTGTTTAATAAATATAGAGCTATTTAAGTTATCTGTTTCTTCTTGAATGAGCCTTAGTGCTTTGTATCTTTCTCCACTTCATCAAAATTCAAATTTATTGGCATAAAGTTATTCACAAAATTTTCTTATTATCTAGTTAATGTCCATCAAATCTGTAGAAATCTATCATTTCTGAGATTGATAACTTATGTCTTCTTTCTTTTTCCTAATCAGCCAGTTGCTCAATTTTATTAATCTTCTCAAAGTACCAAATTTTTGTTTCATTAATTTTTCCTATTGTCTTTCTGTCTTATGTTTATTAATTTCCACATTTTTCTTTATTATATCCTCTTTTCTGTCATTTCCTGGTTTTGTAAAGATGGACACTTAGGTAATTTATAAGAGGACTTTCCTTTTGCCTAATGTAAGTGTTTAATGCTATGTAATTTCCTGAAACACTGCTTTAGCTAAATTCCAAAGGAGTTAACTTTTTTCTTCTTCTTCTACTTATTTTTTCATTTTACTTATTTATTTATTTATTTTTAGAAAGAGTGGGTTGGCTCTGTTGCCCAGGCTGGAGTGCAGTGATACAATCTTGACTCGTTACAACCTCTACCTCCCAGGCTCAAGTCAGCCTCCTGAGTAGTTGGGTCTTCAGATGCATTTCACCAGGCCCAGGTAATTTTTGTATTTCTTGTACACACAGGGTTTTGCCATGTTGTCCAGGCTGGTCTCAAACTCCTGAGCTCAAGTGGTCCACCCACCTCAGCCTCCCAAAGTGCTGGTATTACCAATGTGAGCCACTGCACCTGGCCAACATTGTATTTTCACTCAGGTTTAAACAATTTCTTATCTCCTTTGTGACTTTTTGATCCATGTGTTACTTAGAACTGTATTATGTTATTTGAGGAATAAATTTAATCAATGAGATGAAAGATCTACACACTGAAAAGTCTAAAACAGTGATGAAAGAAATTGAAGAAGACACAATAAATTGAAAGATATCCCATGTTCATGAACTAGAATAATTAATATAATTAAAGTATCCATACTACTCAAAGTGATCTACAGATTCAATGCAACCCCTTTCAAAATACCAATGACACATGTTCTCACTACAAATACATAAATATGTGAGATAATATGTATGTTTATTAGCTTGATTTTGTCATTCCACATTGTATATGTATTTTAAAATATCACATAGTATACCATAAATATGTATGATTTTTATGTGTCGATTTTTTTAAATATATAGAAGTGCATTGTTTTGTCTTCAAAGATACAGGAATTTTCCAGATACCTCTCTGTTATTGATTTTTAATTTAATTCCAAATGGCTAGAATCCTTTTCAATTTATTGATACTTGTTTTATTGCACAAAATATTATCTGTTTGGGTAATATTTCATGTATACTTGGAAAGAATGTATACTTTTAAGAATGCTGTTGTTGGCTAGGCATGGTGTCTCAGGCCTGTAATCCCAGCACTTTGGGAGGCCAAGGCAGGCAGATCACAAGGTCGGAGATCGAGACCATCCTGGCTAACACAGTGAAACCCCGTTTCTACTAAAAATACAAAAAATTAGCCAGGTATGGTGGCACATGCCTGTAGTCCCAGCTACTGAGGAGGCTGAGGCAGGAGAATTGCTTAAACCTGGGAGGCGGAGGTTGCAGTAAGCTGAGATTTCGCCAGTACACTCCAGCCTGGGAGATAGAGCAAGACTCAGTCTCAACAACAACAACAAAAAAGAATGCTGTTGTTAGGTGGCATGTTCTGTAAATACCAGGTCAACTTGGTTGAGAGTGTGGTTCAAATCTACATTCTTACTGAGTTTTTGGTCTAGGTGTTCTACCAAATATCAAGAGGGAGTGTTGAAATCTCACTATGATTGTCCATTTCTCTTTGCATTTCTATTTTACTTCATGTATTTTGATACTTTGTTACTAAGTTAATAACTATTTAAATTGTTATGGCTGATTGGCCCCTTGCTCATTATGTAATGATAGTATCTTTTTTTTTGAGACAGGGTCTCACTCTGAGGCCCAGGCTGGAGTACAGTGGCTCAGTCATGGCTCACGGCAGCCTCAACCTCCTGGACTCAAGTGATCCTCCCACCTCAGCCTCCTGAGTAGCTGGGACCACAGGTACACACCACCATGCCTGGATAAGTTTTTAATTTATTTTTTGTAAAGATAAGGTCTCACTATGTTGCCTAGGCTGGTCTTAAACTCCTGAGCTCAAGAAATGCTCCTGCCTCAACCTCCCAAAGTGCTAGGCATGTGCCACTGTGCCCAGCCCCGTGATGGTATCCTTGATCCTAAATCTTTCTTTTTGTTATTGTTAGAATAATATATCTTTTTCTACCCTTTTACCTTTAACATACTTGTGTTTTTATATTTAGAGTATGTATCTTATAAATAGGATGTATTTGGATCTTGCATTTTTATCCTATCTGACAATCTCTGTCTCTTAACTGAAGTGTTTACGCTATTCATATGTAATGTGATTATTGATATGGTTACGTTATATCTACCATCTTGCTGTGTTTTTTAATTTGTCTCATTTGCTCTTTGTTCCTTTTTTCCTTTCCCTGCCTTCTTTTGAATTAATTGAGCATTTATTACTATTCCACTCCTATACTAGAACAGCTTGCAATAACCTAACTATAGACAGAACTGACTATAGACAGAAAACAGAAGTCTACTTCACTAAATCCACACTAAATGTATTCTTGCACAACTTTCGTTTAGCCACATCACAACAGCCCGTGGCCACTTCAACACCATCCAGTGTAAGTGAATGTATTATAAAGGAGAAGTCATCAGTGAAAAGAGACAGTAGTCCCAATTGGTTTTAGTTAAAATAGCTTACTTTTTCAAATTTTACATAAATCACTTGATTATGTAACTGCCCTGCATTATAAGGATTTGTCGAAGTGTATGCCGTGTGCAATCTATGAACAGTACAAAAGGATTTATTCACCTTGGCCCTACCACCTGGCACTATATCCAGACCAAAGTGTGTGCTCAATAAATGTTTACTGAGTAGCTTGTGGAGCAAGCGAGGTGAACCCTAGACTGAAAGTCAAAAGACTTGTCTTTGAATCCAGCTCTGCCACTAACCAGCTCACTACACTTAAGCCCATGAATTTGAAACCAGCCTAAGCAACATGGCAAAACCCCATCTCTACAAAAAACAAACGAAAAAAAATCAAAAAATTAGCCAGGCTTGGTGGCACCCTCCTGTAGTCCCAGCTACTTGAGAAGCTGAGGTAGGAGGATCACCTGAACCCAGGGAGGCTGCAGTGAGCCATGATCATGCCACTGCACTCCAGCCTGGGTGACAGCAAGACCCTGTCTTAAAAAAAAAAAAAAAAAAAGTTTGTTTGTTTTTTGTTTTTTTGAAACGCAGTCTCACTCTGTCACCCAGGCTGGAGTGCAGTGGCACAATCTTGGCTCACTACAATCTCCACCTCCTGGGTTCAAGCAATTCTCCTGCTTCAGCCTCCGGAGTAGCTGGGATTACAGGTGTGTGCCACCACTCCTGGCTAATTTTTGTATTTTATTTTGAAAGGCTTTTTAACATAAGAAATATAAGCACATGATTTTCAAATTAAATATTATTGGCAGGAGAATCACTTGAACCCAGGAAGCAGAGGTTGTAGTGAGCTAAGATTCATAAGGAAAAGCAGTACATCTGTACCTCTCTCCCCTGAACGCTAGTCCTGCTTGTAAGAGGCAACCACTTTTTAGCTCTTTAGCTATTTCTTCTAGTTGCCATTTCCATTTTTCAAAATAATGTGGTTATGCAGCAACTCCTTGCTTATCAATTTTAAACATTGTCTATAGATGATCATCATACAGATAATAAGTTAACACACACCAGCACCATAACTCTTCTCTCCCTGCACTCCTCTGCAAATCAACTTTTTCCATTGTTCCATAATCTTACATAGTAGGGTGGGACTTCCCATTTTTTAAAATGAGGACATTAGGCCCCTTTCTTTCCCCTTTAACTTTCCTCTTCCCCTTTCTACCTCTCTTACTTTCTTTGAACTTTCAAAGTTGTTAATATTAAATTATGTTCTATAACCATAATTACGTCTTCAAACATTTGACTAATTATTTAATTAATATTAATTTGATCCTAATATACAGCATTTACTTTTTTTTTTTTTTTTGAGATGGAGTCTCAGTCTGTCTCCCAGAGTTGGAGTGCAATGGCACAATCTCGGCTCACTGCAACCTTCACCTCCCGAGTTCAAGGGATTCTCCTACCTCAGCCTCCTAAGTAGCTGGGATTACAAGCCTGAGCCATGCTGTCCGGCTAATTTTTGTATTTTCATTAGAGATGGGGTTTCACCATGTTGGCCAGGCTGGTCTCGAACTCCTGGCCTCAAGGATCTGCCCGCCTTGGTTTCCCAGAGTGCTAGGATTACAGGCATAAACCACCACACCCAGCAGCATTTACATTGTTATCAGCTATGAGAATATTAGTTATTTCAGAGACCATGATTTCCTTTCCTTTCTTATAGAGCTATTTGTTTATCCCAGAGTTTCTACTTTCTTTTCTCTTTTACTGTTTTCCTTAAGTTATCCTTGTTCATTAGATTTGGACCTCTCTGTGTTCTATCATGTCAGATGGTCTAACAGATCCCCTTTTCATTGTCTCAGAGCCCTCCATCCTCCCAGTCAATCTGGTCTGGTTGCTTTCTAAGCTTACTGGTATGGTGGTCATCGGTGCTGTTCACAAATATTCTCATTCTCCACCTAAACGTAGGAGAGAATTGCACGTTCCTGCTGCCTGTGAAGTTAGCCTGAGCCATGTGACTTGCTGTGACCGAGTTACATGTTTCATTTCTAATTTGAAGCTCTAAGGGTCAGTGCATAATTCACGTCTTCTCTTCATCTCCACCATGGTAATGGATGGCATTCACTTAGGTGGTGGTGCTGACAGCCTTGATCCTAGAATGACAACATGGAGCAGAGGCCCTAGCTGGCCCATGATGGAGTGAGAAATGGTTTATCACCTTCGTTGGTGGTAAACCATTGAGATTGTGGGGGTATTTGTTAGCTCTTCATAACCTAGCTTCTCCCAACTGACATGGAAATTGGTACCAGAAGTGGAGTGGCACCGTAACAAAACCTGAAATATGGCCGGGCACAGTGTCTCACGCCTGTAATCCCAGCAGTTTGGGAGGCCGAGGTAGGTGGATCACAAGGTCAAGAGATTGAGACCATCCTGGCCAACATGGTGAAACCCCATCTCTACTAAAAAAAAATACAAAATCAGCTGGGAGTGGTGGCACGCACCTGTAGTCCCAGCTACTCGGGAGGCTGAGGCAGGAGAATCACTTGAATCCAGTAGGTGGAGGTTGCAGTGAGCTGAGATTGGGCCACTGCACTCCAGCCTGGCAACAGAGCGAGACTCTGTCTCAAAAAAACAAAACAAAACACTAAAGTGTCCTTCCCAGGATGTGAGGGCAAAAAAGTGAAAAATTAAATAAAATAATAAAAATTAGCCAAGCATAGTGGTACATGCCTGTAGTCCCAGCTACTCAGGAGGCTGAAGCAGGAGAATCGCTTGAGCCCAGGAGGTGGAGGTTGCAGTGAACCAAGACCATGCCACTGCACTCCAGCCTGGGCAACAGAGGGAGACTCTGCTATTAGCTTTGGTCAGGCAGCAGGAACAAAGAAATTGTTATTGGAAGCTTGGGCCGGGCGCGGTGGCTCACGCCTGTTATCCCAGCACTTTGGGAGGCTGGTGGATCACCTGAGGTCAGGAGTTCAAGACCAGCCTGACCAAAATGGTGAAACCCTGTCTCTATTTAAAAAAAACAAACAAACAAAAAAACTGTGTTCTGGAGCAAATGGGGAGGAAGATTGTGAACTTAACATACTTGTAACTCAATAAAAGAGGTTGGGCCAGGCGCAGTAGCCTCAAGCCTATAATCCCAGCACTTTGTGAGGCCAAGGTGGGAGGATTGCTTAAGCCCAGGGGTTTGAGACCAGTCTGGGCAACATAGTGAGACCCCATCTCTACCCCCCAACAAAAAAAAAAAATAGCTGAGCATGGTGGTGCATGCCTATAGTTCCAGCTACTCAGGAGGCTGAGACCAGAGGACTGCTTGAGCCCAGGAGGTTGAGGCCCATGTTCACACCACTGAACTCTACCCTGAGCAACAGAGCAAGACACTGTCGAAAAAAAAAAAAGTGGGGGGTTAGCAACAGAACATTAATAGTCTGTATTGGTTGCTGTTGGCTGTATTTGGTACGATACTCCAAAAATTATTAACCTCAGAAAAGAATTGGCCAGTTTACTTGCAAGAATAAAATGAAACAAAGAATCCAGACATTGAAACTGACAGGATTACTTCTCAATCCCAATCTATAGCAGATGAAAGTGAGGGGATTTTTGAGTGAATAAGCCTCAGTGGAAGCAGAAGTATTGCCGTCACCCTCTTGGTAAAAACCTCTTAAGTGCAGCCAGATGCTGGCTCAAGCCTGTAATCTCAGCACTTTGGGAGGTCAAGGTGGGAAAGTCACTTGAGCCCAGGAGTTCTAGACTAGTCTGGACAACATGGTGAGGCCCCCATCTCTACTAAAAAAAAAATTAAAAATTAAAAATTAGCCAGGCATGATGGCATGCCTATAGTCCCAGCTACTCAGGAGGCTGAGGCTGGAGGACCCTTGAACCTAGGAGTTTGAGCCTACAGTGGGCTATGATCTGGGCAATAGAACCTGTCTCAAAACATGTGGTCCCAGCTACTAGGGAGACTGAGGTGAGAGAATCATCTGAGCCTGGGAGGCAGAGTTTGCAGTGAACTAAGATCTTGTCACTGCACTCCAGCCCGGGCGACAGGGAAAGAGCCTGTCTCAAATAAAAATAAAAACAACAACAAAAGATAATTGCATTATCAATGAAAACTTCTAGAACTCTTCCTCCATGAACCCCTGTTAATCTCCATTCTGTTTACATAATTGATATTTGAGTGCAAAGCACAGGCTCTTACTTTTATTTCACAATGTTAGATTTTTCTGGTTCCAGTCTGGGAATCTGCTTGGCCTTGATTTACTCATTTGTTTTTCATCATGATCTTTGGTTCAACACACTTATAGCTGTCTTTTACATTTATTTAGTCTTTGTTTGTCCACTTTGTAATTTATTTAACAGACTTTTTTAGCAGTTTTAGGTTTACAGAAAAATTGAGTGAAAAGCACAGAGAGTTCCAGTATATCCTTATTCCCCACTCCCACTTCCCTGATGGTTAAAATCTTGAATTATTAGGGTGCATTTGTTTCAACTGATGAGCTAATGCTGATATATTACTATTACTTTAAGTCCGTCGCTTACATTAGGGTTCACTCTTACACATTCTGTGGATTTCGACAAGCATCCGTTTATTTTGTTATTTTTATTTTATTTATTTATTTTTGAGACAGGTCTCACTCTGTCGTCCCAGCTAGAGGGCAGCTCACTGTAGGCTCAACCTTCCAGGCTCAAGTGATCCTCCCGCCTCAGCCTCCCCAGCAGCTGAGACTACAGGCACACACCGCCACACCAGCTAATCTTTGATTTTTTGTAAAGACAGGGTCTCGCTATGTTGTCCAGGCTGGTCTCAAACTCCTGGCTTCAAATGATCCTCCCACCTTGGTCTCCCCAAATGCTGGGATTACGGGCATGAGCCACCACACCCAGCCCCATTTATTTTTAATAATATAATGAAGAGCTGTGAACCTACCACCAAAATTTTATTGCATCAGTGACAACTTAATCTACCTATATTCTTCTCCCCACCTCACCCCAGGGAATCACTATCCTGAATTTCCTATTTCTTACTCTTTCGCTCTGATGGAGTTGGGGTTTTGTTTTTGCTGTTTTGCTACCGCAGATTGCTGTAAGGAATATTCTTACACATGACTCCTGGTGCTATCCAAGAGTTTCTCTTGGGTATATCTAGAGTAGAATTCCTGGGATATAGGATATAAAAATGTCCAGTGTTACGAAATAGTAATAATACATTGGTTTTCAAAGCAGTTGTACCAGTTTATACTCCTACCAGCAATGTATACGCAGTCCCATTGATCTACAGCTTCTTTAATTGTTGGACTTTTCATTTTTGGCCATTCAGATGTAAAATGGTATTTAATTGTCTTGATTTTCATCTCCCTGGTTACTAGTAAGATGAGCATCTCTTCAGAAGTTTATTGGCTATACATATTTATATTTTCTCTTCTAAGAACTATTGGGTCATGTTTCCCCTCTCCCCTTTTTTTGGCCTAAGCTGGTTATTTTTTCATACTAATTTTATATAGTGGTTTGTTTTGTTTTGTTAAGATAGATTCTTGCTCTGTTGCCAGGTTGGGGTGCAGTGGAACCATGTCAGCTCGTTGCAATCTCCGCCTCCCAGGTTCAAGCTATTCTCCTGCCTCAGCCTCCCAAGTAGCTGGAACTACAGATGCCCGCCACTATGCCCAACTAATTTTTGTATTTTTAGTAGAGATGGGCTTTCACCATGTTGGCCAGGCTGGTCTCAAACTCTTGGCCTCAGGTGATCTACCCAACTCAGCCTCCCAAAGTGCTGGGATTACAGGTGTGAGTCACCGCACCTGGCCAATAGTCTTTTTTTTTTTAAGGCTAGACATAATTTTACAAATTCCTGGTACGAATCTGTTATTGGTTGTATGCATTACAAATATCTTCTTTGTAGTGTGTGTTTGTGTGGTGTTTGTTTGTTTGTTTGTTTGTTTAAAGACAGGATCTCTCCCCCTGGAGTGCAGTAGCAATAGCACAGCGCATTGCAGCCTGGAACTCCCAAGCTCAAGAGATCTTCCCACCTCAGTCTCCTGAATAGTTAGGACTGCAGGCACACACACCAAGTCCAGCTAGTTTGTTGTTGTTTTTTATTTGTAGAGACAAGTCTCACCATGTTGTCCAGGCTGGTCTCAAACTCCTGGGCTCAAGCAATCCTCCTGCCCCAGCCTCCCAAAGTACTGGGATTACAGACATGAGCAACCTCACCCAGCCCTTTGGAGTGTCTTTTCTTTAAGATTCCTTTTCAGAAAAAGAAGTTCTGGGTTTTAATGTAGTCAAATATATCAATCTTCTATGTATGTATGTATGTACGTATATATGTATGTATGTATTTTTAGAGACAAGTTCTGTCACCCAAGCTGGAATGCAGTGGTACTATCATAGTTCACTGTTCACTGTAGCCTTGAATTCCCAGCCTCAGCCTCCCAAAGGGCTGAGAGTACAGGCATGAGCCACCATGCCTGACCAATATCAACCATTTACGGTTAGCACTTTTTTTTTTTTTTGAGACAGAGTCTTACTCTGTTGCCCAGGCTGGAGTGCAGTGGCACAATCTCAGCTCACTGCAACCTCTGCCTTCTGGGTTCAAGCGATTCTCATACCTCAACCTCCTGAGTAGCTAGGATTACTGGCATGCACCACCACACCTAGCTAATTTTTGTATTTTAGTAGAGACAGCGTTTCACCATGTTGCCCAGGCTGGTCTTGAACTCCTGGCCTCAGATGATCCACCTGCCTCAGCTTCCCAAAGTGCTGAAATTACAGGCAGGAGCCACCATGGCCATCTTATGGTTAGCACTTTTAAGGCCTTTTTTAAAAGGGGCGCAGTGGCTCATGCCTGTAATCTCAGAACTTTGGAGGCCGAAGCAGGCAAATCATGAAGTTAGGAATTTGGGACCAGCCTGGCCAACATGGTGAAATCCCGTCTCTACTAAAAATACAAAAATTAGCTGGGCATTTTGGTGGTCGCCTGTAATCCCAGCTACTGGGGAGGCTGAGGCAGGAGAATCGCTTGAAACCGGAAGACGGAGGTGTTGATGAGCTCAGATTGCACCACTGCGCTCCAGCCTGGGCAACAAGAGGAAAACTGTGTCTCAAAAAAAAAATTACCCCTAAGTCAAAAACATCTTCACTTATGCTTTCTCCTCAAAGTCTCCAAGTGCAATTGTTGATAAGGACTTTTGGTAAAAAGTTGGGTACAGATCCAATTTCATTTTTCCCTGTCTATAACTATGTTTTCCCCTTCCATTTATTGAAGAATTGTAGAATTCCCCACCAGGGAGATGGAGGCCAGAGACATTCAGCAACTTGTACAAGATCACACAGCTAATAATCGTCAAATGGTAAAAGCTCGTGGCACCTCCCCACTCTCTCTCTTGCTCCTGCTCCAGAATCTGCCATAGTTTTAATCTCTTTTGCTTCTATCATGTAAATTAAGTGCAAAAATCTCTGGCAGACTTTCAGTTCGATTCTACTCATCACTTTCTCCATTCCTGCATCAACTCCACGCTGTTTTAATTTTTAGGGCCTTTTCATACATCTTGATATCTGGTTGAGCAACTAATATGGTTCGATCTGTTTCCCTACCCAAATCTCACGCTGAAATGCAATCCCCAATGCTGGAGGTGGGGCCTGGGGGGAGGTGATTAGATCACTGCCTCAGTTTCTCACGGTTTAACACCATCCCCCCTTGATACCGTGTTGGCGATAGTGAGTTCTCATGAAAGCTGATTGTTTAAAAGCTCGTGGCACCTCCCCACTCTCTCTCTTGCTCCTGCCCCTGCCATGTAAGACATGTCTGCCTCCCCTTCACTTTCCAACATGATTGGAAGCTTCCAGAGGCCTTCCCAGAAGCAGATGCCGCCACGCTTCCTGCACAGCCTGCAAAACTGTGAGCCTATTAAACCTCTTTTCTTTATAAATTACCCAGTCTCGGCTGGGCGCCTATACCTGTAATGCCAGCATTTTGGGAGGCTGAGGTAGGTGGATCACTTGAGCTCAGGAGTTCAAGACCAGCCTGGGTTTTGCAGAGACGGGAAAACACCATCTCTACTGTGTGTGTGTGTGTGTGTGTGTGTGTGTGTGTGTGTGTGTGTGTGTGTATACAAAAAATTATCTGTGCATGGTGGTGCGTGCCTGTAGTCCCAGCTACACAGCTACTGGGGAGGCTGAGGTGGGAGGATGGCTTGAGCCTCGGAGGCGGAAGTTGCAGTGTGCTGAGATTATGCCACTGCACTCCAGCCTGGATGACAGAGGGAGACTCCATCTCAAAAAATAAAGATAAAAAATAAATTACTCAGGTGTTTCTTTATAGCAATGTAAGAACAGAGTGATATAGCATGTCTGACCACCTTATTCTTTAGAAATGTCTTGGTTATTTTTTTGGATCTTTATTCTTTTTTTTCTTTTTTCTTTTTTTGAGACCGAGTCTCACTCTGTTGCCCGGGCTGGAGTGCTGTGGTGCAATCTTGGCTCACTGCAATCTCTGCCTCCCTGATTGGAGAAATTCTTCTGCCTCAGCCTCCTGGGTAGCTGGAGGCTACAGTCGCACACCACCACGCCCGGCTAATTTTTTTGTATTTTTAGTAGAGACGGGGTTTTATCATGTTGGCTAGGATGGTCTCGATCTCCTGATGTCATGATCCACCGGCCTCAGCCTCCCAAAGTGCTAGGATTACAGGCGTGAGCCACCGCGCCCGGCAATTTTTGTATTTTTAGTAGAGATGGTGTTTTGCCATGTTGGCCAGGCTGGTCTTGAACTCCTGACCTCAGGTGATCCACCCACCTCGGCCTCCCATAGTGCTGGGATTATAGGCATGGGCCACCGCACCAGGCCTAGATCTTTATTCTTATAGGCATATTTCAGAATCAGTATATCAAATTCCTCAGAAATCCCTGTTGGAATATCAGATTGGAGTTGCATTAAAAATATTTATCTATTAATTTAAGGAGAATTTATACCTTTATCATTGTTCAGTCTTCCTCTCCATTTATTTAAGTCTTTTTAATGCCCTTCAGTTAAGTGTTCACTTTTTTCCATGCTGGTTTTGCATGGCTTTTACTCCTGAGACATTTTATAATGTTCCTTAGACACTTTAGCTGTATTATATATAGGTCTTTCTCATTACGTTCTCTTAACCCTGGGCCCATGTTTCCCAAGGCGTCATGGCTGGACTGCAGGGGTTCTGTGAACCTTCTGAGACCCTATGTGCATTTTGTGGGTGAGTTCTGTACTCCTGCCAGATTCCCAAATAGCAGCTGCCACCAGTACTAAATGTTTCTCATGTGACAGGTGTTCCCCTGAGCACTTCACAAACCCCGCAATCACCCCAAAACATAAAGGCAGTTATTCTCCGCATTTTATGAATGAGGACACTCATGCTCACACAGATTAAGTACTTTGCCTGAAGTCACACAGCTAAGAAATTAACCACCAGCATTCAAACTAGACTGTCTGACCCCAAAGCTGTACACATAACCTCCTTACCTGATAGCCTCCAGAGAGATTAAGGGGCCCTGCTCTAGGCCTAGACTCTTGGCCTCTCTGGGCTCCTGTTTGCTCATCTGTAAAATGGGGGAAGGATGACTTCTCCATCTCCATCTCAGGGCTTTTAGAGAGTTGCTGAGGCCACAGAGGGAAAAGAGGCTCTGTACACTCTAAAGTGCTGCCACAAGGCAGGCGAGGTGGCAGAGAAGGCAGGGGCCTGGGGTTGCAGAGTGGGCAATGGTCCTCTCTCCCACCATCACTGCTAGCTTCCCAGGCAGCCTCCTCGCAGAGGATGGAGGACCCCTAGGCCAAGCTGGGGAGAAGCTGTGTCCCCTAAGCACGGCTCTGCACCAGGGCCTGGGCTGAGAAAGGGGGAGACACAGAATTGGACATAGCCACGTCGGGGAAGGCCCACATCTGGTGGTTCTGACCTTAACAGATGGTGACAGCTAGGGGCAAAAGTGCCATGACACAGTCAGGCCTGGGGGTGGCAGGAGCACAGAGAGGAGCCTGATCCAGCCCAGGGAATCCAGGGACACCTTCCGGGTGGAGGTGTTGTGGTATCTTTTTTTTCTTTTTTTTAAACAAATCCAACAAAGCTTTTCTGTTTTTTGTTTTTTGGCTTTTTTTTTTTTTTTTTTGAGACAGAGTCTTGCTCTGTCACCCAGGCTGGAGAGCAGTGGCACGATCTTGGCTCACTGCAACCTCCACCTCCCTAGTTTAAGTGATTCTCCCACCTCAGCCTCCCGAGTAATTGGGATTACAGGTGTGTACCACCACGCCCGGCTAATTTTTGTATTTTTAGTAGAGACAGGATTTCATCACATTGGCCAGGCTGATCTCAAACTCCTGACCTCAGATGATCCGCCCTCCTCAGCCTCCCAAAGTGCTGGGATTACAGGCGTGAGCCACCGTGCCTGGCCTTTGTTTGTTTTTTGTTTTTGTTTTTTGTTTTTTTGAGACAGAGTCTTGTTCTCTGTCACCCAGATTGGAGTGCAGTGGCACAATCTCAGCTCACTGCAACCCAGCCTCTGGAGTAGCTGGGATTATAGGCGTGTGCCACCATGCCCAGCTTTTTTTTTTTTTTTTTTTTTTTTGTATTTTTAGTAGAGACAGGGTTTCACCATGTAAGCCAGGTCAAACTCCTGACGTCAAGTGATCCGCCCACCTCGGCCTCCCAAAGTGCTGAGCCACCATGCCTGACCCCTGCAGTGGCATCTTGTACCACCCTGGCCAGTTCCCCTTCCCTAGATGACCATCACCCACCCTCATTTAGGGCTTCCTCCAACCAAGCCCTAGGAAGCCGCCAGGTCAACTTCTGAAGAGGTGTTCCTGTCTAGAACCCTTTAGCAACCTCTGCTGCCCTTACAACAAAATCCGTAGTCCTTCCCATGGTCTTTCATCTGGCCCCTGCCCCTCGTCTCCTGGCCTTGCCCCACACTCATTACACTTCAACCCCACTGATTTCCTCAGACCCACCCAGTTCTCCCCTGCCTCCACCTCAGCATGGCTGAGCCCTCTGCCTAGAGCAGCCCCTGCACCCCCACACACAAACACACACACTCTCCTCGGAGGGCTCCTTCTCACCCCCGGGGTCCCAGCTTAAATGGCTCCTCCTCAGAGACACCTTTCCTGACCACCCCATCTACTGCCCCAGGATTTCTATTCTCCATCTCAGCCCCTTATCATTTTCTTTCCTAGCTTTTATTAAATTTCCAATTATTTTGTCTGGTTCTCGTTCTCTCTCCTCTCTCTTATCCCTCCCCATAACAAATGCTTCATGAGGGCAAGGGTCATGCCTGCTTATTCTCAATAGTCTCCCCAGTGCCTGGCCACAGCAGATACTCAAAAAATATTTGTTGGATGAATGAATGAATTAGTAAATGAATGAATGAATGGATCTTGAAGGAGCTCCAGCTGCACTGCCCAATACAATAGCCAATAGCCACATGTGGCTATTTAAATTTAAATGAACTAAGTATAAATAAATTAAAAATTCAGCCCCTCAGTTGCGCTAGTCATATTTCAAGGACCCAACAGCTACATGTGGCTCATGGCTATCACATGGGACCGCAGGGACATAGAACATTTCCGTCATTCAGAACATTCTACTGGACAGCACTGCTCTACAGGATCTTAGAGGCAGAGAGGGTAGACCAGGCATTAGGAGCAGGGGCACAGCAGGTACCAAAACCTACAAGTGGGAGAGCATAGTAATGGTGCACCCTGGAATAAAGAAAGGGGCACTTCATCCAATCTCTACACAGCCCTGTTTCTTATTAGAAACTTTGGCTTAAGGCAAGGAAGGATATCAGAGCAGGGAGAGTCCTGAGAGGAGCTGGTCCCATCCATCCCCATCAGAAGCAGAGACTGTGACCCAGAGAGGAGAAGGGATTTATTTACTCAGGGTCACAGAGAAAGTTGCATAAATGGAGCCAGAAGCTGAGGCTCCTGATTCCTGGTGCATGGAGTCAGTTTCCCCCATCAGGCTGGTAAGCACCTCCTCCCTCCTTCCTGGGTCTCATCCCCCCACAGCTAGGCCATCAAGTTCACAGAGCCTCCCAGGCACTTACCCTGGCAGCTCTTATCTCTTATTTACTCACTAAAGCAACCCTCCCAGCATCTGACCCTTAGAATTTTAGACATCCCAAGGAGAATAGCTGCTTATAACCATTTGCTAATTACACGTATGGATGTCAATTAATTCATTTAGCTAATTAGCCACTCGATGAGCACCACGCACCAAAGAACTGTAAAAGACAGGCATATGGTGAGGGAGTGGGGTGGCTGGGTGCTCATGCAGCATGCAGGGATGGGGAGGGCGGGCAGTGGCTCCAGCTCCCCACCCCCAGATGAGTGGAGGGAGGCAGCTTAATGGCTGGGGGAACAGAGCTGCCACTGCCACTGCTGTTGCTGCTGCTGCTGCCATAAAACATAATTACAGCTTCCTACTAATGGTGCTGGGAAAACACACGCACACACACAATCATGTGCACAGACATATGCATGTGTCTGTTTACACATACCCACACTCAGGTGCACACAAACATAGCAGGCACATATCCACAGGTACGATGTACATGTACATGCACACAGGGACACACACAGGTAATGGGCATGTGGGATCATGTGAGATCAATCCACAGAAGAGTTCTTAATTCAGTGCTATGCTTGGTGGAGCCTGGAAAAAGGGGATTCTCTTTTATTGCACCTAACTTTGTGCCAGGCACTGTGTTCAGCCCTTCCACATACAGTATTATTTAATCCTCAAATAATCTCACAAATAATGAATTATCTTCACTCTACGGAAAAGAAACAGAGGCTCAGAGAAGCTAAGACATTTGCACAGGACCACACAGCTGGGAAGTGGCAGAGGAAGGGCTGATTCCTTTGTCTTCATGACCACAGGCTGCAGGAGCCAGGGGAGGAAAAGGGGATTTTCATCTGCTTCGGAGGAAATCATCTTTTCGTGGGGGACCAACTGCTTCAGGAGTGAAAATGGGCTGTTTACAGGCTTCGTTCCACAGGGCTGAGAAGAAAAAATGAATACTGATGAGAAAGAAAATGGGTAGAAGAGAGAGACATGTAACTGGGACTCTAACACAAATGCCATTCTCACTGGGAAGGGACTACCCCCGTCAACAGCTACCTTACTCTGTGAGTTGGTTCTGAGCCAGGCAGAACTCCTCTGTGCCAGGCAGCTCCAGACACAAGGTGAATTCGATCCAAGCTCACAGCCAGGTGAGGTAGACAGAGTGACACAGGCTCTGTCACCAGAAAAGCAAGCATTTGAAAGGGCTGTCAGATGGAGAGGCCAAGCTCTTTCTGTTCTAGGCTCCCTCCCTCTGCTGCAGTGGGTAGGGGCTGGGCTGGGAAGCCCACCTGAGCCCTTGCAGCTCCCTGCAAGGAACCCTCACCTCCTCTCTCAAGCCCCCTCTCCTGGGCTCCTGGGCTGGCCCTTCACACCTTTCTCCATCTCCATCATGACTGCAGGCTTTGGCTTTCTCTCAGGAAAATAAAGAACTTTTCCCCACAAAATTCTACAAACTCTTCCAGCCCCTTTTTTTAGCTACTCTCATGTCCATTCACCAAAGTGATAATAGGACATCACCAGTCAGGTGACTCATATATTCACCTCTTCAGTAAACACTCCAGAGCATTCCCCTGGTCTAGGACTGATGGGTCTCACACACAATATTCTAAGCGAAAAATAAAACAAAAAACCTGCCCGGCACGATGGCTTTTGCCTGTAATCCCAGCACTGTGAGAGGCCAAAGCGAGAGGGTCACTTGAGCTCAGGAGTTCAAGACCAGCCTGGGCAACACTGAGAAACCCTATCTTTACAAAAAATACAAAAATTAGCCTAGTGTGGTGGCGTGCACCTGCAGTCCCAGCTACTCAGGAGGCTGAGATAGGAGAATTGCTTGAGTCCAGGAGGTTGAGGCTTTAGTGAGCTGTGATTGCACCACCTCACTCCAGCCTGGGTAACAGAATGAGATCCTGTCTCAACACAGAAGAAAAAACCTGCTGTTCAAGTCTTAGCTCACATTAACGTGGCTCGGGGAGGTGACTCATACTTGTAATCCCAGCACTTTGGGAGACCAAGGCAGGCTGATCGCTTGAGCCCAGGAGGTCAAGATCACAGCCTGGGCAATATTGTGAGACCCCCATCTACACACACACAAAAAAAAAAATATATATATATATATTAGCCTAGTGTGGTGGCGTGTGTATACACACACACACACACACACACACACACACACAAATTAGCCAGGTATGGTGGCACACACCTGAGTCGCCCTAGCTACTCAGGATAGTTTAAGCTTGCAGTGAGCTATGATCGTGCCACTATACTCCAGCCTGGGTGACAGAACAAGACCTCATCTCTCCTTCTCTCTCTCTTTGCGACAGGGTCTAGCTCTGTCACCCAGGATAGCGTACAGTGGCACCATCTCAGTTCACTGCAAACTCCACCTCCCAAGCTCAGGTGATTCTCCCACCTCAGCCTCCTGAGTGGCTGAGACTATGGTCACGTACCACGATGCCCGGCTAACTTTTGTATTTTTTATAGAGATGGGTTTCACCACGTTACCCAGGTTGGTCTTGAACTCCTGACCTCAAGTGATCTGCCCACCTCAGCCTCTCAAAATGCTGTGCTTACAGGCATGTGATCCCATCTCTTTTCCCTCTCTCTCTCTCTCTCTCTCTCTCTCTCTCTCTCTCTCTCTCTCTCTCTCTCTGAGTTTCTTGTTGCTCAGGCTGGAGTGCAATGGCGCGATTTAGCTTACTGCAACCTCTGCTTCCTGGGTTCAAGCAATTCTCCTGCATCAGCCTCCTGAGTAGCTGGGATTACGGGCTCATGCCACCATGCCAGCTAATTTGTGTATTTTTAATAGAGACGAGGTTTCACCATGTTGGCCAGGCTGGTCTTCAACTCCTGACCTCAGGTGATCTGCCTGCCTCAGCCTCCCAAAGTGCTGGGATTACAAGCGAGAGCTACGCCGCCAGGCCAATCCCATCTCTTAAAAAACAAAAACAAAGAAACATGGTGTCCGGTACTATCAGTTAAAAATCTTTCTCTGGGGCCGGGCGCAGTGGCTCAAGCCTGTAATCCCAGCACTTTGGGAGGCCAAGGCGGGTGGATCACGAGGTCAACAGATCGAGACCATCCTGGTCAAAATGGTGAAACCCCGTCTCTACTAAAGACACAAAAAATTAGCTGGGCATTGCAGCGCGTGCCTGTAATCCCAGCTACTCAGGAGGCTGAGGCAGGAGAATTGCCTGAACTCAGGAGGCGGAGGTTGCGGTGAGCCGAGATCGTGCCATTGCACTCCAGTCTGGGTAACAACAGCGAAACTCCGTCTCAAAAAAAAAAAATCTTTCTCTGTTGCAAGCGACAGAAAATCCAACACAAAAAGCCTCAACCAAAAGGAAAGTCATTGGCCTACATAACTGAGAAGCCCAGGGGTGTTGTGCTGCTTCAGGCATAGCTGATTCAGGGGCTCCAGCAAAGTCACCGAGCCGTCTTTCTCCACCCCTTCTCTTACTGGCCCCTGTATGTTGGCTTCACTCTAAGGATCTACATAATGATGACAGGGCAACAGGGGCTCCAGCTTCACAACTCAGTCAAGTCCACAAGGGGCTTTTCCAAGAGCTCCTAGGATAGCACTGGGACTCACTCTAATTGGAGGAGTTCAGATCACATGCTTACCTCTGAGCCAATCGCTACAGCCAGGGGAATGGTATGTTCAGATTGGCTGGATCCAGGGGTGGAGTCCCACCCAAACCACTTGAACTAAGGATGGAGAGGGAGAGGGATGGCCCCCAAATGTCAGAAGGAGTAGGACTGGATAAGGACCAGGAAGCTAACTACCAGTATTCACTACAGTGTTCTAAAGTTTCTTTTCTTATTTTCTTTTTCTTTCTTTCTTTCTTTTTTTAAGACTAAGTCTTGATCTGTCACCCATCCTGGAGTACAGTGGCGCGATTTCAGCTCTGCAACCTCCACCTCCCGGCTTCAAGTGATTTTCGTGCCTCAGCCTCCCAAGTATCTGGGATTACAGGCCCCCGCCACCATGCCTGGCTAATTTTTTTTTTTTTTTTTTTTTTTTGATACAGAGTTTTACTCTTGTTGCCCAAGCTGGAGTTCAGTGGCACAATGTTGACTGACCGCAACCTCTGCCTCCCGGCTTCAAGTGATTCTCCTGTCTTAGCCTCCCGAGTAGCTGGGATTACAGGCATGTGTCATCACATCTGACTAATTTTGTATTTTTTTAGTAGAGACGGGGTTTCTCCATGTTGGTCAGGCTGGTCTCGAACTCCCGACCTCAGGTGATCCGCCCACTTCGGCCTCCCAAAGTGCTGGGATTACAGGTGTGAGCCACCGCACCTGGCTGCCTGGCTAAGTTTTGTATTTTTAGTAGAGACGGGTTTTCGCCATGTTGGCCAGGCTGGTCTTGACCTCCTGACTTCAAGTGATGGGCTGGCCTCAGCCTCCCAAAGTACTGGGATTACAGGCATGAGCCACCAATCGCAGCCAAGTGTTCTAAGTTTTAAAGGCAAGCAGGGTAGGTATTATCGACCCCAGTTTGCAGCTAAGGCTGAGAAAGGAAATATGCCTATGAAAAATTATAGAGGAAGGGATTGAGTCAGGGATTGAGCCAATTTGACTTAACTTCCACCTTGAGCCCTTCCCCAAAGCAAGCATCCAGCAGTACTTACCAAGCATCGAATCTTGGACATACTGCCTTCCTCAGGCCTTGCTTTCTGCAGCCGGGATTCTAGGCCTACAGACTGGGTGGGAAAGGTCTCCAAGGCTGGGCTGTATGAGCCAGCTTGCTCTACAAAGCATCAGGACCACAGTGTGCCCTCACTCCAGAACAAGCTGAAAGCCTTCTCTCCACCCCAGGTATGCTGCAGGACAGGCCCGAAGGGCCCAGAATCAGCTCTCAGCAATGACCAGCGGGAGTTGGAGGATACATACCCCAGCTTCTTTGCCTCTTGGTGGGATTACAAAGTGGGGTCTATTTTACCCAGAGACGCAACGTGGTAACAAACTTGATTACACACCCTTCATCACTGTCTTCCCTTCCCCATCTCACTTGCCCCTCTCCCTCAGTGCTTCCTGGGACCACCTCCCAAACAAGCTTGCATTCTAATCTTTGTAGTGGGATCTGTTTATGGGAAAACACAACTTAAGCACTCCCCTCCCCTGCATTATTCTACAAAATGAGGGTAAGGGAAGCCTGAAGGGATTCATCTAGATAGATGATTTTCAAGTACCCTTTTTTTCAAATGCCTTTCTTCCCCATGTCTTTGTTTTTATCCCTCCCCATTCCTTCACTCCAGGCCTCTTCCCTTCCTCTCCTTTGCTCCCATCAAGTCCCAAATGTCCCAGATCGCCTGTTGAGTCTTGTGAGTTCACAGTCCTTGGCATCTTCTAAGTGAAAGGCATTTTATTTTATTTTATTATTTATTTATTTAGAGACAGAGTTTCACTCTTCTTGCCCAGGCTGGAGTGCAATGGCACAATTTTGGCTCACTGCAACCTCCGCTTCCTGGGTTCAAGCGATTCTTCCACCTCAGCCTCCTGAGTAGCTGGGATTACAGGCACCCATCACCACATCCAACTAATTTTGTATTTTCAGTAGAGACAGAGTTTCACCATGTTAGCCAGGCTGGTCTCAAACTCTAAACCTCAGGTGATCAGCCTGCCTCGGCCTCCCAAAGTGTTGGAATGACAGGCGGGAGCCACTGTGCCCAGCCTAAAGGCATTTTCTTCTCTGCCAGGTTGTCTGCTGAGGGGAGTCAGAAGCTTTGTGTCCCGTAGGTGGTGACAGAGGAGGCCATGGAGTATGGGTTGCAGTGTGCATCTAAAAAGTCAGACACATCCCACACCTCAAAAGCCGGTTTCCTGTTGAAAATCCTCAGTGTCTACATATTTTCTCTGATAATGTAGCTTTGGTCTAATTATGCTGCTGGAATTCTCACTCGTCCCCCACCCTAGGAAACTTTACAGAACCCTCTTACATGAACCCAACCTGGCAAAGGGGTCCGGGCTGATTGAGTCCTGGGTTTCTCCTTCAGCTTCATGGTGGATATGAGAACCCTACCTTTCTTTTTTTTTTTTTTTTTTTGAGACAGATTCTTCCTTCTTTGTCCAGGCTGGAGTGCAGTAGCCCAATCTTGGCTCACTGCAACGTCCACCTCCCAGGGGAACCCTATCTTTCTAACCCCTTAATCTGTCTCACCACCCTCTCCCACTCAAGGGTCATCTTCCCCTAGGGTATTTGGAAATAGGGGTGCTATGGTTTAAATGTCCTCTCCCAAAATTCATAAGTTAAAACATAATCTGTAATACTGTGTGATAACATTAAGAGGTGCAGCATTTAGGAGGTGATTAGGTCATGAGGGCTCTCCCCTCATAAATGGGATTAGCGCCCTTACAAAAGAGGCCCCAGATAGTTAGCTTGCCCCTTCAACTGTGTAGGGATGTAGCAGGAAGGCACCGTGTTTAAAGCAGAGAGCCTTCACCAGATGCTAAATCAGCTGGTCCCTTGCTCTTGGATTTCCCAGCTTCTAGAACTTTGAGCAATAAGTTTCTGTCGTTTATAAATTACCCTACTCTAAGCAGCCTGATCTAAGGGGGTGTGCAGTTATCACATGCTGTGCAACAAATAATATCGAATTTTAGTGACATAACACAATTGCTTATTATGCTTCCAAATTTTGTTGGTCAGGACTTCAGGAAGCTCGGCAATTCTCCTTTGGCACCTCCCATGCAGCTGTAGTCAGATGTCAGCCAGGTCTGCGGTTACCTGAAGGCTTGACCAGACCCAAAGATGCATTTCTCACTCTTGCCCAGGCTGGAGTGCAGTGGTGCAATCTCGGCTAATTTTGTATTTGTAGTAGAGGCAGGGTTTTACCATGTTGGCCAGGCTGGTCTGAACTCCTGACCTCAGGTGATCCGTCCACCTCAGCCTCCCAAAGGGCTGGGATTACAGGTGTGAGCCACTGCGCCCGGCCTTCCTGCTGCTTCTTTATGCAATTTAGATCTTCTTTCTCCTTCCCTCCTCACCATCCAAGGAATCAAGCCAGGAACCCAGAGAAACAGAGCCTTCTTGTTCGGCCTCCACTTTTGGCAATACCAAGAACCAGCAGAAGCTGGGACATTACAGCTTGTTCCTGAGCTTATCTTGAATAAAAATGCTGTGACCTATGCAACCAGCCTCGTTTAGGTAGGTTGGAAGTGGGCAGATTGCAGGTGGGGGAGAATCTCCTATTTTTTTAGTTTAACCACACCTGGAAGGAAAAGCATGAACCTATTTTTAACCAAACAGGGAGATTTCTCAGGAGGTTGCCGAGATAGCCCTCAGGCATCTTGGCAGGAATCTGGATGGTAGTTCTGTGAATCCTTGGAAGTGGGACATTAACCAGACTTTTTTTTTTTTTTTGAGACGGAGTCTCACCCTTGTCACTCAGGCTGTAGTGCAATGGCACCATCTCGGCTCACTGCAACCTCTGCTTCCCGGGTTCAAGTGATTGCCTTGCCTCAGCCTCCCAAGTAGCAAGGATTATAGATGCCTGCCATCACTCTCAGCTAATTTTTGTATTTTTAGTAGAGATGGGGTTTCACTATGTTGACCAGGCTGGTCTCGAACTCCTGACCTCAGGTGATCTGCCCACTTCAGCCTCCCAAAGTGCTGGGATTACAGGCATGATCTACGGCGCCCAGACTAACCAAACATTTAATAATTGTTATGGCCAGGGAATGGGGTCACAGAGGACTTATACTTGCTTCATATTGTCTGGAGTTTTCTCAGTAATATGTGTAATCAACAGGGATGACATTTCCATTTAGAAAGAGAAAAGAGGAGGCTGGGCACAGTGGCTCACACATATACTCCATTTTGGGATTACAGGGCAGATGGATAACTTGAGATCAGCAGTTTGAGACCAGCCTGGCCAACAAGGTGAAACTCCATCTCTACCAAAACTACAAAAATTAGCCAGGCACAGTGGTGCACACCTGTAGTCCTACCTACTCAGGAGGCTGAGGCACAAGAATCGCTTGAACCCAGGAGGCGGAGGTTGCAGTAAGCTGAGATCACGCCACTGCACTCCAGCCTAGGCGATAGAGTGAGACTCTGTTTCAAAAAAAAAATCAGGCAGGAGGTAGTCGTGAGCACCTGTAATCCCAGCTACTCAGGAGGCTGAGGCAGAAGAATCCCTTGAGTCTGGGAGGTGGAGGTTAGAGTGAGCCAAGATTGCGCCACTATACACCAGTCTGGGTGACAGAGTGAGACTCTGTCTCAAAAAAATGAAAAAAAAAAAAAGGTCTGAAGCAATGGGGCATGCCTCCCTCAGCAGCCCCCCACCAGGACACCTCTACTGCATGATTTCTTGAAATCAACCAGCCCAGTCACTGTCAGACACTATGGAGTCTGGACCTGTCCAGGTGCACCTCAGGGCCTACCAGGGCCCCCATGTAGAGAGACCTGGCCCCCACTGCTGGTCTTCTGCCTGCTGACAAATGATGTTGACTGTCTGCTATGATTCCCATCTATCAGCCACCCACCCAGCGCCACTGGAGTTTAATATGTCATTACAGGAGTGATTACAATTGTTAATTACCTTCCAGCTTCTGCGGGCCCTCCACCATGTGGTGGCTGCCACGGCCACCCTGTGCCTGCACGTACTACTCCCAGCCGTGCTGCCAAATGCCCTGGGACACAGCAATGGGCATTTCTTTGGGCATCTCCCCAAGGCCCTGGCACTCTGAAGGCCTGAGTGTTCTCCCCTGGTTTAATGTCTAGAACCCATGCAGTCAGCATCCTGAAGGGAAACACTGACCACATCACTTTCTGCTCACACTCAGTGGCTCCCCACTGCAACGGCATAAAGTCAAAACACCTTAGTATAGCATGTAAAATCTTCCAAGGCCGGGCGTGGTGGTGCACACCTGTGGCCCCAGGTACTCTGGAGACTGAGGGGGGAGAATTCTGGAGTCAAAGACTAGAGTGCACTATGACTGTGCCTGTGAATAGCAACCGCATTACAGCTTGGGCCACGTAGTGAGATCTCCTCTCTTAAAAATGAAATAAAATACAATGTCCCATGAGGAGCATCCACAGAGGAAGGTCCCTACCTTCCTCCAGTCTCTCTCCATTGCTCCACTGCACACATCCCGCAACAGAACTGCCTGCATCCCCAGCCGTGCCTCAAACGTTCCCAGTTCCGTTCCTAGCCTGTGCCATACCTCCACCTGGAAGGCCCTTCACCCAGCTCCATGCTTTCAACTTCTACCTGTTCTTCCAGGCTTGTATCGAAACTCTGCGGAATATGGCCCAGACCCTTGCTCCCACCGCTGACTGACTTTGGCCCCCTTGGGTCTCCTGTGGTGCCTCCTCTGACCCTCCTTTCTCACACGTGAACCTCCTGGTGTGCTTGAAGACTGTGTCCCTGTCCTGTCTCCCCCATGGCAGTGAGCTTCTGGACAAGGCCTCCGCCCCTGCACAGGGCCTGGTGTGCAGCAAGTGCGTAGAATGAGCAGATAAATGAGTCAGAGTAGGCCAGGATGCGGGGAGCAAAAATGGCCCAGAGTGGAGGCAAGGTGGCCACTGCTTCCTCCTCAGGGGACTCTGTGCCCCCAAACACCACGTCACACAGGAGGAGCAGCTTTCTTGCTGTGTCCGCGCTGGCCCCTCTAGCCCTCCTCCACCCCAAGTGAGCCATCAGAACTGCGAGTTAGCAAAACTGCAATTCTGCTACTCCTTGGCTTAAAACTCTCCTCACCTCAAAAATCAGTTTCTTAGTTTGGTGCCCAGACTCTTCATGCCCATGGTGGGTGCTTTCAAAGCTGCCTGTTCAGCTCACTGCCACCCCTCTCCTGTGTGT
The DNA here is from genome assembly GCF_049354715.1 of Callithrix jacchus. Lineage (NCBI taxonomy): Eukaryota > Metazoa > Chordata > Mammalia > Primates > Cebidae > Callithrix > Callithrix jacchus. Next base: position 91,693,547 of record NC_133508.1, on the reverse strand, counting down.
ACCCCATACGACCTCCCCCATCACAGCGGATTCAGATGGACCCTGGCCCACACTCTGCCAATCGGACTATCTCTCCTACCCTAGGAATAAAGCTTTCGAGATGAGATGTGGAATGCGTGTAAATGCTCCAGGGGAGGTTATGGTCCCCTTGGAGCCCAGAAAATACAGAGGAAACTGGGCTGCAGGGAGGAAAATGTAAAGGATGAGCATGAAGAAGGAAAAGAAAGAGGAGCACTGAGAGACAAAATGCATCCAGGCAGCTCTGCCTGCCAGCCTACCCGCTGCCTTCTCCACACCCAGTTCCGGATCCAGGAGGCCCTTGTCTCCTTTAAACATAGTACTTTCTTTCCTTCTTTCATTTATTTATTTTTTTGAGATGGAGTTTCACCATGTTGGCCAGGCTGAACTCCTAACCTCAGGTGACCCACCCACCTTGGCCTCCCAAGGTGCTAGGATTACAAGAAGGAGTCACCATGCCCGGCTCATTTTTTTTTTTTGAGACGGAGTTTCACTCTGGTTGCCCAGGCTGGAGTGCAACGCCATCTTGGCTTACCACAACCTCCGCCTCCTAGTTCAAGCAATTCTCCTGCCTTAGCCTCCCGAGTAGCTGGGATTACAGGCATGCACCACCATGCCCTGCTAATTTTGTATTTTTAGTAGAGACGGGGTTTCTCCATGTTGGTCAGGGTGGTCTCAAACTCCCCACCTCAGGTGATCCACCAGCCTCAGCCTCCCAAAGTGCTGGGATTATAGGCATGCGCCACCACACCTAGCCTTTCTTTTTTATTTCTTTCTTTCCTCCTTTCTTCCTTCCTCCCTTCCCCCTCCCTTCCCCCTCCCTTCCCCCTCCTTTCCCCCTCCCTTCCCCCTCCCTTCCCCCTCCCTTCCCCCTCCTTTCCCCCTCCCTTCCCCCTCCCTTCTCCCTTTCTTCTCCCTTCCTTCCTCCTTCCTTCCTTTTACAGGCAAGGGATCCCCATCCACACCCCAAGACAGGGTTCTTGGATCTTGCACAAGAAAGAATTCAGGGCTAGTCCTCAGTACCAAGTGAAAGCAAGTTTATTAAGAAAGTAGAGGAATAAATAGTGGCTACTCCATAAAGAGCCCCAAGGGCTGCTGGTTACCATTTTTTTTTTTTTTGAGATGGAGTTTCGCTCTTGTTACCCAGGCTGGAGTGCAATGGCGCAATCTTGGCTCACCGCAACCTCCGCCTCCTGGGTTCAGGCAATTCTCCTGCCTCAGCCTCCTGAGTAGCTGGGATTACAGGCACGCACCACCATGCCCAGCTAATTTTTTGTATTTTTAGTAGAGACGGGGTTTCACCATGTTGACCAGGATGGTCTCGATCTCTTGACCTCGTGATCCACCCGCCTTGGCCTCCCAAAGTGCTGGGATTACAGGCTTGAGCCACCGCGCCCGGCCTGGTTGCCCATTTTTATGGTTGTGTCTTGATGATATGCTAAGTAAGGGGTGGATTATTCATGCCTCCCCTTTTTAGACCACACAGAGTAACTTCCTGATGTTGCCATGGCATTTGTAAACTCTCATGGTGCAGGTGGGAGTGGAGAAGTGAGGACAACCAGAGGTCACTCTCTTGGCCATTTTGGTTTTGGTGGGTTTTGGCTGGCTCTTTTACTGCGACCTGTTTCATCAGCAAGGTCTTTGTGACCTGTAGTTTGTGCTGACCTCCCACCTCATCCTGTGACTTAGAATGCCTTAACCGTCTGGGAATGCCGCCCAGTATCATTTTACCCAGCTTCTGTTTCAGACGGAGTTGCTCTGGTTCCCATGCCTCTGACACTTTCTTCCTTGCTTCCTTTTCTTTCTTTCTTAGACAAAGGTTTTGCTCTCACCGGGGCTGGAGTACACTGGCACAATCATAGCTCCCTGCAGCCGGGAATTCCTGGGCTCAAGCGAGCCTCCACCGCCTAAGTAGCTGGGACAACAGATGCGAGCCACCATGCCTGGCCAGTTAAGCTGGTTTCTGTTAAATGTGTAACAAAATGGAGGAAATTTTGCTCTCCCAAACATGTCTAGTTTGGAAGAAACACCATATGTGTCTGGAAGAAACACTTGAAAAGGCATTTGGAGTGTGGTGGGGAGGTGGAGGGACAAGTTCTGAGTGCTTGTCCGCATTCCAGGGAGGCCTGCCTTCTGAGAGGCAGACAGGAGCACTGTGCTGCTTCTAACAGTAGTCTGGAGTAGGGGCTCCCAAGAACCAACCACCTCCGTTTCAACCCCACCGCTGCTACTGCCTGGCTGTGTTTGAAGACTGGGCTGGTTATTTCTGGCATTGGTTTCCTCATCTGTCAAGTGGGGATGATGAGCATCGGACCCACCTCAAGGGGCCGCGGTAAGCATTCACTGAGTTCATATATGAAATACTTAGTGCCTGTTAACTAGCAAACACTCAAGTGTTAGCAAAAGTCAGAAAACAACGCTGTTGACATAAAATCCCTGCTAACTGGAGTCCTGGGGGAAATTGAGGCGTGCAAATCTGAAGCCAGGAGCGGAGGCACAGGTGAAGTTGAGGAGAAGGAGATTGAAAGCAAAATATTCCCCCCACTGTGTTTCAGGGCACGTTCTGGGTGCCACCAGGCAGCAGTTTCAATTCTAGAGAGGGACAGGCAATAAACAAGGAAGCTTCAGATGATGCCACAGAGACAACAGATGCTGGTAACGTGATGGGGACTGCCCAGAGGCTTCTCTGGATCAGGAAGTCAGGGAAGACCTCCCAGAGGAGGTGGCCAAGAGGGGACTAAATGTTTAAAGGCACCAGCCACACAGAGGGAAGCCACAAGGAGGGAACAGAGGCTGGTGAGGGAGGTGGGGAGAAAGAGCCCAGCAAGGCAGGGAGTGGTCTGTGAGGTCAGGGGAGCAACCCCAGGACAGACAGCCAGGGAATGAAAGAAGAAAAAAACAAAGGTGGCTGTTTTTAGGTTCTTTGCTGCACGGTATGAACAGAAGTGGCCTTGTCCATCTCCGCTTTGATCTTTAGTTCATCCCACTTGCTCATTAATGCTTGGGTGGCTCAGGTCACTTGTGGGAAAGGAGTCAGGGAAATTCAGTGAAGAACAAACACGAAAGAACAGGTGTGGGTGCGCAGTGGGGTCCCAGGAAGCCAATCTGACTCCAACCTTAGCCCTTCCTGAAAAGTTCCACAAAAGTCTATATTCATCCAGGGTCCAAGACCGGTTAGCCCTCTGCAAGGAAGAAGCTGACAGAAGTCACTTTTGTCCTGAGGGCCTGCTGAAGACCAGGAGTCTCCCTCAGTGGCCTCCAGTGAGGAGAGGGAGGAGCACTGGTTTGGGAGTCAGTTGAGCAGACAGGGTTTCAGTCTTGCTCTGCCACTTATATCCTGGGTACCTGGGCAAGGCACTCAACCACCCTGCCCTATACGATAGAGTGACAGTTCCTGGGGAGGGTGAGTGGACCTTGGCACTGTGTAATGGGGTATGAATCCCAAGAGGCCCATAGTCATCCTATTGTCCCTTCCTGGGGGATGGAAACAGTGGGACAGTCAGAATCTTCTCCAAGAAGAACAGCAGTGACAGCTACCCCTTGCTGAGCACCTCCTAGATGTCAGGCATTTGCTAAAGAAAACACAGCAATAAAGACTAAAAAACACAGCTATTATAGGTGCAATAGCTCACACCTGTAATCCCAGCACTTTGGGAGGCCAAGGCAGTTGGATCACCTGAGGTCAGGACTTCAAGACCAGCCTGATCAATATGGTGAAACCCCATCAGTACTAAAAATACAAAAATTAGCTGGGTGTGGTGGCACGCACCTGTAGTCCAGGCTACTCAAGAGGCTGAGGCAAGAGAATTGCTTGAACCCAGGAGGTTCAGTGAGCCAAAATCAGACCACTGCACTCCAGCCTGGGCTACAGAGCCAGACTCATCTTAAAAAAAAAAAAAAGGCTAAAAAACAGCCTGGGTAACAAGAGCAAAACTCTGTCTTAAAAAAAGAAGAAAAAGGCCGGGCGCGGTGGCTCACGCCTATAATCCCAGCACTTTGGGAGGCAGAGGTGGGTGGATCACTAGGTCAAGAGATCAAGACCATCCTGGTCAACAAGGTGAAACCCCGTCTCTACTAAAAATACAAAAATTAGCTGGGCATGGTGGTGCGCACCTGTAGTCCCAGCTACTTGGGAGGCTGAGGCAGGAGAATTGCTTGAACCCAGAAGGCAGAGGTTGCAGTGAGCCGAGATCACGCCATTGCACTCCAGTCTGGGTAACAAGAGCGAAACTCCATCTCAAAAAAAAAAAGCACCCAAGAATGAGCACTGGCCGGGCTGTCACGCCTGTAATCCCAGCACTTTGGGAGACAAAAGCAGGCGGATCACCTGATGTCAGGAGAGACCAGCCTGGCCAACGTGGTAAAACCCCACCTCTACTAAAAATACAAAAAATTAGCCGGGCGTGGTGGCGCATGCCTGCAATCCCAGCTACTCAGGAGGCTGAGCCAGGAGAATCGCTTGAACCCGCCAGGCAGAGGTTGCAGTGAACTGACATTGCACCATTGCACTCCGGCCTGGGCAACAAGAGTGAAACTGTCTCAAAAAAAGAAAAAGAAGAACGAACACCAAGTGCAATCGTTCCACTGCTGAGCAGACCCCCAGTCCACCAGCAAGTCCAGGCTCTGGGAGATGGGAATTTGTTGAGGAAAAATGAAGTTGGTCTTTTAAAGCCCACATACCACGTATTGTCCCTGCCCAGCAGGGACAGTACATTGGACTATCAGCAGGTCAGGGCTGCAGGCTCAGGCTGCCGATGTCGGGATAGGGCACCTAGGCGTCTCTGCTGTGACCCATGGGTGGGGTCAGAGTTATGCACCCAGCAGGTCCACCCCAACATCAACAGGGTTATCACTGTGTAGAGTACCCCCATACATTATCACAGATCCTCACAGCAACCCCACCAAATGGGAAACTGAAGTCCAGAGATTGCCCGGAGGTCATAGTTAGAAGGTGGCTAGGCTGGGACTTGAACCTAGATCTGTCTGGCTGCAAAGGACATAACTGATGCCTGAAGGCACAGAAAGGCCAGCCCTGGGGGGACGACAAGAAGGCGTCAGGCAGGCTGAGCTCGGCGTCCTCACAAGCTGAGGAGTAGGGGAGTTGAGGCGGGGGAAGGGACCCCGCCAGGATGCCGGCAGCGGTCCCTCTCAGGCTCCCTGAGGTTGATGGGAAGCAGGCAGGATGGCACAGCGGTAAGTGTGGGGTTCGCTCCCAGGCTGCAGCGCGGTGGAACAGGCCTGCTACCTCCCCTCCTAGGCCCCCCAGCAGGGGTGATTTTTCTACCCAGACTTTGCAACCCCACCCCTCCCCGGGCGACCAGACGCTCCCAACCTCCCGCAGACCGCCCGCCCGCCCGCCGGCCCTGCTCCCTCCTGGAACAGCCGGAAGCCGCAGTCGCTCTGCAGACACCTCCTGGTGGAAAGAGCTCATTACGGGATGGAGAAAATGTGCTAGAACATTAGCTTAATAAATCAAGCGCTCCCGGAGACCTGCAGCCGCCGCCGCTTGGCGAGGCGGGGCCGCGGCGCCCACCCCTGCTGGGCCTGTGGCGGCGGCGGTGGTTTGGGGTGCGGGTTCAGAACGCCCGCCTCCCTTCTGCCCTGCCGAGCCACGCCTTGCACCCTCATCCCGCCGCCGCCTTCGCCCCCACCCAGCTCCTCGCCCAAGCCGAGTCGCCCATATGGAGAGAGGCCTTGGGAACCCCAGGACCCCAGGGGTTTGAATCCTGGCATTGCCATTTGCTAGATTGCGACCTAGAAACAGGATCTCCTAGGAGCCTCGGTATCTTCATCTCAACGATGAAGCAATAGCAGACACTGTTGACTGAGGGCCGACTAAGTGCCAGTGCCCTCCCTGACTCATTGCAGCCCTGTGAGATCCAAACTGCCATCTCCATTTTTCACAATGATGAGACTTGGAGCCTGTGGCCAATTATTTTTCAGTCCTTTCCTCCCCTCTGCCCACGGTCAGTACCAACCTGGCTGCTCCCACCTGCGCCCCTGGAGGGTGCTCTATGAGAAAAAAGACCTGTTCACAGCCAGGTCTGCAGGGCAGCTGGATCTGCAGAGCAACAGGCTGGCCCCTACCAACTCCGCCGGCTCCCAGCCAAGGACATGCCAACCAGTTGCTGTGGTAAAGGGGCTGCCTCCTTCGAGGGACTCAGGAGCCCCAGGCTCTCTGCAACTGGCCAGACCTGGTGTCTCTGCGGGACACTGAACCCTTCCCAGTCCCCACTCCCTGCCTTCCTGGGGTAGTGCAATAGCTGGCCTAGGTGGCTTTTCCCTTCTAGTCCCAACCAAATTCTAACCTCCTGAGTTCGTGATGCAAGTCTTGCGCCTCCCTAGTCCTCAGTTTCCTCCTCTGTACAAGGCTTAGCTCTGGAGGAGCCTCAGAGGCTCTTGCCTGCCATTCCCCTCTCCTTCCTGCTGGTCTAGGTGGGGGAGGGGGTGCAACCACCAGAGCTCCTTAAGCAGGGAAAACCACTGTCTGGAGAGCTAATTCTTCCTGCTCTCTGGGGGGTGGAGAGAGAGCAAGAGAGAGAAAAAAAATTCAATTACTGGACGTCTATTCGTCAACTCCTCCCTCCCCATTGACTTAATTTTCTCTAGCCAGACCCAGAGTCAGAGGAGGCAGGAGGAGTGAGCTGCAGGCCCAGACAGGGAGGGAGGAAAGAGAGCAGAAGAAGGGGTAGGGAAGGAGGCCCCCAAATGGATGGGGTAACGGGCTTGTCCATGAAGGGAAAGTCATGTGGGCATGAACAAACAAGCAGCACCTGGAGAAGAGGAACAGCTATTCCTGCATTCCTGTGTGCCTCTGCTCCCTGGGTCTTTCCCAGCAAGTTAGGAGCCCCCACTGGGCCCGGTGGATCATGCCTGTAATCCCAGCACTTTGGGAGGCCAAGGAGGGCAGATCACGAGACAGGAGTTCGAGAGCAGCCTGGTCAACATGGTGAAACGCCATCTCTACTAAAAATATAAAAATTAGCCCAGCGTGGTGGCACACATCTGTAATCCCCGTTACTTGGGAAGCTGAGGCAGAAGAATTGCTTGAACCCAGGAGGCAGAGGTTGCAGTAAGCTGAGATCGTACCACTGCACTCCAGCCTAGGCAACAGAGCCAGGTTCTGTCTCAGAAAAAAAAAAATCTAGGAGCTCCATCTGACTCCCACAGACCCCTTGGTTTCCCCTAACACCATCTGATACAGTCTGTTCACTTTCATTCATTTATACAACACACGTTTGTGGAGCACCCAGTATGGTTCAAACGAAATGCTAGAAACAAAGCAGAAAACAGTAATCAGAGCCTAGGAAAGGCTGATGAGAGAATAATACAAACATATTTGGATTATCTACTGCTGTGTAACAAATATCCCAAACCTTTGTGGCTTAAAATAGCCAGTCATTTTTGAATCCCTCATGATTTCTGTGGATTAGGAATTGGGAAAGGGCTGGGCAGCCCTAGCACAGGGCCTCCCATATACTGCAGTCAGACAGTGTGACTGGAGGTGGCACAGCAGAGGCCAGGGTAGCTGGGGATGGCTGGGCACCTGTCTCTTCACCTCACTTCTGGGCTTCTCCATGTGATCTCTCTAAACTCCATTGGGCTTCCTCACAGCATGGTGGTTCCAGGGCAGTCAAAGTGCTTCCCTGGCAGCTGGCATGCTCCACAGTGAATTTCCCAAAAGAACAAAGCAGAAGTACAGAGAGTTTTTATGACCTAGCCTTAGTCATAAAAATAGTGTCACTTCTGCCACACTCTGTAGGTCAAGGGACTCTTGAAGTTCCACACAGGTTCAAAGAGAGGAGATACAGCCCCAGCCTGTTGATTTGATGACAGTGTCAAAATCATGTTGAAAGAGGAGCATGTGAGATGAGAGATATTATTGTGACCAATTTTGGAAAATACAATTTGCTAAAAATCCGCTTAGCTCTAAATAAGACCACCTCAAACCCTCCCCTCACCCTTGCAAGTGAACACCTCCCCATTTCCACAAAGCCCCCAGCACCTGACTCATATTTCCATGATCACCTCTGATTCCAGATTCCTGCTTCTGCTATATTTGATCAACTTTTGGACTCTCACCATCCTGTGGGTGCTGACTCTGTCACAAGCCACGTGACCTCCACAGAAATTCGATCCCTTCCTCAGCTCCCACAAAATGCTCACCTAATTGGGCAAGTGAGGGCATGTGGGTTCTGCTAAGGACTTAAGGAGACAGAGGAGCAATCAAGTGAATTGAAATGGAATATTAGACATCCCTGTTCATGCCGAGGTTTATGCCTGGGCCTCTTCACTCTGCATACCTCACTCAATCTCTTATCTACTCTCTCTACCTCTTCCTCCCAACTCCATCCCCAATTCAAGTTACTATCAGCTAAGCTAAGCAGGTCTCTAGGGTTCCTTGCCCTGAGTTCAGCCCCAGGCACCTGTCTGGATGCTCAGCAGAAACCAAGGGTCTTCCAAGTTCAGAGCTGCCTCCTTAGTCTACTCAGTAGGTTGGTGTGGACTCCCTGGTGCAGTGATGGATGTTTCTTCCCCTGCCCAAGCCAGGATCATCAAGCAGGACAAGGTCTCTAGAGAAGGGCTTTGTATCCATCATCTCATTTCATCTTTACAATAACTCTATTCTGTCTAGTCTGCCTCCCTCACTGCACTATGAATTCTTTTTTTCTTTTTTTTTTTTTAGACAGAGTTTTGCTCTTGTTACCCAGGCTAGAGTGCAATGGCGCGATCTCGGCTCACTGCAACCTCTGCCTCCTGGTTTCAAGCAATTCTCCTGCCTCAGCCTCCTGAGTAGCTGGGATTACAGGCACATGCCACCATGCCCAGCTAATTTTTGTATTTTTAGTAGAAACGGGGTTTCACCTTGTTGACCAGGATGGTCTCAATCTCTTGACCTCGTGATCCACCTGCCTCGGCCTCCCAAAGTGCTGGGATTATAGGCGTGAGCCACCACGCCCGGCCTTTTTCTTCTTTTTTTGTACAGAGTTTTGCTCTTGTTACCCAGGCTGGAGTGCAGTGGCGTGATCTCAGCTCACTGCAACCTCTGCCTCCCAGGTTCAAGCAATTCTCCTGCCTCAACCTCCTAAGTAGCTGGGATTACAGGCATGCACCACCACACCAGGCTAATTTTTGTCTTTTTAGCAGAGACAGGGTTTCACCATGTTAGCCAGGCTGGTCTCGAATTCTTGACCTCATGATCTGCCTGCCTTGGCCTCCCAAAGTGCTGGGATTACAGGTGTGAGCCATCACGTCCAGCCTGCAGGAGCAGGAGCAGCCTGACTCCTTTGGGTCCTGGGGGCCTACACAGTGCCTGCCGTAGAGTAAGCACTCAGGAAATGTTTATGAAATGACAGCAATTCAAATGGCAGATGCCATTTGGATCGAGGTGGGTCATTTGCCTGACCTCAGGCCCATGAAGCCAACCTGACTGCCCATAGCCAAAGCACTGGCCTGCTCCGGGGCAGTTGCCAGAGGCTGCCTCCGATGGCAGTTGTTTGTGGAGCACCCAACAGGAAAACCTGATGAAACCCAACCGAAGATGGGTGAAGGACATAAAAGTAACTCACAGAATAACAAGCCATTTCTGGATTATTAGTGAGTATAGGTAGCTCTTCATAGACTTGTTGGGCAACGCTCAGTAAGAAGCCAAGAAACAGGCCAGACGCAGTGGCTCAAGCCTCTAATCCCAGCACTTTGGGAGGCCAAGGCAGGTAGATCACGAGGTCAAGAATTCACCATGTTGACCAGGCTGCTCTCCAACTCCTGACCTCAGGGGATCACCCGCCTTGGCCTCCCAAAGTGCTGGGATCACAGGCATGAGCCACCGTGTCCAGCCAAGATGCATATATATTTAAGGTCACATGTGAGATTCGCTGGAGTGAGCACTCATGGAGAGAGGACACCCGGGATAGGAGGGATGAGAGGCAGGTAAAAACCCAACACGTTACACATTTACTATGAGCCAGGCACAGCACTTAGAGCACCATATCAGCTCTTTTCATCTTTGGAATAATTCTATGAGGTGGGTACTATTAGTATGTCACTTTTTCAGAGAAAACAGGCTCATATTGTCCAAGGCCACACAGCTATGGAAGTGAGTGGAAGGGCCAGGTGTTGACCCAGGCCTTGGCCACCATGCTGGCCTCCTCCCTACCTGAGTTCACCCCAATGCCATCTCTACTGAATGAGAATTCAGCTTGTGCCTTGATCCTCCATCTGATGCTGCGCCCTCAGGTATCACTGGGCCTGCTGGGACTCAGCCTCCACCTTCCTTCTGTGAGTCCCTATGCCCCGGCTGCCCCCTATCTTCAGCTCTGGCCCCTCCAAATCCAGACCAACAAACACTGGCCAGCAACCAGCACCCTCCACCCGCAAAGCACCGATTCCTCTAAAACCAGCTCAGGTCAGTGCTCTCTGGGAGCCAATGGCTCCCATATGCCTGGACACTAATTCCAACTCTATCTGAGAGTTCAGTGCCCTCCACAACTGGACCAGCTGATCTGGGCAGTCTCACCTCTCCACTATTCCCTTTCATGCATCTGATGATGACACCATGTCAGACTAAGCTTCTGGCCTTGGTGCGCCGTGTGCTTTCACGCCTTCCTTGAAAGCCTTCTCTCAGCGTGATGGGCCCCCCATGTCCTGTAAGGACCGCATTCACCTGGGAATCCTCTTTGGGTCCTCCTGATGGCACAGGGGACTAGAGTCAGGTCTGGCCAACAGGGGCTTTAGAGACAGGTCACGTGTGTCAAGTCCTGGCCTCTCACCAACTGTGCTGCTTTTTTTCTTTTGTAATAACAAAAAACTATTTCTCAGTGTTTTTTCAGACATGAGGAATATTATATGCTTTAATTGTTCTCTTGGCTTTTTTTCTTTTTAAAAATTGAGGTATAATTTACATCCATAGATCCTAACTTCAGATAATTCAATGAGTTTTGATAAAGAGCTTTGTCATTTTGACAGTCATTTCCCCTGTCTTAGTTGCAGTTTCGCCGTCTACAAAATGGGACAATGTCAGCCTTATAGGGCTGTTGTGAAAGAGGAGAACGGGCCGGGTACAGTGGCTCACATCTGTAATCCCAGCACTTTGAGAGGCCAAGTCAGGAGGACTGCTTGAGCTCAGGAGTTACAGACCAGCCTGGACAACACAGAAAGACCTCGTCTCTAAAAAAAAATAAAGAGGGGCTGGGTGAGGTGGCTTATGTCCGTAATCCCAGCACTTTGGGAGGCCGAGACAGGTGGATCACGAGGTCAGGAATTGAAGACGAGCCTGGCCAAGTGGCCAAGATGGTGAAACACCATCTCTACTAAAAATACAAAAATTAGCTGGGCATGGTGGCAGGTGCCTGTAATCCCAGCTACTCAGGAGGCAGAAGTAAGAGAATTGCTTGAACCTCAGGGAGCAAAGGTTGCAGTGAGCCAAGATTTCATGCCACTGCACTCCGGCCTCAGCAACAGAGTAAGACGCCGTCTCAAAATAAATAAATAAAGAGGAAGCTGGGCGCAGTGGCTCACCCCTGTAATCCCAGTACTTTGGGAGGCTGAGGCTGGCGGATTACCTGAGGTCGGGAGTTCGAGACCAACCTGATCCACTTGGAGAAACTCTGTCTCTATTAAAATCACAAAATTAACCAGGTGTGGTGCCACATGCCTGTAATCCCAACTACTTGGGAGGCTGAGGCAGGGCAATCGCTTGAACCCAAGAGACAGAGGTTGAGGTGAGTTGAGATCATACCATTGCACTCCAGCCTGGGCAACAAGAGCAAAACTCTGTCTCAAAACAATAAAAATAAAATAAAGACGAAAACAACATATGACAAGTGGCTAGCACAGTGCCTGGCACACAGCAAGCAGTCAGTAAATGTCTGTTGCTATTATTATTCGCAGCAGCTTATGCACAGTCTTCAACAACAAAACCTTAACTGAGCATCTACTCTGAGCCCTGGCATATATGATCTACAAGAGACCCAGGGTAAACCAGAGATGGAGGATGCTAGTCTCCTGAGGATGACTGTTAGGATGGGCACTATGCTGAAAGGAAGCACAAGGGACAATGGCAATTCAAAAGAGGAACGAAACCCAAATTTGGGCATCAAGGAGGGCTTCCTGGAGGCAGTGATGCCTGACAGGCCACAGCTGAATGAAGAAAAAGAGCCCTGGAGAACAGAATCCAAGGCAAAGCAAACAACTGGCCACAGACCAGCTGGGTGGTGGGAATGTGGTATACTGGGGGAACCGCAAATAACTCACTTGGCTGGAGTAAAGGGAATGGGAGGGGTACAGGTGAGCAGAGATGGAGCAGCCGCCAGAGCAGACAGGAGCCAAATAAGAGAGTTTTGTTTTTTTTTTTTGAGATGGAGTCTCACTCTGTCGCCCAGGCTGGAGCCCAGTGGTGCAATCTCTGCTCGCTGCAACCTCTGCCTCCTGGGTTCAAACGATTCTCCTGCCTCAGCTTCCCAAGTGCTGGGATTAAGGCATACACCACCATGCTCGGCTAATTTTTGTATTTTTAATAGAGAAGGGGTTTTATCATGTTGGCCAGGCTGGTCTCAAACTCCTGACCTCAGGTGATCCACCTGCCTCAGCCTCCCAAAGTGCTGGGATCACAGGTGTGAGCCACCACTCCCAGCCCAAAGGGCTTCCAGGTATGTCTTGTCTTGTCTTGTCTTTTTTTTTTTTGAGACGGAGTCTTGCTCTGTCACCAGGCTGGAATGTAGTGGTGAGATCGTGGCTCACTACAACCTCCACCTCCCAGGTTCAAGCCATTCTCCTACCTCAGCCTCCTGAGTAGCTGGGACTACAGGAGTGCACCACCACACCCAGCTAATTTTTGTATTTGTAGTAGAGACAGGGTTTCACCATGTTGGCCAAGATGGTTTTGATCTCTTGACCTAGTGATCTGGCTGCCTCAGCCTCCTAAAGTGCTGGGACTGCAGGCATGAGCCACTGCGCCCGATCTATTTTCTTTTTTATTTTTACTGTTTTAGAGGTAGTGTCTCACTATGTTGCCCAGGATGGTCTCAAAATCCTGTCCTCAAGTAATATTCCCGCCTCAGCCTCCCAAAGTGCTGGGATTACCAGCATGCGCCATCATGCCCAGCCCAGGTACATCTTTTAGAAAATTCTCTCTGTGCTTTCCTCATTTTGCCTTGAGCCACCTTATCCTTTACCTATCTCAGTCTGTGAGCTCCTTGAAGGCAAGAACCAGATCTGATCCTTCTTTGGTGCGCATTTAGATCCTTTCTGGAATGAGGCAGGAAATAAGAAGACAGGCTGGGTAGGTAAAAATAACCATTTCTGGGCCGGGCGCAGTGGCTCACACCTATAATCCCAGCACTTTGGGAGGCCATGGCGGGGGGATTGCTTGCCATCATGAGTTCAAGACCAGCCTAGGTAACATGGTGAATCCCCGTCTCCACTAAAAACACAAAAATTAAAGACTGGGCATGGTGGCTCATGCCTGTAATCCCAGCACTCTAGGAGGCCGAGGCAGGTGGATCACTTGAGGTCAGGAGTTCGAGACTAGCCTGACTAAAATGATGAAACCCTGTCTCTACTAAAAATACAAAAATTAGCTGGGCGTAGTGGTGTGCACTTGTAGTCCCAGCTGGGCAGGAGAATCGCTTGAACCTGGGAGGTGGAAGTTGCAGTGAGCCAATCTCGCCATTTGCACACCAGCCTGGTGACAGAGTAAGACTCCATCCCCTCCAAAAAAAATAAACAAAAAATTAGCTGGGTGTGGTGACAGGTGCCTATAACCCCAGCTACAGGTGCCTATAATCTCAGCTAAAAGAACTGCTTGAACCCGGGAGGCGGAGGTTGCAGTAAGTTGAGATCACGCCACTGCACTCCAGCCTGGACAACAAGAGTGACACTTCATCTCAAAAAAAAGGAAAAAAAATCAGCTGGGCATAGGAGCACACACCTTTGTCCCAACAACTCTTGCTGAGGCAAGAGAACTGAATCCAGGATGACATTACAGTGAGCTGAAATCATCGTGCCACTGCACTCCAGCCTGTGCAACAGAGCAAGACTCCGTCCCCATCCCCTGAAAAAAAGGCATTTCTGCATCCCCAGGTCCTGGTTGCAAGAGGGAGAGTGTTCCCAACACGGAGTCCAGCCCAGAGCTCAGGGCCCTCTGTGGTCCCGGTGACCTGCACGTGGAAGTCCCGGTGCTTTAGGCCAACACACACAGACCACCTGAACCTGCCTCCCTCCAGCTTCAACTCTCTCTACACCTCAGCTACAGTCTTATCACTGCCCTAGGAGTTCTGCTCTGTCAGGACTGTGCCTGCCCACCACACTCCCTCTACCTGGAGTCTTCCCCATTTACCTCTACTCCTCTCTCTGCACTCAGCACAAGCCCCCTTTCCTGCAGGAAGTCTTCCCTGATTTTCCCCCAGGATGGGTAAGGATCCTCTTAAGACTCCATTCTGCCAATAATCATTCTGTGACCAGGTCGGGGGTGGGGGGTGCAGGGTCTCCCCCATGAGTCTATGAGCTTTCTGCAGGGAAGGGCTGGAGTTATCCACATCAGTGTCCCTGAGACTGGGCAGGACCTGACCGATGACCCATGGAACCCCAGGGAGCGTGGCAGGCTCCAGAAGTCACATGCAATGTCACCAGGACAGAAAGTCTGTGTCAAAGAAAGACTCAAATTCGGCTGCAGAGGCGGGCAGGCCCAGGTCCCAGAGGGCTGGCCAGGAGGGCAGTGGGAGGCAGGGCCAGGCTGGGCTTCACAGGAGAGGTTCCCAGACAGTGTTGGAGTAAGGCCTGCAGGGGCCAGTTGAGAGCTAGCCCCTGGGAGATCAGGGAACAGTGATCTGATCTCTGGGCATTTCTCCCCTTAAATATCTCCCATCAGAAAAAGGGACAACGGGAGATATTTAAGAGGAGAAAGGCCCAGACTTGGTGCCTGACTGTCCGTGGGCAGTGAGGGAGAGGGAAGACTCCAGATGACTCCCAGAACAGTTTCCCTGGTCTCTAGGGACAGGAAGGAGGCTAGCAGCAAGCTCGGACACCAGTTACCTTAGACAGAAATAACCCCTGGGGACTCTGTCCCTGCCAGCACAGAGCTGCAGCCTCTGACAGCGCCTCAGCAGCAACCCGGCAGCCCCCCACCCCATCTTCCCCAGGGGTTGACTTGACACTCTACTGGCTCTGTGCCCACTGCTCCCTCCGGCAGTCAGCACAGGCCAGGAGGGGAGGGGAGGGGAGAGAGGGGCGGCTGCAGGAGCCCTGCAGGGAGGGAGGAAGGGAGGCGGGAGGAAGCCAGCCTGCAGACCACAACCTAGAAAGGAAGGAGAGAAGGAGAGGGCGTGGCAGACCAAAGAGGCGGAGCGTACAGTGTCCCCAACCACTGGAAGATTCCAGACTCTTAGATCCGCTTGCTACCAACCACTCTAAAGATGGTGAAACTGAGGACCATTGATGGCAGCTGTTTAGAGGCCAAGAGCCTAGGTTTCAGCAAACTCAACCCCGCTGTTAAATTACCACCACCCGCCACCAGCCTGGAGCAGCCACCTCCACCCGGGTATGGCAGGGATGACCATAGAATACCATGGGGCCCCAGAGCAGAAGGCCGGCCTGCTAATTGACCCTAAGGTTCAGGTCCCCCAAGTCCCCACGGTCTAGAGGGCTGAACTAAAAGATAGGCTCACTGAGCAAGTTGAGACCTCTCTAATTTCTCATTTGTAAAATGAGAGTGGTGATGCCTGACAGCAAGCCATGGGTGTCAGAGGAATCAAAGAGGACTTTGTGAGCCCGAAAAAGCCACAGGGCCGCAGATGACAACTGGGAGGACAGGTTCAAACCCCATATCCCTGAGCAAATCATTCCCTTCTCTGAGCCTCAGTTTCTCCAACTGCACCATGAGGGGACTCAGTCATGATCTTAAAAGTTTCCATCCATCACCAAGAGCCTATGGAAAACTGTCTTCCAAAGTTTTAAATTCTAGAGCAAAAATACAAACCCTACTACCATATCTCCCCAGCTCCCAGAACTGGCACTTGAAGGCCTCTGGCCTGTCACTGGTCGGCCAGGGGATCATAGTAGCCCTGCCCGGGTACTCCCCGGATCCGCTGGCCGGTGAAACGTGCGGGCCAAAGTGCCTGGTCCCAGGGCTAGACCCAAACAAACCTCCAGACCCCTCGCCAGCCCCAGCTGCAAACCTCCGGCGGCGGCCCCTAGGGGGCAGTGTTGCCCCGAGCTTGGGCCCTAGCAGTCACTGCCCCCGTCCGGCCCAGCGCCGGGAGAATATTTGAGTTCTGGGAATGTTGGACACCCCCGCCCCCGCACACACGCCGCCCCCCGCGGCCGGCCCCAGCCCGGGGGCTCCCGCGCTGCGCGTCGCCGGCTCGGTGCGGACTCGCTGCTGGCTCCCCACCTCTCCCAGCCGAATGCACTTCTGGGGACAGGGTTTTGTTTGGGGTTGTTTTATTTTTTGGCCGGGGGTGGGAGCAGGCATTCGGCTCGGGCTGCCGGCGCGGACTAGGATGTCTGAGCTCGGAGACCCGTGAGAGAAATTCGAGGGGCGAGGGGGCTTGTTTTTCCAGTAACCTGTCAGCTGCTTTCCCCGTCTCCCCTTCATCCCTCTGCTGCCACCCCTCCCCGATGTTTGATGGGCATCCACACCGCACCACCTACCAAAGATCAATCTCTGGGGATCCCCCAACCCCGCCAGGAAGCGCCCCGGGGTAGGGGGTGCTGCAGTGGATGATGTTTTCACCCCACCATCAGCCTCGCTACCCCAGCTCAAATCCAGGCCAGGGGCCAGGAGACAGTAACGATCTGAAGGGTAGCGTTTGGGGGGGTGACTCCTGCTGCGAATTTCCCCCATCCCCGACCGTGAGCCGTAAAGTCAGGGTTTGGAGCCTAGACGGTAAAGGGGAAACGGAGGAAAACCCCATTCAAGTTTGGTCCAACGGTTTCATGGGGAGTGGGGCAAGTAGGAAGAATTTTAAAGACCCGAACCCACAAAGCAGACTTTAAAAAATTATAATTGAAAACATCTCGAAGTCAGGGCCGCCAGAAGCGAGACCGCTCCCCGCCCCCCGCCCCAGCCCCCTCTCCCGCTCCCCGGAGTCCGATGAAGTCATGATAAGTAGGCTGCAAAAAAAAAAAAGTGGGGGGTGGGCTGGAGGGGTGGGGGCACAGGGGTCCCAGGCTGGGGCCCCGCGCGGACAGTTTGGATACTATGGTTACGCGATCCGACCCAAACAGCGAAGGTGGACAACAATAGCGGCCGCCAGAGGAGGAAATTCCTTCCGGGGTGGACGGCGCGGGGGGAGGGGCGCCTGGCTGGAACGCCGAGGCTGCGGCTCGGCCAATCAGCGCGCGGCCGCCGGCGGTTTCAAGGTGCCCCGCGCTGCGCGCCCCCACCCCCCCGCGCGCTCCGCTCGGGCGCTGGAATTGCTGAGACGTTTCCCTGCACGCGCCCGGGTAACCCTGCGGAGGCTGCTGCCCCGGCCGACGCCGCCCTCCCTGCGCCGCCCCCCGCGCCGAGCCCACCGCCCGGGGAAGGCCGAGAGTGGCGCTGCAGGAGTTGCTTGCCCTCGAGGGAGGTGGGGGGAAAAATCCCTACAAACCACCCCTCTCTGTGTGTTTGGTTCCTGCACAAGCCTGTTTTCTATTTTAAAGCATGTCTCAAGAAAAAAAAATGAGAGGAAGAGGGAGAGAGACGAGGACAGAGAAGGTCCACTGACAGCTCTAGAAGCCTGGCAGGACCTGACCCTGCCTCCCGGTCTCCGAGGCTGTTATATAATAAGTTGGGTTATTGATACTGGCGATCTTGCCCGGGCATCCGGGATGCAGAGGTCCAAGGACAAAGCTGCCATCTAGAACCCCCTGGCCACCACCAAGTTCATGTGACCTGGTTTGCAATGGGCTAATCGAAACCAGGGGCTCCCCTTCGCTGGCATCTGGGTTATGTATGTGGTGCCCAGTGGGGCGACTGTAGCCGCTTCTCCCTCACCTGCCAGGGATTCTGTGCCCCAAGTCCCCCTCCTTTGGAAGCCCCGGACTAGCTCTCAAGCCGCTTTCCAGGCGCCCAAACCCTCCACCGCGCCTCCTCTCTCTCCTGCTCTCCTGCCAACTAACCAACGCCGGCATGCTGGGCACTGCGAGCGCCACATCGATCCGGTTCCTTTTTTAAGCCCCTGAACCAGGTTTCTGTTTTTCTGATGCCTTCTGGGCACAGGGCACCACTTGGATGAGGAATACATGTCGTTTATTCACTGCATATTAAGAGACACTTCTCTGGAAGGATCTAATGTTCAAAAAGTATTTTGCCTCTTCACTCTTTCTCCCTCTCTTCATATATAATGGGGATAGCCCTAATTCTCCCGTTCCTCGTGTGTCTCTTTATAAATAAATAATGCGATTTTATTAATTATGCACGTACAGTGTCTCCAAGCAGATTGCTGTGTCTCTTGATGCTTAATATTAAAAAAAAAAAAAAAAAAGGAAAAAACCCTCTACACGTAAAGCTGTTTTTCCCCTACTGCAAGCAAACAAAAACTTCAAGGGGACCTATGTCCTCAAAAGGGGGAAAGGAAGATTGAAACTGGGGAGAGCATGGGCGGGGGAATCTAAAGGCGTTCCTGTGCAGGTTTTCAAGGCAGCTGAAGGTGGATTTCAAGTCGCCTGCTTCATGCTTGTGATTGAGCTGCGGGTCTGAAAACATACCAAGGTTCACTTGGGTATTTGTGCGCTAGGAGGGATGGGCAGCTGCTAATGGTAAACAGGAAACCAGTGAGAAGAAAGCTGGCGGCAGCCCAGTCCCTCTCTCAACTCCATGCCCCTCCTCAGAGCCCCTGAACCCCGGAGCTCTCGAAACACACTTGGTTTCTGTGCATTTGTGCATCGACAATCTCCTGAATGCCCAGCATAATTCCTGGCATATAGTAAGGGCTCAACAAATATTTGCACATTGAATGAATGGAGCGCGGAAAACATAAACGGGTTGGGACTGGGCTAGGTCTTGGGACCCTGGGTCTAGAAGGGGCAGAAGTTGGGGCTTTATCCATCAGACAGTTGCAGAACAGGCTGGGGGGCGGGGTTCCTGAAGCTTTCTGACCAAGGAAGGGACAGAACAGAGCTGAGCGTTAAAAAGCTAAGAGGGGCCATGCAGGGTAGCTCACGCCTGTAATCCCACCACTTTGGGAGGCTGAGGCGGGCGGATCACCTGAGGTTGGGAATTTGAGACCAGCCTGTCAAACATGGAGAAACCCCATCTCTACTAAAAATATAAAATTATCCTGCGAGGCCGGGCGCGGTGGCTCATGCCTATAATCCCAGCACTTTGGGAGGCCGAGGCAGGTGGATCGCGAGGTGAAGAGATCGAGGACATCCTGGTCAACAAGGTGAAACCCTGTCTCTACTAAAAATACAAAAATTAGCTGGCATGGTGGTGCATGCCTGTAGTCCCAGCTACTCAGGAGGCTGAGGCAGGAGAATTGCTTGAACCCAGAAGGCGGAGGTTACTGTGAGCCGAGATTGTGCCATTGCACTCCAGTGTGGGTAACAACAGTGAAACTCCATTTCAAAAAAAAAAAATTATCCAGCGTGGTGGCGCATGCCTGTTAACCCAGTTATTCGGGAGGCTTAGGCAGGAGAAACACTTGAACCCTCAGGCAGAGGTTGCAGTGAGTCAAGATTGCACCATTGCCCTCCTGCCTGGGTGGGCAACAAGAGCGGAACTCAGTCTAAATAAATAAATAAATAAAAAGCTAAGAGGGCACAGAGAGGTGCAGTAATACAAGCAACATTAAGCAGAGTCAGTGTGGCCAGAGAGGAATGGACACAGTCAGAGATGGGGAGGTGGGGTGGGGTGGGGCTCTTCAGTCTCTTTAGTACATGCATATGAGGGAGTGGGAGGGGGTCAGAGGTGAGCTCTGATTTGAAACACTGTGGTTGCTGGGCTGGGTGGGTCACCCCTGTAATCCCAGCAGTTAGGGAGGCCAAGGTGGGTGGATCACCTGAGGTCAGGACTTTGAAACCAGCCTGGCCAACATGGTGAAACCCTGTCTCTACTAAAAGTACAAAAATTAGCTGAGTGTGGTGGTGGGCGCCTGTAATCCCAGCTACTTGGGAGGCTGAGGCAGGAGAATCGCTTGAACCCGGGAGGCAGAGGTTGCAGTGAGCCGAGATCACACCACTGCACTCCAGTCTGGGCACGGAGACTCTTGTCTTGAAAAAAAAAAAAAAAGAACACCACGGTTCCAGTTCTGAATAGCAAGGCTGTGTGGGAACAGGGTTTGAGGGGTGACGTGCTGTGATGCAGAGTCTCCTATAGAAGAGGCGCCTGAGGCTGAAATGTTAAAAGCAGGAAAAAAAAAAAACAGAGATCCCAGAGGAGGCACATAAAACTGCCCATAGAGCAATTTGTCCAGTGAAGACCCAAATGCCGCAGAGGCTCTGGACCAGCCACGGGTCCCAGGGCAAGGCAGTGCCCAAGCTGGCACATGTTTTTTGTACTGCTCCCACCGCACAGAGCAGAAGCAGTTTTCTCACACTGCCTGGGGCAGACCAAGCTTCCTGACAAAAGGGTTAATTAAGCTGGGCATGTTGCGCAAGTTGAAAAATAATCTTTTTTTTAAAGGGAGAAGTTCTGGATGCCATTTCTCCTGCCTGTGAGAGGTCTATATATCACTGAGGAGTTAAAACATAAAATAAAATTGTGCTGGCTGTGGTTACCACAAAGCTATCAAGCTGGGTCTTGTTGCCCCAGCCCTGGCATCTGCTGTGTAATTTGGGGAGCACTTAGTCTCCCATCCGTGGGTGGGGGCAGCCTCCTGACTTCTCCCTTTGTATCCTCCTAATTAAAAAGAATTAGGATCTCTTTCCATGTGTGTTAAAGACCATCTCTTGTGCTAAGGAAAGGCAAGGAGAGGCAGACACTAGAGGTCCCTGGGGTTTGGGGAGACAATACCAGGACCCAGCATGAACTCACCTCTCAGAGAAGCCATGCCCTGTCCTGTGACCTTGAGCAAGGACTTCAATCTGCCCACAAATTAAACTGGGGTGGAGGGAGGCTCTTTGAAGATCAAGGATCTGTCGTGTTCTGTGGATCTTAGAGTATGTGTCCAGCAGGACCGGTGGGGCTGTTGTGACTTGTGGCTGGTTGCGATGGAGCCTCTGCCACCATGCAGCCATCATGCCTGTAATCCTGCTCCAGTTCCAACTGTGAGCTAAGATCCAAAAAAGCAAACCACCTCTAGACCACAGAGGTCACCAAATTACAGATATGCTCAAGCTCCAATAGAGAGCATCCCACACACACATGCAGCAAAACCCTAGAGTCAGAAACTGTGCAGGCTGAGAAATCAAGGGGCCCGGCTCACCTGAGATGCACAAAGGCCCTCCACAACATCCCAGGCTAGTGTGTATCCAGACCCTGCTTGAATGCCACAAGTGACAGAGAGCTCACTTACCATCTATGAACTCTAGCACAGTCTATCCTAACCGCTGCTGCTGCTGTCCACCGAGATGTCTTGCTCATATCTCAGAGTCAGCATTTAACAAGATGGAACTCTTCATGTCCTCATCAGACCTGCTCCTCCTCCCCTTCCTCCTATGTGTCCTGGCTCGGAAAACTGGCACCACAAGCTAGAAACTTGGGAGTTGTTCTTGACTTCCCACTCCACCTCCAGGCAGCCAGTCTCCAAGTCCTGAGGTTCTGCCTTCTTACTCCCTCTCCAGGCATTCCCCGCTGCCTCATCACTCCTCACCTACGTATACTGTTGCATCAGCTTTCTAGCTGGTCTCCTTGCCTTCTCGCTATCCCTTCCAAATTACCCTCCAGGCTGCCTACCAGAAGTTTCTTTCTGAAGCCTTAACCTGAATGCAACATGCCTCTGCTTATAAATAAACGATGACCTGAGTTGCCCACATAAACAAAGTCCAAATTCCTTAGCATATTATTCAAGGACTTTATTCACCTGGCTCCAGGCACACCTGCAGCCCCACAGCTCACTCCTCCCCACCGATTTACCTTAAACATAAAAACAGCTTGCTGTTCCCTGAATATTCTGTTCTTTCATGCCTCTGTATCTGCAAATGCAGCGTCCTCTACCTAGGACACCCGTCTAGCCACTAAAGAAGGAGATGAAAAATACATATCCCTGACCAAGAAGAGCCCACATTCTAGAGCTGCACTATCCAGTATGGCAACCACTCACCACATGTGGCTAATGAGCCCACAACACATGGCCACTCCAAATTGAGGTGATGTAAGTGTAAACTACGTGCCAGAGTTCAAAAGACTTAGTACCAAAAAATGTAAATTCACTTCTTAATAGTTTCTTTATATTAGGCAGGGCATGGTGGCTGATACCCGTTATCCCAGCACTTTGGGAGGCCAAAGCAGGAGAGTGGCTTGAGGCCAGGAGTTCAAGACCAGCCTGGGCAACATAGTGAGACTCAGTCTCTACCAAAAATAAAAAACTTACCCAGGTGTAGTGCATACCTGTAGTCCCAGCTACTCGGGAGGCTGAGGAGAGAGGGTTGCCAGGAGGATGATGCTGCTGGAGGTGAGCTATGATCGCGCCACTGCATTCCAGCCTGAGTGACCTTGCCTCAAAAATATAAAGAAGTTATTATTATTATTATTATTATTGATTACATGTTTACGATATTTGGGATATATTGAGTTTAGTATAACTTATTAAAAGTAATTTCAAGGGCTGGGCATGGTGACTCATACCTATAAACTTCAGCACTTTGGGAGGCTGAGGAGAGTGGATCTCTTAAGTTCAGAAGTTCAAGATCAGCCTGGGCAACTGGGCAAAACCCCATCTCTGCACACAATATAAAAATTAGCTGGGCCTCGTTGTGCATGCCTGTAGTCCCACCTCGGGAGGCTGAAGTAGGAGGATTACCTGAACCTGGGAATTCAAGGCTGCAGTGAGCCATAATGGTGCCATTGCACTCCAGCCTGGGTAACAGAGCAAGATCCTGTCTCAAAAAAAAGTAATATCACCTGTTTATTTTTATTTTTAAAATTTTTATTTATTTATTTATTTATTTATTTATTTTTGAGACAGAGTTTCGCTCTTGTTACCCAGGCTGGAGTGCAATGGCGCAATCTCGGCTCACCGCAACCTCCGCCTCCCGGGTTCAGGCAATTCTCCTGCCTCAGCCTCCTGAGTAGCTGGGATTACAGGCACGAGCCACCATGCCCAGCTAATTTTTTGTATTTTTAGTAGAGATGGGGTTTCACCTTGTTGACCAGGATGGTCTCGATCTCTTGACCTCGTGATCCACCCGCCTCGGCCTCCCAAAGTGCTGGGATTACAGGCTGGAGCCACCGCACCTGGCCCCACCTGTTTGTTTTTAAAATGCAGCCGGGTGCAATGGCTCACGCCTGTAATCCCAGCACTTTAGGAGGCTGAGGCGGGCAGATCACCTGAGGTCAGGAGTTCGAGACCAGCCTGACCAATAAGGTGAAACTCCGTCTTAAAATATATATTTTTTTTAATTAAAAAATTTAATTTAATTTAATTTAAAAATAAAATAAAATGTACCTACTAGAGAATTAAAATGACAGATGCCAGCCAGTTGCGGTGGCTCATGCCTGTAATCCCAGCACTTTGGGAGGTTAATGTCAGAACACTAACCTCTGGTCAACATGGTGAAACCCCATCTCTACTACAAATACAAAAATTAGCTGGGTATAATGGTGCCTGCCTCTAATCCCAGCTGCTTGGGAGGCTGAGGCAGAAGAATCACTTGAACCTGGGAGGCAGAGGTTGCAGTGAGTTGAGATCACACCACTATAGTCCAGCCTAGGCAACAGAAGGAGACTCTATCTCTAAATAAATAAATAATAAAAATGGCAGATGTGGTTCACGTTGTGACTTGCCTTATATGCTATGGGACAGTGCTGTGAGCAGCGCAGACGTGCAGATAAGTAGGTGTAATGATCACGTGGGAGGAGCATTGATGGCATAGTGAGAAACAAGGGTGCTGGAGGTGGGGGGGTCCGCTACCTCCTTCCCATGCTGGTCAGTTCAGCTTTCCCAGCATAGCTAAATGACTCAGGCAGTACCTGGGTCCAAGTGGCACAGAATGACAAGTACTGGTTGAAATGAGAGCACCAAGGCAGGTCAGGCTCAGCTGTCACCCCATCACTTTCTCTGTAAAGCTGTCCTTGACCACCCTATCTCTTCCCAGCCTGGGTCAGGCCCTCCTGGTAGCCCCCCAACCCCCTCTGCTTCCCTGCCATATTGCTAATCCCTCTGCTTGTCCCCACCTTTAAGGGGTGTGCCAATCTGCCCCTCCCCTGCCCAGACTCCAGGCCTTGAGGGCAGTGCCTGCCTCCTTCCTCCTGCCCTGTCCCAGAGCTTGGGGCAGGCAAGAGCTCAGCTCAGTAAATGTTTATTGAAAGTTGAGTGAATTCCTTCGTTCAACAAACATTTATTGACCCTGAGTGTCTTTTCCAATTAGGTCCTTCCACAACGCCAATGTTACAGACCCTCTGCCCATGTTATTGACCCATTTTTCTCTGGGTAACAGTGATGGTGACTGGGTTTCCTTTTTGAGCACTGACCACAGACCACACGACACTGGCGTGGGTTATCTTGTTTAAACATCTTCATAATCCTGTGAGATCGATTCCATGCATCCCCACCTTTGCCCCTGAGGCTCAGAAAAGTGAAGTGACTTGCCCAAGCTCATACAGTCGGTCTGCAGGGAATGGACCTTCACAAATCCACCTTCCAGTTCCGGGCCTTCAGCCTGAGGCAGGCCCAGACCACCCCACTCTCTCCCGCTCCTTTGCTGCCTCTCCCTTTGTCTATACTGGGGGTATCTATTCTTTTGGCTTCCAATGGCCACACCAGAAGAGGAATAATTGTCTTGCGCCACACATAAAATACATTAACACTAACAACAGCTGGTGAGCTACACAAAATAAATAATTGCCAAAAAAAATCTCATAATGTTTTTTTAAAAGTTTATGAATTTGTGTTGGGCTGTATTCAAAGCTGTCCTGGGCCACATGTGGTCCATGGGCCATGGGTCGGACAAGCTTGGTCTATAGCCCTCCAGCCTGTGAGAAGGTTTAACTCAGACCCCAGAGGCAGGGAATGCATCTCACCCCACACTCTGCAGGGGAAGTGCCCCTCCCCATATGCTGCCTAGGGTTGAGCACCCCACCCCCAGCTGGGGAAGGGTGGAGGGAGGAAAAGAAAAACCCACCGGGCCTCTGAGGCGCAGCCCTTGAGGAGCCCCGGTGTTTGGTTTCAATTAGGAGGACAAATTCCAGGAAGCCAGGCCAGTGCTGGGGGGATGGGGGTTCACAGAGCAGGACTAAGAATGAGGAGGCTCCTGGAATCCGGCCTTGGGAAGAGGCTCCCATAGGGCTGGGGTCCTCTGGGAAGAAGGGTGGCCTGCAGGGCCAGGGTGGAGTCCCAGTTCACGGTCACCGACTTAGAGTGTACTGTCAGGGCAGTAGAGAATGTAGGTCAGGCTCCTGGCACACAGTGGGCTCTCAGGGGCTCAGCAAATGGTGGCCGGCACTGCTTCTGCTCCTGCTCAGGTTGCTCCATAAATCCCAGTTCTTGGGGGTGGGGAAGGCTGTCTGGTGGTTGTCAGTGCAACCCACTGCCTGTCAAGCTGAGGGCCGCACGCTGGGGCACCAAGATGACTGAAGCTGGGAGCTCCTATACAGTCTAGGAGCTCTGGGCACAGACAAATAACTGCTATGGTGCAACCAGAGCTGGATGCCGGGAAGCTTCGAGAATAGAAGCTTGAAGAGGGAAGAACTCTTGTCTGTCCTGCTCACTCTTGTCTCCTCAGCACCTAGCATCATGCCTGGCATATGATGGGCACTCAATAGATATTTGTTGAATTAATGGGTGATTAGCTGTTCTGGGAAATTTCAGGGAAAGATTCTTAGAAAGGTGCATCTAAGTAGGTTTTAAGAAATGAATAACAGCTTGGAAACCAAGAAAGGGAGAAAGGGCATTCCAAGCAAAGGGGCCAGTTGATGCAGAGACCAGGCAGTGTGGAGCAAGTTGGAAAGTATTCATTGATTCGTTCATTCAACCGATGGGTGATGGCATACCTGTGATGTTCTGGGCACGGTGCTCACCAGGTCGCCGTGCTGGATCAGAAGGGTTCATGATGGAAGAGGAGTAGGCAGGGGCCAGACCGTGGCAGTGTTGAGGGTGGGATGGGGATGGGCTCGGGTGTCTTGCAAGGGAGTCAGGCCTCTGCCCTGCCAGCTTTAGGGAGGTCGGGAGGGGTTCATGTCTCCTCAGGAGTAATCAAGTAACATAACTGGAGCTTGGGCTGGAGGAGTTCTCAAGAACAACAGCTTGGCCGGGCGCAGTGGCTCACGCCTGTAATCCTAGCATTTTGGGAGGCCGAGGTGGGTGGATCACCTGAGGTCAGGAGTTCAAGACCAGCCTGGCAATCATGGTGAAACTCCAACTTAAAAAAAATAAAAATAAATAAATAAAAATTTAAAAAAGAACAACAGCTCATTCTACCTTACAGGTGCTACTCTGAGGGATGTTGGGACTTGCTCAGGACATCCATGTAGGCAAGCAGAGCAGGTACTCAGTGGCACACAGCCCAGTGCTTGCTCCCAGGGCCAGGCCCCTCAGAAATGGAACCTCAATCTCATCTTCTTGAAAGTTATTCCTTTTCCTCCAGGCGTGGTGGCTCACATCTGTAATCCCAGCACTTTGGGAAGCCAAGGCGGGTGGATCACCTGAGGTCAGGAGATCGAGACCAACCTGGCTAACATGGCCAACATGGTGAAACCCCTTCTTTACTAAAAATACAAAAATTAGCTGGGTATGGTGGCGGGCACCTGTAATCCCAGCTACTTAGGAGGCTGAGACAGGAGAATCACTTGAACCCAGGAGGTGGAGGTTGCAGTGAGCCAAGATCACACCATTGCACTCCAACCTGAGTGACAGAGCAAGACTCTGACTCAAAAATTTTTTTTTAGGTTATTCCTTTTCAATTCTTCCTTCTGATTAAGTCTGTGAGAAGGTAAAAGGCTCAGTTTGGGGCTGGTAGGTCTCTAATACCTTTCTAACACCTGTGAATCTCCCTTTGTAGAAGAGGAGACCTCCCAGCAAGCAGGAGTATCTAAGCCAGCGTTGGTTCGTTTCATTACATTAATTTTTTATTTACCTTCTGTTTCTGGAAAGCCATGCTGGTTTTCCATTTAGAATACTGATAGAATTTCTTTATTAAAGTTTTGCAAAAGTGAGTTAATTTAAAGTAAAACACTAAGGAGGTGAGGTAAGCAGATATGGTGAAAGTCATGGACGGGCCTTGGGGAAGTCCTAGGTGGGATCCTAAGCACCTATGACTCTTCAGTTTTAACATCACTATTTTTCTAGGAAACTGCCTAAGAGTCTAGATGCTGCTGTTTATCTTTTTTAAAGAACAAGAGAAGGTGGATGTCTCCCTGGGCATTTACTGATGGGATCAATTCTATTTGCCATGGAATTTCCCTTAGCGAACTTCAGTGCCAGTTACAACTCCTTGGCCACACCCCCTGTGAAATGGAGATGAGGAAGGAACCCCAAGCTGGGATGGTCGTCTTAGGCCATTATCAAACTCATTCTTGTGATTCTGGGGGGCTCTAAGGAGGTAATCTGGGACTTCCACACCCCTAGAGTGGAGAGCAGCTCTCAGCAGGCTT
The DNA here is from genome assembly GCF_049354715.1 of Callithrix jacchus. Taxonomy (NCBI): domain Eukaryota; kingdom Metazoa; phylum Chordata; class Mammalia; order Primates; family Cebidae; genus Callithrix; species Callithrix jacchus. Next base: position 91,665,862 of record NC_133508.1, on the reverse strand, counting down.
CAAAGCAGAAAAAAGCTTTGCTGAATTGAAGAGGGCAAGGGGACATGTTAGTGGACACTGTGGTGCTATCAGTTCCCATCCAATCTTTCTTCTTCCCCCATCAAGTATCCTGTAGATGAAGGTGCTTACAAAGAATTTTGGGGCCAGGCACAGTGGCTCAAGCTTGTAATCCCAGCACTTTGGGAGGCCAAGGTGAGTGGATCACCTGAGGTCAGGAGTTCAAGACCAGCCTGGCCAACATGGTGAAACCCCGTGTCTACTAAAAATATAAAAATTAGCTGGGTGTGGTGGCGCACGCCTGTGGTCCCACCTACTTGGGAGGCTGAGGCAGGAGAATCACTAAACCAGGAGGTGGAGGTTGCAGTGAGCCGAGATCGTGCCACTGCACTGCAGCCTAGATGACAAGAGTGAAACTCCATCTCAAAAAAAAAAAAAAAAAAAAATTTCAAGAGGCTAGGGAAAGGCTGGCTCTAACACCAGGTAGATGTGGTAGAAGTGGGTTCCGATCCTGTTTCACTGTTCAGCCGGAGTCTACAGCTGATTTAGCTGACCCAGAGCATTCCTGTGTGCTAGGTGGTGATCTCAATCCCCCCATGCCCCACAGAGGCAGAAAGGGTTTGATGGATAAACTAGATACTTCGAGAATAGCAACTTCCAAGGGTCAGGTACACGCCTGCTTATTAAACTATGCCAGTGTTTGAACTACAGAAAGCACAGAAAGCTCAGATGCCTTCAGGAAATAGGAACTCATTCTGCCCAAGGGACTGAAGCAAGAAAACTCTCTACTTAAGGGCACTTTTGAGTTGGGCTTTGAAGAGTTAGTAGGAGTTTCCCATTGAGTTGGCCACAAGGCTTGGGAAAGAAAGCATGGTTAGAGGAAACTGAAAAGAGGAGGCTGAGAGTCACACAGCGAGTGCACTCTCAACCCCTGCAGGTAACCACAGCAAGAATGTTGGTTAGGAAGAAGGGAGGGGCTAGGTTTGGTGGTGCTGGGCCTGTAGTCCCCACTACTGCTACTTGGAAGGCTGAGGCAATGAGACTGCTGCTGAAGCCCAGGAATTCAAGGCCAGCATGGACAACATAGCGAGACCCTGTCTCTAAAAAAGAAAGAGAAAAAAAGAAGGAAGGACTTACCCCAGGGGGTTGGGAAGAATTCTAGTCCAGGATTTGACTCTAAGTATAAGGTGACTTAAGAAGGGCCCCTTCATCATAAGTCAAGTCAAGAGGTCAGCTGGTCCGTTCCTCTGTGGCTAAGCTACCCTGGTTACTTCGTCCCTAAACCTGCTTCCTCTGTGCTAGAAGCAAGCCCCATGTTGCCTGAGTAAGGGAGGAAGGGGGAGGCTCCTCCCTGATTCCTGGGTTTGTGTCCAACAGGCTGGGCCCACAGCCCAGCAGCCCCCTTCCCTCCCTCTCCAGAAGTATGACCCCCACCTTCTACACCAGGGGATGGGGGGCAATTCTCCCTGTGGCCTTGACCCAGGGCAGTGAAAGCAAATGGAAAAATAAGCCCCCTTTCCCAGGCCTGGGAGGGACTGAAGGAGGCAGGGCCCATTTTCTAGGTCAGAACTCCTTGCCCCTGCTCTTCCTCCCCTTGCCTATATTTTTCAAAACTAGACCTTGGGGAAAGCAGGAGAGGGAGAGAGTGTGGATGCTCTGTGTGTGTGGCTGAGTGTGTATATGTGTGGAGAAGGAAGAGGGAGAGGGAAAGAGAACAGAGCCTGGGAGTGTGTGTGTGTGTTGTGTGTGTGTGGAGAGAGAGGGTGACAGGGAGAGGAAGAGAGAGCAGAGCCTGGGAGTGTGTGTGTGTGGCTGTGTGCAAGAGAGAGACTGGCGTATGGGGTATGTGTGTGTGTGTTTGTGGCGCCTCAGCAGCAAGCTGTACCTTAAAGGCACAGACCCTGCCTCTACCTGCTCCCCTATACCATCCCCCAACCCCAGCAGCACCTCCCACCACCCTCAGCTGAGAACCGAGCAGAGCCTGTCCCCAGCGACTCCAGCCAGAGGGCAGAGAAGCAAGCGCAGCCCTCAGAACCACCCCCTCCAGAGCCAAGGCTTGGAGAACTCAGAAATGGGTCCTCCAGGAGGAGGAAGGAGAAAGGGGCTTTATTGCCCAGGAAAGACGGGCCTCCCCTGAGCCCTGGGGGCCGGGGAGAGAGGAGGCCCAGCACTGGGGCCAGACTTGTTGGGATCCTGGCTGTCCTCTTACTAGGGGTCGGGTGAGTGGAGGGAGGCTTCCGCCTCCACCCATCTTATGAAGGCTGGCAACAGGGCCTCGGCGCTGTACCAGTCACTGATGGAGCCCAGAAGGGTGTGGGCAATGGGAGGACAGCCACCCGGGCCTCTTCGCAGACAGGAAGCCCCTGTCCCGGGTCTGCGCTCAGCCAGTCTCCTTGCCATCTTGGCAGCTGGCGCCTGCAGACCAGAGCACTGGGGTGTTGTTTTCTTCCCACAGCGACTGCCCCTCCCCCACTCCCAAACTCGGTTTCAGCTCGAAGGCTCGAAGGCGGGCGGTGAAGGTGGGGTGCTGTGAGGCTCACATCGAGTTTCTCACCCCGCCCTTGCCTCCCAAGCGCTGTGTGACCCAGACGGTCCGCACCGTCTCTGGGCTGCTGCCCCTTCTGTGCAATGGAGGCGGTGGGTGCAGACACCTCCACGTCAGCTCTTACAGCTGACATTCCCCGGTTCCGGATCCAATGGTGGGTGTCATCTGTTGAGAAAATAAATGTCTTCACCTGGGAAGAGGATGAACAAGGAGGTAGCCCTGAGTCCTCCCCGCCCTATCCCAGAGCCACAAAAAGTAGTGTAGTCGTGTGTGCTGGAAATGTTCATGGAAATCTGGTCTAACCCCTCTAGGCACTGTCGGGGAAACTGAGGCTAGGAGGGGGAGTGGGGAGGTGGTGAGTTGCCCAAGATGCTCGGGGAATCAGAGCCTAAACCGGGGCTGGAGCCCGGGTGTCCTGGCCCCAGCCCAACCCTCCGCGGCAGGCCCGGGTCTCAGAAGGAGCAGCCGGAGGCGCGAGGCTGGGAGGAGGCGGAGGAGCGAGGGGCGCGCCCCGACCCCGCAGGCCCCTTCCGGCCCCTCCCCCAGCCTGTGCACTGTCCCGCCACCTGCTCCCCCTGCGCCGGGGCGGGGCCGCCGCCCCCCATTCCCATGGCAACGCGCGGCCCCGGGCTGCCGGCCCTGCCTCCCCGCCGCCGCGCGGCCCATCTGGCCCCAAGCCCACCCCAGCTGGGCCACCCGCGGCCAGTCCCGTCGGGGGCCCTCACAGCCCCTCAGAGGCCGGAGACCAGGACGGCAGCGCCAGGCGTCGGGCGCCTCCCCGAGACGTGGCCGGCTGCTGGCCGCAGTATGTGGGGCCAGCGATCTCACATTCTAGCCCCGGAGGCAGAGAAACCCCCAAATCCCCACCCATTGCAGATGAAGGCATCATGCTGGAATTAGAAGCCAGCTTTCTGGAGGCAGCTGGCCTGGGTTCCAGTCCCCAAACTGTGTGACTGCAAGCATTCCCCTTAGCCTGTTACCCACCTGAAAAAGGCAGGTGATCATAGAACCTGCCTCAGGGGAGTAAATGGGTCAATAAAGAAAAATGCATGAGGTTAGCACTCGGTAAATGTCAGCTATTGTTATTACTGCAGGGGCAAGTGTTGCAAGAGAGGGAGAAGTGGAGAGGTCCTAACCGAGCAAGGGAGACTGGTGGAATCTTAGGAAGCAGCCGTTACTGAGGGAGCCAAGGGGAAGAGGGAACAGCATCAGCAAAGGCACAGAGGGGGAAAAGAATATGGGGGTGTAGGTGGGTGGGGAGGGAGGCTGGCAAAGCCCCTGAGTGTCGCTGGGAAGTATAGAAGAACTGGACTTTTAGGAAAGCCTTGGGACAGGAGCCATGGATGGGTTTTGAACAGAGCTGTGACGTGGCCCCTTCCTTTCCCAGAGACCACTCTAGCTGCCATATGGGGAATGGCTTGGAAGGACTAGGGGTCCTTCTGAAAGATGATAAGGCCTGAACAAGGGCAGGTGCAAAGTCACTGAAAGGTGAGGACAGAATCAGGAGCTACTAAGGAAGTAGACATGGCAGGATGGTGACCTATGGATTGTATGTGGCAATGGACATGGACGCTCGGGTGTTTGGCTTAGGCCCTGGGAACATGGCAGGGCCAGAAGAGGGGCAGGTCTAGGGCAGGGAGGAAGATGAGGAGTTGTGTGTGTATAGCAAAGGTTGGGGCTGCTGTCCAGCTGATAAGCCTTCTGTGCAAAGCCAAGAGGCCTGAGCTGGAGAGACCAGCATGTGAGACATCAGGGTCTGGATGGTGGGTGACAAGCCCCACCAGGGCCTGAGAGCTCTCCTAGAGTCAGCAGGGTGTGGGGAGCCCCCACCAGGCCATGATCCTCCTCCAAAAGAGGAGGACCAGTCTTCTGACTGAAATCTCAGTATCCTTTCCCTGGGGGCCAAGTGGAATCTGTCCATAAGAAATCAGGAGTTCTGACACAAACTCTATGCATGCCGTTGTGTTTCTGAGTTTTTGGGGTATTAGAGGGCAGTTTTGGAGTCAGAGGGGGACAGAAGGCTACAAGGAGATAGTATATACAAGGAGGTCCTTTACCTGTGTGAGGTCTTAGGCAAGTCTTCTCACCAAGTCTCAGTTTCCTCCTTGGAACCTACCATGCAGGATTATTGTAATAATTAAATGGGATGCTGGACACAAAGCTCCCAGCATGGCCTCTGGCACAAGGAAGGCACTCTAGTTAAACATATAAATTCCAGGATCCCTCCTAAGACTCAAGAATATATATTTCCAGGGGAGGGTCTGAGAATCTGCTGTTAAGACTTGCCCACCATTGGATCAAAGCCTCCGACTGTCACCCTGAACTCTTTTGGCACCAGGCCCTCCAGCAGATGGCCCACCCCTAACATCACAGCCTGGGACAAAAGTCAAGTGGCAGTCTTCCTGCCAGGCTCCTCCTCCTCTTCCCACCTGCCTCATCCCTTACTGCAAGGGTCCTTGTGTGCACACATTGGACCCCAGCCCCCACATCCAAACTCCTGAGCTAATTTCCTCCTGCCCCCAAACAGTTCGTTTGTGCACCCCTTGGTGAGATTTGCACATGCCTATAGCACAGTCAGTCCACTGGGAGGACACACCCTAGTCCTGGGAACCAACTCAGGGCCCTTGGGACAAGAAGTTCCAGATCTCGGGCACCTTAAGTGTGATCTAGAATGGTGGGCTTGGGCCCCAGGTGGGCATATCCCCTTACCTTGAGGGGGGCACTCCTCACCTTGTAGGGAGGGGTGAGGCTAGAGGAAGGCATAGGGGACCTCTATGTAATAGAGTTCAGAGCAGGGGCCCAGCCTCTTGGGAATGTGGGCTTCTCTGCCTCTGTTCCTATCAGCCCTTCCCACCGAGGCCCTCTGGCCAGCCCATGGCTTCCCAGCAGCCATATCACAGAGGCCATAGCCATGTGTCCTCCGTGACTAGCTGATCACTTCAGATTTCACCTCCAGTCACAGCCAGCTTCTGCTGGAGCTGGGAAGATGGAATCCTGAGGCTTCCCACACAACTACCTCCTGGGCCATCACATCCCACACATGCCCAGCCCCTCACTTGTCATAGAAGGTAATATATTAATACTTCTCCTTTAAAACAGGCCAGGCACAGGGGCCCACACCTGTAATCCCAGCACTTTGGGAGTCCGAGGCAGGCGGATCACTTGAGCTCAGGAGTTCGAGACCAGCCTGGGCAACATGGGGAAACGCTGTTTCTACGAAAATTTAGCTGGGTGTAGTGGCACATGTCTCTAGTCCCAGCTACTAGGGAGGCTGAGGTGGGAGGATCACTTGAGCCCAAAGAGGTGGAGGTTGCAGTGAGCTGAGATCACACCACTACACTCCAGCCTAGGTGACAGAATGCAACTCTGTCTAAAAAAAAATAGAGGAAACAGAGGCTCAGAGAAGGTAAAGGAGGTGCAGCAGTGTAGAGCGGCTACTAAATGCCAAGCGCTGAGATCAATGCTTTCAGACCTTCAATGACCCTCTGATGCTCCTCAAAGCCTGGCAAAACTATCCCCACTTGGCAGGTGAGGCCAGGACAGGGTAGCTCAGGAAGGTAGTTTGCCCCAGGACTCACTCAACTGGTGGTAGGAGGCAGAGCTGGAATTTAAACTCAGGCTGGTTAGACCCCTGGTCCAGACCCCAGGGACCCACAGTAGGCCTTCCGTGAGTCTTGCCAGGAGGGGCTGAGGATAGTTGTAAACCTTGGGCCTACCATCCTGGTGAGGGCCACGGAATGTGAGGAATGTCCACCCTCAGGGCAAGGCCCTGGGCAAGGTGACCTTTGGGGAGATAAAGTGGAATTCCAGTGCTCAGAAGTGAGGCTGTAATAGACAGGCAGAGGTAGACCTGGGGTGGTACCACCAGGGACGGGGGCCAGCTGCAGCCAGGCGCCTGCCCCCCAAACTCCTCCCTGAGTCAGTAGTTAAACCTGGGGCACATGATGGGGCGCTGGGAGGAGATAATGCTAGGTCTCAGGCCCTGCTGTTCCCTCCACTGGAAACTTCCTTCCCCCATCTGCTAACAGCATATATCAACTGCTATCCTCTAACCCTGTCCCCAACTATTACCAGAACATTTCCACTCGGAGAACCCTGGAGAACTGCTAAACTCCAGAACTAAACTCACCAAGCACCCTGCCAGCCTCCAGCATCCTCCATGGAGTGCCACCTTCATATTCCACTAGTCCATTCAGGAGCAGAAGTGCTAGTCTTGCCCCTTCCTTCCCCTGTCACCCATGCATCCAAACTCAATCTCCCAATTCCTCTGCAGCCCACCACTCTACCCCAGCCCCTCTACTCTGGCCTGGAACCCAGCTAGCCTCCTTGTTGGCTCTGGCAGAATTATTCCCAGTGGACAGGTGAGGACATTGTAGCTCAGGAAGGAGAGGTAACTTGCCCAAGTTCACCAAGCTGATAGGAGGCAGAGTCAGAATTCAATTTAATTTTGGGGGGGGGGCGTTTTTTAGACAGAGTCTTGCTCTGTCACCCAGGCTGGAGTGCAATGGCATGATCTCTGATCACCGCACCCTCCACCTCCTGGATTCAAGTGATTCTCCTGCCTTAGCCTCCCAAGTAGCAGGGATTACAGGCATTCGCCACTACATCTGACTAATTTTCTTTTTTTTTCCTAAGACAGAGTCTCACTCTGTCACCTGGGATGGAGTGCAATAACACGATCTTGGCTCACTACAACCTCTGCCTCCCGGGTTCAAGTGATTCTCCTGCCTCGGACTCCTGAATAGCTGGAATTACAGGTGCCCACCACTATGCCCAGCTAATTTTTTGTATTGTTAGTAGAGACAGGGTTTTTCACCATGTTGACCAGGCTAGTCTCAAACTCCTGACCTCCTGATTAGCCCACCTCAGCCTCCCAAAGTGCTGAGATTGCAGGTGTGAGCCACTGTACCTGGCAGAATTAAATTTAAAACGACTTTTTTTTTTTTTTTTTTTTTTAGACAGAGTTGCCCTGGCTGGAGTGCAGTGGTGTGATCTTGGCTCACTGCAACCTCTACATCCTGTGTTCAAGTGATTCTCCTCCCTCAGCCTCTCCAGTAGCTGGGATTACAAGCACAGGCCACCATGCCAGGTGAATTTTTTGTATTTTTAGTAGAGACAGGTTTTCACCATGTTAGCCAGGATGGTCTTTATCTCCTGACCTCATGATCCACCTGCCTCAGCCTCCCAAAGTGCTGGGATTACAGGCATGAGCCACTGTGCCTGGCCTTTTTTCTTTTCTTTTTTGAGCAGAGTTTCACTCTTGTTACCCCAGCGGGAGTGCAATGGCACCATCTCGGCTCACTGCAACCTCCGCCTCCCAGGTTCAAGCAATTCTCTGGCCTCAGCTTCCCAAGTAGCTGAGATTATAGGCATGTGCCACCATGCCTGGCTAATTTTTTATATTTTTTAGCAGAGACAGAGTCTCACCATGTTGGCCAGGCTGGTCTCAAACTCCTGACCTCAGATGATCCACCCACCTTGGCCTCCCAAAGTGCTGGGATTACATGCATGCCCGACCAACTTTTTTTTTTTGAGGGAGGATATCACTCTCAGCGCCCAGGCTGGATGGCAAGGGCACGATCACAGCTCACTGTAGACTCAACTACCTAGACTCAGGTGATTGTCCTACCTCAGCCCTCAGAGTAGCTGCAGAGTAGCTGGGATTACAGGCGTGTACCACCAGGCCCAGTTAATTTTGCGTATTTTTTGTAGAGACTTTCGCCATGTTGCCCAGGCTAGTCTTGAACTCCTGAGCTCAATCCATCTGCCCTCCTTGGCCCTCAAAATGTTGGGATTACAGGTTAAAATAAAATTTAAATTAAATTTCAAATCAGTTAAACTTGAATTTCAGATAAGCCATAAATAGGTTTTGGTATAAGTATATCCCAAATATCACATGTGTATTAGTCCATTTTCATGCTGTTGATAAAGACATATCCGAGGCTGGGAAGAAAAAGAGGTTTAGTTGAACTTACAGTTCCACATGGCTGGGAGGCCTTAGAATCATGGCAGGAGGTGAAAGGCACTTCTTACATGGTGGCAGCAAGAGAAAATGAGGAAGATGCAAAAGCAGAAACCCCTGATAAACCTATGAGATCTTGTGAGACTTATTCAGTGTCATGAGAACAGTATGGGGGAAACTGCCTACATGATTCAAAGTATCTCCCACTGGGTCCCTCCCACAACACATGGGAATTATGGGAGTATACTTCAAGATGAGATTTGGGTGGGGACATAGAGCCAAACCATATCATTACACCCCAGGACCCTCCAGTTCTCATGTCCTCACATTTCAAAACCAATCATACCTTCCCAACAGTCCCCCAAATAACTCATTTGAACATTAACCCAAAAGTCCACAGTCCAAAGTCTCATCTGAGACAAGACAAGTTCCTTCTGCCTATGAGCCTGTAAAATCAAAAACAAGCTAGTTACTTCCTAGATACAATGGGGGTACAGGTATTGGGTAAATACAGCTGTTCAAAATGGGAGAACTTGCCCAAAATAAAGGGGCTACAAGCCCCATGTAAGTCCAAAATCCAGTGGGACAGTCAAATTTTGAAGCTCCAAAATGATCTCCTTTGACTCCAAGTCTCACATCCAGGTCACACTGATGCAGGAGGTGGGTTCTGATGGTCTTGAACAGCTCCACCCCTGTGGCTTTGCAACGTACAGCCTCCCTCCTGGCTGCTTTCAAGAGCTGGCATTGAATGTCTGTGGCTTTTCCAGGTGCATGGTGCAAGCTGTGGGTGGATCTACCATTCTGGGGTCTTGAGGACAGTGGCTCTCTTCTCACAGACCCACTAGGTGGTGCCCCAGTAGAGACTGTGTGGGGGCTCAACCCTGTATTTTCCCATCACACTGCCCTAGCAGAGGTTCTCCAGAAGAGCCCTACTCCTGCAGCAAACTTCTGCCTGGACATCCAGGTGTTTCCATACATCTTCTGAAATCTAGGCAGAGGTTCGTAAACCCCAATTCTTGACTTTTATGCACCTGCAGGCTCAGTACCATGTGGACGCTGCCAAGGCTTGGGGCTTGCACCCTCTGAAGCCACAGCCCAAGCTCTCTACATTGGCCCCTTTCAGCCATGGCTGGAGAGGCTGGGACGCAAAGCACCAAGTCCCTAGGCTGCACACAGCATGGAGACCCTGGGCCTGGCCCACAAAACCATTTTTTTCCTCCTAGACCTCCAGGTCTATAATGGGAGAGGCTGCCACAAAGTTCTCAGACACGGCCTAGAGATATTTTCCTTATTGTTTTGAGGATTAACATTACGCTCCTCCTTCTTATGCAAATACCTGAATTCCTCCTCAGAAAATGGGACTTTCTTTTCTATTGTATTGTCAGGCTGCAAATTTTCCAAACTTTTATGCTCTGCTTTCCTTTTAAGACTGAATATCTTTACAAGCACCCAAGTCACATCATGAATGCTTTGCTGCTTAGAAATTTCTTCTACCAGCCAGGGACAGTGGCTCACCCCTGTAATCCCAGCACTTTGGGAGGCCAAGGCAGGGGATCACAAGGTCAGGAGATCAAGACCATCCTGGCTAACACAGTGAAACCCCATCTCTACTAAAAATACAAAAAATTAGCTGGGCATGGTGGCACACACCTGTAGTCCCAACTACTCAAGAGGGCTGAGGCAATAGAATCACTTGAACATGGGAGGCAGAGGTTGCAGTGAGCTGAGATTGTACCACTGCACTCCAGCCTGAACAACACAATGAGAGTCTGTCTCAAAAGAAAAAGAAAAAAAATTTCTTCCACCAAATACCCTAAATCATCTCTCTCAAGTTCAAATTTCCATAAATCTCTAGGGCAGGGGCAAAATGCTGCCAGTCTCTTTGCTAAAACATAACAAGAGTCACCTTTCCTGCAGTTCCCAACAAGTTCCTCATCTCCATCTGAGACCACCTCAGCCTGGATTTCATTGTCCACATCATTATTAGTACTTTCGTCAAAGCCATTCAACAAGTCTCTAGGAAGTTCCAAACTTTCCCACATTTTCCTGTCTTATTCTGAGCCCTCCAGACTGTTCTAACCTCTGCCTGTTACCCGTTTCAAAGTTGCTTCCACATTTTGGGGTATCTTTTCAGTAGTGCCCCACTCTACTGGTACCAATTTACTGTATTAGTTCATTTTCACACTGCTGATAAAGACATATACAAGAACAGGAAGAAAAAGGTTTGGCCAGGCGCGGTGGCTCAATCCTGTAATCCCAGCACTTTGGGAGACCAAGGCGGGTGGATCACAAGGTCAAGAGATAGAGATCATCCTGGCCAACATGGTGAAACCCCATCTCTATTAAAAGTACAAAAATTAGCTGGGCATGCTGGTGCAGACCTGTAGTCTCAGCTACTCGGGAGGCTGAGGTAGGAGAATTACTTGAACCCAGGAGGCAGAGGTTGCAGTGAGCCAAGATCATGCCACGGCACTGCAGCCTCGTGACAGAACGAGACTTCATCTCAAAAAAGAAAAAGGGAGAAAAATGTTTAATTTGATTTATAGTTTCACATGCCTGGGGAGGCCTCAGAATCATAGCGGGAGGTGAAAGGCACTTCTTACATGGCAGCAACAAGAGAAAATGAGGAAGATGCAAAAACAGAAACCTTGATAAACCATCAGATCTCGTGAGACTTATTCAGTATCATAAGAACAGTATGAGGGAAACTGCCCACATGATTCAAATTGTCTCCCACCAGGTCCCTCTCACAACACATGGGAATTATGGGAGTACAATTCAAGGTGAGATTTGGGTGGGGACACAGAGAAACCATATCAACATGGGATATACTTATATTAAAGTGTATTTATTGCTATCTACCTGAAATTTCAATTGACTGGATGTCTTGTATTTCACCTGGCATGTGTAAACCAGTATACGTCACCACTTGAATCTCTAATGGTTTCCTGGGTAGCAGAGGATGAGCAAAACTCCCATGCTTGGAGCACTCTTCCCCCACTGGTACTTCTCTGCCTATCTCCTGCTACCCTTCAATTCTCAGAAATCACCTCCTCAGAAAGCTTTCCAGAATATTCATAGGTGGGGCTAAGGGCTGCTCTGGGTAATTAGAAGCCATCATAATTCCCTTGTTGAAGTCCTAGATGTCCTGCACTGCTGTTCCCCCAGTCATAAGAGCTCCACCAGACCAGAATCTTGTCCTTTTATTCACAGTGGTTCCCCCATCCCTAGGACCTCATGCGGCATGAAAATAACTTGCTTGGAATCCGGGATAATCTCATTGCCTTCTTTGGGCCTCAGTCTTTCCATCCACAGGAGGAGGGGTCATTGGAACTGGTCTGGGAGGCCCCCTCCAGCTGATGCCTGCCCATTTCAACCTGCACTTTCACCCTGGAGACCCTGGGTAGGAAGCCTGCTTAGAAGACCCCAGGACAAGCCCCAGCTCTGCCTCTGTGTGGCTGCAGCCTCGGACATGTTCCCCAGCTCTCTCAGCCTGACTCTTCTCTGCTGCCAGGTCCTGTAAAAATAGGAACCGACTGCCTGCCTGATGAGGTTGTCAGGAGGCTGAAACAACAGAGGAAAAGCATTCAGCATAGCCCAGGCACACAAGAGGCCCTCGAAGAACAGGAGATTTCCACCCCCACCCCCACCCCCACCCCCACCCGGCTCTTCCCACTCCAGTGGAAGGCTTGAATGCCCAGGAGGGGCTCAGGCAGTAGGGGCCGGGAGAGCTCCAGCGGGAGGAGGGAGAGAGGGAGAAGCTGGGCTGGGAGCGTTGAGGCAAGACTTTAAATCTGGTCTCCAATTTATTTATTTATTTATTTTTAAAGGGCCTGAGCATCTTCTGCAGGAGGCCCAGGAATCAATCCAGCTGGACAGAGAGGCAACCTGAAGCAAAGACTCCTCCCTCATTTGAAGGTTTCAATTCTGAAGACTAAGTAGGGGGCTGGGAACAGGTAGGCACAGGGAGAAAAGACTCTTGAATGGGGGTCCAAGGAGACCCCGAGGTAAGGGGCTTGGCATAGCCCTGGGTTCACCAGTCTCCCTGGGCCACCGTAAATAAGCAGCAGCTTGAGGAAAGGGGTTGCTCTCGCTGGCTTCAAGGCAAGCTCCCCCACCACCTCCGGCTGACCCCCTTCCAGCCAGCGAGCAGCCTGCCCATGTGGCGGGGAGACCCTGGCAGGCCCTGAGCCAGGCCCTCCCCTGTGACTGCTCTGCCAGAGTTCGGACAAGACCTTCCCAGGCCCTGATTTGGTCTCCTCACCCGGCAACATAAGGCAAGGAGAGGGGAACATCCTCTTCCAGGACAGACAGTCTGGGCTTCTGGAGGCTGAGACAGGAGTGAGTGAGCCCCCAGGAAATGAACGTGCCTCTGAACAGGAACTTGAGACAAAGCTCTCCTCCAGCCCCTGCTGAACTAGCTTCCTGTCAGCCCATTAATCAGGCTCGGCCTAACCTCAAGGCCAAAGTGCCACAAAAAGGAGGGAGGGAGAGGAAAGGAGGAAGGGAGGGAGGGAATCGGCCTCCACTGAGCACCTGCTCAGCCCCACTCACCTTTGCCTCTGCTCTCACGGAGTCTCCCAGCCACCCCCCGAGACAAAGCCTACCTTACAAAGGAGGATTCCTTTTTTCTTTTTCTTTTTTTTTTTTTTTTAGAGATGGGGTCTCGTTATGTTGCCCAGGCTGGAGGGCAGTGGCTATTCACAGGCTTGATCCCACTGCACAGGAGTTTTGACCTGGGCCAGTTCACCCCTCCTTAGGTGACCTGGTGGTCCCCCACACCCGGGAGGTCACCATATTGATGTCAAACTTAGTGCAGAGACCCGATTGGCATAGTGCATTACAGCCCAGAACTCCTGGGCTCAAGCGATCCTCCAGCCTCAGCCTCCCGAGTAGCTGGGACTGCAGGCACGCGCCACCACGCCCAGCAAGGACTCCTTTTTAAGACAGTCTTGCTCTGTTGCCGAGGCTGGAGTGCAGTGGCATGATCTCAGCTCACTGCAACCTCTGCCTCCCAGGTTCAAGTGATTCTCATGCCTCAGCCTCCCTAGTGGCTGGGATTACAGGCATGCACCACCATGCCTGGCTCATTTTTGTATTTAGCAGAGACAGGGTTTCACCATGTTGGTCAGGCTGGGCTCGAACTCCTGACCTCATGATCCACCCAGTCGGTCTCCCAAAGTGCTAGGATTACAGGCATGAGCCACTGCACCTGGCAAAGAAGGACTCTTAGTCCCCAAGAAGTAGATGTTCTGAAGGAAGCCACACCACTGATAGGGAGCCAGCCTTCGTACTTCCCCCCTCACTCTAGGGCTCCCTGGTGAATCCAGGAGCTTAAACTGACTAGGGAGGAAGAGCTTTGGGGGTCCTGGAGAAAGTCTGGCTTCTCCATGATGCAAGGCAGGAGGGGTGGGCTGGCCAGACCCTCCCAGACCCAGGCAATCTGAGGCAAGTCACTTCACCTTTCTGAGAATTCCTCTGTCCAGTTACAAGCTGGCATGGAGTGATCTTTGCCCTCGAGAGTAAGGTGATAAGTGCCCGGGCTTTGGAGCAAGACTTGATTTCCAGTTCTGGTTCTGCTGTTTCCTAGGTGAGTGGCCAGAGACAAGTCCTTCCCTTCTCTGAACATCACTTCCTGTGACAAACATAGGGGTGATGAAACCATCCCCATAGGGTTTTTCCGAGGACTGGGAGAAGGCCTAGATGGAGGGCCCCACAAACAGTGGGCAAGGGGTGGAGACAAACCCAGTGAGAAGGTATAGTGAGTGTCAGCTGTGGGACGGAGATCTGCAAAGTTCCCACCACCTTGGTGAGGGACGAAGCAAGTGATGGCCCCTTCATCACCCCCCACTGCACCCCAGGAGGCCAAAGCACTCGCAGGCCTGAAAGGACAGACTCCACACTGCCACCTCTGTCTGACCTCTTCACCTCCTAAACCCACACCTCCTACCCCATCTCAGCCCCAGGCAAACCCATCTAGTTCATTCCTCCCCATCCTAGTGCAGGCCTCCCATCTCCATCCCACCCCCATTCTCCCACCCCCAGAACAAAAGGGACAGTTGACATTCTTTGTCCTGTGCAGACTCATTCTGTGAGTGCAGGACCCACCAGACCCAGCAGCTGGCACCTGCCACCTTCCCCCCAAGTCCCAGCCCAGCTCTCTGGGGAGGCTTTGCTCAGGAGAGGGAGGGAGGGGCCTTAAAGGAGCAGAACCTTCTTTTGGAAAACATTCCCTACCCCCAAGATCAGAATTAGCAGGAAGGAAACCAGATAAGGGAGGAGGACAAGAGAGGGGGTCTGAGGAGATCGGAGTCATGTGACCTGTCTGAGATTAGGATGGGAGCTAAATTGGGGCTAAAACTCACTCTCCTGGCTTCCAGCCAAGAGCTCTTTTCATTAACTGATTTTTCAGTGTGTTTTAAAGGAACTGGTCCCAACCCTGTCTTGATTTGCTGTGTGACGTTGGGTGAGCTCCTTTCTCTCTGGGCGTTGGTCTCCCTTGGGTAAAATGAAAGAAAAGAACTGGAGGATCTCTCACACGAGAGATTTCCTCAGCCAGACCCTGGCCAGGTGCCAGATATCAAAGATAAGCCGCACTCCCTGGAATCTAGCTCTAGGATTCCATCAGGAAAGAGCACAACGTGATTCCTGAGGAGAGCCCCCAGGTGCTGGAAGAGAGCTAGACTCCCAACCCTCAGATAGGTCCAGTCCTGTATAACCTACACAGCTCATGTACCCTGTTCATCTATCAACAAACTTGTTGACAAACAAGGCCAAATACTGTCCTCTTTCCAGAGAAAAAAAGGCTCCACCAGGGCCTAATGCCCTGGGCTCACTGAGGCCAGGTCCCTACCCACCCTGGATCAGAGTGCTGGAAAGAGAGGTCTGAGCTGAATGGGGCAAGATGTGGACCTTTCAGCCTGCATGACGGAGATTCTGGCTGAGGGACCCCCACGGGCGACAGACAGCAGTGAGATCTCCAGCTGCAGTTCCTCTTGGCTGGAGCCTAGGGTCTGCCTAAGTTCGGAGCAGGAGAGGAGGCGGGAGGGCCTTGCTGCCGGGCTTAGGAGTTTGTCCGGGGCTCCTGAGGAGACTTAGCCAGGTGGGGGTGGGATGTTAGGCCAGCAGTGTCCATCCAGTACTGCTGGAGTAAACGGGGTGAAGGGCGGGGCCCCCGACAGAGGTCACAGAAGCTGGGACAGCTGTCCACACAGGTACCTTCTGACAAAGGGGCCTTGGAGCCTCCACGTGCTGGGGGGCAGGGGAGGGGGAGGAGTCCTTGGTGGAGCCGAGCAATTCCTCCCGGTAAAGAGAGGAAGTGAGCAGGGAGATGAAGCAGGGAGAGGAAATGAAAGATTAAGTGCATAAAGGCCATAAAGCTCGGGAGCGGCTGGGCCGGATGGATTCCAGGTTTATGGACACACTTCCGTCCAAGGATGCTCCTCCAGGGCCTGACGCCCCGCAAGCTCAGCCCCCTAGGGAGGCAGCAGGAACACTGGCTGGAAGGGACCCCTATGCCCTGTGGTCCTCTCTTGCTACCTCCCTCACCTACCCCAACTCCTCCCAGCTGGCTGACAGGCCAGCTGGAAGCAATTGTGGGGGCCCCCAGCCTGGAGCGCTGCATCCCACAAAGGGCCCTGGGAAATAGCAGCCCGCACCCCAGACAGGCGGCAGCACCACCTCCCCGAGCCCCACTCGCAGCCCCCTGCCCGGAAATTCAAAACAACTGCTCAACATAGTCTTAAATCCTCCAGGAAGGAGCTCGGGTTGGCAGGCCTGGGTCTTGCCTGGAACTCCCTCTGTCCCCAGCCCCCACTCTGAACTCTCCTGAAATATCCACCCCGTCCCTGAAGCCTTGCCACGAGCTCTCCACCCCTGGGCTTCCCATGCTGGCATTCACTGCAGGCCACTGCAGCCCTAGCTTGGCTTGAATTGCCAAGTAGAGTGTGGGCACTGTGAGCAGACGGTGGTGATAGTCTTGTCCCCTGCTGCATCCTGGCCCCAGGTCTGCCGTGGAGCAGATGCACGGTATGTAAACGAAGAAGGAATAAATGAACCTGCTGAGTGACCCTGAGCCATCGCTCTGCTCTTTGGGCCTCAGTTTTGTCATCTATCAAATGGTCATGATAACTTTTACCCAGTCTGTTTCCCAGAGTTGTGAGAGTTAACTAAGAATGTTTATTTCAGTGTCCTGGTAAAATAACTGCAAAGCTGATGGGTCACGGGATTCTTGCAGGCCTTCCTGGCCTCAGTATGCCCCTCTGTAAAACGAGGTCCTGCGTTCAGTGCTAGCTGGGACTAACTCTCAGCTTTGCTATTCTGAGTCTCTAGCCAGACCTAAGGATGCCCAAATTTTCCTCAGCTCCTTAAACACCAGCTGGGTAGTAGGGGGCAGGCAGAAGATGGGGTGTCACAGAAGACCCCCGCCCAGCATTCAGAAGACCCTATTTTAGTTCCAGCGTGGCACCTGGCTCACAGTGTGATCTTCTCTGAGCCTTAGTTTCCTTCTCTGTAAAAGGGGAAGAGGTGGACACAGGAGGCCTACAGTAACCTTTAGCATTCAAGTTCATGGCAGGACAGTGCCTGGGGGGCAGCAGGGAGCCCTGATGGCTCTGAGCAGGAGTGTGTGATCAGTCTTCTTCAGAGTACTGCAGTGGTGAGATTCATGGGGAAAGGGTGGGGAGTCTGTAGTCTGGAGACATGGGAGGGGCTGTTGCCTTTGCCCGGGCAGCAAAGATGGCGGTCTCCATACCTCTGCTCATGCTCTGCCCCATGCTTGGCTCTTCCCAGTATCTACTGCTTTTATATTTTTATAAAATTAATCATACATATGTACATATATACATATACATGTGTGTACTTTCTTTTTGAGACAAGTTAGCCCAGGCTGGTCTCAAACTCTTGGCCTCAAGGGACCCTCCCTGCCTAGCCAGGTTCGAGGACCACTTCCTATATAGTTTTCCCACATTGTCTCTGCTGCTGTTCATCTCCTCCACCTGCGCCATCCAGTTTCCCAGCTCTGTACTTTTTATCATGGGACCAGTTTGAATTACTGGTGTGTTTGAGAGAGAGGGAGAGAGAATGAGGGGAGGAGGAAAGGAAGAGAGAGAGAGAGACAGGGAGAGTGTGTGTGTGTGTGTGGTGTGTATCTCCTGGTGTGTGTGTGCGTGTGTATGTGGTATGTGTATCTCCTGGTGTGTGTGCATGTGTATGTGGTGTGTATCTCCTGGCGTGTGTGTATGTGTGTGTGTGTGGTGTGTATCTCCTGGCGTGTGTGTATGTGTGTGTGTGTGGTGTGTATCTCCTGGCGTGTGTGTGTGTGTGTGTGTGTGTGTGTGTATCTCCTGGCCTGGGAACACCAGCAGTCAGAGCGGTGCTCCACCCATCCCCATGTCATCTCCCGCACTCATCACCTGGCCTGGCCCAGAGGAGGTGCTGGGTGTCTGTGCACTCTGAGTCCAGCTGCAGCATAGGAGACGGGGATCCAGCTCCAGCTGAACACTGCTAATAGCTGTGTGACCTGTCCCTTTTGGCCACAAAGGAATGACCCCTATTCTCAGGTTAGGATTCTGCAGGAGGGACCAGCCTTGGGCTTCTTCTGTGGCACCTCCCCTCAGCGTCCTCTCTCCTGTGCCCCGTGATCACGATGAGCTGTTTCCAGTGCGACTCCAGATGGAGCCCAGGCTCGCTGAGAACCTCCTCCCTGGGTCCTGCACAGTGGGCTGCTGACCAGCCTGAATAAGAAGGGCCTTGTCCACTCCCTCCCTCCCTCCTTCCCCACCCAAGGGAGGGAGTGTAGTAGGACTTCCATAAACAGTGACATGACTTTGAAAAATCCATGACTCTGCAAGAGGCCAGAGCATGCACTGCCCAGACCCGACTGCGGCCCTGCCCCTGTCTCCTGTCTCCTCCTGCCCAGCCATCTCCTGGGGCAAGTGTGAACTCCCTTGAGAAGTGTGGGGAAGGGGTGCTGTTCTCCCCTGAGGCAGATGGATCTTTAGTGGCACTCGTGTGCCCCAGGCAAGCCCTGCGCAAATCTCATCCAGGAGCCCTCCCTACTCCCCCACCCCATGGGCTGGGACAGACCTCAGCCAGCAGCCTCCCAGCTTTGATCAATACAGGGCAGGCAGCCAAGAGGCTGCAGGCTCCATCCTCCCAGGAGGCCCCAGCTCAGCCAGGGTCATGGGGGGAGGGGGCCAATGCCTGGCTCAGGGGCTCAGCAGGGTGGGGCAGGGCAGGGGAGAGCAGGAAAGGCAGGCATCACTCACACAGTCATCCATTCCTTCACCCGCTCACTCCACCAAACACATTTGTTCAGATCACAAATATTTAGTGAGCACCAACTAGACACCCGTACTGTCACTGGCACTGGGGCACAGCAGGACAGCCGCTAGCATGGAACTTGTGTTCCAGGGGAGAGAGAGACAAAAGATGAACGAACAGACACAAACCGCAGGTAGTTTCAAAAGGCTGTGAAAATAAAATAGAGTAGGGTGACAGAATGATAGGACAACATGGCAGTGGGCAAGAGGATGACATCAGAGCTGAGATGAGATGGCTCGGGTCAGGAGATTTTGCACGCAGGAAGCTCACTGTGGAGCATTTCTGGGCTGGACCCCTACGGGGTAGTAGGAAAGCAGGGCAGGGTAGAGGGAGAAGCTGAGCAGAGCTGCAGTCACAGGAAACGCTTAGGCTGACTCCCATGGAGCTCCAAAGCAAGTATAGACTTCCTTCCTTCCTTCCCTCCTTCCCTCCCTCCCTCCCTCCCTCCTTCCTTCCCTCCCTTCCTCCTTCTCTCCCTCCTTCCTTCCCTGCCTCCCTCCTTCCCTCCCTCTCTCCTTCCTTCCTTCCCTCCTTCCCTCCTTCCTCCTTCCCTCCTTCCCTCCCTCCCTCCTTCCCCTCCCTCTCTCCTTCATTCCTTTCCTCCTTCCTTCCCTCCCTCCTTCCTTCCCTCTCTCCTTCCCTCCTTTCCTCCCTCCCTCCTTCCCTTCCTCCCTCCTCCCCACCCTCCCTCCTTCCCTCCCTCCTTCCTTCCCTCCCTCCTTCCCTCCCTCCTTTCTTCCCTCCCTCCTCCCTTCCCTCCTCCTTTCCTTCCTCCCTTCCCTCCTTCCTTTCCCTCCTTCCTTTCCTCCTTCCTTCCCTCCCTCCTTCCTTCCCTCCCTCCTTCCTTCCTTCCCTCCCTCCTTCCTTCCTTCCCTCCTTCCTTCCCTCCCCCTTCCCTCCTTCTTTCTCTCCCTCCCTAGCTCCTTTCTTCGTTACTTCTTTCCTTCCCTCCCTCCCTTGTTCCCTCTTTCCTTCTTTCCTTTTGTCCTTCCTTCCCTCCCCTTCCTCCCTCCCTCCCTTCCTCTCTCCCTCCCTTCCTTCCCTTCCCTTTCTCCCTCGCTTCCCTTCCTCCCTCCTTCCTCCCTCCTTTCCTTCACTCCCTCCCTCCTTCCTTCCTTTATTCCTTCCTTCCCTCCCTCCCCTCTTGCCTCCCTCCTTTCTTCCCTCCCTCCCTCCCTCCCTTCCTTCATTCCCTCCCCCCCCTCCCTCCCTGCCCCCAGCTGGAGTGCAGTGGAAAGTTCAAGAGATCCTCCCACCTTAGCTTCCCAAGTAGCTGGGACCACAGGCCTGTGCCACCACACCCAGTTCATTTTTGTATTGTTGTAGAAATGGTCTTGCCATGTTGCCCAGCCTGGTCTGGAACTCCTGGCTCAAGCAATCCGTCCACCTCGGCACCTCAAAGTGTTGGGATTACAGACGCGAGCCCGTGTCCAGCCTCAATCTGTTGCCTAGCCTGGACTGCAGCGGTACAATCACAGCTCATTGTAGCCTCAACGTTCCTGGCCCAAGTGATTCTCTGACATCAGCCTCCTGAGCAGGTGAGACTACAGGAGCACATCACCATGCCTAGCAAAATTTTTTTTTTTTTTGAGTAGAGATGAGGTCTCACTATGTTGCCCAGGCTGGCCTTGAACCCCCGAACTCAAGTGATCTTTCCACCTCAGCCTCCCAAAGTGCTTCATTACAAGCACGAGTCAGCAAGCTCAAGCTTTTTTTTTTTTCAAGATTGATTGATTGATTTGGAAACAAGGCCTTGCTCTGTCACCCAGGCTGGGGTGCACTTACACCATCATAGCTCCTTGTATGTAGCCTCAAACTCCTGACTCAGGTGAGGCTCCTGTCTCAGCTTCCTGAGTAGCTGGGACTACAGGCATGCACCACCATGCCTGGCTAATTTTTAAATTTCTTTTAGAAATGGGGTCTCAGCCGGGCACAGTGCCTCACACCTATAATCCCAGCACTTTGGGAGGCCTTGGCAGGCAGATCACCTTAGGTTGGGAGTTCAAGACCAGCCTGACCAACATAAAGAAACCCTGTCTCCACTAAAAATACAAAAGTTAGCCGGACATGGTGGCGCATGCCTGTACTCCCAGCTACTCAGGAGGCTGAGACAGGAGAATCGCTTCAACCTGGGAGGCGGAGGTTGCAGTGAGTCAAGATCACACCATTGCACTCCAGCCTGGGCAACAAGAGTGAAACTCTGTCTCAAAAATAAATAAATAAATAGGTCTTACTATCTTGCCTGGGCTTGGAGGATAGCCTTTCAAAGTTGTCCCAGATGGAGGCAGCGGGGCCAGGCCTTTGTACCTCACTGACCAACCACTGGCTGTGGTCACCCAGAAAGGGGCAGGACTTGGGGCAAGCCACGTGTCTTTGATGGGGAGTCATTCGTGGAGTGCCAAATAACAGCAGTCCCTGCCGACACTCTCAGATCCTAGGGAAATGGGCACCTCAGCCCTGAGGGGAGATGTGGGGGGCACACTACAGCATCTGCCAAGATCTGGAGGAAGAGCGTTCCGAAGAGAGAACAGCCAGAAATGCCCTGCAGCAGAGATGCGCTCTGCCTCTTGAGGCACAGAGAGGCTGGTGCGGCTGGACTGTGGACTGTGCTGAGTGAGGGTGGAGGTGCAGGATGGCAACCAGCAAGGGAAGCCCAGGCCAGTCCAGAAAGGCCTTGTGAACCCTGGGACTTTATGCTCAGTGTAACTTCTCTTTTTTTTTTGAAACAGAGTTTTACTTTTGTCACCCAGGCTGGAGTGCAGTGGGGTGATCTCAGTTCACTGTAACCTCTACCTCTTGGGTTCAAGCAATTCTCCTGCCTCGGCCTCTTGAGTAGCTGGGATTACAGGCATATGCCACCATGCTCAGGTAATTTTTGTATTTTTAGTAGAGACAGGGTTTTACCATGTTGGCCAGGCTGGTCTCGAACTCCCGACCTCAGGATGCCCCTGCCTCAGCCTCCCAAAGTGCTGGGATTAGAGGCCTGAGCCATCACGCTTGGCTAAGTGTAACTTCCCTTTAGGAAGAGAGTGGCCTGATAATCACCTCATAAATGAGTCACCTGGCTTCTGGGTGGAGAATGGAGAGGATTGGGAAAAGGAGAGCTGTTTGGGAGCCTATGGGTAGTGTTCAATGCGGCTTCACTAGGGCATGGACAGTCACAACTCAGAGGCTGAGTGCTGAGATGAGGGAGGCCCGGGATACTATAGAGGTGCAGAGAGAGGGCTCCTGATAGATCTTGGGCTACCATGGGGTACTGTAGAGATAATTCTGCATCCCATGGGGATGGCATACCAGATGAATTGAATTTTTCCCAACCTTAAGATTCTGGAATTTCGCAAATTAGGAAAAAGAAACACTTTTTTTTTTTTTTTTTGAGATGGAGTCTTACTCTTTTGCTCAGGCTGAAGAGCAGTGGCGTAATCTCGGCCCGCTGCAACCTCTGCCACCCCAGTTTAAGCAATTCTCTGCCTCAGCCTCCCTGAGTAGCTGGGATTACAGGTGCCTGCCACCATGCCCGGCTAATTTTTGTATTTTTAGTAGAGACAGGGTTTCACCATCTTGGCCAGGCTGGTCTTGGACTTCTGACCTTGTGATCCACCTGTCTCAGCCTCCCAAAGTGCTGGGATTACAGGTGTGAGCCACCGCTCCCAGCCAGAAAAAAAAAAAAAAAAAAAAAAAAAAAAAACCTTAGGAACTCCTAGCTCCTCTCCCCAATGTGAACAGAAATCTAATTTCCAAAATTGGTGACTAATGAGTGTGCAGCCCTACTGTTCCCTACAGGGATGAGGCGCTCACTCCCCACATTCATCACCTTTCTGGGAAGTTTTCGTTGTTGCTGTTGTTGAGACAGGGTCTCCCTGTGTCACCCAGGCCAGAGTGCAGTTGTGTAATCTTGGTGCACAACAACCTCCACTCCCCAGCTCAAGCGATCCTCCCGCCTCAGCCTCCCAAGTAGCTGGGGCTACAGGCACCCACCATCATGCCCGGCTAATCTTCTAGGAAGTTCCGAGAGCTGCTTCTTTGTAGCTGCTTCCCTGTTCTGCTCTGGGCCACGCTGACTGCATTGGTTCCCTCTGTACCAATGCCCCCAAAAGTTGAGGACATGGCTCTTGTCTCTACCCCCATCCACATCTTCTTGCCTTGTGAGTTACCCTCAAGAGGATCTCAGATGATGGCCCGCACCCCCCTCACACACAGCTCCCCTCCAGCCCCAAGTCTGGTCCCTTGCCAACCCACCAACACAGTGCAGTGATTCATGTCTGAGTCCAGAAAGGTATGGAGAGGAATCATTTTTATAGATTTCTAAGAAAAGTACATTTCCTTCCTGATGCGTATTAAGGCAAAACCAGGCTGGGCGTTAGAAGAGTTGGGTTTTGGCCTGTCTGTGTGACCTTGGACCAGTTTCTTTCCCTCTCTGGCCTCCATTTGCTCCTCTATAATGAAAGCGGGCCAACTAGATAATATTTAAGAACTGCCAGGACCAAAATATCATGAATCTATGTGTAGGTTCATAAATCGAAACTTGAGCCAAAGGACTTTCTGTTTTCTTTTCTCTGACTCCTGGAGTCAGGGAATTCCATACCCTTGAGGCTGGAAAGGCGTCTCTCTCAAAGTGTAACCAATGCCCCCACCTCCATGCCACTTGCTCTGCTGAACTGACAAATCAGTTGATTGTCTACCTCCAGAGCTTGTACACCTCCAGACATAGGAATCTCACTACCTTTATTAGACAATTTTATTAGAAAGCTCTTCAGGTAAATGCAAAGAGTCTATGATTCTATAAATAGCACAGTAACTGTTACCTTACTTTGGATCATTGCTCACCCATTCATTCCTTCAGCAATATTCATTCAACAAATGAAGCAAAGGCACACACAGTCAAGTAATGGAGCAAAATCACAAACTAAAAGGTAATTCAGGCCAGGCGCAGTGGCTCATGCCTGTAATCCCAGCGCCTGTAATCCTCTGGGAGGTGGGAGGATCACTTGAGGTCAGGAGTTCAAGACCAGCCTGGCCAACATGGTGAAACCCTGTCTCTACAAAACATTTAAAAAATTAGCCTGGTGTGATTGTGTGTACCTGTAGTCCTAACTACTTGAGAGGCTAAGGTGGGAGGATTGCTTGAGCCCATGAACTTGAAGTTTTTTTTTTTTGTTTTTTTTTTTTGAGGCAGAATTTCACCATGTTAGCCAAGATGGTCTCAGTCTCTTGATCTTCCCAACTCGGCCTCCCAAAGTTCTGAGATTACAGGCATAAGCCACTGCGCCCAGCCTGTTTTGGTTTTTTGAGACCATCTGTCACCAGGCTGGAATGCAGTGGTGTGATAGCTCACTGCAACTTCTGTCTCACAGGTACAAGCAATTCTCCTGCCTCAGCCTCCCAAGTGTAGCTAGGATTATAGGTGTGTGCCAGCTAATTTTTGTGTTTTTAGTAGAGATGGGGTTTCACCGTGTTAGCCAGGATGGTCTCAATCTCTTGACTTCATGAACCATCAGCCTCGGCCTCCCAAAGTGCTGGGATTACAGGTGTGAGCCACTGCGTCCAGCAGGAATTCGAAGTTATAGTGAGCTGATCCTACCACTGCACTACGTACAGTGAGACACTATCTCAGAATAAAAGATAGTTTGTGTTCTTTGAGCATTTACCATGGCCCATGACTGTCCTAAGCACTGTTCATATGTGATCTCATTTAATCATCACAGCAACTCTATGAGATATAAAATCATTGCTTCCCAGTTAACAAACCAGCAAAGTGAGAGTCAGAGAGTATGTGATTCAGGCCAGGTGCAGTGGTACCGGCCTGTAGTCCCAGCTACTCAGTAGGCCGAGACACAAGAATCGCATGAGGTGGAAGTTGTAGTGAGCTGAGAATGTGCCACTGCATTATAGCTTAGGTGACAGAGCCAGACCGTGTCTCAGAAAAAAGAAAAAAAGGAGAGTAAGTGAATCAGAGTCCCAGTAGGAAATTGATAACTAAAAGCATTTCTTGAAGACAGTCTAATAAAGTGACTATTTACAGAGTTGTGGGAAGAGTTAAGGAAACTCGCAAGGGATGGCGAGGTGCCCTATGGTTAGCACAGTGGGGTGCAGTTACCACCTGTAGGTCTGGAGGGGAAGGGAAAGGTTGTCACCAGAATCAAGTGAGAGCTGGAGCTGTGGAAGTGGGACTGATTGACAGGAACTGTGGCTGTAGAGAATAGCGGTGGGAGGTGGGGAATTAATACTCCTTCCCCTCTGTACTTCTGAGACTTCCCTTTGGTTGAATCCACAAGAAACCGGAAGACAAGGTTTTCTGGGTGATTAGTCCACAGAGGTCAGCCTGCTGAGGCACAGAGCTGGAAGGAAAGAGATAAAGAACAGTTCTTGGAGAAAAAGTGGTGTAAACAGAGTCCAATCCAGAGAGTTAGGTGACATGTCCAAGCTGTCAAAGTCAGTGCCATAGAAATAAAGACAAAATGATAAATACTGTATTCAAGTTTTTATGTCATTTTATTTATTTACTTATCTTCAGAAAATTATTTATTTTCTTGTTCTGTCTTCCAGGCTAGAGTACAATGGTGTGATCATAGTTCACTTTAGCCTTGAGCTCCTGGGCTCAAGCGATCCTCTCACTTCAGCCTCCTGAGTAGCTGGGACTACAGGGGCACACCACTATGTGTGCCTGTAGTCCTTCTGTATTCAAATTTTAAGAGCATGAAGGAGCATGTTGTGGAAGAGCTTGGGGAAGAGTTCACATAAAAGGACCTGGAAAATAAGCAGGAGTTTGCAGAGAAAGGGGAAAGGACAGCACATGCAGTTTCATAACTGCACATTCAAAGGCTGGAGATGGGCAAGAACACAGATTATGAGGCAGGGGTGAGCAGCTCGGAGGGGCTGGACAATACTGGAAAGATTTCAGAAACCTGTGGAGGAGAGGCTGGAGAGGGAGCTCAGAAGTGTTACTGTTGGAACAAGCTAAAGGTACTACCCATCCATTAATTAATTAGTGATTAATTTTTTTGGAGACAGAGTCACTCTGTCACCCAGGCTGTAGTGCAATGGCATGATCTCAACTCATTGCAACCTCTGCCTTCCAGGTTCAAGTGATTCTCCTGCCTCAGCTTCCCAAGTAGCTGGCTAATTTTATATATATATATATATATATATAGAGAGAGAGAGAGAGAGAGAGAGATTGAGAGAGAGACAGAGTCTTGCTCTATCACTCAGGCTAGAGTGCAATGGCGGGATCTCGGCTCACTGCAACGTCTGCCTCCACGGTTCAAGCGATTCTCCTGCCTTAAACTCCCAAGTAGCTGGGATTACAGGCATGTGCCACCATGCCCAGCTAATTTTGTATTTTTAGTAGAGATGGGGTTTCTCTATGTTGGTCAGACTGGTCGAACTCCCAATCTCAGGTGATTTGTCCTCCTTGGCCTCCCAAAGTGCTGGGATTACAAGCATGAGCCACTGTGCCCGGCTTCTTCATTACTGAAATTTTATAATTAGTTTTATATAGGGTAGTAAGTCCTCAAGCTTTGTATTTTTCTTTTTGAGATGGAGTTTCACTCTTGTTGTCCATCCTGGAGTGCAATGGCGCAATCTCAGCTGACTGTAACCCCCACCTCCTGGGTTCAAGCGATTCTCCTGCCTCAGCCTCCAGAGTAGCTAAGATTACAGGCATGCACCACCACGCCAAGCTATTTTGTATTTTTGGTAGAGATGGTGTGTCTAGGTGTTGGTAAGGCTAGTCTTGAACCCCTGACCTCAGGTGATCCGCCTACCTCAGCCTCCCAAAGTGATGGGATTATAGGCGTGAGCCACTGCACCTGGCCCTGCTTTGTATTTTTCCAAATCCTGCTTCCACAGGAAACAGCTCTTCTCTCAGACCCAGGGCTCTCCAGCCCTGCCTCTGCCTCCGTACCCTGAGGGGATGTGAAGTTAAATCCAACCTGGATTCTTTCACCACCTGACACAGACAACCACTCACCCCTTGGAATGTGGTCTTCCTTGGTCCTCTGTTACACAGTTAGCTTCACTGCACTTTCACATGAATCTTAAAGTAAAATTGTTTACTTAAAAAAATTGACATTTTCACTAAATTGCATTGAGTCCTTAGGCCAATTTGGGAAGCACCTTAACAATCCTGAATCTTGCAATCTGTGAGTGTGGTGTATTCCTTCATTTATTTCGGTCTTTTTTTACTTCCTGTAGCAATAATTTAAAGTTTTCAGTGTAAGGGTCTTACATATATTTTGCTGCATTTACTTCTAGGTATTTGATTTTTTTATGTTATTGTAAATGCTATCATTTTCATATTTTGTTTTCTTAAAAAAATTTTTTTTTAAGAGATGTAGTTTCACCACGTTGCCCAGGCTGGTCTCAAACTCCTGGGCTCAAGCAATCTGCTCACCTTGGCCTCCCAAAGTGCTCAGATTATTGACAAAAGCCTCCATCATGTTTCATTTTCTAATTGTTGCTAGCATATAGAAATACAATTATTTTTGTATATTGTTCTAATATCGAGTAACTTTGATACATAAATCCTAATACTTAATGTGTAGATATTTTTGGAATTGCTATGTACACAATCATATCAGAAAAGAATAACAGTTTTGCTTCTTTTCCAATGCTTACATCTTTTATTACTTTTTCTTGCTTTATTATTCTAGCTAGGACTACTAATACAATGGTTGAACAAAAATGGTGTGATTGGACATTTTTGTCTTGCTCCTGGTATCAGAGTGAAAATGTTCAAATTAAATATGAATTTAGCTATAGGATTTTCATGGATATCCTTTCTTATATTAAAGAAGCTCCTTTCTACTCCTATTCCTAGTTTGCTGCGAGTTTTTATTATGAACTGGTACTGAATTTTACTGAATGCTTATTTCTCCT
The DNA here is from genome assembly GCF_049354715.1 of Callithrix jacchus. NCBI lineage: Eukaryota > Metazoa > Chordata > Mammalia > Primates > Cebidae > Callithrix > Callithrix jacchus. The sequence goes on along the minus strand of NC_133508.1, from coordinate 91,638,158 downwards.
TCTATTGGAATGATCGTACTTATCTTTTCTTCTATGAATGTGACAAATTATATTAACATATTTTAGGATGTTAAATTAAACTTGCATTTCTGGAACAAGCCCCACTTCATCATACATCATACCCATATATCATCATATAGCATGGAAGAGAATGAGCAAGACTGGAGGGAGTGAGACCAGTGAGAATGCTGATACAGAGATACCAGTGGGAGAGGAGCAGGGCCCCGGCTAAGGTAGAGACTGCAGTGAATGAGGAAGATACTCTGAGAGGGTGGAGTGAGCAGGACTTGGTGACAAATTAGATTTGAGGTTTATAGAGAATACAAGCTTCTGATTCAGGCATCTAAGTGGATAATAGTGGTATCATCTGCAGGGAAGGGGACTGTAGGTCTGGGGTCAATGGTGGTTGTATTATGTACATGTAAGTGGAGCTGTCTAGGAGACAGGTGGCCATAGCAGACTGGAGCTCAGAGGAGGGGTCTGCATGGGGATGTCAAGGTGGATGTCTTCTGCTTAAAGGAGGTAATAGATGCCTGGAGAACAGAAGACACAGCCTGGAGACAGAGTGCAAGGTGAAGAGAGGAGAGGCCCAGAACGGGCCCACATTTAAGAAGTAGGCTGAAGAAGAAGCCAGGGAGTATGGAAAAAGACCAACCAGAAAAATTGAAGGATACGCAGGAGTCCAGGTGTCCACATCCCAGGGAGGGAGTAGTCAGCTGTGTCAACAAGAGGTCAAGCCCTTAAGTACACAGGTTGTGTCCCCTGGGGGGACAGAGGCACAGGCAGTGATTGAAAGCCCTGGGTCAGTCAGAAGAGCTGGCTCACACAAAAGCAGGATCAGGGATCCAGTCCTCAAATTCCATACATCAGAGACTAAAGCTTAGTGAAGGGAAATACCTTGTTCAAGGTCACACCTCTCAACTCTGGCAGAACAAGGACCAGAAACCTGTCACACTACATCCCAGGCCTAAGCTCTTTCAGTATCACCCCTGTATTAGTCCATTTTCACGCTGTATAAAGAATTGCCCAAGACTAGGTAACTGATAAAGAAAGGGGGGTTACTTGACTCACAGTTCTGCATGTCTGGGAAGACCTCATGAAACCCACAAACATGGCAGAAGGCAAAGCAGGCATCTTCTTCATGAGGCAGCAGGAGAGGCACAAGGTGAGCAAAGGAGGAACTTCCCAAACACTTATAAAACCAAGAGATCTCACTGGGTGCTGCGGCTCGTGCCTGTAATCCCAGCACGTTGGGAGGCTGAGGCAGGCAGCTCATCTGAGGTCAAGGGATTGAGACCATCCTGGCCAACATGGTGAAACACCATCGTTACTAAAAATGCAGGAGTGGTGGCGCCTGTAGTCCCAGGTATTCAGGAGGCTGAGGAAGGAGAATCTCTTAAACCCAGGAGGCGAAAGTTGCAGTGAGCCAAGATCGCACTACTGCACTCCAGTCTGGTGGCACTCCTTCTCAAAACCCGCCCCCACAAAACAAACCCCATCAGATCCCGTGAGAACTCACTCACTATCACAAGAACAGCTTTGGGGAAACCACCCACAGGAAACAGATCCAATCACCTCCCACCAGGTTCCTGTCTCTCTCTCTCTCTCTCTCTCTCTCTCTCTCTCTCTCTTTTTTTTTTTTTTTAAGACAGAGGTTTGGTCACTCAGGGCGCGGTGGCTCACGCCTATAATCCTAGCACTTTGGAAGGCCGAGGTGGGTGGATCACGAGGTCAAGAGATTGAGACCATCCTGGTCAACAAGGTGAAACCCCGTCTCTACTAAAAATACAAAAATTAGCTGGGCATGGTGGCGCATGCCTGTAATCCCAGCTACTCGGGAGGCTGAGGCAGGAGAATCGCTTGAACCCAGGAGGCGGAGGTTGCGGTGAGCCGAGATCGCGCCATTGCACTCCAACCTGGGTAAGAAGAGAGAACCTCTGTCTCAAAAAAAAAAAAAAAACAGAGGTTTGGTCTTGTTGCCCAGGCTGGAGTGCAATGGCGCAATCTCGGCTCACCGCAACCTCCGCCTCTGGGTTCAAGGGATTCTCCTGCCTCAGCCTCCCGAGTAGCTGGGATTACAGGCATGCGCCACCAATTTTTGTATTTTTAGTAGAGATGGGGTTTCTCCATGTTGGTCAGGTTGGTCTCGAACTCCCGACCTCAGGTTGATCTCGAACTCCCACCTCGGCCTCCCAATGTACTGGAATTACAGGCATGAGCCACTGCGCCCAGCCGGCTGAGGTCCCGCTCTTTGAATTGCAAACACCTTGGGACTGCAATTCAAGATGAGGTTTGGGTGGGGACACAAAGCTAAACCATATCAGCTCCCAATAATAATAGCTAACATTTGCAAAGTGTTTGCTGAATGCCAGGCACTGTTCTACACACTTTACATATATTAATTCATTTAATTAATTATTTCAAAACACAAGGTAAATATTATTATCTCTTATAGATGAGTAAACTGAGGCACAGAGCTTGGACAAAGTTTTTGTTCTCAACTATTTGTCTATATTCTCTTTTTCACACTTTAAAGGCTGCCCCTCCATGGGGCTGAAAATAAGGATCCTTTTCTTCCATTTTCATGATTTTTGAGTCTGTATTTGTGTTCCTTCCCTTGGCCTCCACAAAGTGGCATAGCGACATCCCCACTTCTCCGCTTTGGTCATTCTGCAGATCACTGTGGCCTACATCCTCATCTCTAACCTGGCCCTGGTCCTCTTGGTCCGGCTCAGGTACCTCCCTCCCATGATCACCACCACGGAATTTCAACTCCCTCTGCGTATCAGCCAGGGCTTTTAGTTGTCATTAGCAGAATACACTGCAGCATGTGAAAGCAGAAATAGCATCTGTTACAGGTTATTAGATATAGTTCAGAAAGTCATCAGAGGATGAGAGGAGCAGACTCAATAATAAACATCATTGCTAGGAACAAGGGCCCAACCAACCTGCAAAACTGGCCCTCTGAGGACCTGCTGTCATTGCCACCACCATAACCAAACTACAAAGGCTAAAAACTCAACTTCAGTAGCAATTGCTACTGCCACAAGCACCAATGCCCCATAACTGTGTCATTAACCCAATCTTGAGGCCAGGAGCAGTGGCTTACACCTGTAATCCCAGCACTTTGGGAGGCCAAGGTGGGCGGATCATGAGGTCAAGAGATCGAGACCATCCTGGCCAATACGGTGAAACCCCTTCTCTACTAAAAAATACAAAAATTAGCTGGGCGTGGTGGCGCGTGCCTGTAATACCAGCTTCTCAGGAGGCTGAGGAAGGAGAATTGCTTGAACCCAGGAGGCAGAGGTTGCAGTGAGCTGAGATTGCACCACTGCACTCCAGCCTGGCACCCAGCGACAAAACAAGACTCTGTCTCAAAAAAAAAAATGCATTTACATTCAATCCATGTAATTTGTTATTTAAAGAACAATAGAAACAATTTGCTTTTTCACCTAAACAAATTTATTTCTTGTTATGTCATTTAAGAAATCTTAGGCCGGGCACAGTGGCTCACGCCTGTAATCCCAGCACTTTGGGAGGCCAAGGCGGGTGGATCACGAGGTCAAGAGATCGAATACTCATATCTCTGGGTATTTGTTAAGGTTCATTCCCAGAAGCCTACTTCCTGGTCAAAAGAACAGGAAGCCCCTGACGTAGGTTGCCACCCTGCCCTGTAGAAGGGCTGGTCCCAGGAACTGTCTCAATGACCTCCATGAGCATACCCAGGCTACCACAGCTTCTCCAGCACTGGTCACTAGTGACCCACCTTATCTAGGTCTCAGCTGTGAATAGGACAACAGACTCCAGAATTTCCTGTTAACTTTTGTCTTTATGGCTTGCAATTTGGTTGTAGGTCCTTATTATAAACCTCAGTCATAAGCTGGGAATGGAAGAAAGTCTAAACATGATGAAGCAAATGGAAGAAGTAACTCAGAATCCGGGGGACAGTAAAGACAGCAAGTTGCTAGCACGTGTGTGCTCGGAGTGTACACATCTAAATTCCAAATCGAATCATGTTGCTAACACAAATGACAAAAATCATAAGGGTGTTGGAGGGCCAGGTGTGGTGGCTCACACCTGTAATCCCAGCACTTTGGGAGGCTGAGGCGGGTGGATCACGAGGTCAAGAGATCGAGACCATCCCGGTCAACATGGTGAAACCCCGTCTCTACTAAAAATACAAAAAATTAGCTGGGCATGATGGCGCGTGCCTGTAATCCCAGCTACTCAGGAGGCTGAGGCAGGAGAATTGCCTGAACCCAGGAGGTGGAGGTTGCAGTGAGCCGAGATCGCGCCATTGCACTCCAGCCTGGGTAACAAGAGCGAAACTCTGTCTCAAAAAAAAAAAGGGTGTTGGAGGAAAACATTGATGATTTAGTTCACAATCTGGAAATGGGCAAAAACTTTAGGCATGACGTTAACCTAGAAGATATAAACGAAAATAATAATAAATTTGAGATCATAAAAAACTTTAAATTTCCATATGGCAAAAACACTGTAAACAAAACAGAAGATAATATATGCAGAGAAACTAGTCTAATTTATCTTATAAACAAGTCTAATTTCATTTAAATAGAAGTAACTTTCATAAATTAATAAGATGAACAGACAAACACAAAAGGAATGAATAAAGGAATGAACAAGTCGTTTGTACAAAATGAAACACACAAGCACTGCTCCATGGTTAGAGAAGAAAGAAAAGAAAAAGAAATACAAATAGCCAATAAACATAGTAAAAAGATGAGCAACCTCACTTATAATTAAGTTAATGCAAATTAAAACAATGAGACCACACTTTCACTTATCAGATTGTCAAGATTAAAAAGATTGCGGCCAGGTGAGGTGGCTCATGCCTGTAATCCCAGTGCTTTGGGAGGCCGAGGCAGGCGGATCACAAGGTCAGGAGATCAAGACCATACTGGCCACCATGGTGAAACCCCGTCTCTACTAAAAATACAAAAATTAGCTGGGCATGGTGGTGCACACCTATAGTCCCAGATACTCAGGAGGCTGAGGCAGGAGAATTGCTTGAACCCAGGAGGCAGAGGCTGCAGTGAGCCAAGATGGCACCATTGCACTCCAGCCTGAGCAACAGAGTGAAACTCTGTCTCAAAAAAAAAAAAAAGGATTGCTAGATAGTTGACAAGGGAATAGGCTCAATGGAACATTCTTAGTGCTGCATAAATTTTGAAGGTAATTTGTTCACTCATACTACAAGATACCATGAAGCTATTTTTAAAATGAGATGGGCTGGGCATGGTGGCTCACGTCTGTAATCCCAACACTTTGAGAGGCAGAAGCGGGTGGATCACTTGAGGTCAGGAGTTTGAGACCAGCTTGGCCAACATGGTGAAACCCCGTCTCTACTAAAAATACAAAAATTAGCCAGGTGTGGCGGTGCCTGCCTATAATCCCAGCTATTCAGGAAGGTAAGGCAGGAGAATCACTTGAACTCGGGAAGTGGAGGTTGCAGTGAGCTGAGATCATACCACTGTACTCCAGCCTGGGCAACAGCGAGACTCTGTCTCAGGAAAAAAAAGAACGAGACATATCTATATGTAACATGAAAAGATGTTCATATAGGATCTATTAAGTGAAAAGAAGCAACTTACAGAATAGTAAATATAAGATGAATTCATTTGTTAGAAATAAAAATAGTAGGGGCTGGGCACAGTGACTCATTCCTATAATCCCAGCACTTTGGGAGACCAAGGCAGGCAGATCACCTGAGGTCAGGAGTTCGAGACCAGCCTGGCCAACATGGTGAACTGAAACTCCTGTCTGTACTGAAAATACAAAAATCAGCCAGGCACACTGGCAGGTGCCTGTAGTCCCAGTTATTCGGGAGGCTGAGGCAGGAGAATTCCTTGAACCAGAAGGCAGAGGTTACAGTGAGCCAAGATCATGCCACTGCACTCTAGCCTGGGTGACAGAGCAAGATTCCATCTCAAAAAAAAAAAAAAAAAAAAGAAAGAAAGAAATAGAAATAGTCTGGACACAGAGGCTCACACCTAGAATCCCAATGCTTTGGAAGGCTGAGGTGGGTGGATCACTTCAGCCCAGGAGTTCAAGACCAGCATGGCCAACATAGCAAAACCCAGTTTCTACGAAAAGTGCAAAAATTTGTCAGGTGTGCTGGTGCACGCCTATAGCCCCAGCTACTTGGGAGACTGAGGTGGGAGGATCTCCTAAGCCTGGGAAGGTCAAGGTTGCAGTGAGCCATGATCAAGCTAGTGCACTCCAGCCTGTGTGATAGAGACCGTGTCTAAAAAAAAGGAAAGAAAAGAGTATATATATATATAAATGTGTTTGGAGATATGTAGAAAAGATTTGAAGCAAATCACGAGAAACTGTAAACTCTAAAGGGTTTGGGTTACACGTCAGGCCAAAGCCAAACTCTCTAGCTACCTCCCCACCAGAACTTTTCAGCATGTTCCCTAATGCTCCCTGTAGTTTCACACCTGTGTGATTTTACTTTGCTGACTCTTCATCTACCATTTTCTAGTCCCCCATCATCTGCTCGGCAACTCTTCTTCATCCCTCAAGACTCATCCAAGCACTTCCCTCTCTGAGTCATCATTCCAGATTTTTGTTTGTTTGTTTGTTTTTGTTTTGAGACAGAGTCTCACTCTGTTGCCCAGGCTGGAGTGCAGTGGTGCGATCTCAGCTCACTGCAACCTCCACCTCCCGGGTTCAAGCGATTCTCCTGCCTCAGCCTCCCAAGTAGCTGGAACTACAGGCACCCGCCACCACACCATGATAATTTTTTGTGGTGTTTTTTTTTGTTTTTTTTTTGAGACGGAGTTTCGCTGTTGTTGCGCAGACTGGAGTGCAACGGCACGATCTCGGCTCACTGCAACCTCCGCCTTCTGGGTTCAAGCAATTCTCTTGCCTCACCCTCCCGAGTAGCTGGGATTACAGGCATGCGCCACCATGCCCAGCTATTTTTTGTATTTTTAGTAGAGATGGGGTTTCACCTCGATGACCAGGATGGTCTCGATCTCTTGACCTCGTGATCCACCCACCTCGGCCTCCCAAAGTGCTGGGATTATAGGCGTGAGCCACTGCGCCCGGCCAATTTTTTGTGTTTTTAATAGAGACGGGGTTTTACTGCATTAGCCAGGATGGTCTTGATCTCCTGACCTTGTAATCCGCCCACCTAGGCCTCCCAAAGTGCTGGGATTACAGGCGTGAGCCAGCACCAGGCCTAGATTTTCTGAAATAAAATACTCGTTCCCTTGTACCACATTGCATATCCCTCTATCGCAGTTCCTTCCTTCCTACCTTTCTTTTTTCCTTCCTTCCTTCCTTCCTTCCTTCCTTCCTTCCTTCCTTCCTCCCTCCCTCCCTCCCTCCTTCCCTCCCTCTTTTCTTTCTCTCTTTCTCTCTCTCTCTCTCTCTCTCAGGATCTCACTCTGTCACCCAGACTGGACTGCAGCGGTTCCATCTCAGCACACTGCAACCTCCACCCCTAGGCTCAAGTGATCCTCCCACTTTACCCTTCCAAATGACTGGGACCACAGCCACGCACCACCATGTCTGCCTAAGTTTTTGTATTTTGGTAGATACAGGGTTTCACCATGTTGGTCAGTCTTGAACTACTAGCTGAAGTGATCAGCCTGCCTCAGCCTCCCAAAGTGCTGGGATTACAGGTGAGAGCCACCGTGCCTGGCCTCCTCTATTTTAGTTCTTATGATTTCCCATTAAACTGTATATTTGTGCTTGTCCACTTTGTTAGATTTGGAGCTCCTTGAGAGCCCAGATATTTAATCTCTGAATTTAGTTAATGTTTGGCCGGGCGCGGTGGCTCAAGCCTATAATCCCAGCACTTTGGGAGGCCGAGGCGGGTGGATCACGAGGTCAAGAGATCGAGACCATCCTGGTCAACATGGTGAAACCCCATCTCTACTAAAAATACAAAAAATTATCTGGGCACGGTGGTGTGTGCCTGTAATCCCAGCTACCCAGGAGGCTGAGGCAGGAGAATTGCCTGAACCCAGGAGGCGGAGGTTGTGGTGAGCCGAGATCGCACCACTGCACTCCAGCCTGGGTAACAAGAGTGAAACGCCGCCTAAAAAAAAAAAAAAAAAAAAACTTAGTTAATGTTCACAGAATGAAGAAATGAGCACACCCCTTGGCTGGCATGTCTTTATTCCACCGATTTGTCTTTACCTGCCAAGCCATCTCCTCTCCTTGCCTTTTCATCATGGTTCCCTAAAAAGGATACCTGACGCCGAGTTTGGTGCCTCTCATCTGTAATCCCAGTGCTTTGGGAGGCCAAGGCAAGCAGATCACGAGGTCAGGAGCTCGAGACCAACCTGGCCAACATAGTGAAACTCGTTTCTACCAAAAATATAAAAATTAGCTGGGCATGGTGGTGCATGTCTGTAATCCCAGCTATCCAGCAGGCTGAGGCAAAAGAATTGCTTGAACCGGGGAGGCAGAGGTTGCAGTGAGCCAAGATCACGCTGCTGTACTCCAGCCTGGGCAGCAGAGCGAGACTCAGTCTCAAAAAATAAAAAAAAGAACAAAAACTCTAATGGATGTAGTGCATGACATCACAGAGTATAAAGCAAATAACAAAACATTTTCCTGTGGTATTTCTTGATAGCTTGGCTCTTTAGTAAAACTGGGGGGCCGAGGCATGTTTGTGAGGGTGTGGCTTTCCATCGTCCTCTCCAGATCTAAGAGCGCACTTGGAGACTTCAAGTGAGGTGCCCACCTACTCTCGCCTTTATCATCCATGTTCCTGTCTGACAGCAGCAAAGACATACCTGTATTCTCATCAAACGTACTGAACTCAAAGTGGATCTCAAAGTTATAGTATCTGAGAATGGGACTGCTTAGAACAAGGTCTACTCTTGGCCCTGGGATGGGGGAAAGCATCAGGAGTTTATGGACACAGATAGGATCAAACTGTGAAACATGAGTGTCTGTGTGTACTCATGTGTGTACATGAGGGTATGTGCCATGTGTGCATGCATGCCACATGTACGCCCGCCTCAGCCTCCCAAAGTGCTAGGATTACAGGCGTGAGCCACTGCACCTGGCCGAAGGTTTCCGTTCTTAAGCAACAGAAACTGGCTATGGCTAATGTGAGCCCAAAAGGAATCCTGTGGAGGCTGTGATGTAGCTTGTGGAACCAAGGAAAATGCTGAACTACGCAGCCTTGAAGAGGACGCTGTGGGATCCTACTAGAGATCCAAGCAGCGGGAACTGGCAGACAGCCTTTAAAATTTTTTTAATTAAATTAATTTAAATTTTACTTTATTTTGAGACAGAGTTTTGCTCTTGTCACCCAGGCTGGAGTGCAGTGGTACGATCTCAGCTAGCTGTAATCTCTGCCTCCGGGATTCAAGTAATTATCCTGTCTCAGCCTCCTGAGTAGCTGGGATTATAGATGTCTGCCCCCATACTTGGCTAATTTTTGTTTTTTGTTTGTTTGTTTTTGTCTTTTGAGATGGAGCCTTGCTCTTACCCAGGCTGGAGTGCAGTGACATGATCTCAGCTTACTGCAACCTCTGCCTCCCGGGTTCAAATGATTCTCCTGTCTCAGGCTGGGGCATCTGGGAGGACAGATTCTCCTCTCTCAGACTGGGGCATCTGGGAGGACAGTAGCTGGGATTACAGGCATCTGCTGCCATGCCAGGCTAATTTATACATATATATGTTTTTTCCTCTTTTCATTTTTTTAAAAAATTTCTTTACACAGCATGGAATTTTTTTTTTTTTTAGATGGAGTTTCGCCCGTTACCCAGGCTGGAGTGCAATGGCGCCATCTAGGCTCACCGCAACCTCCATCTCGTGGGTTCAGGCAATTCTTCTGCCTCAGCCTCCTGAGTAGCTGGGATTACAGGCATGCGCCACCATGCCCAGCTAATTTTTTGTAATTTTTAGTAGAGATGGGGTTTCACCATGTTAACCAGGATGGTCTCGATCTCTTGACCTCGTGATCCACCTGCCTCGGCCTCCCAAGGTGCTGGGATTACAGGCGTGAGCCACCGCGCCCGGCCCAGCATGGAAATTTTTATATTTTTTTGTAGAAATTGGGTTTTACTATGTTGACCAGGCTGGTCTTGAACTCCTGACCTCTGGTGATCTGCCTGCCTTGGCCTCCCAAAGTGCTGTGATTACAGGCGTGAGCCACAGTGCCTGGCCAATTTTTTTTTTTTTTTTTTTTTTTTGAGATGGAGTCTTGCTCTGTTGACCAGGCTGGAGAGCAGTGGTGTGTCTCAGCTCACTGCAACCTCTGCCTCCTGGGTTCAAGCAATTCTCTGCCTCAGCCTCCTAAGTAGCTGGGATTGCAGGGGCCCACCACTATGCCCTGCTAAGTTTTGTATTTTTAGTAGAGATGGGGTTTCACCATCTTGGCCAAGCAGGTCTTGAACTCCTGACTATGATTACAGGTGTGAGCCACCACACCTGGCCCAATTTTTGTATTTTTTTTTTTTTTTGAGATGGAGTTTCGCTCTTGTTACCCAGGCTGGAGTGCAATGGCACGATCTCGGCTCACTGCAACCTTCGCCTCCTGGGTTCAGGCAATTCTCCTGCCTCAGCTTCCTGAGTAGTTGGGATTACAGGCACGCGCCACCATGCCCAGCTAATTTTTTGTATTTTTAGTAGAGGTGGGGTTTCACTATGTTGACCATGGTGGTCTTGATCTCTTGACCTCGTGATCCACCCACCTCGGCCTCCCAAAGTGCTGGGATTATAGGCGTGAGCCACCGTGCCCGGCCAATTTTTATATTTTTTTAGTAGAGATGGGGTTTCACCATGTTGGCCAAACAGACCTCAGGTGATCCACCCACCTTGGCCTCCCAAAATGCTGGTATTTCAGGTGTGAGCCACTGTGCCCAGTCCATATCAAGGCCAAGCATGGTGGCTAAGGCGATACCCTAGCTTGGAGATGAACTGATTACTTTGTGAGACAGGCTATGATTCTAATTTCAAGGGTAAGCCTGTAATTGGCCAGGCCCAGATCAGCGCTAGCCTTTGGCCAGACTGATGGAAATCCCCATAAGACTCTTTCCAATGGTGGAGAGATAGGTCCCCAAGCCAATCCATGTGGTTATTAGAAGTCCAGCAGATGCCCTGCCCTGGGCTTCCCCACACTGAGGAGGTGCAGGGGTACCTCACACACCCCACACCTAACTCAGGCTCTTTGTTTCCCACCCAAAACTTCTCTGGCACTTCTTCCTTGGTACATGGCACACTGTCCTCCCAGATGCCCCAGCCTGATGAGGCCATCATCTTCCCTCATTTCCGTGGTAGCCAGTGGACCCCAGCTTGGCGACCCTGCCTCCTTCTTCCTTCCGGGCTCACAGCTCTCCATCCCAGGGCTACTGCCCAGGTATCCCTCCCTGAGTACCTCCATCTTCTAACTGGTCCTCCTGCTCTCACTCATTACCTTTCTGTCTCTCTCAAATTATTCCTAGCTACTAGAGTGATTTTCCTAAGAGAGCAATTTGAACAAATCACTGCTGGCTGAGTACAGTGGTTCACACCTGTAATCCCAGCACATTAAGAGGCTGAAGAGGGCAGACCACTTAAGTTTGGGATTAGCCAGTGTGGTGGTGCACACTTGTAATCCCAGCTACCCAGGAGGCTGAGGCACGAGAATCACTTGAACCCTCTGCCTCCCAGGTTCAAGCAATTGTGGAGACCAGCTTGAGCAACACACACACACACACACACACACACACACACTACCTGGGTGTGGTGGCATGTGCCTATAGTTCCAGCTCCTTGGGAGGCTAAGATGGGAAGATCACCTGAGCCTGGGAGGTCAAGGCTTCAGTGAGCTGTGATTGTGCCACTACACTCCAGCCTGGGCAACAGAGGGAAACCTTGTCTAAAAAAGGAAGAAAAAAAAAATCGCGGGCCGGGTGTGGTGGCTTATGCCTAAAATCCCAGCATTTTGGGAGGCTGGGAGGATCACGAGATCAGGAGTTCGAGACCAGCCTGACCAACATGGTGAAACCCCATCTCTACTGAAAACACAAAAATTAGCCGGGTGTGGTAGTGCATGCCTGTAATCCAAGCTACTCAGGAGGTTGAGACAAAAGAATTGCTTGAATTCAGGAGGCGGAGGTTGCAGTGAGCTGAGAATGTACCATTACACTCCAGCCTGTGTGACAGAGCGAGACTATGTCTCAAAAAAAAAGTACCTTTGTTGCTTAAAACTCCTGATCAGCTCCCCATTGCCCTCAAGATAAAGTCTTGGCACCTTTTTTTTTTTTTTTTGAGGCGGAGTTTCGCTCTTGTTACCCAGGCTGGAGTGCAATGGCGCGATCTTGGCTCACTGCAACCTCTGCCTCCTGGGTTCAGGCAATTCTCCTGCCTCAGCCTCCTGAGTAGCTGGGATTACAGGCACGCGCCACCAAGCCCAGCTAATTTTTTGTATTTTTAGTAGAGACGGGGTTTCACCATGTTGACCAGGATGGTCTCGATCTCTTGACCTTGTGATCCACCCACCTTGGCCTCCCAAAGTGCTGGGATTACAGGCGTGAGCCACCATGCCCGGCCAAGTCTTGGCACCTTAAATGGCAGAATCTTCTCCTGACCTGGCTCTACAGGCCTCTTTGTTAGCCATTTCTCCCTCCCCACACAGCTTCCCCTGTAGCCACACTGAACTACAGGCCTTTCTCTTTTATCTATTCCTGGTGCCTGGAATGTAGTATGCCTTCAGCTGCAAGTAACAGAACATCCTGACTCAAACTGGTTCAAACCATCAGGAAACACATTATCTCGCAAGATGAGCCCCAGGCCCTCTACAATCAGCAGCTCAAAATGTTGAGAAGCCAGCTCTTTCTGTTTCTTCTCCGACATTAGAAGGGGTCAGATTCCTTCTAAACTTGGATCCTCTCTGGGTTGGAAGAATACAGCAGCAAATCCAAACTTCACACTCAGATATGACAGTAGCCACAAGAAGAAAAATGGGCCACGTCTGGTGTCTCTGTGTTAGCTGCTCAGAAACACTTCTCAGAAGCCCCTTAGCTGACCTCCGCTCACCTCACGTTGACCAAGAAGGTCACACGCCTGTCCCTAAACTAACTACCAGCAACAGAAGTGAGATTAATATGGGTGGAAGGGATCTGGAGGGGTCAATCTACCTGATGGAAAGATTTTTATAATATATTGTTAAATAGGAAAAGCTGTTTAAAAAAAAGCTATTGTTAAATAGTCAATCCATGACTCCAACACTTGCCTTTTTCTTTTTCTTTTCTTTTTTTTTTTGTTTTTTTTTTTTGTTGTTGTTGTTGAGACGGAGTCTCGCTCTGTAGCCCAGGCTGGAGCGCAGTGGCAAAATCTTGGCTCACTGCAACCTCTACCTCCCAAGTTGAAATGATTGTCCTGCCTCAGCCTCTCAAGTAGCTGGCACTACAGGCGCCTGCCACCATGTCCAGCTAATTTTTTGTATTTTTTAGTAGAGATGGGGTTTCACCGTGTTAGCCAGGATTTTTTTTTTTTTTTTAAGATGGAGTTTTGCTCGTGTTGCCTAGGCTGGAGTGCAATGGTGTGATCTCTGCAACCTCTGCCTCCTGGGTTCAAGCAATTCTCCTGCCTTAGTCTCCCAAGTAGGTTGGATTACAGGTGCCCGCCACCATGCCTAGCTAGTTTTTGTATTTTTAGTAGAGACAGGGTTTTACTATGTTGGCCAGGCAGGTCTTGAACTCCTGACCTTGTGATCCACCTGCCTCAGCCTCCCAAAGTGCTGGGATTACAGGCGTGAGCCACCACTGCCAGCCAAAGATTTTATTCTTTAAATCAAAATGTATCTTACCATACTTTCTGTCTGTAAGCAGCTTTTCCTATTTAACAATATATTATAAAAATCTTTCCATCATATGGTGTCATTTTTAATAGCTACATAGTGTTTCATAATATTGACACACTGTGCTACAAATTACTCAGTCCCTATGGGCAATTGGTTATCTAAATTGTCTCATTTTTTTAGCATTATGTTGTGGCATATAAACAATGTATATACTCATTTTTACTCTTACAATACTATGAACAATGTTTTAGCATTATAAACAATGTTGTGGCATATAAACAATGTATATGCTCATTTTTACTCTTACAATACTATAAACAATGTTGTGGTAAACTTCCTTTTACACAGATCTTAGACACTTGTGTTACATGCCTATGATAAATCCCTAAGAGGAGTGTGTGGTTTTTAAAAACCAGATAGGGGCTAGGCACAGTGGCTCATACTGGAAATCCCAGCACTTTGGGAGATTGGGAAGGACTGCTTGAGGCCCAGATTTCAAGATCAGCCAGGGCAACACAGTAAGACCCTATCTCTACAAAAAAATCTAAAAAATTAGGCCTGATGAGGTGGCTCACGCTTGTAATCCCAGCACTTTGGGAGGCTGAGGCAGGCAGATCACTTGAAGCCTGAAGGAAGTTTGAGGCCAACCTGGGCAACATGGTGAAACCTTGTCTCTATTTATGTAAACATTTTAATTTTATTTATAAATTGGAAAAAAAATTTTTTTTTTGAGACAGAGTCTCAGTCTGTAGCCAGACTGGAGTGCGGTGGCACGATCTCAGCTCACTGCAACCTCCGCCTCTCGGGTTCAAGTGATTCTCCTGCCTCAGCCTCCTGAGTAGCTGAGACCATAGGCACGCACCCCCACACCCAGCTAATGTTTGTATTTTTAGTATAGACGGGGTTTCACCATGTTGGCCAGGATGGTCTCGATTTCTTGACCTAGTGATCTGCCCACCTCAGCCTCCCAAAGTGCCGGGATTACAGGCGTGAGCCACTGCGTCCAGCCAAAAGTAAAATATTTTTTAAAAAATTAGGCTGGGTGCTCAAGACCAGCCTGACCAATATGGTGAAACCCTATCTCTACTAAAAATACAAAAATAGCCGGGCGTTGTGGGGCTCACCTGTAATCCCAGCTACTCAGGAGGCTGAGGCAGGAGAATCGCTTGAACCTGGGAGGCGGAGGTTGCAGTGAGCTGAGAGTGAACCATCACACTCCAGCCTGGGCAACAGAGGGAGACTCTGTTTCAAAAATAATAATAATAATAATAATAATTAGCCAGGCATGGTGGCGCACACCTGTAGTCCCAGCTACTTAGGCTGAGGCTAAGGCGGGAGGATCACTTGAACCCGGGAGGTCTAGGCTGCAGTGAGCTGAGATCACATCAATGCACTCCAGGCTGGGTGACAGAGTGACAGAGTGAAATCCTTCTTAAAAAATTAAAATAAAATAAAAATAAAAAAATTCAAAATCGGATGACTGAAAATTATTTGCTATGCCTCCCATCAAGAGACATGGTCTACATCCCCTTTTCCGAAACCCTGAAATCTGGTGAAGCTGTGCTGCTTGGACCACTAGAGTACAAGGAAGTGACAATGGGTGACTTCTGAGGCCAGGTCAGAAAAGTTCATGCAGCTTCCACCTTGGTTTCCTACATTCCCTCTCAGGGAATTCCCTCTCTGTTTTGAAATGCAGCTGACATGCAGCGAATGCCCAAGCCACAAGGAGAGACCATAATCGTAGCTGAGCCCAACTTTCAACTCATCCCAGTTCAGGCATCAGATATGTGAGAGAAGAAGCTTCCAGAAGATTCTGGCTTGGAGAATCCTTCCCAGTTGAGGCCCCAGACATTGTGCAACAGAGAACAACCATCCCTGCTGTGTCCTGTCCAAAGTTCAAAGAATCCCTGCGCGTAGTCAGTGAGCTGCTGTTTACATCACTACATTTAGGATGGTGGGGAATAGTACCTGGAATAATGGCAATTTCTCTTATAAAAATATACACATTTTAAAACCTTTTGACTCTTGAATAAATGCAAAATTAAATCACAATGCTAGTAAATGTTCAGAGAAAAACTACATTAAAATTTTATAGCTTAATGCAAGAAAACATGTTGACTCAGAAATTACCTTCATGACACAGTGGGGAAGATGTGTGTCTGGGGTGCTACCCTGAGCAAACTTACTAACATGTCTGCTTTAGATCTGATTTCCTGGAAACCAATCCTGATTCAGTGAGCTGTGGCTCAAAGTTTTTGGGGCAAATGCTCTTAGAAGATGTGCCTGAAAGGAAGGCAGGAAGGCAGGACCAGGCAGAGGTAGAAACTGACCTGCAATGGCTGTCATTGAGGCCTCAGCTGATCCCACAGAGTGCCCTAGAGCTGAGATGGCCCTTCAGAGGTGTCCTGAGTAGGCTGACTGTGGTGGCCCATGCCTGTAATCCCAGCACTTTGGGAGGCTGAGGTGGGAAGATCGCTTGAGCCCAGGAGTTCAAGACCAGCTTGGGCAACATGATGAAACCCATCTCTACTGAAAATGGAAAAATTAGCCGAGGTGATGGCATGCACCTGTAGTAGTCCTAGTTGCTTAGGGAGGCTGAGGTGGGAGGATCACCTGAGCCCAGGAGGTAGAGGTTACAGTGAGCTGTGATTATGCCATTGCACGCCAGCCTGAGCTATAAAGTGAGACCCTGTCTGAAAAAAAAAAAAAAAAAAAAAGGTGGAGGGACAGGGTCAGGCATGGTGGCTCATAGCTGTAATTCCAGTACTTTGGGAAGCTGAGGTGGGAGGATCATTTGAGTCCAGGAGTTCAAGACCAGCCTAGGCAACATGGTGAAACCCTGTCTGTAAAATACAAAATTAGCCAGGTGTGATGGTACACACCTGTATTCTCAGCTACTCCGGTGGCTGACAAGAGGGTCACTTGAACCTGGGAAGTGGAGGTTGTAGTGAGCTGATATCATGCCACTACACTCCAGCCTGGGCAACAGAGTGAGACTCTGTCTCCAAAAAAAAAAAAAAAATGGCTAAGTTGAAGCGAGGGCAACCAGCTGGCCATTGCACCTCCACATTAGCCAAGTATCGGCCATGAGCCACCCCTTGGGAGGGGCATAACCTTGAGTGAGAATCTCTGCAGCTGAGGAAATTCCTTATAAGTGATACAGCTGGCATCCATCCACAGCCAATATTCCAAGCAGCTTAGGATGGGTGGCTCAGCCTCAAAGGGGGATATAGTCAGAGAATCAGAGTACCCACTACAGTCCACCCCTTATACTGCTCCTTTCCTTTTGCTCTGTGAAGTTGGACCCATTTGGGAATAGCTTCTCTAGTTTTCTGGTTGGGTTTGTTCCCTGTGAAACTCAGAAAAGAAAGGTAGTGAAATGAACTGTAGAAGCTGCAGAAGCTGATGTCAAGGCTGTAACAGATACTTGTTATCACACTCTTCTACCATCTGTCCTAGATTCCCTTACCTTTTGCTAGCATTTCTTCTTTCATTTTATTTATTTTTATTTTTTTGAGACAGAGTCTCACTCTTGTTGCCCAGGCTGGAGTGCAGTGGCATGACCTCACCTGACTGCAACCTCCACCTGCTGGGTTCAATGGATTCTCCTGTCTCAGCCTCCCGAGTAGCTGGGATTACAGGTGTACACCACGATGCCTGGCTATTTTTTTTTTTTTTTTTTTTCATATTTTTAGTAGAGACAGCGTTTCACCATGTTGGCCGGGCTGGTCTTAAACTCCTGACCTCAAATGATCCACCTGCCTCAGCCTCCCAAAGTGCTGGGATTACAGGCGTGAGCCACTGCAACTAGCCTTGCTAGCATTCCTTCTCATTTAGGCAGCTTGTCTGGTGGAAACCCAAATCCTCAAACCTGAAGGGTCTGAGCCCCAGGTTACTGTGCCCTGTTTAAGCCATGCTTGCTTTACCTGTCCATGTACCAGTAAAGCCAGGCATAGTAGCACGAGAAGAACCCCCCACCCCACCCCTAGTGTGTCACCTGAGCATGACACGTACTCACCTCTGTTCCTAATATTAACCACACACCCTACCTCCTAATGATAACCAGGGTAATTATCACCAACTCTATGGTGATTCCTTTCCTTGCTGATGATCTCTTAGCTCAAGAATCAAGAGGCAGTCACAGGGTAAAGTTCAGTGGAACTCCTACTATGCCCCAGTGGAAACACTCCTCCTCTGGGAGCTCTAGCCCTTCAGAGCTTTGTGTTGCAGGGATAGGAAACTTCCCCTTAAAGATGGTATAACTTTGGATAAAGTCCTTCCCTGCAGCTAAAGGGAATTCCCAGGGAGAAATGCTCCTGTGAACTGTCAGCAGCCAATGTTCCCAGAAGTTGATAAGCGTGCTGGCTCTGAATAGGGCGTCTTGGTGAATTCCCACCACAGTCCACTGCAACAGGCTGAGATTCATTTTCCTAACCATAAAATGGGAATAACAATGGCTTATTGGCATGGTACTGGGAAGAAAATGAGAAAATGTATGTTAAAAATTCTGGATGGTTGGGCGCAGTGGCTCACTCCTGTAATCCCAGCACTTTGGGAGGCCGAGGCAGGTGGATCATGAGGTCAAGAGATCGAGACCATCCTGGTCAACATGGTGAAACCCCATCTCTACTAAAAATATAAAAATTAGCTGGGCATGGTGGTGCGTGCCTGTAATCCCAGCTACTCAGGAGGCTGAGGCAGGAGAATTGCCTGAACCCAGGAGGTGGAGGTTGCGGTGAGCCGAGATCGCGCCATTGCACTCCAGTCTGGGTAACAAGAGCGAAACTCCGTCTCAAAAAAAATACAAATACAAAAATTAGCTGGGCATGGTGGCATGCGCCTATAGTCCCAGCTACTCAGGAGGCTGAGGCAGAAGAATCACTTGAACCTGGGTGGCAGAGGTTGCGGTGAGCCGAGATTGTGCCACTGCACTCCAGCCTAGGCAAGAGAGCAAGACTGCGTCTCAAAAATAAATAAAAATAAAATGAAAATGAAAATTCTGGAATTGTATTCAACAAATTTTAGTTATGTCAAGAGCTCCATAAAGTGATCATGCTTCCTTTGTTGCCTTGGCCAGCAGGGAACTTATAGCTTCATCTAGTGCTCATTCACAGAAGCTACACTGCTCATTTTCATTCTCTTATTTCCTTGGTTTTCCTGGTTTCTTCTCCTTTTTTCTTTAACCTTATACACAATCCCTTTGTGGCAAGCTCTTTGAACTGGAATCATTTTTGCAGTGTGGCAGGGGATAAGTAATGCCTAGCAGAGGAACTTGCTGCTCTGAAGACAGTTCATTTTCTAAGAAGAAACAATGCCCCACCTAGCACCTTGTTTAAACCTAGCCAAGCACTTCAGGACTGGGTCTTTGATTTGTTTTGGCATCTGCCAACCAACCGGCACCTAGGCGTGGGAATACCTCCATGCAGAGGGTGACTCACAGCTCCGACAAGTTGGAAAAATACAAAGCAGGTACCAAAAATGGGGGGATTAGTGTTATCAGGCATTCCCATCAGCTAAACACCGCTGATAATCTTTATTCCTGCCCTCCTTCCAGACGTCCCCCCCCCCACCCGAAGATGGCTTGGTTAGTAGTCTCACCCTACTTCTGAAATTGAGCCATTTAGGGGACAGAGACATAGCAGAAAGATGAGAAGGTAGAGTAGCTGGAGCATATGTGACCCAGATGTTATGGCTGAGGTTGGTCCTCCCACACCAGGCTGCCCATTGGGTTTGGCCCTGGCCTTGAGGCATCTGGAAGTCCCCATCATGGAGTCAGCAGGCCCCAGAAGGGCACAGCTGCCCTCTCTGCCTTGAGATGTCTTCATCATCTCCAGCCCAATCCTGTCAGTTCCCACCCACCTCGCTTCTCTCCTTCCATAAGATGCCTTGGAGTGCCAGTGGGGTGCCATGCCTACTATTCTTTTTTTTTTTTTTTTTTTTTGTCAGATGGAGTTTTGCTCTTGTTGCCCAGGCTGGAGTGCAATGTCATGATTTCTGCTCACTGCAACTTCTGCCTCCTGGGTTCAAGCGATTCTCCTGCCTCAGCCTCCGGAGTAGCTAAGATTACAGACATGCACCATCACACCTAGCTAATTTTGTATTTTTAGTAGAGACGGGGTTTCTCCATGTTGGTCAGGCTGGTCTCAAACTCCTGACCTCAGGTGATCTGCCTGCCTTGGCCTTCTGAAGTGCTGGGATTACAGGTGTGAGCCACCTAGCAGGGCCTTGTTTTGTTTTGTTGTTGTTTTGAGATAGAGTCTCGATCTGTTTCCCAGGCTGGAGTGCAATGGTGCAATCTTGGCTCACTGCAACTTCTGCCTCCCAGGTTCAAGCAATTCTCCTGCCTCAGCCTCCGGAGTAGCTGGTATTACAGGCGCCCACCACCATGTCCATTTAAATTTTGTATTTTCAATAGAGACAGGGTTTCACTATGTTGGTCAGGCTGGTCTTGAACTCCTGACCTCAAGCCATCCACCCGCCTCTGACAGGTGTGAGCCACTGCACCCAGTTTGCCATGCCTACTATTCTTCTTGCACATTGGTATATAAAATGAACCACACTCATCAATAACACTTCTCTGGAAATCATATTAGCAAACATGCTTGCTGAGGAGTTTCAAATCTCCTGTTGTTCATGGCTCTTGGCTCCATCACCATTTGTGGTTCTATGGGATCATCAGGAGTAGGGAGAGCTTGGGATGTCTGGTGTTCAGTTTCCCAGGGCAGGGGTCTTGTTCTTGAAATCACATACTTGTCTAGCAAGAACAAGCACAAGAGCCTTTTTAGGGAACAATTATAGGCTGGGACTTGGATTTCAGGTGCTGGGGCTCTGGGAGGGAGACAGAAGATCAAAACAGTGATGATGCTAGGTAAGAGGCTAGAGTTGGGATGCGCAGTTTCCAATCCTAACCCTACCACCTACCAGCTGGGTAACCTGGTAAATTGGTCTTAACTTCCTCTCCAAGCCTCAGCCTCTCTCCTGGAAAATGGGTGACATGATACCCACCTTTTGGATTGTTGCCACTGTCAATAAAATAACACTTAGAGGCCAGGTACAGTGGCTCACACCTGTAATCCCAGCACTTTGGGAGACTGAATCCGGTGGATCAATTGAGGTCAGCAGACACCAGCATGGCCAACATAGTGAAACCCCCCTCTCTAATAAAAATGCAAAAATTAGCCAGGTATGGTGGCACATGCCAATAGTCCCAGCTACTTGGGAGGCTGAGGCATGAGAAACCTGGGAGGTGGAGGTTGCAGTAAGCCAAGTTCTCACCACTGCTCTCCAGACTGGGTGACAGAGCAAGACTCCATCTCAAAAAAAAGAAAAAGAAAAAAATAGGCTGCGTGCAGTGGCTCACACCTGTAATAAGAGCACTTTTCGAGGCTAAGGTGGGCGGATCACCTGAGGTCTGGAGTTTGAGACCAGCCCGGCCAACAGGCTGTCTCTACTAAAAAAACCCTGTCTCTACTAAAAATACCCTGTCACTACTAAATTAGCCTGCATGGTGGTGAATGCCTGTAATCCTTGCTACTCAGGAGGCTGAGGCAGGAGAATCACTTGAACCCGGAGGGCTGAGGTTGTAGTGAACTGATATCATACCATTGCACTCAAGCCTGGGTGACAAGAGCGAGACTCTGTCTCGAAAAAAAAAAAAGAAAGAAAGAAATAATAATAATAACAACAGGCTGGGTGCAGTGGCTCACAATTGTAATCCCAGCACTTTGGGAGGGTGAAGCTTATGGATCACGATGTCAGGAGTTCGAGACCAGCCTGGCCAAGATGGTGAAACCCCGTGTCTACTAAAAATACAAAAAAGTTAGCCAGGTGTGGTGGCATGCACCTGTAGTCCCAGCTACTTGGGAGGCTGAGGCAGAAGAATTGCCTGAACCTAGGAGGCAGAGGTTGCAGTGAGCCAAGATCGCGCCACTGCGCTCCAGCCTGGGTGACAGAGTAAGATTCCATCTCAAAAATAAAAATAAAAAAATAATAATAACAACAACATTTAGAGGCTGGGTGCAGTGGTGCATACGGGTAATCCCAACACTTTAGAAGGCTGAGGCGGGAGGATGGCTTGAGGCCAGGAGTTTGAGACCAGCCCGGGCAACATAGTGAGACCCCCAACTTTTTTCTCTTTTTTTTTTTTTTTAAAGAGTCTCACTCTGTTGCCCAGGTTGGAGTGCAGTGGTGTGATCTCGGCTCACTGCCACCTCTGCCTCCCAGGTTCAAGCTATTTTCCTGTCTCAGCCTCCTCAGTAGCTACGACTCCAGGTGCATACCACCATGCCTGGCTACTTTTTAAAAAAATACATTTTTTAGAAGAGACAATGTTTCACCATGTTGGCCAGGCTGGTCTTGAACTCCTGACCTCAAGTGATCCGCCCTCATTGGCCTCCCAAAGTCCTGGGATTATAGACATGAGCCACCGAGCCCACTCTATTTTTTTTTTTTTTTTGAGACGGAGTTTTGCTGTTGTTACCCAGACTGGAGTGCAATGGCACGATCTCGGCTCACCGCAACCTCTGCCTCCTGGGTTCAAGCAATTCTCCTTCCTCAGCCTCCCGAGTAGCTGGGACT
This sequence comes from Callithrix jacchus, assembly GCF_049354715.1. Lineage (NCBI taxonomy): Eukaryota > Metazoa > Chordata > Mammalia > Primates > Cebidae > Callithrix > Callithrix jacchus. The sequence continues at coordinate 91,615,804 of NC_133508.1, read as the reverse complement.
ACAGGCGCGCACCACCATGCCCAGCTAATTTTTGTATTTTTAGTAGAGACAGGGATTCACCTTGTTGACCAGGATGGTCTCGATCTCTTGACCTCGTGATCCACCCACCTCGGCCTCCCAAAGTGCTGGGATTATAGGCATGAGCCACTGCGCCCCGCCTATTTTTTTTTTTAAGAAAGAAGTACAAAGAGAATTGAAAAAAAGGAAGATAATATTTAGAAAACTAGTACTTTCTACCATTTCTTGATCAAACACTAGGCTAGGTACTTGGCCAAGCATTTTATAGCTATTGCCACCTTTATTTTTGTTATTATTTTGTTTATTTATTTAAGACAGTCTTGCTCTATTGCCCCAGCTGAAGTGCAGTGGTGCAATCTCGGCTCACTACAAGCACTCCCTCCTGGATTCAAGTGATCTTCCTGTCTCAGCCATTCGACCAGCTGGGCTACAGGTGCACACCACCACGCTTGGCTAAGTTTTGTATTTTTTAGTAGAAACGGGGTTTCACCATGTTGGCCAGACTGATCTTGAGCTCCTAACCTCAAGCGATCTGCCCACCGCAGCCTCCGAAAGTGCTGGGATTATAGGCGTGAGCCACCATGCCTGGCCTCATTTATTTTTAAAAATTATTAAAAAAAAAAAAAAGAGAGAGAGAGAGCGAGAGATGAGCTCTTGCAGGCTGGTTTTAACTCCGAGCTGAAGTGATGCCCCCATTTCAGCCTCCTAAAGTACTGGGATTACAGGCATGAGATACTATGCCCAGCCCCCAGAGAATAAACTTTCAGACCAGCCCCTGAAGAAGTGTGATGGTGACTAGGGTCACACCAAGGCAATGAGTGGCTGGTGTCAAAAACTTTTCCAAGCACAGATCATTGGAAGGGACAGTGCTTTGGCCTTGGGGGTCCTTCTGTTCAGGGAGGGGCCCTGAGTAGAGGATAACAGTGACTCAGGAACCAGCTGAAGGCATCAGAAACAAGTTGCTGACTGCGCAGTTTTGCCTTGGGCTGCCCAATGCCTTGTCCTGTTTATAATGGTAATTTGGGGAAGTGGGGAGTGTGTGTAGGCAACTCTCTGAGGGTTGGAGCTGAAGGCTTGAAGTTAGGTTTCCTAAACCCACATCAACCTGGGAAACGTTTATGGGAAGGAATGCTGCAGATGGTTTTCTGTGTGCGTGCATGTGTTCAGGAGAGAGACCAGCAGCAACAGAGAGGAAGAACAGCAAGAGAGGAAGAGAGAGAATGAGAGGGACTGAGCAGAGAGGAGGGAGACAAGGAAAGGAAAGGAGAGAGAGAAACAGAAGTCAAAAGACACACAAACAGCAGATGAGGCCAGGAGAGAGGTTAAGGAGAGGAGGCCAGAGATACGCAAGAAGGGGACTGGGAAAAAGAGAGAGGAACAGATAGAGAGAATTCATTTGACAAATGCTTGCTGAACACCTACTACATGCCAGGTCCCATCCCAGGCATTGAGGATAAAACAAAGGATTAAACAGACAAAATCTCTGTCCTCCTGGGTCTTTCCAGTGAGAGAATAGAGACACCCAAAAAGACGGCAAAAGTTCAGAGAGAAGCCCACAGGAAGATACTGGGAGGCTGGGCATGGTGGCTCATGCCTGTAATCCCAGTACTTTGGGAGGTGGAGGTGGGTGGATCACGAATTCAGGAGATCGAGACCATCCTGGCCAACATGGTGAAACCCTGTCTCTACCAAAAAATACAAAATATTAGCCAGGTGTGGTGGCTGGTGCCTGTAATCCCCGCTAATTGGGAGGCTGAGGCAGGGGAATCGCTTGAACCTGGGAGGTGGAGGTTGCAGTGAGCCGAGATCATGCCACTGCACTCCAGCCTGGCAACAGAGCAAGACTCTGTCTCAAAAAAACAAAAATAAAAAGATAAAAAAAGATAAAAAGGTTGGGAGGCATGTGTTCAGAGAAACCCAGAGACAGAGATAAGCCAAGATTAAGACAGAAGAGGCTGAGATGTGTAAAGACACAGAAAGACAGAGATGCAGCAGAGAGATGAGAAGGTGGGACCCCTCGGAGCAGGAGCAGAGAGAGGGCTGGCATTCCAGAGCGGAGAGCTGCAGCCCAGGGGCGCTGCGGGAGAAGCTCTTTTTTTTTTTTTTTTTTTTTTGAGACGGAGTTTCGCTGTTTTTACCCATACTGGAGTGCAATGGCGCGATCTCGGCTCACCGCAACCTCCGCCTCCTGGGTTCAGGCAATTCTCCTGCCTCAGCCTCCTGAGTAGCTGGGATTACAGGCACGTGCCACCATGCCCAGCTAATTTTTTGTATTTTTAGTACAGACGGGATTTCACCATGTTGACCAGGATGGTCTCGATCTCTTGACCTTGTGATCCACCCGCCTCGGCCTCCCAAAGTGCTGGGATTACAGGCTTGAGCTACCGTGCCCGGCCTAAGGGAGAAGCTCTTTTCCTGTGAGCCTACTCAGCGCCACAGCACTAGTGCTCCTGGGCAACCTGTGCTCTCTCTTTCCTTCCTCCCAGGGTCCTCTCCAAGCTCCCAATTCAACCACTGCCACTCTCTGTACCCACTGCCCTGGGCTCTCTTGCACTGAGCTGGGAGGATCCTGAGGTGCTCAGCAAGCATTTGTTGACTTCAGGAACCATGGCCTCATCATATGGATGGGTAAACTGAGGTAGGATGGCTTCCTGGGCCTCCCGGGTTGGAAGCAGTGCCAGATAAAGGACAGAGCATTCAACTGGGAGCTAGGACCTTTACGGCAAGGTGGGCAGGGGGTGCTCTCAGAGGCTTCTGCAGCTCCCGAAACTGCAGAGCCTATGAATCACGTGAAAGTAAGTTTTGGAAGAGACCTGTATTTGAAAGCTGGGACTTTGACGTTTGCCGATGTCTGTTTCCGTGGAAACAGGAATCAGAATCAGAGAACGAGCCTGCGAGCTCTGCTCTGGGTGCCCCAGATTGCTAGGGTGCGAGAGCCACTGACTGGCACACTCAGTATGTCATCTGTGTGTCTCTGGAGTCCTCTCAGCCCCCACCTCGGGCTGGCAGGGGAGGGAAGCAGGGCTGGAGCCCCTGCAGGAGGGATGGCTAGAAGGGAGGTTTTGAACACGCAGCTCCACAGGGGCATAACCAACCTTTACTGGGCACTCCTTGGACATCTGGTGCTGACCTCTGGATCCCCACCCATGCAGTGTCCGGCACACAGTTGGAAAGGAATGAGTGACTCAGATGAAGGAATCTTACCATTTCCAGCACGTTCATCCTCAGGATGAAATTACTCTGTTATGCTTTGCCACGAAACATGGATTCTTCATTTATTCAGCACATATGTAAGCCAGGTACTGGGCAACGGAGAGGTGAACAGAAAACTGTCCTTGGCATCCCTCAGTGTCCACAGGTGTTCAGGCTGGGTCCTGAGTTCACAGATGCTCATGAATTCCTACATGAAGGCTACAAGAGCTTCCTGGTCACCTCTCCAGCCTCATCTATCACCATGTCCTCCTGGGCTCCGTGTATACCCCCTGAAACAACCATTGCTCTAACATGTTGGCTGGGCCAGGCATGGTGGCTCACACCTGTAATCTCAGCACTTTGGGAGGCCAAGACAGGAAGATCACCTGAGGTTGGGAGTTCGAGACCAGCCTGACCAAGATGAAGAAACTTTGTCTCTACTAAAAATACAAAATTAGCTGGGCATGGTGGTGCATACCTGTAATCCCAGCTTCTCGGGAGGCTGAGGCAGGAGAATCGCTGAGGAGGTGGAGGTTGCAGTGAGCCAAGATTGCACCATTGCTCTCTAGCCTGGGCAACAAAAGCAAAACTCTATCTCAAAACCCCCCCCCCAAAAAACAAACAAAACCATGTTGGGTGTTTCACACCTCTGTGCCTTTGCCCATGTTGTTCCCCTGGTCTGAGATCCTTTTACCCCTGCTGGTCTGCCTAGCAAACTCCTACTCATCCTTCGAAGCCACAGCTCCAAGCTTATCTCCCCTGGACAGCTTTATCTCCTAGACTGCGAGCGCCCCATGCTAGCTTTGCCCTCTACCTCCAGCCAGTTCTTCCAGCCTTGCCCTCTGCATGGACTCCCTGCAATTAGCATTCGTGCAGGTTCTAGTGTCTCCCACTTTCCAGCAAAACACAGCAACACATTAACCTCTGGGTGCTGGCTGTCTCTTAGCCCAAGAGTTATCCACACTTGCTGTCTCCTCTTTCCCTCCCATTCTTTCATTGCATTCTCTCTCCTGTCTCCCTTCTACTCCACCACTGCTGGGTCTAGTTCCAGTCTCTTCACTCCCCTAAAACTGCTCTACTCAGGCCAACTGCGCCGCTCACAGAGCTCTTTCCAAAAGCCGTGTTCATGCTCTCTGCTGCTCAGCCACTCTCCCCCCGCAGGCGCTGTCTTCCCTGGGCTACCTCCTCATCTGTGGCTCTGGGCAGTCCTCCTTGGTCTCCTTCACTGTCTCCTCCTGCATCAGCCCTGCTGGCAAACCTCAGAGCCTGTCCCGAGCTTCCCGAGAGCGCTCATCCATTCCCGTTACAGCCTGAGCAAGGAAGGTCACCTCTCCAGCCACCTTCCCTGAGGCCCTGGAGCAGCTTAGCGCCCCTGCACTGTGACCACTACATGGGCCTGTGGGTCCCATCACCCTCTTGTCACATTGGATTGTAGGTACTAACAGTCATCTGCTTCCCCACAGGTGACAAACCCCCAGGGAGCAGGGACCATAGCTCTCTTATTCACACATCCATCCCCCGCATCCAGGACAATCCCCCAACAGGTAACAAGCTGTGGAGGGAGGCAGGGCCAGATCATGAAGGACCTTGAATCTTTCTGCTGTGGAATTTGGGCTTCATTTGGGATGAGACTGGGATTCCCAAAGAGCTTTAAGCAGGAGCATGACATGGTCGGACCTGTGCCTTAAACATGTCCCTCTGGCTGGGGAAGGGAGGGTAGGTGAGAAAGGGAGTGTTTTGAAGCCAGGGAGACCAGTTAGGGACTGTACGACAATCCAGGGCTGGATCCAACCATCTCTACCACACAGCAGGGGGCCAGTCTCTGATTCTCCTCTTTCTCACTCCCAGCCAGTGCCAAGCTTGGCCAGCTGGATCTGGTACACACGCCACCTTCTGCATGCTCTCCTCACCCAGTGGGAGGGTGCTGGTTCCAGGTACAGAGATGGAGACTGACTATAGGTATTGGATGGGGAGAAATAATGAGGCCAGCTCTGGACACATGGATTTTGAGCCACCAGAGGGACAGACAGATGAAAACGCCCTGTAACTGAACACACATGGCTTTGGGGCTGAGAAGAAGGATCTGGGCTAGTGGGATGGATTCAGGAGTCATTGTCATTGAGGTTCAGGTGCAATCAGTGCCATGTGCTTGGATGAACTTGCCCAGAGAGAGAGAGAAGGTCCAGGACAGAGCATGTGAGAAGCCCATTTGTGGTAGATTTTATTACTGTTCAGCAAACATTCACTCCCCCTTCCTGCCCCATTGATGCCGGGCTTGGCCATGTGACTTGGGAGCGGATGTGAGGCTTGCGTGAGTTGGCCTGGCCTCTGGTGCTCCTTTTACACTGGAAAGAACGGCTAGGCAGCCTCTGCCCTTCAGCCTGTGCCCCAGAATGGGAGACCCATGGGACATACTCAAGCTGTACCCTGAAGCAGAGCTGCCCAGTTGACTGCAGACCTGTGAGTGAGAAATAAATGGCTTTTATTATAAGCCACTGAGACTTGGGGGCTGTGTGTTATGTAACACTGTATCAGCAATAGTTTGACTAATAACATTTTTAGAGGAGGCTGGAGAAAAAAGAATCCATTAAAGGATAACAGGAAGAACAGCCTGAGAGGAAGAGGGAAAACCAGGAGAGAGTAGAGCCCCGAAACTGTGTGAGAAGAGGGTTCAGGAGCATGGGAACCCCTGATGCTCAGACAGGGGTGTGTTGTGTCACTCTGCGTCATGTCCGTGAGTCTCTCCCATGTGTTATGCCTAGGTCATCACCTCTTTTTTTTTTCTTTTTCTTTTAAATTGCAGTAACATATAACAAAATTTATCATTGTAACCGTTTTATAGTGTACAGTTCAGTGGCATGAGTGCATTCACATTATTGTGTAACCAATGGAATCATCCATTTCCAGAACATTTCATCTTCCCAAACTGAAGCTCTATTACCATTAAAGACTAACTCCCCACTTCCTCCTCCCCCAGGCTCTGGCAACCACCTGTCTACTCTGTCTCTCTGAATTTGACTATTCTAGGTACCTCATATGAATGGAATCACACAGTATTTATCCTTTTGGGTCTGGCCGATTTCATTTAGCATAATGTCTTCAACGTTCATACATGCTGTAGAATGTATCAGAACCACCTTCCTTTATTTGTTTATTTATTTATTTGAGGCGGAGTCTCGCTCTGTCACCCTGGCTGGAGTGCAGTGATGTGATCTCGGCTTACTGCAAACTCCACCTCACGATTTCAAGCGATTCTTCTGCCTCAGCCTCCCTAGTAGCTGGGACTATAGGCACACACCCAGTTAATTTTTGAATTTTTAGTAGAGAAAGGGTTTAACTATGTTGGCCAGACTGGTCTTGAACTCTTGACCTCAAGTGATCCACCCACCTTTGCCTCCCAAAGTGCTGGGATTACAGGCGTAAGCCACCGCGCCCGGCCCGCACTGCATTCCTTTTAAAGGCTGAATAACATTCATTCAATGTTTGTACCACATTTTGTTTACCCATTCATTTCTCGATGAACGTTTGGATTGTTTCCATCTTTTGGCCCTTGTGAATGATGCTGCTATCAACACAGATTGAGTCCCCGCTTTTGAGCATGTACTTAGAAATGGGATTGATGGATCATATGGTAATTCTATGATGAATTTTTTGAGAAACTACCATACTGTTTTCCACAGTGGCTATCCCACTTTCCCTTCCACCAATAGTGCACAGGGATTTTAATTTCTCCATATCCTTGTCAACACTTGCTACATTCTGTTTTTGTTTTGTTACAGCAGCCATGCTAATGGGTGTGAAATGGTCAGCCCAGGTCTCATTCCAGACATTGCTGCAGTAACCGGCTTCCTGCAGTGTTACCTGACAGCATCTCTACTCACAGATGCCAAGTGAGCTCTCGTTTTCTGCCCTGGGGCTTCTCTGACGCCATGGCAAGGGACACCTGCTGAACTGCTGGGCATTCTGCTCCTGCTACAAGGACCAGCTCCACCTGGCAAGGCTCCTCCCTGCTCAAGACTTCCTTCCCCTGCCTGGGACATCCCTCCTTGCCTTTGCAAGATTAACTCCCACACTCTCTCTAGCATTCAAATGTCACCTCCTCAGAGAAGTCCTCCCTGACCAGCGCCTCTTCCCACACTAGATCAGCCCTGCTGTTATTTGCTCTTACAGCATACTCTGTCCGTGGTTCCTAGCACTGGTACAGTTTGTAATGACTTCTTTATCTGAGTGCCTATGGAATTAACCCTTGCCTCTCCTGCTAGGCTGTAAGTTCCACAGGAAAGGAGACCATGACCACCCTGTTCACCACGGCATCCTCAGCACCTACCATGATGCCCAGCCCATACCAGAAATTTAGGAAGCCCTTGTTAAAATAATCATTTTGGGCCGGGCACGGTGGCTCAAGCCTGTAATCCCAGCACTTTGGGAGGCCGAGGCGGGTGGATCACGAGGTTAAGAGATCGAGACCATCCAGGTCAACATGGTGAAACCCCGTCTCTACTAAAGATACAAAAAATTAGCTGGGCATGGTGGCGCGTGCCTGTAATCCCAGCTACTTGGGAGGCTGAGGCAGGAGAATTGCCTGAACCCAGAAGGTGGAGGTTGCGGTGAGCCGAGATCGCGCCATTGCACTCCAACCTGGGTAACAAGAGCGAAACTCCGTCTCAAAAAAAAAAAAAAAAAAAATCATTTTATTCAAAAAACATGTAATGATTTTTTTTTTTTTTTTTACTGAGTACCTGTTCTAAAAGTGGCAATAGGCTGGGTACTATAGCTATGCCTATAATCCCAGCACTTTGGGAGGCTGAGGCAGGAGGATCTCTTGAGGCCTGGAGTTCAAGACCATACTGGGCAACAAAGTGAGGCTCTGTCTTTACAAAAAAGTTTTTAAAATCAGCTGGGCATCATGGTGCACTCCTGTAGTCCCAGCTACTTGGGAGGCTGAGGCAAGAGGATCACTTGAGGCCAGGAGTTCAAGGTAGAGTGAACTATGATCCACTGCACTCCAACCTGGATGACACCGTGAGACTCTGTCCACTCCACCCACCAAAAAAAACTTGCATTAAAAGTGGGGCTAGGCTGGGCGTGGTGGCTCACATCTGTAATCCCAGCACTTTGGGAGGCTGAGACAGGGGGATCACCTGAGGTCAGGAGTTCGAGACCAGCCTGACCAATATGGTGAAATCCTGTATCTACTAAAAATACAAAACTTAGCCAGGCATGGTGATGGGCACCTGTAGTCTCAGCTACTTGGGAGGCTGAGACAGGAGAACTGCTTGAACCTGGGTTGCAGTGAGCTGAGATCATGCCACTGCATTCCAGCCTGGGTGATGGAGTGAGACTCTGTCTCAAAAAAAAAAAAGTGGGGCTAAAATTTCCGTGTTCATGCGATCCTTTCACCTCAGCCATTCGATTAGCTGGGACTACAGGTGCGTTCCACCACATTGGCTAATTTTTTTTTCGTAGAGATAGTGTCTTGCTTTGTTGCCCAGGCTGGTCTCAAACTCCTGGCCTCAAGTAATCCTCCCACCTCAGACTCCCAAAGTCCTGGGAGTACAGGCATGAGCCACCATGCCTTGCCTCATGGTGCTTAAATTCTTATGAAGGAAATAAGTAGAAAAAAAAAATATATATATATATATATATATATATATGGTGGTGATAGTTGCAATGGAGAAAAACAACAGAATGGAGGGCAGCTATCATTCTAAAGAGGTTTCTTTGGGAGGGGCGCTGGTGATTTGACCTGGAGGAAATGAGGAGGGAGTGAAGCCTTTACCTGGGAGAGGAGTGTTCCCGGCAGGGGCTCCAGAAGGAGCAAAGTTTGGGCCAGCGAGTGAAAACAGAGCAGGGCCAGTCCCAGGCTCAGGGAACTCAGAGGCTAGGGTGCTCTGGAGAGGCAGAGTCGGGAGAGGCTGTGACTGGTGTCCGCTCCCTCTCCGCAGCTCCTGGGGAGAGGGCTGTGCCTTCTGCTTTCTTGCACTTCCCAGCATCCCTGGCTCAAGCGATCCTCCCACCTTGGGCTCCCAAAGTGTTGGGATTACAGGCGTGAGCCACCATGCCCTGCCAGAGTGCTTACATTCTTTTTTTTTTTTTCCTTCTAAACGGAGTCTTGCTTTGTTGCCCAGGCTGGAGTGCAGTGGCCTCATCTTGGCTCACTGCAACCTCTGCCTCCTGGGTTCAAGTGATCCTCCTGCCTCAGCCTCCTGAGTGGCTGGGATCACAAGCATGCGCCACCACACTCGGCTAATTTTTGTATTCTTAGTGGAGATGGGGTTTCACTATGTTGGCCAGGATGGTGTCGAACTCTTGACCTCAGGTGATCTGCCTGCCTCGGGCTCCAAAAGTGCTCGGATTACAGGTATGAGCCACCATGCCTGGCCCAAATGCTTAAATTCTTATGAAGGAAATAGGCAGAAAACAAAACAAAACAAAACGAGGCTGGGCGCATAGGTGCTTTCAAATTGGACTAATCCATTCTATACTAACCCATTCTATACTTGAAGCTTGTTTTGCTGTGACAAATTGGTTCAGGACAAATATGTGTCCACTGGAAGACATTTCAAAACACATTTGATTTTAAATTTAAATCCACTTCTTTCTTAGCACCTCTCTGTTTGCTGGCCATGAATAGTCATCTTTTACCATTTTCAAAACATTTCCCCAATTACTGTCTCCCTTGAGCACCCAAACAACCATCCCAAGCGGCTACTCTCCATCATCAGAGCCTTGGGCTCAGCCAACACTGACTAACAGCCTAGTGGGTGAGTCCCCATCATTTACGTTTCTTTGTCCTCCCAGCCTGCCTTTGGCATAGGCATTAAGGTCTTTAGTGCACAGAGAGGACACTGAGGCTCAGAGGGGAAGGTCACCTGCCCAAAGTCTCCCAGTGAGACAGTGAAGCCAGGTCTTTGGGTGCTGAATTTTGTACTCCTCCGGTGGAGGCCCCTGATCGCCCAGGGAAACTTCTGATAAAACCAGAGCTGACTGGCCTGGTCCCAAGCCTGTCCAAACCCCCAAGGTTTTGATCAGAGGTGTCCCCATGCAATTCTAGGACTGAGTGCTGTGGGTTCAGAAGGGGGAAGGGCTGGATACTCAGCTTCCACTGAAACAGCCCCCAGGGGAGCCTGCATCCTCCTAGCAGCTGCAAGGAACACTGAAAGAGAGCTCTGAACCAGGGAAAGGGAACAAGGTGGGTCTTCTGGTATCCTTGGCAAGCACAGTCTCTTGGGTTGAGTTCATAGGCCTGAAGTCCCTTTCCTTAAACCACCTGCTTCTGGAGGTCTGGACCCCACACATCTCATCCCAGAGCCCAGGATTTCTGCTGCCCCAGTTTCTGACACCCGAGAGAGGAAGGAGCGGCCCTTCTAGCCTGAGCTTGGAATTCACCTCTCCCTCCTCGCTCCCACCTCACCTGAAGGTCCCGCAACATCTAGTTACCCAGTTCTTCATCTGTCCTTCTGTTCCTTTCACCATATTGCTGGGCACTGAGGGTCCCCCAGGGAATGATGATCATTCCCTTACCCTAAGGAGTCATATTTCCATGGGAAGATGCACCCCTGAACCATACCCATACCCATGCAGTGGGGACACACCGAGGGCACACCTGCCCTCAACTGGAAGTTCAGAGGGGATCTGGGAAGGGTCGCCAGAGGCGATCTGGGAAGGGTCGCCAAAGGAGACGATGCCTCTCCAGGATGGATCTGAGAAGTGTTGGTGGGAGTCTGTCACAGGAGGGGGCTTTGGGCAGGGGACTTCACAACAGTGTAAGCTCCATGGGGTGAGGATTTTTGTCTGGTTTATCACCCAGGGCTCAGAACAGCACATTCAATAAACATGTCCTAAATGTAATAGGCGTTCAATAAACATGTCCTAAAAGAAAGAAATAAGGAAAAAAAGGAAGAGAGGGAGGCAAGAGAAAGATGGGGGAGAGAGAGACAGAATATGAGTCAGGGTGGATGTGTGAAATGGCATGGCCTTTCTGGAAACTGAAAGTACAGAGTTCCAGGTGGCTGTAGCTTAGGAGGGTGGGGCTGAGCCGAGGGAGTGGCCTTATCTAATCCTATTGTTGGTGGTGTCGGTTCCTTATCTCCCCACTGGGCCCAGGACTTTGGGGCTGGGGTGAGTTTTCCCTCTCTAGGTCCCCCGGGGCTCCTGGGCCTACCTTGAGTGTTAATATACACACAGGTATTGAACCTGTGCTGGAGATGCACAGATAACTCAAACTGAGATCCCACCCTCCCAGTCTGGTGGGGAAGACAGACAGTAAACAAGTGGCTACAATGGTGCCAGCCAACTGAGATAGGGTTGGAGGGACAGGCTTTGCTCCAGGAGTGAAAAGCAGGGAGGTTTTCATGGAGGAGATAGCACTGGAGGGGGTGTCGGCCTTAAAGGATGGTCGAAGAAGGGAACTGGGGCAGGAAGCATTCCAGGAAGAGAGACAGCAGGCCCAAAGATGGGGCATGGTGGATGTAGAGGGGAAAGGGAGACTGGGGCCTTGAATGCTGTTGGTGGTATTGAGACTTCCTTCTGATCTGTCCACATTCTGGATAATTGTGCCAGCAGCCACACACCTAGTTAGGGCTGCTGAGTGGTCCTGCTTCCAGGGAACCCCTCAGCTAGCTCCCTTCTAGCCGGCAGGGGTGAGGGGTGGCTAAGACAGTCTCCATGCTGTATCTGCCCAGGCCCTCTCACCATCTCTTTTAGCTCTAACCAGGAATCTGCCTACCAACCAACGTGAAGCTTTGTTGTGTCAAGTTCCAGCAAAGGGCTGACCACAGAGACAGAGTGCCTGGCACAGGGTCTCCCAACTGTACCCCTCTCTTGCCACATATTTGGAAAGGAGGTGCTAGTCCTTTTTCTAGGGTGGTGGTAGGGAGAGAAAAATATAGAAGGGAAGTCTTAGCGTTGTAGCACATCAGACTATCAAGATATATTGAAGATCTTCTAACCTCCCTTTGCCATTTGCCAGATCAAGAAACTGATGCTCAAATAGATATGCTTGTGTTGCAGCCACGAAGTTGATAGGGGCATGGCCAACCTGGTAGAGTCCTGGGTCATATTAGGGCCGGAGACAGGCAGTGTCTTCTTTTTTTTTAGCCAGGATCTAACCCATACTCATAATTTGTGGGCCTTGCAGACACAAGATGAGTCAGGCTTCTTGTGAGTCAGTCTGTTGACAAGCCATTCCTGGCCATTCCTAGCCCATTCAAAATAGAAGGAAGTCCAGGGGAAGGGTATGAGCAGGCCAATTTAATTAGCGTGGGCTCTAAGGTACCTTAAGTTAGCCCTATTAAATTAAACCGCCTAGGGGAAAAAAATAACTGTAATTATTTCCTTTTCTCCCCTATCCTTGTATTCCAACTCTCAACCTCCATGCTTCCCTCATTCACAAAACAACCTTTAACATAGGGACTAGCGCACAGACGCCCATAAATTAGGGCTCAGCGTTCCTTTCTTCTGCCCCTTTCCCCTGTGAGCGCTGGGTCCTGGACGAGAGCTGAGTGAGTCCAGAGGTGTCTGCAGTGGCTGGCTGTATTCTAATTTAGGGAGGTTGTTACATTGAGTAGAATATTATTCCAAAAATTCACCCAGTCTCCTTTCGGAACCAATGCAGATCCTTTTGCTGCGGGGCATTTCTTTTAAAAGCCCCTTTTCTCTCTTCTACAGATCAAAATAAACAAACTTTAATGGTAGGGAATAATTTGTTTATTTTGTTGAAATCTAGTTCTGAGTTTTCCTACTTGAAACGTGTTTTCCCCAGGACACTGACCTATCCTTTAATTGTTTGGTGCGAGGCATGTTAGGGGGAGGGGCGTTACTTGTTTATTGGAACAGCACGGTTTAAAAAAAAAAAAAAAAAAAAATCAACCTAGGCTAACAGTTTCAAGGCTCCCCTAAAGATGTATCCAAACAGGCAGCCAATCAGCGCTTACACAGCTTTTTCTGCTTGACTCTTTTAAAGAGACAGTGCCGACAGTGTTTTATCACATTTAAAGAGAACCGCGTTCAAAAAACAGTCTGAAAATGGGGGAAGTCTTCCCTTATTTCACTGGTATCTAGTCTTAAGAGTCTCTAATGAGGGGCACACAGTGTATCTTCTGGGTTCTCGGCGTGGGCAGAAAGGAATCAGGAGCAAATAGCTGGGTCACTCAGCCAGCGCCCCCCCAATTTCCCATTGTACACCTGGGTCACTGACAATGGAAGCTTCCCCTCCCCCTACGCCTGCCTCTCGTCCCCCACTCCCCAATTTAGCTCCATTTATTTGAAGTTTGCAGATTTCTGTGGCGCGCATTCCGCGTCGCGGGCCGCCCAGGTGACGCCCCCCCATTCCCGAGTGGCACCCTTTCCCGCGGAGAAGCCGAGGAGCTAACTTGCCGGGACTGGCAAACCTTGAAAATTTGGGAAAAATCTCTCTCCTTCCTATTAGCCCAAGTACCCTGTCCCCTACCCCCGCCCCCGCCTTCCCAAAGCACGCTAAGGGCCATTTTCGCGCGGCTCCACTTTGGGGTTTTCCAAAGTATTTTAATGATCTAGTAAAGGAGCAGCCGCGCTCCTCGGCGCCGGCACGAGCCGCCCAGCTCTCAGCGTGGAGCCCTGGACCCGGCGCTCGGAAGCCAGACTGGGCGAAAGAGAGGCCCGGGGGCGGGGCGGGTTGGGGCCGGGCTGGAGTCTGGGGAGGGGGTCGGGGTCGAAGCCCTGGGGGAGGACAACCGCGGCGGGGGAGGGCGAGATAAGGGCTGCGCTGGCGCGGGCAGCGGCAGAGAAGGTGAGGGGCAGATAAGGGAGAGGGACGTGGCGGGAGGGGGCGAGCGGCGACCGCTGGGGGGGTCTGCGCCCCCTCCCTTCGGACGCTGCCGCAGCGCCCCCTTGGCCCCCAGTGGTCCGCGCCGCGGGGAGTGCCGGTCAGATCCCTCACCTCGCTAGGGTGAAGAGACCAGGGTGCCCCCAGCCCGACCCACGTCACCCTCGCCCCAGGGACAGAAAAGAGAGGCTCGCACCCCCGGACTCCCCCAGTTCGCCCGCAGGAGCAGGCAGCGGCTCCGTGGAGGCGGCGTAGCGGGGACTGCCGCGGACAGCGCTGTCAGGGCGTCCCTCTCGGCCGGCCTGGGCCCGCCCCCGCGCGCTCCGATTGGCCCAGGCGGCCATCCATCGCGGGACGTTGCCGCCCGCCTCGCTCCCTCGCCGGGGTAGCCACGTTCGGTTGAGCTCCAAGTAGACCAGCGGCGGCGGCGGCGGCGGCAGCGGTGCGGAAGGCGCAGAGGGCGGCGCAGGCGGAGCCGGGCGGGCGCGGAGCGAGCGGAGAGCGGGCGGCCGTGAGGGCGGCGGCGGCGGCACCACAGGCCGAGCCGGCGCGGGAGGAGTTCCAGGGCGATGGGGCCGCGGCCCGGGCTGACGCTTTGACAGCTGGAAAGAGCGCGGAGCCAGCGCCTGGGGGGGAGGGAGGGGAGCGCGGCGAGGAGAGCGCCAGCGAGCGAGAGAGCGAGTGAGCGAGCGCCGGGGAGGGGGCCGGGAGCGAGGGGCAGCTCGGGAGAGCCGGAGCGGTAGCGTCGGCGGCGGCGGCGAGGCTCGGCGTCCTCTTCCCAGCAAACCATGTTTGCCAAAGGCAAAGGCTCGGCGGTGCCCTCGGACGGGCAGGCTCGGGAAAAGTAAGCCCTATTTTGCAAGTGGCGGCAGCGCCGCCGCCGGGATGCGAGCGGGCGGTGGGAGGCAGGTGGGCGGGCGGGCGGGGGCCGGGGGCCGCTGCGCCCTCGGGCCCCGGGTCTAGACGCAGCCTGCCTGGCCCTTTACCGGAGGCCGCGGCGGGCGGCATGGGAGAGCTCATTGTTGGAAGCCGGCGGAGGTTGGGGGTTTGGGGAAGGGGCGGCGGGGGGAGCCGCCGGAGGGGGCACTTGGTGGCCGCGGCGCGGGCCGGGCGCCGGGGTCCGCGGTGAGTGGTTGGCGAGGTCCCGCCTGCGAACCTGGGCGCTCGCACCAACGGGGCGCTCGCCGCGGTGGCCGCACTTTGCCCACCGGGCGCGGGCAGGGGGCGCGTGGCTTCTGCAGCCCCGAAGCTTCCTTTTGTCCGCCCGCGGCGTGAAGAGTGCGTGCCGGGGGCTTTGTTCGGCCGGGAGAACACTCCCTTCCCTGCCCTCGGCTTCGTCACCGGCTCCGCGTCCTCGGATGCCGGGCTGGGCAGCGACGGTGGCGCCGGCTTGGCCCCAGGCTTGGGGGACAGTTCGGGGGGAGGTGACGAGGGTAGCGCTTTGCTGCCCTCTCCAGAGCGCGCCAAGCCCGGGAGCCCAGGGCGAGTCTCCCCTGATCTCCAGAGCTGCGGAGAGCGTAATGAGTAGTGGGTTGGGAAAGGTAAGGTGGCTGTGGGGTCGAGTGGCTCGCGAGTTTCAGGAGCCCGGGTGGGTTTGCCCCCGATGGCACTTGGAAGTTCAAGTTTGGGGGCTGCTCTCCACCCCTCACGGTTTGAGGGAACGCTTTCTCCGGTCTCCACCGCCTAACCTTTCCTACTTGGCGGCCTCGTTTGGGGTGAGTTAGCTGCTTACCTCTGGTGGGGGTCACAATGGGGCGGTGCAGACAGGGCTCAAAGCCTGCTAGCAAGGTCCCGAGAGCACCGGTGGGATCTGACGCCTTTCCTCTCTCTCTCTGCCCCCTGCCCACTTTTCAGGTTAGCTTTATACGTCTACGAATATTTACTGCACGTAGGAGCACAGAAATCTGCACAGACCTTCTTATCGGAGGTGAGTGGGACTTACCCCAGCATCCAGTTTCTTGACACCCCCCCCCCAACTATTCTTAGAGCCTTTGTTTTCAGGAGCAGCCACTGTGGCCACCATTTTGAATTTTTATCACCTTTTGGCATTTATTGTTACTTGGTCTTCCCAGCCTTTTGGTTCTGGGAAGCCCCCAGCCCGCCCCCTCTCTGCTCATCCAAGCTGCCTCTGCTTTCCTTTCCAGATTCGATGGGAAAAAAACATCACATTGGGAGAACCGCCTGGGTTTTTGCACTCGTGGTGGTGGTAAGTTTGTGTGATAGTTTTGCATGTGTGTGTGTTTTGTTCCGAGCCCTGGGTCCAAGTGAACAAAGAGGGGAGGCATGGAGCAGGCCCTCCACCCTGTGGCCCTCCCTGTTGCCCAGAGTAGGGCACCTCCGGGCGCTCTGGCCTGGGTGGCCAAGGAGGAAAAGGGCAGAGGAGGATACTCCTTAAAGTTTTGGGGGAAAAATAAGAAAACCGTCTGTGGTGTTGGGGTAGAAACTCCTTACTTATACATCTCACTTTTGGGCTCTAGGCAGGGGATTTGAAAAAACATTGGAGGATTTTTGTCAGTTCTGCATGTTGTTTTAATTAGAGGAGTGGGGGTGGGGCGGCGTGGAGGGGATACCAGGTCTGTTTTACAACTGGCCTGTCCCTTTTTCTCCTCGGAGCTCACATCCTTAAGAAAGGACACTACCGGGGCTTTTTCCAGGCACCCTGAGAAAAAGCAAGAAAGGGCTGCCACTTCCTTTAAAGATACTGATTCAGACTGACTGGTCCTTCCTTTCCTCTGGGAGCTTCTTGTTCCCCTCCCCCACTAAAACCACAAAGTGGTGTTTTATGGAGAACCTTAACTGGTCAGAGTCGACCTCACAGTGCCTGCAGTTAGGGGCTCTCACTCTCTGTGACTCTGTCACCAGGCCTCTGTGTCCTTTGGGTGTGGGGCCATCACAGGTCTGGTCTCTGTTGGGTTTGCGACAGGCAGGAGGGAGCTTAGGGTCAGCCCGAGTCAGTTGCCCTAAGTGTATGACCTGGGTGTTTTGTGGGACTGATGGGTGGGGTCTTTGACATCTTTTTGGGAAAAGAAAAGAGTGGCTTTTGATATTTTGATGGAGTTCAGTGAAACGTTTGTTGGGATCTTGGTTTACCTGCCAGCTCAGGTTACTGTTTCAAGTCTCTGAACAGCCAGAGGATGAAGTGTCTGTTCTAACTTGTGCAAAGAAAATGAGTTTTTAATTACTTCTGCCAATCTCGGAACTGCCGGTCTTGGAGGCATTTCTGTGGTGGAAGGATTCCACCTGTAGGAGTGGCTGATAGGTTTTCTGTGGCTGTTTTTGGAGGGAATGTGTGGATGGAGTTGGTGGCTCTGATCAGCTTGGGTTTTGTAGAAACTTTGGCTTATGAGTGACGGTTACTTAGAAGGGGCCGGGGAATTTGTAGTGTTGGAAACCTTTAACCTGTGGAGGAGGTAATCAGATGTGTACAGTTCCAGAAGACAGAAAGGAATGTTCTCTAGCCTTCTTCGGCAGCTAGTAGAAGTCCCTGATTTTCCTGTTATATCCAGAATCTCCTGAAACTTCTCCATCCCTGTCTCAGCCGCAGGAACGTAGAGTCTGCTGTGTTGGGCCTGGGCGGTGGTGGCTTTGAGTGGCTGTGGTCCTGTTTGTTAGAAGTTGCTTCGTGCCATTTGACACTGAGCAAATGACCCAGGCTTTCTGGAGCGGGAGGAGGCAGTGGAGCTTGTCCGGTGAGGGGCTGGCTGCATTATTCACACACCTCGAGTGAGATGCTTGTCTGGTGACTTGCAGAGCTGGCTGTTTGTGATGAGGACAAGAGCACTGCGCCAGGAGTCAGACTTTGGTTTTGGTGCCCACTTTACTCTTTAAGCTGGTTCTGTCCCTGGGCCTCCAGCTCTTCTTAGAGTGACTACTCCATGTTTGTATAGGGTATTGGTTGACAAAGGGCTTGTATGTCTGTCATTTTAATACAGAGCGTTAGAGTGACTATACAAAATCTTTAGTAGGGGGTGAGGAGGTGTTTCCAGGGCTGCTTCGTTCTTCCTCTCCCTCTCCTGACAGGTGCTTCTCTGAACAGGGCCCTCTGTTGCAATGTGAAAGGACTAGATGTTTGGTTGACTGTGACCTGTCCTTTGCCTAATTGATTGGTGTTTTTTGTTTTGTTGGGGGAGGAGTTGTTCTTGCATGAGAATTCCTTGGGGGAGGGCTGGGGTGGAAGTGGGGGTGAGGTGGGAAGAGTGAAGTTTCAGGCTCTGGGATTTCAAACCTGTAAAGTTTCATTTATTGCTAGCGTCTCCCAGTCTGAATGATAGTTGTGTCCTGACTTTGGCACTTGCAGCTTTTTTATGCGTTTTGGTTTGGGTAGTAAAAAGACGGGAGGCGGGACCGGTGTGGATTCTTATCCACATTCATGTTCATCCTCCTAGGGCGTCCATGAGTGGGTTCTACTAACCCCTTTGAGCTTCAGTTGCCCTTGTGTAGAGTAGAGAGAAAATTGCCTACCTTACAGTACATGGTAGACACAAGTAGTATGGGTGTGAGATATCCAGCACGTAGTAGGTATTTGATATATAAGAACTATGACTCCCATGAATGTTGGCTGGCTTGCCAGAAGAAGTTGGATGTGTTTTGTTTTCTAGGCTGCTTGCCCAATGAGAGCTGATATGGTGGGACGGAGCCTTTGGGAGACCTAGTACTGTTAGCGCCATGCGTTGTGCACTTGCCATTGTGTACACAAGTAATAATTAGTAACCTGATATTATTTTATTTTTCTCCTTGCAGTGTATTTTGGGACCTTTACTGTGCAGCTCCTGAAAGGAGAGACACTTGTGAACATTCAAGTGAAGCAAAAGCCTTTCATGATTATGTGAGTAACAAATTTTTAATCCTAGCAATAATTACAGGGTTGGATAGCTCTAACTTCTCTAGTACAAAAAGCAAATAGACAGCCAGTTGGCAGTGGTCTTACTTTCTCCTTGCCTTTCTTTCTGTTCCCCTGCCCACCTCTCTGCAGCCCTCCCCACGGTACCCTTCTCCAGCAATGTTCTAACTTGGTGAACGGTGTTTCATAATGTTGTAATGATGCAAAATTGTGTAGATATCTGTCTGGAGAACTAAATGGTGTTGTACAGGACTCAGAACTATGTGAGACGTTAAGAGTGAACAGTTAGCTGGGAGGGGACTGAGCCTCTTTAGTGTTGGTTTAAGAAAAAAATTCTAACAAGCAAACCCAATATGAAACTTGTGTTTTTGGAGTTGAATGAGAATTTGGTGGAATGGACTCTTGCTCTACTTTCTAGAGAGCAGTCTTTCAAATTATGGGAGGGTGGTGTGTGTGTTTGGTGTGGGTAAGCTTCTGTGCTGTCCACTAAGACGATCTGTACACTGAGATCCTCAGCTAGTTCATACATAACTTTGTGGCCAAAATATTCTTGTGAAGATAGTAAACATCATCAGATTGTAGTTCTTTCTATGCTATTACTCACTTTCTACCGGGATGAGTTTCTTAAGATTTAGGAAATTATTACAAGAGAGATGTCTGCCAACTATTCATCTCCGATAGCAGTCCCCAAAGGGGACAGCTACACACACACATGGCTTTCAAACCTGGGTTAGAATCAGACTTGACATCTGATGAAATGGGTTAGGACTCGTCTTGGGGAGATGGAAGAGGATGTGTCTGAAGGTCTTCCATAGCCTCCATTCAGTTCTTCTTGTTAGCCCTGTAGGTGGTTAAGTGTGTCCATATAGCAGGTGATCTAATTGGTTTTGCTCCTCTGTGTGCAGTGGGGAGGAATGGTCCTGGGAATCCGTGGGTCCATGGGAGTTGGTTTCTTGAACATCGTCAGGTCCTACCTGCTTGGCCCGGCCATCTGAGTTCTCTGCATGTGGAGGTTGAAATCGGTTAAGAGACCAGAACTCATCTGGTTGTTTCACAAGTAGTCAAATCCCATGACTAGCAATGTCCCATGGTGAAAATTTCTTCTGTAGTATTAGGAGTTAGAGACTCAGCTGGTGGCCCACTGGTTTTGGGAATATTCAGTGTGATACAATTTTGTTGTGACTGAAAAGTTCCTGCTTTTGGAATGGAATGCTGAGGAAATTGAGCAGTTCTTGTGCCCTCTCTAGGGCTGAAAAAGAGAAGCTGGTGAACGGTACTTCTCATCTGGTAAACTTACATGGTAGTGAAAGGGAGACGTGGCTGGTTCACTTATGATGTGGTTCTTCTGGGAAAATCCCATAGTGATGATAGGGTTTCCTGAACTTGATGTTCAGGGAGGCTAAGACGTAACAGACATATGAAAATAGTTGGTGAATTTGACTTTTCTACCTAGTAAAAATCTTGTATGGTATTTTTTCTTTTTTTTTTCCTCTCTCTCTCTCTTTTTTTTTTAAAATAAAGACAGGGTTTCACCATTTTGGTCAGGCTGGTTTTGAACTCCTGACCTCAGGTGATCCGCCTGCCTTGGCCTTCAAAGTGCTTGGATTACAGGTGTGAGCCACCACACCCGGCCGCATGGTATTTTTTCTAAACCTATGAACAGCCAACACTGTTGCTAGCTTTTGACTATGATGCAAATGGTTTCATTTTAGAATCCGTGGATGGGTGGGTGCATCTATTTCATTCTCTTGAGGTAGCGTATCTATGCTATTTTTTATGTGTACCTTTCAGAGAAGTTAACCATTTCAGCCAAGTTGGGTGCTTGAGGCTCTGGGAACTTGCGGTGTGGTGTTCTGTCTTGAAACAATATAGCGACAGTGGAAGTTCCTACATGAGGTTGCTTTCAGTAGTTTGCTGAGGAGTGGCAGTAGAATTGTATAGAGATCACTGAGGTTGGCGTTGACATTTAGAAGATACTACTAAGTGATGAGGTCACCCTGGTTGAGGCTCACACTTCATACCTATTTTCCTGAATTGGGCTCCACCTGGTATCATGTGGCCTGAGAGCCAGATCATGTGGGAGGAGGGATGGAGTGATGAATGGGGATTATGAAGGAGTTAAGGCAGGTAGCATTGAGTTGAAGGCGTAACAGTGGATGGAGAAGCAAGGGGAAAACTAAGATAAAATTAAAGAAAATTAGGAAAAGGAACCCTCTTTTCTCTTTGTCTTTCTCAGGTCTCTTCCTTCCTGTGGCTACCGTCTACTTAACCTTCATTCCTTCTTGCTAGAATGATTGCAGTAGCTTCTTGCTGACTCCTTCTTCTTCCCTGGATGTATTCCTCTCTTACCTATTCAAATCTTGTTCATCTTTAGAGGACTTACAAGATCATTTTCTGCATTCTGTGATCACCCCTTCATCTCCATGTCTATAAAAACCACCTATACAAAGCCTCTGTTGGCAGCTCTCCATGTGCTAGGCCATTCTGCTAACTGCTGTAGGTTCAGTCCCTCATACCCTGCAGGGACCTGATGGGAGAGGGCTTGTTGTACACTCCATTTTGCAGATGAAGCAGCTGAGGCACACAGAGGTTAATTCCCAGCTGGGAAGTAATAGAGTTAGAATGCACACACATGGAGGCGTGATTGACTCCAGAATGGGTGTTTTGAACACCGCCTGGCTTGGCCCTACAGGCCCATGGCAAGTACCACTTGTTTGCACAATTCCAGCTCACTTCTCACTTAGGGTTGTCTTTCTGGCTACAGCCTATTATTTTTTTCCATGGTTGAGACCGTGAACTATTCACCTCTGTAGCTTCCACGGTACCTTCCATGTAGCAGGCACAGATGCTGATTGAATGAAGGAGTTAAGGTCACAGGAAGAATGAATAAGTCACTTGGGGGTAGTGAGAGTTGAATGGTGTTCTTTCAAATACTTACTTGTGGGTGCTCTTGAACAAGGTGGTTTTAAAGTCAATTAACTAGTTGCTGTAACTACTTTTTAGAAAATCAAGTAGAGTGTAAATCAGTGTGTCTATTGACTGACACTCTGTTTCCTATCAAGGAGATCCAAAGATTCTCAGGGTATGGGGAGTTTGTGCAGCCAAGACCCATCTTTGGTGGGTAAGAAGTGCTTACAGGGGGAATGGGAGTGTTGGGGAACTCAGTCTGGAGTGGACTTTTCTGAGAAATTGGTTTGCATTAAATCAGAAGAGGTCCTGGGGCAATGGGAGGAAGGTCAGGTCCCATTGTAATTTTCTTGCTGTTGCCTTCAAGCCAGAGCAGTGCATCCCAGATTGTTGGCAAAAGGCCATGGGGTTGGGTTGGGACATCTCTTTGGGTTCTCTTAGATACTGTTGTCTGGGTCCTGACCCTTTGTAGAGCGGTCACTTCCAGTTGCATGAATGTCTCTTACTGTGGGCCCAGTGGTATCCTGGCTGCCTTCTCTGCTTTGACTTTCTTCAGGGTGGAGCTGCAGGGAAGTGTCTTTGGTGCCTTCTCAAACAACAAGCAATTCTCTTCCTCTATGTGGTA
Source organism: Callithrix jacchus (assembly GCF_049354715.1). Lineage (NCBI taxonomy): Eukaryota > Metazoa > Chordata > Mammalia > Primates > Cebidae > Callithrix > Callithrix jacchus. Next base: position 91,593,418 of record NC_133508.1, on the reverse strand, counting down.
GTTAATTTTGTGCTTTCTTTTTGGTGTCAAGAAATGGGTGGAATTTGGAAGGCCAAGAGATGAGTGGCCTTTGAGCCAAAGAGACCAGAGAATAGTGATGGATTCTTAGACCACACGTCTGCTGTACTTTTTGACAACACATTTTCACTTTGCAGCTGCCTTGTTGGTTGGTTTTTGTTATAAAATCTCACTCCCATTTTACAGATGAGGAAACTGAATCCTAGAGTTTAGGTGGCTTGTCTGAGGGCAGGTAGCCAGGTGGTGGCAGAGCTGAGACTAGAAATTCTCCATCTTTCTAGTTCTACCTCTCAGCTTGTGTTGACACTCATTCGATAGAGAATCCCTGCAAAACAGAGGGAAAGTATTTGCAACTGACCTGAAGCATACCTGGCACCAGGTATGCTGGTTGGTGCCCCTTACATGTTTACTGAAGAAATGAACTTAACAGAATTGAACGGAAGCCCCTACAAGGTGAATTGTAGAGTCACTGACAGAGGTGAGACCTGAACTCTGGGAAAGGAGTTTGTTGTGGTGCAGCGACTCTTAACTCTCAGCAGGGTAAATGTGATAAAAGCTAGGACAGTATTTCCAGAAAGCCTTCATAAAGGGGACTTCATGCATGGTTTCAGGAGGTTCATGGACAGCTGCTCCAACTCCAGGCTCCTCTGTGATTCCCAGTGAAGAACTTCAGGAGTGAAATGGATGTGGAATTCCATGAACTTGAATTTTCTTTGCTTGCCTCAGTTTCCCTTGTCTGAAGACCTGAGGTCCCTTTCATCTTGGCTGTTGTGTGCTCCTGAGGCTGGCTCCCTGGCCCTGTGTTCCCATCCCAGTAGGACTCTGCTGACCCCTGCCTCAGCAGAGGGGAGACTTTGCCTTGAGGAGGGTTGGTTAAAGTAGGAAAGTGCCCCAGAGTTGTGGGCATGGGCAGGCGCTGAGGTATTTGTGGCTGTGTGGCAGGGGTCCAGCGTCCTTGGTGGGTTTGAAATAGCAAAGTGATATTTGAGAGGGCTCTCCTTGGATGTGCTGAGGGTGAGGTTCCTGCCAGGCTGGGAGTGTCCATGCCTGCCAGAACCCCTTTGGGGGAGGGGAACGAGAGGGTGGCAGTGCAGGCAGGAATAGGTGGAGAAGGCCTGCAGCTGGGCTACAGGGAGCTGAGGGAGTGTGCTGCCCTGTGATAAGCCAGGCTAGCTATCTGCCCAGAGGTCCTGGCAAGTTCATGGCGTTGCCTTTGGCTCTGACCCTTGGCACCTCGTGTGGCAGATTAAAAATACAAAACATACACACTTTTTCTTTTTTTTCCTCTCCCCGATTCCCTTCGGAGCGTAGGCTTTGGGTTACAGCCCCTCTTTAGGCTCCAGCCCTGTTTTCTGCAATTCCTCTTAACCCCAGAGGCTGCCAAACTCCTCCATCGGTAGTTAATTAAAAATTAAATGAGAAACTGGAATTGCATTTTGCCAGAACCTGAGCAACACAGCCACCTTAATGGGTTTCAAGTGGCGGCAAGACCCCAAATTGCAAATCCTTGCCCTTTATTTCAAGGCGGGAGGTGGGGCAGGGGGGAGTGGTGGGGACCCAAACAAAGTTTTTGGCAGTGGTCACTTCATTTGAACTCCCAGACCAGCAGCGTGCACCAGTCTTTCGCATAATACCATCTTTGTTAGCTAAGCATTTGCAAACTTGGACCAAGAGTTAGCTCTGTGCCAGCCAGCACTCAGAGGGAGCTGGGAGACACCCAGCTCTCCCCACATTGCCCTTAGGTCGTCTCAATTTTGTGAGGGAGGCAGGTTCTTGAGTGGGTACCTCAGGTCAATGGTGCCTGGCCCCCTTCCCTTGGCTTCCCTGCCTCTGTATGTGAATGTGTGTGTTTAAGCCTTAACAGGGAGAAGTGGCAGGGAGGTGTGTGTGCTTGGGGGTCTGTCAGCCAAGATAACAGAAATGTTACACTAGCTGTAGCCTTTATAATAGTGTCTGAGGTACAGTATTTAGAAAAATTAATCTTTTTTAGCTTGGTAATAATTCTGACTATGGCACAAGTGCATTGGACAATTCACATAAACTTCTTTAATACATGTTGCTGGGAGCTTACAGCAAATAGACAATCAACGATTGTTTGGTTTTGATTTGCTGGGGTAATGGCGCTTTTTGTAACCTTAGCAAGATGAGTTTTAGGAATGTTTCTCTCTGGGTTACCCATTTCTTTTCCTGGGTTTTGAATCCTCTGGATTTTAAAGGCTTTGTGTTCTGACTGGTGGCTTGGACTCCGGTGTGAATTGTAGTCTCTACTCTGTCATTTCCTGGTTGGAAATTGTCAGGGATCTTCATTTCCTGGCTGGGGTCCTCAGTTTTCGCATCTGTAGAATAGGGGACTGGTGATTCCTTTGCATAGTGGTTGTGAGGGTTAAGTAATACAGTACAGTCATCCCTCAGTATCCATGGAGGATTGATCCTAAACCTCCAACCCACCACCCATCCCAGCCATCTTGTCTTACCCCCGCACCTTCAAAAGGGGCAGAGCTGGCAGTCCTGTCACAGACTCGTACTGATTAACGTTCCCCTGAGATGTCTGTACCCCTTATCTATATTGGGCAGAGTGGTCCTGTCCCACTCCCTCATGTGGCCATTGCATAGCTAAGTGGGAAGGCCCAGAGTGTGTGCAGCTTGGCATCAGCAGGAATCTAGATTTGCATTTCGGTTTCATGCCCTCATTAGCTGTGGGGGTCCTGCGTTTCTCAAGGTCCGGCCCTCTACTGTAAAATAGGCTCAAGGGCTGTCCTGGCGCAGCCCACCATGGGGACCACCGTGAGAGAGGCATGGAAAGCTGTCCAGGGAAAGTTGGTTGTGCTGTGAAATCCTGTGTCATTGTTAACAGGGATGAACAGGACTGAAAGTCCCTAAATGAGGGTCTTGCGTTGTTCTCTTTGGTATGTATCTTGCCCAGACTGAACCTGATTATTATTTTTTTTTAATTGTATGAGGGAATCCTCCCTTTTTGGGGGGATTCCCTCATACAATTAAAAAAAAAAAAAGGAGTCTTAAAGAGAAGGGGTGAGCTTGAGAAGGGAAGTGTCAGCCATGGCAGGTCCATGGGAAGCTGGTTCTGCCCATATTGGCTTCTTTTTCTTTGGACTTCCTGGGGTACTCCTGAGGCCTTGATAAGTTGGCCCCCAGACCAGGAGAACAAGACATTGCCGTGTTTTCAGGTTACCAAGCTCCTATTCTGCTCACTGTCCAGTTAAAGAAACAGATGCAGTCCAGGATGAGATTTGGGCTTAAAAAGAATTGTGAGGAATGATCCTTGTTTTTCTAAGAGACCAGGATACAGAGTCAGTATGGAGTAGCAGGGGTGGGAGGGAGTTAAACAGTCCCACTCCTGTGTCATAGTGAAATATGTATTTATTGTAGATATAAATAGCAGGATTGCAGGTGATGGAACTGGAGGTTACCTAGTGTTCTTGCAAGTATCGAAACAAACCTGCCCAGAGGGAAAGGTGCCCGAGTGAAGTTACCAGTAGAACTCAAACCTGCAAGCCTAATTAAAAAGTTTAGCATGCTTTCCTTTACCTTGTTGTGGTTACAGGCTGTGCAAATGTGGGCACTTAAGTAACCTCTGAGCCTCAACTTCCTTGGGTGGAAAATAGGGTTAATGAAGTATACCAGGCCAGGCTGGTGGCTCACCTCTATAAACTCAGCACTTTGGGAGACCAAGGCGGGCGAATCACTTGAGGTCAGGAGTTAGAGACCAGTCTGGCCAACATGGTGAAACCTCATCTCTGCTAAAAATGAAAAGTTAGACTGGTGGCATGTGCCTGTAATCCCAGCTACTTGGGAGGCTGAGGCAGGAGAATTGCTTGAACCCCAGAGGTGAAGGTTGCAGTGAGCCTCGGCACTCCAGTCTAGGCGACAGAGTGAGACGCAGTCTCAAAAAAACACATAAAGTATACCTACCTTATAAGGTCATGAAGATGAAGTAAGTTTATATACACATACAACATGTATACTAGTGTCTAGCACAGTATAAGTGCTGCGTAAATGTGTCATTTTTCTTTCTTTCTTTTTTAAATTTATTTTTAATGTTTTGTAGAGCGTGGTCTCGGTTTGTTGCCTAGACTGGTCTTAAATTCCTGGCTTCAAGGGATCCTACTGCCTGGGCCTCCCAAAGTGCTGGGATTATAGGTGTGAGCCACTGCTCCTGGACTGTGCTGTCATTTTTCTTACCTCACTTACAGCCTGGTCTGAGTCCTGGCTGCCTGTTGGGTAGTGTTCTCAGTGATACCTGACAAGGAGCCAGTGGAATGACCTTGGGGTGAGAGGTGTGTGCCTGTGACCTGTGAACCATCATGGGTTAGCCTCCCTGTTGATCAGCTCTCTGGATCCCTGGGTTTTAGGTACCCCTGAGGGATTGTGGGGGCAAGTCACGTATGCCTCCCCTCCCCCAAGTGATTGGAGGAGCAAGTCACATATGCAGCTTCCACACCAGCCCGGGTGCTTGTGAGGATGAGAAAAGGGTGGACGCACGGTTGCTCCTGGCCTGTGCCTGGCCTGAAGTTAACCTATCACTGTCCATTTTCTCCTCTTCTAGTGACTTCTTATTTTCTTGAGACAGAGTTTCACTCTTGCTGCCCAGGTTGGAGTGCAGTGGTGCCATCTCGGCTCGCTGCAGCCTCCACCTCCGAGGTTCAAGTGATTCTCCTGCCTCGGCCTCCTAAGTAGCTGGGATTACAGGCATGCCCCACCATGCCTGGCTAATTTTGTATTTTCAGTACAGGCAGGGTTTCTCCATGTTGGCCAGGCTGGTCTCGAATTCCTGACCTCAGGAGATTTGCCAGTTTCGGCCTCCCAAAGTGCTGGGATTACAGGCGTGAGCCACCTCGTCCGGCCATGACTTTTCATTTTCTAGGAATCTGGAACAGGCACTTTCCCAACCCACTTTGGCCTCTTCACCATGATTCCCGCTTGGTACTATACCACCTGAGAGGGTTTTTTCCTCCCTACCAACCATTCCTTCTGCAGAGCTGATGCCAGCCTGGAATATGGCCGCCTCCACCAGGCCTGCCAGGAAGACTCACATGGGAAGATATCCCTCTTCTGTTTTTGTCCCTCAGGAACTAACTCTATTAGTCATTTGTTACCAACTGCCTGGAAGGCGAATTATTTCAGTTAAGGTGGTGTCTCTTCCCTTCCCCCTTCTGGAATGAAAGCTCCTTGAGGAGAGGAACTTTATCTTCTTGGTTTTTCTGCTACCCCATTTGTGGGGCCTATTGCAGATCTTGCATGCATTCTGAGGTCAGTGAGCAGGGCTCTGCGCCTTGAGAGGTGAGAAGGATGTGATTACTGCCCAGGCATCAAATGTGTTAAGTACATGTTTTAATGAAGATGGACAAGGGGCACATGGTGAAGCGTTTTGTAAACTCCGAGCTGTGACCCATTAGTACATCGTGAAACCAACTTAGTGGGTCATGACTGGCAATTACCAAAAAAGAAACAACTGTATTATGCAGAGTAAACATAAGTACTGTTTCTGGAAATGTCTGTTTTCAGTGATTTATGTGTGCATATAAAAGTATGTGTGCGCTGGGTTTGTGTTGTAGTATTTGCCTTATTTGGGGGCTCAACCCAAAGTCAGGAGGCCTCTAGCCCAGAGAGAGCTGAGACTGAATCTTAGTTCCTACAAGTTAAGTGGCTTGCGTCAAGTGACGAGCGATTGCTGAGCCTCGGTTTCCAGATCTGTACTAGAAGGAAATGATCTTTACCTTGGAGAGTTGTTGGGGAATTGTTCCCCACCACATCTTGTGCTTTCAGAGTTGTGCCAGGTGGGCGCTTGGTACCTTTGTCTCTGTGTTTGCTGCCCTAGTCTTAGTGCACTGAACACACAGAAAGTCTCAACAGATGCTCGTTGAAGGCAGAGTAAGCAACATCTCCCATTGGACGGGGTGCGACTGTGGCTTGGACCACTCTGGAGTCGGCATGGGAGGAGAGGGCCTGAGAGTGCAGAGACATTCTTCTTCTTCTTCTTCTCTTTTTTTTTTTGAGACAGAGTTTTGCTCTTGTTGCCCAGGCTGGAGTGCAGTGGTGCAATCTCAGCTCACTGCAACCTCTGCCTTCTGGATTCAAGTGATTCTCCTGCATTAGCCTCCTGAGTGGCTGGGATTAACAGGCATGTACTACCATGCCCAGCTAATTTGTATTTTCAGTAGAAAGGGTGTTTCTCCATGTTGGTCAGCCTGGTCTTAAACTCCCAACCTCAGGTGATCCTCCTGCCTCGGCCTCCCAGAGTGCTGGGATTACAGAAGTGAGTCATTGCTGCCGGCCAACACTTTTCTTGATAGCGGAGTCCACATGGCTCTCTAGGTAAAGCCTGAAAAGTCTGCAGCCTGTCCCTGCTGGCTGACTGTGGGGCAGCTCCTCCTGCCTGTCTGTTTGAGGTGGGGGTCCCTTGCCCCCTGTGGAGCTTGTGTCTGAACAGGGCTCAGGCAGTGGCGGCAGTGAGAATAGGTCATCAGGCATCCTGTCTGACTGAGATTGACCCAACCTCCCAAATTCCCTGTCCCCTCCTGGTGACAGCTGTTTGCACAGCTTCCAGGGCAGGTTTTGTGTCCTCTGCTCTTTATGTGTTTGGGTGAAGCGCCTGACATTTCACTTCTGTTTCACAATCCTCTGACCTTAAGAAGCACGTCTGCTCCCCGGGGCCGCTGCCTGAGGTTTTCCTCTGATCCTTCTTTCCCAGTCACAAAAGGCTATTTGAGAGAGGAGGCGGTGGGGGAGAGCAGGCCTCTCTCACATTCCGGATAGTGCTGCAGTGCTTTGAGCTTCGAGAGGGGCAGAGCGTAGCTTTGCAGACCAGGTGGAAATAGCAGTAGGTCAGTGGGCAGTTACTGCCCAGTGCCCGCTGCCTGGCAGGCTTTGCCATTTGTTGATGGGGACTTATTCGGTGTTGTGGACTGTATTTAGGATTTGGACTGGGATGACCAAGGTATGAGATCTGGTTCTTTTAGATGGCCTTGGGTAAGTCGTCTAGTATTGTGAAATGATACCATTTCATTTCATTCCCAGTGGTATCATTTCATTCCCAGTGAAATGATAGGAAACAGTGGGCCAGCATTTTTCTGCCCCTCCAGCTTTTTGGAAGTTGGGCGAGAATGTGTGAAAATGCTTTGTGAGTTGTGGTATCCTTTGAGAAGGCCGTTTCAAATGTGGATAAAGAAGGAGGCAGTTTCTAGATGGAGACACTGAGGCTGAAGCAGGCTGGTAACACAGCAAGCCTGGGGCCACCACTGACTTGAGAAAACCTCCACCTACGAGGCTGGAGCCCATGTCTGTGTCTGTGCCGGTGCCATCCTTTAGGAATTTTGCAGCTTTCTTTGGGAGAGGCCAAGAGCTTCCTGTGGCTTTGGCTGTTCGGCTGGTGCCGGGGGCAGACGGCCCAGTGGGCAGGCCTGGTGCCGGGCGTGTGCGTGCTGCTGGTCTTTGCTCGCTGGCTTTTAGAAGGCTTCCAATAGAAAATGTTATCCTCTCTCTAGAGGCCCTTCCTCTTGGCAGCACGGCCCGCCCGCCGGCCAGATCCCGCTCGGAGTTTGAGCCCGCTTGTGTTGTGGGCGGCAGCCCTGGCCCACAGCTCTGGGCAGGCTCTCTACGATCTCCGCACTGGTGAGCCGCTTCAAAAGGGGATTTTACAGCATGACAGGGAATTTCAGCCACCACGTTATCTCCGAATTGGCCAATTGATGGTTTCAGCAGAGCATTTCAGCACCGGGGAAGCCAATACAATTTGAGTTAGTTGTGATGGCTGCCACTTTAAATACCGCAGTGAATTTCTGTCAGGGAGCTAATGCGTGGAATAGGGAATTGCGGAAAACTTGATCACCAGAGTGCTTCAGTCGATTCTGACCCCAAGCTACAGAAAATGAACTTAAATCTAGTTGACTGTCGCCACATACTTTCTTTGGTGTTATTTTGCTGGCAGCATCTTTGTCAGAGGGAGCTGGAAAGAGACTAGGAGGAAATCGGGATGTTTGCCTCTTGTCCCTGGGATTTTAGAGAGCGATAGTCTTCATGGGAGGTTGACCACTGGGATTTGGGGTGGGGAGTTCCTGGGGAGGGATAAATTACAGCGTTATTTTGGCTTAGTAATGGTGAATTCCCTATTTAACAAAGCAAACCAGTGCTTACTGAGCACTTACTATGTGTTCAGACCCTTAAAGGCATTCTTAGTTCTCCCTGTTGGGCAATGTGTAGGGGACAGGCATTCCTCCCATTTCTTGGTGGAAGAATTGATAACAATAGCAAACAATTACTGAATGCTAACTGTATACCAGGAACTGTTGTGTGCTTTAGGTTTTGTTTACTGTCATACTTGAAACAGCTCTGTGGGTTAAGATCTGTTTTTCCTATTTTGCAGAGAAGGAAATGGAGGCACTTAGAGGGATTCAGTAATGGGCAAGGTAGAGTTAATAGGTTTGTCTTGTTCTTTTTTTGAGACCGAGTCTCGGCCTATTGCCCAGGTTGGAGTGCAGTGGCGTGATCTCACTTCACTGCAACCTCTCCCTCCTGGGTTCAAGTGATTCTCCCGCCTCAGCCTCCCAAGTAGCTGTAGCTGGGATTACATGTGCCCACCACCACGCCTGGCGAATTTTTGTATTTTTAGCAGGGACCAGGTTTCACCATGTTGGCCAGGCTGGTCTTGAACCCCTGACTTCAGGTGCTCTGCCCGCCTCAGTCTCCCAAAGTGCTGGAATTACAGGTGTGAGCCACCATGCTTGGCCAGGTTTGTCTTCTTAATTAAAAAAAAAAAAAAATTTATTTTTTTGAGACAGGATCTCGTTCTGTTGCACAGGCTGGAGCATAGTAGCACAATCTTGGCTCATTATAGCCTCAGCATCCTTGGGCTCAGGTGACTCACCCACCTCAGCCTCCCAAGTATCTGTGGGAGGCATGTGCCACCATGCCTGGCCAATTTTTCTATTTTTTGGGTGTAGAGACAGGGTTTGCCATGTCACCCAGACTGGTCTCGAACTCCTGGCCTCAAGTGATCCTCTTGCCTGGGCTTCCAAAGGTCTGGGATTATAGGTGTGAGCCACCGTGCCCCGCCCAGATTTGGTATCTTTTCTGTCTCATTAGTTGATGACCCCCTACCCAACCTAAGGTGGTTTGATGCTGGGGCTGGCAGGGCCAGATGGGTCCTGAGGGGGTGAGCTAGCCGAAGCCCTGCCTGGGCTCGTAGGGTTCCTGACTAGCGCAGTGCTTCTCTGTGGGTGGAGGGATTGGGCTGGTTTTTAATGAGTTCATCCAGGAAGAAAATATTTTGGCTTTGGGAACTATGTAACTCAGAGGAAAGATTTGCTATCTGTTCACTTGAAAGGCCCCCTTTTATTAAATCTCCTACCACCCCCTGTGGACTCCACGCTGGAAAATATTTTATTTACAAAGAGATTGTATGCATTGAGTCACCGTTAATTTTAATGAAGAAATGTGGAAAATGAGAACTATATAGCTGCCAATGAGACTTTCTCATCAGCTCAGGGGAACCAGTGTGAGCACACCAGGTTGATAGAATAGAATAGAATTCTGGTCAACAGAAAAACATTGGAAATTTTAGTTCCAATTCAGTTGAGGCAGACCTAATTCTTGTAGAGCTTAAAAAATATTAGCAATGCCTTAAGAGCCCCCAGTAAAGTTTTCCAGAGACCTGGTTAGAATCCTTAGGCAGGACCCACCTAGCAGTGGTACCTTCTCACTTTGTCCTGGCATGGCTAGGGTTGACCTCTGTAGAAGGACATCTCATGTTTCCCCCAGGACTGAGGAAGGTTAGAATGCAGAGTTCTCTCTGGAGATGGCTGAGCCTTCTATCTATCTATCTATCTATCTATCTATCTATCTATCTATCTATCTATCACTTATTTATTTATTTATTTTTTTGAGATGGCGTTTCACTCCAGGCTGGAGTGCAATGGCATGATATTGGCTTACCACAGCCTCTACCTCCTGGGTTGGAGTGATTCTCCTGTCTCAGTGAGATGAGGTTTTTCCATGTTGGTCAGGCTGGTCTCGGACTCCCGACCTCAGGTGATCTGCCCACCTTGGCTTCCCAAAGTGCTAGGATTACAGGCATGAGCCATTGTGCCTGGCTGGCTGAGGCCTCTGTAGGTCATCCACCCCTGCTCTTCTGGCTCTGCAAGCAAGGCTTATCTCTTAGGGCAATGCAGCTTGGAGGGTAGACACACTAGGGGTATAAGAGCCTACATGGACAGCTCCCATCTGCAGAGCCTCCTTTCCCTACAGACATGCCAAGGGCAGGAGTCCTATATTCCCTGCCATTCTGAGCTGCCATTACCTGCAGGAGATGGATCACTGGACAGTGAGTCCAGAAATCATCCTTCTCCACCAAGCTTTCCCACTTAATGGCTTGGTAAACTTTGACAGATTCTTGTCTTCTTCTTTCCTAATTTATAGTGTAGGGATAATGAGGAATATAAGAGCAGTTTCTGAAACAGCAGTGACCACCATTTACTGCATTTACCCCAGGCCAGGTACTATGTGTGGCCATGACATTTAATCCCTCTAATAGCCCACAACGTAGGGGCTGTTCGGATCCCATTTCTTGGATGAGGAAGCTAGGGCTCAGAGAAGTGAAGTGATGAGTCCGTTGTTATGAATTCTTTAGATAGTGGAGCTGGGATTTGAACCCAGGGCCCCATTCTACCTGTGAGTGCTGCTGCTACTTTGACAAACTTTGGATGACTTTGGGAGATGGGGACCTTGGGGAGGAATGCACTTTGAAAGAATTGGATCATTTCAGTAGAAACCTGTAAACATGTCTTTTTTAAAAAAAAATGTCAGTGACAGTTTGCTTCTCAGTGAGATGAATGCAGATAAACCTATTTTGACTGTTAACTTATTTTGTTGCTTAAAAGCCAGTGACATGTAGCGTTGAATTTATTTTTCTTCACAACATTTAAGTGTTTGCCACTTCTTGAGTGATGTGTGTGAATTTGGGAATTGCCTGTACTTTGAGAATGGAGGCTGCTGTTTGTACGTAAGGCTTTTGCCTTAAGAGGGACTTTTGGGAAGGCTTGTTCTGGCTTGGGGCCTCGCTGAGAAGTGACTTGAGTGCAGCAAGTGTACCTGTGTCTGAGGATATTGATGGAGCCAAAGCTCGCTCTGAAGTTGGGGTCACGGTGGAGAGCCGATCGCAGGAGTCTTTGTGACTGGAAGCCTAAATATTTATTCTGTTCTGTCCCTAATGAAAACAAATTGTCAACAGTTGTTCAGTAACTGACTAAATTAAAATCTGTAATTAGTCAATTAGATTAAAGAGTTGGCACAACCTGATTGTATCATGCTGGTTAGGTTATTAAGAGAAAGGGTGTGATTTTTAATTACTGAATGCTAATTTTGACAGTTTCAAATAGAAGCAGACGTGTTTTTCCCCCCTTTCCCTAATTCTGAATGGTTTGGAAAGTAAAGACACTCAATGTGTAAATGATGTTTTTTTGAAGGAAAATAATCCGAGAAGGCCCTTCTGTAGAGTAGGAGGGATTTCAGCTAAGAGCCCACGTTGGATTTAGTTGAAAGGGTTAGTTGGAAATCCTTCCTTTCTTGAAGAGGCATGGCTTGGCTTTTGGCAGCTTCGTTTTTGCTGTCAATGAGAGAGGTTGGATTTCAGCTCTAAGCAGTTGAATCATTGAGTTCTTTTTAAGGGTCGCCCCGATTCTCTCAACTTCAGGGTTTTTTCTGGCCAGTGCCCTGGAAACTATAAGCCATAGTAAATGGTCCAGGAAGGAATCCACTGAGAAGGAAGCCCTGTGGGCTCTTTGGGAGACCAGTGTGTGTGAGCAGTCAAACCCAGTGTGGTATCAAGTGCCTGTCTTCTCATACGCTGGCATCCTAGGAAGACGGATGGATGGAACAGACGTTCTTACTTCATGGAATGAAAGTTTTGCTGACTGCTTGAGGAGAGCTGAGAGCTGGGGAGTGGGGTGCTCCAGTGTGGAAGGTCTGGAAGAATGTACTAGGGGGAGGGTGCTAACAGGCAAGAAGGAAGGGACTCCTGTTAAGTAGTAGCTGGGGATGACAGGAGAGAGTCCTCTTGCTTGGGAGGAAGATGGGATCAGAAAGTAAGGCCAGTTCAGCTAGGTGAGGTGGTGTGCGCCTATAGTCCAGCTACTCAGGAGGCAGAGGCAGGAGAACCGCTTGAGCCCAGGAGCTGGAGGCTGCAGTGAGCTATGATCATGCCTATGACAACATAGTGAAACTCTCGCTCTTAAAAAAAAAAAGTAGGATCAGTTTATGGATTATGGATTGAAGCCAGCCAGATAATTTATCCTGATTGGGGAAATGGGTTTGAAGATGGAGCCAGTCCTTCCTCCCATTTTTTCTGGTGGACTCTATGTCGTTGCTTCCCTTGCCGACACTGGAATATGGGATATGAGCTGCCTTGGGACTGGGGGTGAGAGCACCTGAGCTGCTTCTAGCCGAGGGCCCCAGTACAGTGTGGATTCTCTCACTGGCCAGAGGGATCATGCCATCTCCCCACCCTCCCCAGCTCCTGGGAGTTTATGATGTGGATGTCTCTAGAACCCATAAGATGCTGTGCCTGTGGGACATTTTCTCTGAAGGACGTCAGTCCTAAGAATGGGCTCATGGGCCACTGCGGGAAGACCATCCAGCCCTTGCTTTTCCCTGCACAAAGTCCTGTGGGGAGTGAGGGGTTGAAGCTCTAACCCCAGGTCCCTGACTGGCCATTGGACAGCATCCCTGTCTTGAGGGAAAGCCACCCTAAACACCTGTACCTCTAGAGCTGCACTGAACCACCACTACATGTTGACGCACAGGCTCTACTTTTTGGATGGTTTTCTTGTGGGCTGAGTCTTCCATGATGCCTTTTTTTTTTTTTTTTTTGTATTTTTAGTAGAGACAGGGTTTCACCATGTTGGCCAGGCTGGTTTCAAACTCCTGACCTCAGGTGATACCCCCTGCCTTGGCCTCCTAAAGTGCCCGGATTACAAGTGTGAGCACCGTGCCCAGCCCCATGATGCTTTTTGATACATCAGTTAAAATGGCCTTTAGCTTTCAAGATGCAGTATTTAAAGCTGTAGGTTATCCAGAATGGGTCATTTTTCTTTGAAAATGGAAGCAACTTTACTGTTTGTGTCTGATGGATATGGGGTACTGGGGGACCGAGGTGCAGAGAATGAGAGCTTTTGATGGTTAAGCAGCCTGGGTTCTAATCCCCACATGAACCTTCATTCACAGTGTAACCTGTGCCTGTTGATTAACCTCTGAGCCTCAGTGCCCTTATCTGTAAAATGGGGATTGTACTCAGCTTGCAGTACTGCTTTGAGATAATGAAACATAGCATGGTAGATATATCAGGAATAAAAGAATAAGAGGCTGAAAGGAAGGTATCTGTGCTTAGGATTAGAACCTAGACTGCAATTCCGGGGCATGTTTAGCAACATGAATAAGTGAGAGGAGTGGAATGAAAAGCAGGAAGTATTTATGAATGGTGGATTGGTGTAGGATCTGAATTTGGAATTCCTCCTTCAGACTCAGGATTCATAGCCAAGGCTAAAGAAACCATTATGAGGGGTGTGTGTTTTGGGGGGGGGGTTGGGGGTTGGGGGGCAGTGGCAGATGGAAGGAACAGTGCTAGGAGAGAGAACATTTTAAAAGCTTCCCCACTGATAGATTTGTAGCCCTGGGTAAATAGGGAAGCTTGTAAAACTTGATTCATTTTCTTCCTGAAGTCTGTTTTTGGTGGAGAGCAGGGGTGAGGACAAAGACAGCCAAGGGAGCCAAATGCTTTTAGGTTAGAAGTGATTATATGTCCCCAGCACACGCCATGTCCTTCAGAAGGGCCAGGGAAGTGTTTCGTCCTGCTCCCTGCCCCCAAACGATCTTTCTCTTCCTAAGTGCCAGCTTCCCCAGTCCATCTGTGGATGGACTGCCCACTGCATGCCGCCGGAGACTCTGCTCAGGCCTCATCTAGGGGTGAGCAAGAATTTCTGCCTCAGGATGACTTCCTGCTTCCTCCTGGTTTGTGGTTTGCTCTTTCCTTTTGGTTAGGAAGTATGTCCTTCCCTGTCCCTGCCCAGAACTGCTCTGGAAACGTGGACAGGCAGCTGGGGCCACCATTGGCCAGTGAGGCGATAGGGTATGTCCACAACTGGAGGCCCATGTGAGCTCCTCAGGAATGAGGAGCTACTGCTCTTGGAAAACCTCTGCAGAAATGGAAGGGTGGTCAGCGGGGAGAGATGAGAAAATGATGGGCCTTGTATGTTGGAAAAAAAAATGTAGAGGGACTCATGGAATATTTCTGTGTTTTGAAATAAAAATTATCTGGGGACCTAACATTAAAAAAAAAAAAGATAGCTGTGGCCGGGCGCAGTGGCTCATGCCGGTAATCCCAGCACTTTGAGAGGCCAAGATGGGTGGATCGCCTAAGTCAGGAGTTTGAAACCAGCCTGGCCAACATGGTGAAACCCTGTTTCTACTAAAATACAGAAATTAGCTGGGTGTGGTGATGGGCACTTGTAATCTCAGGCTGAGGCATGAGAATTGCTTGAACCCAGGAGCGGAGGTTGTGGTAAGCTGAGATCGCGCCACTGCACTCCAGTCTGGGCGAGAGAGTGAGACTTTGTTTCAAAACAAAAATAGAAAAATAAGGACCGCTGTGTAATTTGTTGTTGGGGTGGAATGTGAAGCCTGAGATGGGGCCAGCCTGTAGTTAGGGAAGAGGGAGGCTCCCTGCCTTGGGGCCTTTGCACAGGCTGTTCTCCCAGCATAGAGCATTTGGCTGCCATTCTTTCTCCTCTGGGGGGACCCTGTTTAGTTTTCATGTCTCAGTTTAGACATCACTTAATTCTAAGATGCTTCTAATAATCCTTGAGCCTCTGGGGGCAGAGCCCCTGGTGTATCTTGTAAACTGAGGCCCAGACACTTAATGGATCCCCACTCAACATTTGTTGGCTGAAAGAATGGTCAGGGAGGATCAGGAGGCTGCCCACCTCCCAGGGCATCTCTGTGCAGTCTGTGCATTTGAGCGTCTCCCTGAAGTCTTAAGGCCCTCAGAGCAAGTCCAAGTTCGGCTGCTCAGTTCGAGCGCTGGCCTTGGTGTTTGCCTTTCTTTTCTGAAGTAGGCCTTTGACACATCGATGGAGCTTCAGATGTGAAGTGGCCTCAGAGATGTGTGGGAGAATGCCCACTGTTCAGTTAACCCAGCCTTTTGACAACCTCTGAGGCCTCTCGGGCTAGAAGCCCCGTGACTGTTCTGCCCAGTTCTTGCTTTTTGTGAAGGGGGTTGGGGAGTGGGTGGGGCAGGGATGTGGTCTGGAATCCAGAACTCCATCACTCAGCCTGTGTCTTAGCGGGGTGTTAACGGAGGATGAGGGAAAATACCCCACTTCTGATTTATTTCTCTCCTGTAGAAATATTTTATTATTGAACCCTCTGTGGGTAGGTGGAGATTTTGTCAAGATTTTTACAAGTCTACCATTGACCTTTGCATTATCTGGGAAGACTTGTGTTTGCTTAGCCAAGGATAAACAGGATTCCAGTGTGAGTGGCTCAGGGCTTGGGGCTGTGGCCTCTGTACAGGGTTGCTTCTGTGAATGGCTCTCATCTGTTCTTCAGGGAGGGTCTAGCTACACCCTAGTAGAGGGGCTTCTTTCTTTTTTTCCTTTTTTAAGAGATGGAGTCTCGCTCTGTTGCCCAGGCTGGAATGCAGCGACTAAATTACAGCTCACTGCAACCTCCACCTCCTGGGTTCAGGCAATTCTCTTGCCTCAGCCGCCTGAGTAACTGGGACTACAGGTGCACGCTGCCATACTCAGCTAATTTTTTTTGTATTTTAGTAGACACGAGGTTTCACCTTGTTGCCCAGGCAGGTCTTGAATTCCTGAGCTCAAGCAGTTCGCCTGCCTGGGCTTCCCAAAGTTCTGGGATTACAGGCGTGAGCTACCGTCCCTGGCCAGAACTTTTATTTCTAAGCCTGCCATCCAGGCCTTTCCAAGGGCCTGAAATGCTTACTCCCTTTCAAAAACCACTTTCTGCTAAGACTGTCTTAATAGTATCAGTTTAGGAAGAGGTTATCCAAAAATCCACCCGTAGCTCATCAAAGATATTTGTTTTTCTCAGATATTCATTCATCTAGTCTGTCTCATTCATCAGATATTTGATGCCACTGCCATTTGGCTATGGAAGCAAAGACACCAGCAAATCTTTTGCCCTCACAGAGTTTATAGACTATTTCCTCCCCTTTATCTGGAGTTTATGTATTTAACAATACTAACTGGCTGGGTGCAGTGGGTCATGTCTGTAATCCTAGCACTTTGGGAGGCCAAGGTGGGAGGATTGCTTGAGCGATCAAGACCAGCTTTGGCAACATAGTAACACCTTGTCTGTAAAAAAATAAAAAATAAAATGCTAACTGCACATCTTTATTTTTTATTTATGTATTTTTTGAGACAGAGTATTGCTCTGTCGCCCAGGCTGGAGTGCAGTGGTGCGGTCTGGGCTCACTGCAGCTTTTGTCTCCTGGGTTCAAGCGATTCTCCTGCCTCAGCCTCTGGAGAAACTGGGGTTACAGGTGCCTGCCACCATGCTCAGCTAATTTTTGTATTTTTAGTAGCGATGGGTTTCACCATGTTGGTCAGGCTGGTTTCTAACTCCTGACATAAAATGATCTGCCTGCCTCGGCCTCCCAGAGTGCTGGGGTTACAGGCATGAGCCACTGTGCCCAGCCTAATTGCACATCTTTAAATATAAGATATATCCTGTTGGTTCTGGTTGGCTTGTCCCCTAGAAAGGCACAGGAATGCTTCTCAGCATCCCCTCATGAGATTGTGGGGTCATCCTTCCCTGGGCTTGCCCCGGCACCCTGTCTCACTGCGCTGGCCGGCTCTGTCATTTTTGGACTTGTTGCTTGGACTCAACTGAGTATTTGCTTCCTCCTCTGTAAAGTGGTGATAAATGATACCTTTGTGGTCCTTGAGTGTGTGGTTGTGGACTTGGCTGAGCCAAGTAATTTGAGGGCCTCAGCGAGGTGCCCCAACCAGGTGGGGGTTAGAGTTTGGAGAAAGTGGTAATCACCTTGGTGAGAGCACAAACTGGAGATGTAAAAACAGAAATGTCCTTATAAGGCTATTATTCTAGCAAAAATGTGTTAAAAATTGGTTATTGGAAACACAAATCTACAAGGACGTAAACTAAAAGAATGAGCCGGGCATGGTGGCTCACACCTGTAATCCCAGCCCTTTGGGAGGCCAAGGCTGGCGGATCATGAGGTCAGGAGATCCAGACCATCCTGGCCAACATGGTGAAACCCTGTCTCTACTAAAATACAAGAATTAGCTGGGCGTGGTGACGCATGCCTGTAATCTCAGCTACAGGTGAGGCTGAAGCAGGGGAATCACTTGAACCTGGGAGGAATCTCGGCTCACTGCAATCTCCACCTCCTGAGTAGCTGGGACTACAGGCGTGCGCCACCACACCCAGCTAATTTTTTTTGTATTTTTAGTAGAGACAAGGTTTCACCATGTTGGCCAGGATGGTCTTGATCTTCTGACCTCATGATCTGCCCTCCTCAGCCTCCCAAAGTGCTGTGATTACAGGCGTGAGCTACAGTACCTGGCCAATACATAGCTTCCTGGTTTTAAGGAAGCTTTCGGGGGCCCATACTCTCTCAGACCTGAGTTAATTTTTCTAGGCTTTACCAACACCCTTCACCTCATGGTTGGGGGTTGGTACAACCAGGCCGTGGTCACCTCGGAGGCACAGGTGTTGGCCACAGCACCACCCTTTCTGGTGAGTCAGCGAGTTTGTATGGAACATCCCTCCCCGGGTGAGGACTGGGGTCCTAGGCTGGGGCCGCATGGGCTGTAGCTTCTCAGGAAGCTGAAGCTGGCCCTGGCCAGAGCTGCCTTGCAGACTTGAGATACAGATGGCTTCTTTCCCCGTCCCGTTTTCTTTTTGAAAATGTTTTTAACTCGGAGCATGTGTTGGCGCGCCGTTCTTTACACGAGGACAGAGGCTGTCACTGCACGCAGCGGAGAGACTGGTTCTGATCCAAAGCCGACTGTGGCCTGCTCCTGAGTCTAATTATTTGGCAAGCCAGGTGCTGGGGCCCTGTCCAGGGTGTAATCAAGACTCAAGCATTTGGGCCTGGGGGTGAGGAGGAACCGGGGAGGGGAAGGGAGGAGGAGGAGTGTGTGGCTTAGCCTGTGCAGACCACAGAGCCAGTCACTCCCCTCTGGAACAGCAGTGTCTGCTGCTCTGCCCATGACCTGGTGTGGGAACTGAGGCCACCACCAACTTGGGCATCCAGCCCAGATCCTAAGGGAGGGAGGATCCTGGAGCAGCCTTTCCATGGTGAGATTGGCCACATTCCATTTTCCTCTCTTACCAGAGAGCCCTCTCACCCCTGGGTGTACAGCCTCTTTCTGCTAACAGAAGTCCCCCTCCCACCCTATTGTCCCCACTGTGAGACCAGGAGTGCCCCTTTCCCGGCCCCAAACAATGAGTGAGCTCCCAGTGCCAGGCACAGAGTGAGAGTCTCGTGTTGGAGAACGGCGGGTGGGAAGGACTTGGCAGGCCCATGTTCTTACAGGGAGGGCAGGGGCGATGCTGCCTTGTGCTCTGCCTGACACATGGACGGGCTCAGGTATTTGGGTGAATGGAGTGATGTACAGAGAAAGCAGGACCTCGGCACAGGCAAGGAGTGGGTGGCAGCAGGGAGGGCTGTGGTCTGTGGAAGGGGCAGCGTGCCTCTTGGCTTTCTCCCACTGTCCCTGCCCATGGTGACAGCCAGTCAGCCTCCTGGCTGCACCCTTGTGCCTCCTTTTTCTTGGCTTCGTCCTGGGCGTGGATGTCAGATTTGCCTTGTTTGTGGAAAATGTGGTGGGATCATGTCTTTCCCTCAAATCAAATTCCAACCAAAATCAAAACAAAACAAATCAAGGGTCTCAATGAAGACAGCCCTGAGGGTTCCCTTGTTCCAGCCTGGGAGCCTGGTCAACCTCACCCACTTTTCAGATTTTGCTGTGTTTGTTGCAAACGTCTTCATCCTGGTGCCGGGCACTCACCTTCAATACAGGTTAATTCTCACAACCTCCAGGTGTGGTGCACAGTGGTCTTAAGGAAAGAAAAAACAGAAAACGGCCGTACAGGTAGGGCTTCAGAGAGCATCTGAGGGCGCCCAGGGTGGCGAGGGGTGTTGCTGGGGAAGGTGCCCCTGCAGCCTAGAAAACCCGCCCCTCTCTCCTGCATAGCAGTGTCACGTCTGTCACTGGCTGACACTTGGAGGGTTTTTCTTTTCTCCAAATAAATAATTCTTTGTCTCTCTTCAGGGTGGCAGATCTGGGCTGGAGGGAGGCAGCCATCACAGCCTGGCTGACTGTGAACCAGTGGGCTGGGGACTTGGTCAGGTGGTGGCAGGGCTGGGAGAGCCAGTGTCTTGTGTCTGGCCTGGGTGGGGAGGGGTTTGGGAAACCTGAAGCCACCTCGGAATATGTTCAGTGGGGCATTTCTTGCTTAGAGATATGTGAGTGAAATATTAGACTAAATGGGGAGTTCCTTCCTCAGAAGAGGAGAAAGCGGGCTCTCTTTTCCTGTCCCTTTGTCTCTTGTCCCCTTTGTCCCAGCCCTCCAGCTCTGCGGCCTCCCCTCCCCCAGCAGTTCCTTCCTTTGTGCCCGCCGGCCACTCACCAGTGAAACTTAGCTCCAGGCCTAACGCCCCTCGAAACAACAGAAGGAGCTAGTAGGTTGGGCCTGACTATCAGCGCCTTGGACTAAAAGGAACCAAGCCGCTGTCCCAGCCCCCAAAGGTCGCAGTTAATTTTGAAGTTTGGCGTTGACTGTCGGCAGTCCCTTCAGAGGGAGCAGCTTTGCAGGGGGTGGTGTTGCCCCAGCCAGAGTGGTCGGTGGCTGTAGGAAAGGCCAGGAGACCTGGTTGTATACTCCTTTCCCGGTAAAGGGCCCTGGGTTCTCCATCAAAGCCCCTCTTCTGCTCTGAGTGGTTTGGGGTTCTTTGTACAGTAGCCCAGAAATATGGACGCCCAAACTGTAACAGAGCCCCACCCACACTTCTGAGTATCGAAGCACCCATATTTGTTACATGATTGTCTTAATCCTGTTTAAGCAGAGTAGCCATCACTAGGGGATTAAACAAAAATCAGGAAGAAAAACTGTTAAGTTGGGGAAAATCTATCCATGAAAGAAAGTTGATAAGAATATTGAAAAGTCGGGCTTGACTCAGTTCATTTGTGACAAAAATGGGAACTCTGGCACCCTTTTCTAAGCTCATGGCTGGAGGTCTGAGGGTACCTGCTTCTTGGGGTTGTGTGGCCTGCACATCAGGAGGGAGCAGGGGACTGGGGCCTGCAGAGCACTTTGTTGAGGCCAGGAGGAACTGTTGAACTGAGGCAACTTCATTGTTGCTGAAAGTATTTTTCCCTATTTAAAGTATCTAATTTATTTATTTAACCACACGTTTAGGGTAATATAGAAGATAATGTGTAAATTTTGAAATACCATGTTCCACCCTCAATTTACATGAAATATTTTATTCTAGGTCTTTATATGCATTTTTGGCATCAGTGTCTTAAATGCTGTCATCAAAGCCAGTTTTTGTTTTCTAACTCCCCTTTCTAGGATGTATCACCAACAGTCCAAGTTGTTTGACATATATTATTTTTCAGCTTTGTGTATGACACTTCCTCTGGGAGTTTTGTCCCAAGCCACTGGAATCCATTAGAACATTAAAACAGTGGCTTTGTAAAAAACGTGTCTCATAGGTGTCTGTCGCTGGAAATGTTCTGGCAGATCTGAGATCCCTGCTGTGAGGCTGGGGGGTAGGGTGACACCACCCTTCCTGAGTGTTAAGAGCCTGGGTGATGGCATCCCACCTTGTGCCACCTGTGTGACCCTGCTGTTTCTCGGCCTCAGTGCCCTCATCTGGAAGAGGCAGACAGCAGTGCCTAGAGCTCACTTTTCAGGATTCATTGCATGCACAGTGGCCTGTATACAGTAAGCACTTAGCACACTGAGATTGGGCTATTGGAACACTCCTGCCCTTCTGGTTCACAGAGTAACCTTGAGGGCTTATCCGGCAGGGCCTGGAGGCAGACCTTGTGAGGAAAGTGAGGACCACTGTGGGTTTCAGTTTTGGGTTTTGGAGTGGGGAAACCATTCCAGGGAAAGGGGGTGTGCTTTCAGTAATGTGATGAGGACTGTGGCTCCCCCACCCCTTTTATTGATTGCCTGCCTTTTAACTGTAGTGTCTTTGCCAGCCATTTCCAGAGTGGAATGTTTTAAATGCCCTTGGTTCAGGACTGTGTGTCCTGGAGGTGAGAGAGGACTTTACCAGTCTGTAGAAAATCTTTGTCATTTAATGCTTTTTATTTCAAAGTTGGCAAAAGGTTATGGCATTGTCGCAGAGGGGCCAGGCTCTTTGTGTGTGAGTCATCACTGTCATGGTCATGACTTGTTGGTCACGGAGTGACAGATGGTAGTCACACCCCTAGGCCTCAGTTGGGATGGAAACTCCTGGGATGGGCAGCGGCAGAGATGTCTGTCAAGGCTGCCCAGGTTGTCGGGACAGATTTGCATCGCCGTTTGTAAATAAGTGCTGCGTTGAATGTCTACCTTTGATGCCGCTGGTGGTGGAGGAGCTGGGACTCCCAATTTAGATGTTTGATGTAATTTGAAACTGAAACAATCAAAAGTCTGTCTCATGAAGAAGAATAAAGGAGGGTGAAAGCCCCCCTCGCAGAAGTTGTCACCTGGCTGAGATTTTAATCCATACAGTTTGAAGGAGTCCAGGCTGACCATATGTTGAAGGCCCTGCCCCAAAGAAGAGTTTTTCCTTCAAATTATTGCATTTCTTTCTTTCTTTTTTTTTTTTAGGATGGGGTTTCACCATGTTGGTCAGGCTGGTCTTGAACTCCCAACCTCAGGTGATCCGCCCGCCTTGGCCTCCAAAGTGCTTGGATTACAGGTGTGAGCCACCACGCCTGGCCAAATTATTGCATTTCATTGAGAGAATGAGTAAAATGAAGTCAGAGCGGGCAGTGTGCCTTGTTACTTGATGGAGCTGTAAGGGCTGTGTCTTCAGGTTGGGAGCGCCATTCCTTTAGTCACCATTGCTGGACCAAAGCAAGATATGGGTAGTGGGTTTAGAGGCTGTCAATGTTGGCAGGGATAACGTGCCTAGAAGTGGAATTGTGTGGACTGAAGAACTTGAGGAAAGGGGTAGGGGTGGGAGTATGTTTCTTTCCTGAATGGGCTAGGCCTCAGGGCCACTATACCTCTTAGGAGTGTGTCACACACGTAAGCAAGCCCGAGTGAACTGGATGGAGGGGAGATCAGAGACTAAGGGAGGGGGAGGAGGTCCAGGAGTGGATGGCTGGGCTTGGGGGAGGGATCCCTGTTTGCATAACTAATTGTTGCTCCTGGGGATTGTGGAGGAGGGTAGCCAGCACAAAGGCTCTTTCCTCCCCTCCCTCCTTCCCCCTCCCTCTCCTACTTATCCCTCTCCTCCTCTTCCCTTTCCTTCCCCAGCCTGGTCAGCACCACCTGTGGCCCCCTGCGCCGCAGATGGCACTGGGCTGGCCTTGCCTTTGCTTCCCTGCCCACAGGGTTTGCCACCGACAGGGCCTTGTGGCAGGCAGGGCCACCGCAGCTGCCTGTAGCATCGAGATAAAGTCCAGAGGAAGGCTCTGGCTGTGGGTCATCTTTTAAAGGCTGTTACTTTACGAGGACAGCTTCTGTGTGAGCTCTGAGTTGCTCGCCCCTCACCATCCTTTCCCCCAGGCGACTGGAGGCTTCTGGAGGGGGACCGGCTGGGGACGCCTCTCATCATCAGTGGTGTTTCTGGATCCTGTTTCCTGGGGCCCACGACTTGACACTCTTGAAGAAGCACTGGAGTCACAGCTGCTGGCGTGAAAGTGGCTGGCAGCAGAAGTGCACTGTAGCAGCTTCAAGCAGGCCTCAGAATGGGGATGGGGTCGAGGTGCCTGAGGAGTGGCCCGTGGGCAAGACCTCACAGCGGGATCCCCGGCAAACCCCTGTCTGGCTGGTCTGCCACACATCTTTGCTAAATAAATAAATTGAATGCATGTATGCATGCATGCAATGTGACCCCCAAATAAGAATAAATAAATTATCCCTAAGTGGTTTGTCATCCACGTGTGGGCTTTTCTGTCTGCTCCTCAGTTTCCCTGTTAGTCCTGTGGTGGTGACTTTTAGCACTGTCAGGCTGTCTGCGATGATTGCTCTTGTGCTACATGCCAAGCCCTCCAGGCTCTGACCACAGGGTCCTGCCCAATACCTGGAGACACAGAGACAGAAGCAGGTCCTGTGGACACCTCTGCCAGCTAGCAGAGAAGGTGGGTGGCATGTGCAGGGCCAGGGGTGAGTCCTGGCCCAGCCTCCTCTGCTGCCTTGTTTCTTTTGTCCCGGGAGCCCCGGGAGAAGGTTACAGATTGGGAGCCAAGACTCCTGCAGTGATGGGGCAGAGGGTGCTGTGCATCTTCCCAGGGGATGCTCTTATTCCCTCCCCATCTCTGGCCCCTGGCTTCCTGCCTACCTGAGTGGTGCTTGCGCTTAGGCTATATGGCCTTTTCATGAAATGAGAACTAAAGAATGTTTTTAAACAAGTTTATGCTCTGCAGGTGAGTTGGTCCCCTGATAGCTCAAGTGTTATTAGGTGGGGTCTACATTTTACACTCTGGGTTCTTGGGGGCCAGGGCCAGGGTCAGGGTGTGGTTAGCATGGATTTGCTTTGCATTCTGTCCCCTGCCAGGTAGGGTGGGGGACAGAGGGAGACAGGGATGGGGAAAGCTTGTACCACCCAGAACAGGCTTCACTGATTGCCTTGCTTCTTTACCTTGGCTTCTTTTTCTGTGAAATGTGGATAATGTAAGCATCCATTATAGGATAGTTGAGGGTGGTTTGTGAACAAATTTCATTCTGGAGAATGTGAGGTGTTTGGTATCAGTTGTCCTGGAAAGGCTTGGACAGGTTAAGAACTTGTGGATGGGGAGGAGCAGGGCCAGCAGGGCCTCAAGGAACTTGGCCTCAAGTTCCCAAAAGGGAATTCATGCCCTTTTGGGGCTTGCTGAAGAGATTAATGGCAAAGGTCATGTGGGATGACCCAGGGTATTTGCTCAGAGTCATCATCTTCCCAGAGCCTGTGCTCCTTGTGAGTAGTGGCAGGAGCCTCCCGGCTACCCAATTGCTCTGTCCCTGGGTCTGTGACATACCATGGGCTGCTGGCCATCTGCCTTTGGACACTTTCCTGCGCACCTGCGCCTTACCTGCTTAGCCTGCCTTCCGAGGCTCTGTGTGAGCTCTGACTTCTTCTAAGAAAGCTGCCTGGGCTGCTTTGCCATTATTTATTTATTTATCTTTTTTGAGACAGAGTCTTGCTCTGTTGCCCAGACTGGAGTGCAGTGGTGTGACCTCGGCTCACTGCAACCTCTGCCTCCTGGGTTCAAGTGATTCTCCTGCCTCAGCCTCCTGAGTAGTTAAGATTACAGACGTGGGGGGCGGGGCTAAAAAAATTACAGACGTGCATCATCATGCCCAGCTAATTTTTATATTTTTAGCAGAGACGGGGTTTCACTATGTTGGCCAAACTGATCTCGAACTTCTGACTTCAGGTGATCCATCCACCTCAGCCTTCCAAAGTGCTGGGATTACAGGTGTGAGCCACATGCCTGGCTGCTTTGCCATTCTTAAAGACAGGCTTCCAGCCAGTGCCCATTGGGCTCTTTGAGTCCGTCAGTCACGTCTTACGGTGATGTCCCTGTACATGGCTCTGGGCAAGCCTCCCTTTTCTGTCCAGTAGGAGAGAGTCTAGTGGGGAAAATGGGATGAGCATCACACTGACTCTAGCTCCAGTGGTCCAGACGAACTCACGACTGGAAAGAACTCACATCTCCCCTGGTCAGCCTGGGGCACTCAGCTCAGACACCTTCCCTGAGCAGCCTCAGGGTATGAGTAGGGAGTTGGGGGCAGTTCTGCTGAGCTGGGGTGCCCAGAGGTATTTCGTTTTTTTTTTTTCCTTGAGGCAGGGTCTCACTCTGTCACCCAGGCTGGAGTGCAGTGGTGCAATCTTGGCTCCCTGCAGCTTCCACCTCCCAGGCTCAAGCCATCCTCCCCCATCAGCCTCCCAAGTAGCTGGTACTGTAGGCATGCACCGCCTCACCTGGCTAATTTTTGTATTTTTTATAGAGAAAGTGTTTGATTATGTTGTCTAGTCTTGTCTCAAACTCGTGGTCTCAAGCAATCCGCCTGCCTCAGCTTCCCAAAGTGCTGGGGTTATAGGTGTGAGCCACTGTGCCCAGCCTGTTGCTGTTTTTTTTTTAAAATAAACTCTTTGTTGACCCTTCTAAATCTACCCAGCGCACCCCCAGAGGCCCAGATTGGCTGGATTCCTGTAACCCTTTTCAACTCTGTAACTAGAGCCATGAAGGGTGGCACTTGCTTTTTATATTCACTTTTTAAAGAGGAAACCAAGTCCTGGGCAGGGAAGAGGCCGATTGATTGACAGAAAGGGGCACCGGAGGCTGTTGAAAATTTCCCTTCAGCCCTCAGTGGTGGGCTGGTAGGTCTCACCTTGCTCCCAAGGCTGTTGTTGCCATTAGCAACCAACTTCCGCTGTTGGTTCTGGGGGCCCTGGAGGGGAAGAGTGAAGAAGGTGAAGCAGTGCTATCAGGTGGCAGCTGAGAGTGTTTGAGCCAGTGGGTTATGCAGGTGACACTGGGAAGAAGGCCCCAGGCACACCAGAGCCACGAGTGCACAGGCCTGTTGGTTTGCTCTTCATTATTCCCAGCCATGGAGAGATTAGAGAGACATTGTGTTTTTTTGCAAAATCATCTCCCCCCACCCCTCAACAAAAGAACAGAAAAGGAAGAAGAGCCTAGAAAAAGAGGAGGACTAGGCATAGGGTCTGTTGGAGTCAGGGAGGCTTTGCCATTGTCCTGCCCCAGCGGTTCGCCAGCTTGTGTGGCCTTGGGTTAATTGGCTGGCTCCTGGGGCCTCAGTTTATCCATTCATAGAAGAGGGGACAGGGGCCAGGCGCGGTGGCTCACGCCTGTAATCCCAGCACTTTGGTAGGCTGAGGCAGGTGGATCACAAGATCAAGAGATCGAGACCATCCTGGTCAACATGGTGAAACCCCGTCTCTACTAAAAATACAAAAATTAGCTGGGCACAGTGGCGCGCGCCTGTAGTCCCAGCTATTCGGGAGCCTGAGGCAGGAGAATTGCTTGAACCCAGGAGGCGGAGGTTGCGGTGAGCCGAGATCGCGCCATTGTACTCCAGTCTGGGTAACAAGAGCGAAACTCCGTCTCAAAAAAAAAAGAAGAGGGGACAGGTTACAGGTATACACTAGCAGTGCAGGTGTGCAGTGCTCAGCCCCATGCCTGATGCTCCTGAGCCCGCAGGAGAGGACTGTGGAAGAGGGTCAGAAACCTGCAGTGGGTGGGTCTCCAGTCACATGGTCACCATTTATTGAGTGTAACCTATGTCCATCTGCAGGCGTGGCACCAAGGGGATGCAGAGTTGAGCAAGGATTGTGTTGACTGTTGTCTGGAATGGCAGACAGACTAATTGACAAGGCAGGCTGTGGTCAGTGCTCAGAGGGAGTGCAGGCTGAGTTCAAAGAGAGCCCAGAGAGGGAGGTGCTGGCTGCTTTAGGGGCTGGGAAGGCTTCCTGGAGGGGGTGTTGCAGCCAGGCCTCAAAGAAAGAGCGAGAAAGAAAGGTTCTCGGATGGTGTTGGCTCTATGAGATGTGCTCAAGAGAGTGCCTTGTGTTGTGGGAGGCTATTTCCTCGGTTCCTTTACCAGGAGGTGGTTGCTGGGTAGAAAGGTGTTTGATCTTAAGGCAGCCACTCCCCAACACTTGCCTGATTGTCTTCATTTTCTTTTATTTATTTATTTATATTTTATTTTTAAGACAGGGTTTCACCATGTTGGTCAGGCTGGTCTTGAACTCCCGACCTCAGGTGATCCGCCCGCCTTGGCCTCCAAAGTGCTTGGATTACAGGCGTGAGCCACCGCGCCCGGCCAATCGTCTTCATTTTCGAGGCCAGGAGCTTGTCAGCTTTGGCAGGATTAGATAAAATGTGGGCACAATGCCCGGTGTAGCACCGGCACATGCACAGCCTCTGTACACAGTTGTCATTTTTATTATTGTGTCTTATCTTTCTATATTGGTGATTATTACTGATGGTCCTCTCCTCAGTCCTATGGGTAATTTTAGCCTCATTTTATTTATTTATTACTTATTTATTGACAGAGTTTTGCTCTTGTTGCCCAGGCTGGAGTGCAGTGGTGCAATCTTGGCTCACTGCAACATCCGCCTCCTAGGTTTAAGTTATTTTCCTGCCTCAGCCTCCCAAGTAGCTGGGATTACAGGGCACGTGCCACCTTGGCCGGGTAATTTTGTATTTTTAGTAGAGACGGGGTTTCTCCTTGTTGGTCAAACTGGTCTTGAACTCCCGACCTCAGGCGATCCACCTGCCTTAGCCTCCAAAAGTGCTGTGATTACAGGCATGAGCCACTGCGCCTGGCTAGCCTCACTTTAGAAGAGGAGGTAGTGACCGGGTACAGTGGCTCACACTTGTAATCTCAGTACTTTGGGAGGCCGAGAGAGGCAGATCATGAGATCAGGAGATCGAGACCATTCTGGTCAACATGGTGACACCCCATCTCTACTAAAAATACAAAAATTAGCTGGGCATGGCGGCAGCTGCCCAGTTGCTCAGGAGGCTGAGGCAAGACAATTGCTTGAACCTGGGAGGCGGAGGGTGCAGTGAGCCAAGATTGTGCCATTGCACTCCAGCCTGAGTGACAGAGTGAGACTCGGTCTCAAAAAAAAGAAACAACAACAACAACAACAAAAAGAAGAGGAGGTAGCTTGGGAGTGGATAGTGCATCCAAAGGCACCGTAATTGCAGACACACTGAGACACCGGCTTGGGTATGTGTCTCTCCCATTCCTGCACTCATGTCACAGCACAGGAACAAGCAGATTCTCCCTGTGTGTTGGCAAACAAGGCTTAAAATCACCTGAGCTTTCCTCAGAGCCAGCCTTCTGAAGTGAGCCACCATGTAAGGTGTGACATGTTCATGCATGTGTGACATCCACATGCTTTCTCCCACTTGGGCGCTTGAGCTCATGGTAGTGTTTCTACTCAGTCCACAATGTAGTGTTCTAGGTGCTGGAGTTAATGCACTCTAAACCTAATCTTGACTATGAGCGACTCAGTCTTGCAAGAACATGCAGCTCCTATCTAAGAATACAGTGTTTGCCTGCAGGGCGACCTGATACGTCTATAAAAACAATGTAGTGGAGCAAGTGTCTATAGCTTTGGGGTGCTTGGAGACCCTTCCCCCCTTGGCTGGTCTTCTGGCAGCAGTCTTGTTATTCTTTGCCCATCCAGCTGCCACTGGAAAGGGGAGTGGCCCTGTTTCTTCAGTCACTGAGCCCTGGGGCATTAGGGCATTTGGGTCTCTGGACTGTGTGCGCTTACGGCACAGTGCTAGAACATCAGGAAGGACATGGAAGACACTGGTATCCCTTGATCCTGTATGATGGGGGAACCGTTCCCAAGTCTAAAATTGAGCTGAGCCATTCTGAGGACTGCCACCACCCACCACCATCACACTTGTGCTCATTCTTTGCTGATTTGGAAGCCTCTTGAGGATGGTGTAGTGCCTGAGGGCCACTCTTGCAGAGAAGAACTGTAATCCCTTAAATATAATAATCCCCTGCACTGGACACTTTGTAGAACAGTCTCCAGTATGTGAGCCCATTGGCACCCTCTAGCAGTCCTGGGGCAGTGACAGATAAGCCTTATTACCCCGTTTTGTTGATAAAAAGGCAGGTGGCTTTAGTGATTTTATAAAGTCATGTGTCCAGTATATGATGAAGCTAAGAGTAAAAATCCAATCTGAAGGCTAGTGATGGTGCACAGGACAGATGGTAAATGCTTGGCACATACTCCGGCATTCCTCCCTTGCTCGTGTCAGACATTGCAAGTTGATCACGGTAACTTTTTTTTCTGCCAACCCCTGGTTCAGAATTATTTCAGAACACAGCCTTCTAGTCAGCCATTATCAATCGAATAGCATCAGCATGCAGGATGAGCTTGTCATCAGAGTCACAGACGAGGCTAGAAGTTGGCTGGTGAGGTTGTGTGGATTTCCTGGTGGTTTGGATTTCTGGGTAAGTGAAAGTTGGATGCAGATGGTAAATGAATTCCATTTGGAAGCCCTGTACCTGCCTAACAGCTAGCTACCAGCTTCCAGGAAGGCCCTGGAGGATCTTAGGGAGGTACATGGTGATTGACTCAAGAAGGGTTGCCTGCATTGGAGTGCCAGGTGGTGATGAACCTGAAGCGGATGGAGGGTGGGACAGGCCAGTTTTGGAGACATGATGGAACCCTCCCAGCTGCAGGAAGCTTAGAGGAGGAAAGCTTCTCTTCCAGGCATCTTGAGCTCTCCACATTTTGATTTCTCTTGGGATGTTCCAAGGATGGTTTTTCACATCACACAAACCCTCATGGGATGTGGGGATCCCAAGAGAGATGGCAGGGGGAAAAAATGGAGCAGTGTTGCACCCAAGATAACCATTGAGGGTACTTTTTTTTTTTGTGTGACGGAGTTTCGCTCTTGTTACCCAGGCTGGAGTGCAATGGCATGATCTCGGCTCAACACAACCTCCGCCTCCTGGGTTCAGGCAATTCTCCTGCCTCAGCCTCCTGAGTAACTGGGATTACAGGCATGCGCCACCATGCCCAGCTAAATTTTTGTATTTTTAGTAGAGACAGGGTTTCACCATGTTGACCAGGATGGTCTTGATCTCTTGACCTCGTGATTCACCCACCTTGGCCTCCCAAAGTGTTGGGATTACAGGCTTGAGCCACCACACCCGGCCCATTGAGGGTACTAATCTTGGGAATCCCATCTCAACCAAAGGGACAGGATCCCGTTCGCAGACTGGTTGGTGAGTCTGCATATCTGATTCTGTTCTGAGCATCTTCGTACACCAGGTTTGAGGTGGAGGTTGAGTTTGAAGTTCTCATTCAAGTTGAACCTTGAATTCTGCATCTGCCCTTGTATAGCCAGACCACAAGAACAGATTACTGCAGGACTTCTTCACCTCCAGTCTTTCCTCCACATGGAGACACAGAAACTGTCTGCCACGGTCACCTAACTAGTGGTTCTCTTTTTTTTGATCACATAACTCTTCAAACATTAGTCGATTTCTTGCTGTCAGACTCCACGTGGATATTCTTGACCTTAGTTTTCAAGATGCCTTTTTATCCATCCACCTAGCTGCGAAGGCCCCTCTCATCTCCCCCAGCAATGGTCACCCTAGCTCCCTCCCTTCCTGCATAGGCAGGCCTCCCAGCTCGCTCCCTGCCCCAATCCCGTGGAGCCTCTGTGGGAAGAAGTTCAGCTCACACCCTCACCTTTTCCAGGGACCCTGGCTTGGCACTCCCCCACCCGCCACGTGAAATGCAGATTTAAAGAAAATCAACAGTGGCAGTTAGGAAGGACCACGCAGGACATAGGCTTCAGTGGCTTTTGACTTACCTTTTTTTTAAATTTTAGCAGGAAAAGCTTTTCTTTAAAGGAAGTCTTACATGGAAGTGCAAATAATGAAACAAAAATGGAGCCATCTACGTGTTTTAGGAGAGTGGGGTGCTGTGAATTCTGCCTGCTGGGTTTCCCACCTTTACACCTTCCCTCATGCCCCCAAAGGTATGAAGAGAGCACAGTTCTAGGTACCTCAGCTTCCAGTTGGAGAAGTTGTGCCTAGAATAGAGAGATGACTTGGCCGAAGGTTCCCTAGCGAGAGTCATTGGGTCCCCAGGCTTCCCTGCCATATTCAGGGTGCTTTTTAGTCTATCAGCTTTCCCAGCTCTTCAATGAGGTGTTCAGGCACATTTCAATGAATGGTCTATAGCCAGCTCTTCGTGGGGATGGTAAGAGTGAAGTAGCTCTCAGAGTTTCTACCGTACTAAGGTGCATTGCAGATCTCAGAAGTGGAATAGGATAAGGTATGGGATAGATTTTTAAAAAGACAGTAATGGCCAGGCACGGTGGCTCATGCCTGTAATCCCAGCACTTAGGGAGGCTGAGGTGGGCGGATCACCTAAGGTTGTAGGGAGTTCGAGCCCGACCAACATGGAGAAACCCCATCTTTACTAAAAATACAAAATTAGCCAGGTGTGGTGGTGCATGCCTGTAATCCTAGTTACTTGGGAGGCTGAGGCAGGAGAATCATTTGAACCTGGGAGGCAGAGGTTGTGGTGAGCCGAGATCCTGCCACTGTACTCCAGCCTGGCAACAGAGCAAGACTGTGGCCCCCCTCCCCACCCTCCCGCCCACCAAAAAAAAGAAAGACAGTAATTCTCACACCTGTTTATTGCAAGACCTCATCTGGTTAAAGAATCCTTAAATGGTTTCAGAAATGTTGCAGGTAGGGAGGTGACAGGTTGTGAGTTGGTTCCTTATTTTTTTTTTTATCCGAAATGGGGAGAACTGTGGTTCCAGTTGGCAATCCACAAACCAGTCCCTTTTCCCTGGCTGCAGAATAGTATCTCCGTCCTTGAGAGCACCTGTCTTTCTTCATTAAGCACCTATTTTGATGTTAGGTGAAGGACTCCCATGGGTTCCTCCTCCATGTCATTAAGGTTTTCTTTCTTTTTTTTTTTTGAGATGGCATCCTGCTCTGTCGCCCAGGCTGGAGTGCAGTGGCGTGACCTCAGCTCACTGCAGTCTCCGCCGCCTGGGTTCAAGTGATTCTCCTGCATTCAGCCTCCCGAGTAGCTGGGATTACAGGTGGGCACCACCACAGCTTACTTTCATATTTTTAGTAGAGACAGGGTTTCACCATGTTGGCCAGGCTGGTCTCGAACTTCTGACCTCAACTGTCCTACCCGCCTCAACCTCCCAAAGTGTTGAGATGACAAGTGTGAGCTGCTGTGCCTGGCCTAGGTTTTCTGTCTTTTTTAATGATCACGTATTATGCTTCTTGGATGTGACATAATTTACCAGTTCCTTACTATTGATTGTTTCCAGTTTTCCAGAATTCTTTTGCATTAAGATTCTTTTCAGCTTTCTCATAATGTAAACAGTGCTGTGATGAACATCCTCATGGCTAAATGTTTGTGCACATAAACATGATGGCATTCTTTTTCTTTTTTGAGATAGAGTCTTAGTCTATCGCCAGGCTGGAGTGCAGTGGATCTCCACTTACCACAACTTCCGCCTCCTAGGTTCAAGTGATTCTCCTGCCTCAGCCTCCAGAGTAGCTGGGATTACAGACACATGCCACCACACCTGGCTAATTTTTTGTATTTTTAGTAGAGACGGGGTTTCACTGTATTGGCCAGGTTGGGCTCGAACTCCTGACCTTGTGATCCATCCGCCTTGGCCTCCCAAAGTGCTGAGATTGCAGGTGTGAGCCACCGTGCCCGGCCAATGTGATGGTATTCTTAGGTGTAAAGTTGCTGGTCCATGTGTTACACAGAGCACTCTTTAGAAACAAAAGTCCATCAGAATTGCTAGCACATTGCTGAGGAGTGATTTGAGTTTCACTTCCTGGTGTTGCTCCTAGCAAAGGTCGGGGGGACCTGCCGCAGAGGCAGCCTCATGTAGCTTGCTGTGCTACCCTTTCTGGCTAGTCTGGTACCAGAGTGCTGGGACCCTGCCCCTCGCCCCTTCTCCACTTACTCTTCTGATGCTTTCCTTGAGCAGTGGGTCCTGTGGGGACTTAATGCATATTAATTGACTTAGATTCAGATGCTTTTCCCTGTGTAAGAGTTCAGTAGCGGAGACCCATTTATCTGAATGCTTTTTACATCTCTGAAACCTTGCGTGAGAGGCACAGATTGGACTACAGAGACAATGGGGCATCAGGGACCTTGTTCGCAAGCAGGTTTCTGTCTCTGCTTTTATTGCCTGGATCTTGCCTGACTCCTGAATGACGCTGGTATTCTCAGAAGGCGAGGATCAGGGTGGGGGTTTGTGGGCAAGAGCGATTGGTGGGATTCTCCCCCTACCTTTCATTTGCCCATTTTGGAAAAGAACTGACTTACCGATGTGTAGACTAGGATTAACGCTTAAAAACCAGCTCAGACTCTAGCAGCTAAGGGAAGAGGCAGCCTTACTTCTGGCCTCTGATGTGCACAGCACTGTATCAGATTTTTGCATGCTACTTCAGGTGCTCCCCATGAGAACCTGCAGGGTAAATAATAGCACAGTTCTCCTTCCAGCACACTCAGCCTCTCAGAGCCTTCCAGGGATTCGGAGGCTCTGAGAGGCTGAGTGCCATGAACAGTGTCACTCAGTTAAAAATGGGAGGGTGCACTGCTGAAACTGGAAGCCAGGTCTGTCTGAATCCAAAGCCAGTTCTTACCAAGCTTTTGGTCCAGGAAAATTGAACACTTCTAAAGTTTTATTAGAATTCAATCAGAATGGTTTCAAGGTCTTTTGTAGGAAGTAAGTTTAACATGATTCTTTATAGTAAGCTATTTATTTTTAATTATATGAGTAATACCTAAGTACTTTTGCTAAAAATTGCTAAAATACAGAGGTGTATAAAATAAGAAGTGAAGTGAGGCTCCCTGCCCCTCGCCATCCTCCTCTGCATCCTGGTACCAGGTATAACCAGTTGGAGGATGTCCTTCTAGGCCCTTTTCTTTGTGCTCACATGCATTGATACCTGTCTTGATTCAGCCCCAAAAGCCATTTCAGTTCTGATTGAAGGCCCCTTTGTTTAATTTCAGCAAACTGGAATTAAATAGCAACATACTAGTAACTTTGGGTAAGTTGCTTTTCCTGGAGAAATCAAGCATCAGATTCCTCATCTGTATACTTGGGGTGATAGACCTAGAGTATCTTAGGGTTGTTGAGAGGTAACTATATAATATCCCAGTATATGGTGCAAATATACTGTACCAGGTACTCAGGAAAGGGACTGGGGACTCTGCCTCCATGCTGTGGGAATGGGTATAGTTAGTACTCTGCCTTCAGAGTCGTGTGGGCAACAATGATATAAATAGGCATGAGTAAAAAGATAAGCTATAAATGCCATCAGAGGGGTGTTAGCAGCAGTTGGAGCTCCAGGCTCCAGTGGGGGGCAGTTAACCCTCAGAGGGAATTAAGGAAGACTTTCTGGAAAAAGTATCCTCCAAGGAGGGATGGGGACCTTAATGACACTAATTCAGCCCTGACTTTGTGCCAGGCAGTATTCTAAGTGGTCTGTGTAGACTAATTTATCCTGTATCAGTAACTCTGTGAGGTCAGAACTGTGGTTAGTTTCTCAGATGAGGAAACCGAGGCAGAGAGAGGATAAGTAGCTTGCTGAAGGTTACACAGCTAGTAAGTGTCTGAGCCAGGATTTGAGCACAGGTGAACTGGTTCTTCTAGAGTCAGTGCTCTTAACAGCCAGGTTGTGCAGCCCACCAGATTTTTGTGGCCCCGAAAAATATACTATACCAGAAAAGCACAGGAACCAGTGTGAGCAAGGTGTAGGGTGTTTAGAAGCTGTCGGCAGATCCAGAGAGAAGGCAGGCGTTCCACATGAGGGGGTGTGGTTGTTCATGATGGAGCTGGGTAGGGTAATTGTGGCAGACTAGGGAGTACCGAGGATCACTGATATCTGATGGTTGGGCCCCGCCCACCCAGTTCTGTGCCTTGAGTAAGAGGGCATGTGGCCTTCATCATGGCGTGCCAGCTCCTAACCTGCCTTCCTTCCACTCAGGCCACTCAGCCATAGGCGGCTTCGTGCTGTTCTGCTCAATTGTCGCCTTTCAGTTAGGCTCTCAAATAGAGTGTTACTATCAATGTTTGGTTACTGTGTTTTTGAAATTAATTTAAGAAAATCTTAACACTGACACTTCTTAACCAGTAGCCACCCAGACACACACACACACACACACACACACACACACACACACACACTCTCTCTCTCTCTCTCTCTCTCTCTCTCTCTCTCTCTCTCTCTCTCTCTCAAGCATACCTTTCTTCAGGGAACCAGGTTGGTGACACGACAGAGCATGTCCTCACCCTGTTGGACCTGTGGCTGCCAAGGGCCTTTCGACATTGTGTGTGATGCCCTCGCACTTTGATTGCTTCACCGCGAAGCACAATGGAGCCTCTGTCAATATGCCAGCTAATTAATTTCAACTTTGGGATGTTGCTTCATCTCCATGCACCATTCACATTGTTTGGAGTTCTCCTGGTGTGGGTGCAAAGAAAGCTCTTCGGCGCCTTTGTCTTGTTGCTGACCCTCCTTCTCAACCTCAACCCCTCTTCCCTCTTGATCTGCATGTCCCTCTCGATCTGCATGTCCCTCTCAGCCTGATTTCCCACAGCTGTTTTGGGGGAAGTGCTGGGCATTCCTTTTGGGAGAGGTCTTAATTATTGGAATGTTAGCACAAACCCCACTAACTTGGACCCTCACGGGCAGAGCTGTGTGAGAAGCAGAGAAGTTGACACTGCAGGCAATGGGTAGAGAAAGGCTGTTTGGGTTTGGTACTGCCAAGTTCACCATCACTGCTGAGAGGAGGAGTGGCCATCTTCTGGGCAGGGTGAGAGGCAGGATGAATCATTAGCACACGTGCTTTTGGGTATGTGGAAGGGGCATGTGGAAAGGGCTGAAAATAGGCTGCCCTTTGGATATTAGTTTGCTTAGACCATCCCATGTGCTCCTCTTCCCCTCCCCATTTTTCACATTTCTCATGTTAAACTTGAGTGAAGCATTAATGTTTATTTGTAGGACTTAATTTTCTATTTATGTTTTTCCCTACTGCTGGTGTTTGGTTTTGAGAAGCCTCACCCCTTATCTGTGTTAAACAGAGTGCTGGATTGAGAGGCAGGTGGGACCTCAGTCTTTCTAGCAGGCTGGCTCTGGCAGGTCACCTCCCCTTCTCTGGGTCTCAGTTCCTCCATTTATAGAGTAGAGTGCTGAACTAGCTGTCTTTATTCTTTGGAACCTTTCTATTACTGCAGCCTTTGTGATGGAATGTACTTGACACTAGAGTAGGGTTCGGCCAACTTTCTCTATAAAGGACCAGATGGTAAATATTTTAGGCTTTGTGGGTTGTGTGATCTCTCTTGCAACTACTCAGCTCTGCCATTGTAGCATAGAAATCAGCCATAGACAGGACAGAAATCAGTGGGTGTGGTTGTGTCCCAATAAAACTTTATTTACAAATATAGGTGGTGGGCTAGATTTGGCCCTTGGCCCTTACTAGTTTGCCATCCTAAGCTCTGGAGTGTTCTCTTTGGCTGCCATAATGTCTTCTCATACACTGGCTAGTCTGTAAGGAAGAA
This sequence comes from Callithrix jacchus, assembly GCF_049354715.1. Lineage (NCBI taxonomy): Eukaryota > Metazoa > Chordata > Mammalia > Primates > Cebidae > Callithrix > Callithrix jacchus. The sequence goes on along the minus strand of NC_133508.1, from coordinate 91,557,065 downwards.
GTTCTTACTTGAATTAGGGACCAACACTTGAACCCTCCTGAGGCCTGGCCTTGCCATGAATCTGGTCTGCCTTCTTTGTTTCCCCTCTGGTTGCCGGGGAGGTGGCCTGTCCAGGCCTTTCTAGGGAGCAGGTGTGCCTAACTCTATGCAAATCACCCATTCTTGAAGAGCCGTAAGATTTAGTAAATCCCATTTTAAGTCTGATTAAGGAAAATCTCTATCACAAAACAATATACCTTTCCCTGTACATTTCATCTGCAGTATACCTTTATAGTGGAAGGAAAAAAAATCAAACCTTGGTTGCTTTTTAAAATTTTATCTCTTTTTTTTTTTGCCTTTTATTTTTACATTAAAAAAATGGTGGTGCGGAGGGTGTTTTTAGGGATAATAGTGTTGTTCTCCCTCCCATGTAACTTATTTTTCAGTCTATTTCTTTGAAGGCCAGAGAAGACTGGCCAGAGAAGACTGAAGGGCAAATTTGGTTATTTCTCTAATTTGTAATTGTCCAATGTAGTATCAGATTGCTGATTTGGTAGCAAACTTAGCTGTCATAATTTTGAATTGTGCTAAATACTTCTGAATTGTGCTAGTACTTTTTTCCCAGGTGAAGAAATACTCATGATTCACATCATTGCTGAGAGCTGTGTGGGTCTTCTGTTTTGAGATGGCTGGTAGGGAGAGGGCACCCTTGTCCCCATTTCCCAGGTCAGTGAAACAAGGTACTGTGTGGTGAGGAGGTTTGCAGTTCTGGATTGACAAGGTCATGTGGCTGTGACAAGCAGCGTCTGTCATTTTCCCTTGGAAACTGAGATACGACTCAGCAAACAATATCCAGCTGTTTACGGACTTTGCTAGAGTGGGCTTCCTAATGCCTGGTGCCTTCCACCCAAGAATACCTCCAGACAGCATGGTATCCACACTGGTGGAAGCTGGGAGGACTGCACCCTCATTCCAACACTTCCCGTGTAAATATGCAATCTCAGTAAGACAACAATGTCTTACCAGGCTCCCCCACCCACCATGAGACGGTTCATCTCCCAGGCCCCTATCCGGTCAGGTTGCTACTCCCGGGCAGCACACAGCTCTTCCAAATGCCTGGCCTCATTGTTATCTGGGAGAGAAAACGAGGGGTAAAACACCACCACTACCAAAAGCCCACCACTGAAAGCAGAACTAATCCCCAGGGCAGTCTAGCCCGTGGCTCAGATGCTCAGACAAATGTTTAGACAGCTTAAGAAGGTAAACTAGAACTTAAATGAATAAAAGCAACTACTCGGTCTATGAAAAAGGTTAGATTTGAGGGCCTGCTATTTCCTGATGCTTTCAAGGCCAGGAGCTTATAGGGTGGGGGATATACCACTGAGAGTTCTTTCCTGGTCTGATATCTTCCTTTCCTCCTTTGCAGGAGCCTGTGCCTATGTAGGGGCTGCCTGGAGGAGCTCAGGTTAGGTAGAGGCTTCTGCCTTCTGGGTCCTCACTCACCAAGTAGACTATCTGTGGCCCTAAAGAGGATTTGACCGGGGTACCCCCTGGCCCATTTGCTCACTAAATCAGTCTTTCCACAAAGCAACCCCTGGGTGCTCTCCACTCTCCGCCAGGCCCTTTCTTGGGGAGGAGAGGATGGTTTGTGGAGAGAGAGACCCTGGGGATGGCTCTGTCTCAAAGGATATGCTGGCTGATGCAGCATATTGAGCTGGTGGAGATTTGCTCTTAGTTGAGCAGCTGCTTGCTGCCAGGTTGGTACATTGCTGGCAGGGTCACTGAACTCGCTCTTGGGAGCTCTGGATCTAGCATGAGGAGATGAATGAATAGTGAGAAAAGGGAGAGATTTTTTTTTGCTGAGATACTTGTGTAGGTGTGTTTATTCGTGGTCTCCTACGCTTGTCCTTACCATGGTGGTAAAGATGGGCATGCAGATAATTAAGATGGCAGGCTGAGAATGAAGATAGAAATTTTGAATTTTGCCTTAAGCCACCCAAGAAACCTTTGCTAGGTCTTCAACACCTGTCCTTCCTGAGCTTTTAATTATGCCTCCAGGCTCTTTCTGGGAGAGCTTTCTGATTGCACCCTCTTTCAGTGAGGAAGGGAGAACTGAACCCACGGCAGGAGGAGGATGACAACTCCTCCCAGTCAAGGACAGTTAAAAATTAGGGCTTTTGCCATTAAATGAGAATGCACATTGCCCAGGAGTATCATCGTGGTGGTGGGGAGGCTGAGTGTTTCTGGAGTGTCCAGAATGGCCACTTATCTTGAATTTGGTTGTCACTTCTGTCTGCTGCTTGTAGATGCTCTGTTGATATACCCTACTGATGGTGGCCTTGCTTGTTCAGCTTGCTCCCGGGCTTTGGGGAGCGCAAGGGGACATCCCACGCTCTGTGGGAACAGGTTCTGCACCTCCTCTTTGATGTTCCGTGCTCAGGACCAGAGTTCTCCAAGAGGCTCTTTCTGAATTCTGTTCTGCCTGGGAGGGCCTTGCTCTATTGGGGGCAGTGTTTCTCTGCTTATCCCACACTCAGCGGGAGTGCGTGTGGGGTTCATCTGCAGCTTCCGAAGGGCTCTTTTCTTTTTAGGGATGTTCAGTTTCCCAAATGTTTCCCCATATCTGCTTTAAATCTCTGCCTGTTCAATTTCCTGATAAGGGAGCAAAAAACTCTAGATGAATTAGGTTTTACAAAAATTTACCTCTTTATAGTTAGAACAGTCTAGGTTACAGGATGTGAATTTTCATAAAATGTTATCTTGTGAACTGGTCTTTTTTTTTTTTTTTTTTTTTTTTTTTTAATAGAGACCGGGTTTTTCCATGGTGGTCAGGCTTGTCTCAAACTCCCAACCTCAGGTGATCCACCCCGCCTGGGATCCCAAAATGTTGGGATTACAGGGGTGAGCCACTGCTCACACAGCTGTGAACTGGTCTTGATTATCCTTTGTCCTGAATTAGCATTTCCCTTCGAGGGTACAAGTAATTGTAAGGTTTAGAGCTGGAAATGAAGTAGGTCCCTCTGCGAGTTGGGGTTTGTGGAGTCTCACTCTATGTGCAAACTGCTTTTACATGTGTAATCTTATTTGATCCTTTTTTTGAGACAGGATCTCATTTTGTTTCCCAGGCTGGAATGCAGTGGTACAATCAGCTCACTGAAGCCTCAACCTCCTGAGCTCAAGCAATCCTCCCACCTCAGCCTCCCAAGTAGCTGGGACTACAGGCATGCACCTCTGCCACATCTGGCTGATTTTTTTTTTTTTTTTTTTTTTTAAGCAGAGACAAGGTCTTGCTATGTTGCTGAGGCTGGTCTCAAACTCCTGGCCTCAAGTGGTCCTCCTGCCTCAGCCTCCAAAAGTGTTGGAGTGAACCACTATGCTTGGCCACATGTATTATAATCCAGGCTATAACCTGTGGCATGGTCCTTCATTTTGCAGATGAGGATATTGTGGCTCGAGGAGGTTCAGTAACATCCCCAAGTTCATGTGTCCTAAGCAGAGCAGCTACCTAAACATTTTGATCTTCAAATTTGGATTCCTTTTTTTTTTTTTTAAATGGCACCAAACTGCCTCCTAGCTTCTTCCTTGGTGGAAACACTTAGGGGGACCCATGCAGGCTTTCTCTGATCAAAGCCATTCCCAGGCCAGTTTACCTGGGTCACAGGCTTTCCAATACATTAGAGCTGGCTGGGGACCCCTGAGCCCCTTCCAGCACTGTTACTCTGTAGTTGAGAAAAGGTGTTCTAGAGAGTGAAGTGACTTGCCAAGATTGGACAGTGAATTTGTTTGCCGATTCTTTCTAGGTATTTGTTGAGTGCCTATCGTGTGCCAGTATCAGAACACATGATAAAGCAATGAACAAAACACAAACATTCTGATCCTCTGGGAGCTCAAATGGAGGTTTCCATATTTCTGTGCTTTCACTTCCTCTTCTTTCCTAAGCTTCTAGACAGCTCTTTTATCCCTCTGTGGACTCAGGGAATGCAAAGTAATTTTAGTATAATTTTTTTGGGTTGAACTCAGGGAGATAGGTGACTCAGCAGAGGAAAAGAAGTTACATAATTGATTCCAAAACTGAGAGAAAGGTACTTGGTTTGCTTATTTCTTTTTAATATGTATTCTTTTTATAAGTGTTTCTTGAGCACATAGTATATGCCAGGTACTGTTCTAGGTCCTAAGAATTTTACAAGTGAGCAAAACTGAAGGTGTTGGCGGTTGAGTCACACCAACACCCGGGGGGTGGTAGGAGGTCATGTTTTGACTCCTTAGTGACCATCAACCTGTGATCTGAACTTTCTTCAAGGTAGGTGAGTATTAGCTCGTCACAGCGGTCCCCATTTATCCTCAGCCTGCCAGGCCGGTGATGCCACTGTGGGGTATCAAGATGGCGGTGTGCCCTCCCAAAATGATGAATGCTGACCTGCTACGTTTCTGCTCTCCGAAATATATTTTCTGATTCTTTGCTCTACAGAAGTGCCCTAAACATTTGAGTTTTTACATAAGAACGTTTCTTATCTAGCATTTCTGTCACCACCTGCAGCTTTTGCCACAAAAACACAGTGACCTCTACAGCTGGGAAGAAGAGTAGGTAGAGTCTGAGCAAGGATGCCAGGAAAACCTTGTGTTTATAAAAAGCTCTCTGTAGGTCAGTGAGGGCAGGCCAAACCTTTCCATGTCCTTGTAGGAATCCTGGGTGCTGTTTTGATTGTTTTTTTTTTTTTTTTTTTTTTGAGACGGAGTTTTGCTCTTGTTGCCCAGGCTGGAGTGCAATGGCGCGATCTTGGCTCACTTCAACCTCCGCCTCCTGGGTTCAGGCAATTCTCCTGCCTCAGCCTCCTGAGTAGCTGGGATTACAGGCACGCGCCACTATGCCCAGCTAATTTTTTGTATTTGATTTTTTTTTTTTTTTTAAAGGAAAGGCTGTTTTAAAGCATGCAGGGTTTTGTGTTAATTTTCTCATTAGCATTTTCTCAGTCAATAACCCCTGAAGTCTCTTCTGACTACAGGAGTCTCCCTGGCCCCGGTTCCTTCTGCAACCTCTGCTTTACCTCCAGTGATGGGGAACTCACTACCAGATAGGATAGCCCATTCCTGGTTTAGACAGAATGGCTATAATCCATGTCCTAGGTATTATCATCACCAACTGGAAAGACTTCTTCCTATGACAATTTTTTTTTCCCCCGCAGGGAGGGTAATTATAGCAACTCATATATGTCTCTTTTCTTCCCGTAAAACTCTTCCCACCTCCACCAATGGGTTTACGTTTAAAATAGCCTCTGTTCTGTTTTGGGAGGCATCTCCCTGGCTTCTGGTTTGCCAATGTTCTTCTGATAATCTGACATCCACCACTGACCTCTAGCCCCTGCTTTTTGGCCTGGCCCCTTTGAAGCACCTGGAGCTGGCGGAGGGAGAAGTGTGGCGGGATGGAAGATACTCTTGAGTCAGGAGCTGGCGGTGATCCGCTTTGCTCTGTGGTAGGTATTAACTACGTTCCCAGGCCTGTTTCCTGCTCCCAAATGCCAACATCCCTGCCTCTTAAGTGAGGTTTAGCTTAATCCCCAACCTTACCTAAATGTTATTTCTTTTATTATTCAGAGCTGTGGGCAGAATCTCCCTGTGTCATTGAGAGTGTAGGTGGGGATGCACTGGCGGGATGCCCTCCCCACTTGCAATACTTTCTCTTGCATCTATTGTTCCACAGCCCCGTCCAGCTAGGATGATCCTGGTCTCCTCATGTTGTTTGTTAGGATGTCTTCGGGGTTCAGACTGGGCATCCTCCTCATTTCACCAGCAGAGGATACTGAGGCCCAAGGGATGGAGGTTATCTCATCTCCCCTTCTCAGGGCAAGCAGCTAGAAGCCCTGGAGCAAGGTGTGAGCTGTAGCCCCTGAGAAATAGTCTATTGTTTAGCAGTTGTGGAGTTGCTCAGGAAGCTTCCAATTGGTGAGCCAGTCAACAGTCACTGGGATTTGCACAGAAGCCCCGAAACTCTGCCCAACCCCTCCTTGCCTCCTGAGCTGGGTAGGCTGGCTCAGCCTCAGGGGAACACCTGATAAGCCCCCAAAAGTCCACTGTGTCTAAATACTGAGGGTCTTTGCACACAAGGCAGAAATGGAGCACTGTCAGAACACAGCATTGAGTTGCCAGTTAAGCGGTACTCCTTGAGGTCAGGCAGGCATGTTAGTCTTGATTTTGTATGTGTAGTGCCTGACGCATACTAAGTGCCCAATAAAAATAAGCTTGGTGGCAGCCTGCCCATATGGTGGGTTAAAATGGAAAAAGCTCATTCCTTTTTAGCTTGAAAATGTTCTCCAAACTCCTGTCCTGTTCCAGATGCTGTGGAGGGCTATAGAGGTGCTGTCTCAGCCCTGCCCTTGAGTGGATTTGGGAAGGAGACCTTTCATAAGAACACTGTGCACTCATTCCTGGATGGTATAGTGTAGCTGTGGAAGTGCTGGCTGCCCACCTGCCTTCACTTTGGAGAGCCCACACTTGAGGGGTCCTTTGGAACCTGATGGCTGCTCTGCATGTGGAAGGACCGGGAGGCAGGTGAACGTGCTGGTAAAAATCACCTCTCCTCCTTGGGTGGCAGGCCATTTGTGGTATGTCTTATTAGTTGGCAAAGAGGACATTAGGGCTTTATTTATTTATTTTTGAGATGGAGTCTCACCCTGTCTCCCAGGCTGGAGTGCAATGGGCGTGGTCTTGGCTCACTGCAACCTCCACCTCCCAGGTTTAAATGATTCTCCTGCCCCAGCATCCCAATAGCTGGGATTACAGGTGCCCGCCATCACACCCAGCTAATTTTTGTATTTTTAATAGAGACGGAGTTTTACCATGTTGGCCAGGCTGGTCTCAAACTCCTGACCTTGTGATCTGCCCACCTCAGCCTCCCAATGTGCTGGGATTACAGGTGTGGGCCACCCTGCCTGGCCGGCTTTATTTATTTTGTTAGAGACAGGGTCTTGCTCTGTTAACCAGGCTGGCCTGGAACTCCTGGGCTCAAGCGATTCTCTGGCCTCAGCCTCCTGAGTAGCTGGGACTACAGGTGTACACCACTGTGCCCAGCCTAGGACATTAGGACTTTAATTCACTGAATTGGATTTCACACCGTGTGTACCCTCTGGATGGGGGAGAGGTGGTGGTGGTGGAGCTGGCTGGGGAGCAGGAGGGTGAGGTGGCAAGGATGTGCAGGGTTGAATTTTCTCCTTTTTCTCTGCAAATAGTGCTAGCACCCTGATGGTACACCCTACTGCCAGCCCCGCAAAAACTTATTGAAGCACCGCCCACCAACACATTGACCTTCCTTTCTTCTTCTGCCTGCCTGACTTTGTAAGTGAGCCCCTAGCTTTTTGTCAGGAGTGGGGCTATGGATCTGTATGTAGCACAGTGGCATCATTTGTCAAGTGCCCTCCCTGGGCCACTGTGTCAGGCACTCGCGATTGCTGCAATGCCTGTAATTAGCGTCCCAGGTTACCTGGCTGTCCTTCTCACTTGCACTGCCTTTTTCCTTTTCACCCTTCCCTCCTAGCCCCTTTAGTCTTCTGTCTCTTCTCACTGGGGACTCAGTCCTCTCATCTGTCTTCCCTCCCTCCCTTCCTAAGGGGCCTTTTCTCGATTCTCTGGGGAAACCACATAGGCCTCCGCTAACCCATTGAGCCCCATTCCATCCACCCAGAAGATGTGGAGTAAGGTGAGGGGGCTTTACCCCCAGTGTTGAGGCTGCCAGGCCTTCTGTGTCTGCATGATTTTATGAAGTCTGTCCTGTCAAAACCAAGAGGCCAGGGAAAGTCCCTAGGTTTATTCTTTGAAGACCTCTTGAGCTCTTTTGCTGAGCACAAAGCTTGTGGGGCAGGTGGAGGAAGACTTTCGGAAATGGAGAGAAGGCCAGTGGATGGCTGATGACTTGCAGATGTGGGTAGAATACGGGAGGGAGAAGCGGCTCCCAGGGCACCCGCGCTGAGTCCCTTTTGGAGCTTGGCCCCCTTTGCACAAGCTCTGTGTTGGGGTGGGAGCGGCTTCGAGGCAGTGGAGGGCTTGTTTGGCAGCCGGCGCCCATCAGACAACTGGAAAGTGCCAGTGCCTGCGTGGCCATCTGTCCCCACCGCCTAGCTCCCGGCCGCCTTCTGCTTCCCACAGAAGGGCCCACGCTGTTCTGCAGCACAAGGGCACAGGGCCTGGCTGGGAGGGGCAGGCACAATTCCATTTCGCCTTTGTTTATTCCCATCTCCTTTGCGGCTCCTGCACTTGGGAGTTGCCAGGTGTGTAAAAAGTTTGAGGTGCCCTGGCTAGTCAGGTTGTTTGGTGGGGCTCTGGCGGGAAGGAAAGGTGGATGCGTGTGGCGTTTCCTTTGCTCGGTGTCTGTTTGTCCAACTGTGGACTTTCACCCCTCCCCGCGGCCGCTGGTTTTCTTTTTTCTTGCTTTGATTTGTAAAAGCGCAGCCAAAGCAGGCCAGCTCTCCGGGATTTGGGCTCATCTGCACGCCACCCTCTCCAAGCTAGTTAAAGGGTTAAAAATTATGGGGAAGTTCAGCCGGCACTTGCAAGATATGGTTGCCGTAGCAACAGGCCTTCTAATCTGGTAGGTGACCTGAGAGACTGGAGAAGATGTAGGGGTTGGTTTGGCATTTCATTATTTCATGAGGCTGCCTCTCCAGCTGGTTTCTTTGCTGAGCTTAAAGCTTGCTGTTCCTGCCACTAGAATTACTGGCACATTCCAAAACAACAGTGTTGATGGCACGAGCACTGCGTTAATGGGGGTCTGGCCAGGCGGGATGGGCGGAGGAGAGGGAGCTGGGTTCCAGGAGCGCTCACGTGGGACTGTGTCCCCTTGCACAAAGCAGGAGGTGTTGATAGAGGGATATGTGCAGGGGTTTGCCCTCCTGTATACAATAGCCGCCTTCTTGAAACACCACCTCACATAAAGAGTTTTTTTGGAGGACTTTAAGATAACTCCTTTAGTTTTCCAAGAAGCCTCCTTAAATTTGGGGGGCAGGGGAGCTGTCTGAATATGGGGGAGAGACTGGGCACGGTGGCTGACGCCTATAATCCCAGCACTTTGGGAGGCCGAGGGGGATGGATCACTTCAGGCCAGGAGTTCCAGACCAGCCTGGCCAATATGGTGAGACCCTGTCTCTATTAAAATTACACAATTTAGTCAGGCATGGTGGCATGCACATGTATGTACTCCCAGCTACTTGGGAGGTTGAGGTGGGAGAATTGCTTGAACCAGGAGGCAGAGGTTTCATTGAACCGAGATCGTGCCACTGTACTTCAGCCTGGGTGACAGAATGAGACCCTGTCTCAGAAAATACATCAGTAAAATAAATTTGGGGGAGATCTCCATTGTAATGTCTGTGGTTGGTGCCTGCCTCTTGAATTTTTCTCCAGATAGATATTGTCTAGAAATTCGGCTCAATTGAGCACAGTAGCCTTATGTCTGCTATGTGCCCGATGCAGAGAGGAACAGGACAGAGTGCCTGGTCTCATTCATTCTCTCATCAGACATTTGTTGGACGCTGCATGTGGCAGGCACTGCAGCAAAGGGGCAGGTCACATCGCTGTCCTGGCCTGAGATTCTCCCATTGTGTGAGGGACCTTCAAAGCAAGAGCAGGAGAGGAGGAGGAAACAACCCAGCCTCACCCTCCCCTTCCTTTTAGAGGGACCTTGTGTCGAGGGCAGCAAGCAGTCTTCTGGCCTTGGGAAGGCATGAGGCATTCATGGTTTTTCATTCACCTTTCTCTTTTCTGCCCCTTTGCTCTTGGACGTAATTACTGGGAAATCCACAGGCTGGGTAGATGGCATGTACAGATGGTGTGTTCTGAAGTCTGCTCCTCCCTAAGCGCCGTGTCTTACACAGAGTTGTATGTTACATTAGGCCCAGATTCACAGAGATCTCCGATTGGTTGGCTTCCTGGGTTTCTTGTTTTTGTGAATTTCTTTCCCCTGGAGAGGTTAGTGTTCCTGGGATTTGTGAGGGGGAGGGGAGTGGGCTGGAGAGGAGCTTAGAGTACTTACTGGGACTTCATGTGGCTTACTCCCTCTCCCCATCTCCGTTGTAAGCTCCTGGAGGAGAGGTCTGTGTGTTAGAGGCCCAGCAGGTCTTTGTGGAAGTTCCTTGCCCCCTCGTTAGATGCGACCACCAAAGACCAGAGAGACAAGGTCATGACAAGGGTGCTAGCATGTATACTCCTGGGGCTCTGGGATCCGGCAGGGGTACCTCCCCATTTCACCCACTGCCTCATTTCTCTCCTGTAGTTTGTGGGTTTGCCATTCAGTGGGGTGCATATCAAGAGTCCATTGAGGGTCCCAGCATTGGCTTATGTTTTATGGGATTGGGTGGAAAGACTTGCCTCACCGTACCGTGTCATCCCTGGGCTGTCCACCCGCCCTGCATGTAGCAGGTGCATGGGAGAGGTCGGCCTGGCATGTGGTTTTGATGAGTGGGTATATGAGGGGCTGGTAGGTGTACTGATGCTACAGAAAGCGGAGCAGACATGCAGCCTTGTAAGGCTGTGGAGTCTGTAGGCAGTAGTATGCAGTGGCTCCAGGCTTTCTAGGTAAGATCAGGTTGCGGGTAGTGGAATGGGAGTCTCATCTTTTGTTGGGCATCCTGGTGCAGCATTGAGATGGAGGAGTGCTCTTGCGTAGTGGGGGGAGTGGCCAGGACACTGAAGGCCTGGATGTGTGTCCAGCTTGGCTTCTGGTCCCTGTATGTTTTGGGGGAGTCAGCCCCCTCTGTGCTGCGGTCTCCTCATCTGTAGCATGAAGGCGCTGACCTGATCATCTATGATCCTTCTCAGTCCCTCAGCCCATGTCTGGATGGAAAGAGAGATCTCAGCAGAGTCTCTGCACTGCTGGGCCTCAGACTGGTTTCGCTATATAGAAGATGGCTTTAAGGTGTATCCGGCTTGTGTGAATTTTGTCCCATTCCGTGTAGTTCCTCGAGGGTTTACTGAATGCCACTCCCCTTGCCCCAGGCTGCGTGGGTGGGATGGGGCAGGCCAGCCATCTAGAGCAGCCTCTGATCCTGCCTACATTTCTCTGACTTCCGTGACGCCTGCAAGAGGGTGGCCAGAATTGGGATCCGACAATGTACCTGGGTCACCTGGATACTTGGAAAACTCCCATTTCCCTTCTGGGAGAAATCTTGACTTGGTGGGGCTAGCATAGAGGGGGCACAGAGTTTTTCAGAGTGGACACATCTCAGAGGAGTAAAGGGAAAAATCTTTAAGGTTGAAGCCTCTGGGGAAGGCCTGGCCAAATGTGTATAAGTCACAGGGCTGGAGGTGGGTGTGGAGCTGAAGATTTTCTGGACCCTCGAGGATCTGAAAGCAGAGGTGACCTTTCAGGTTACCCTTTCGGCTTAGATTTTGGCCTGCAGTTTTCCCCTCACAATGGGCCTGATTTCCACCGAAAGGAGTCTGCCCTGTTCCAATTAGAGTGTCAGGGCCTTGTTAGATGCAAAATAAATAAAACAAACTTGTGTATCCAGCTCTACAACTGGCTGGGGCCCTCTGAGAGCTGTCCTCCCCGTGGCAGGGGTGTGTGGGGACCGGGGCAGGTGAGGAAACCTAGGGCCACCCAGGGGATGGGATGATAGTCTGAGGACACAGTGCTGCCGGCCGGTCTGCCTCTCCTCTTCGCCCGCTGCCACGTGTGTCTCCTGGAGTTCTCAGGTTTGCTGTTCAGAGTCTGTTGAGGGCCCGGTGTCGGCTCATGTTTTGTGGGACTTGGGTGGCTTTTGTGCTCTATTGTGAGGGATCTGGCTTAAGCCCCATGGATTGTGTTGAGGTTCCTGTTTAGTCATCCTGTTTTAGAGTGGAGGAAAACTGACAGTTTACTCTCAGATTGAAGTTTCCAGGCAGTTGATTGAGATGGGAGTTCTCAGGTCTTGCATTGTCTGCATCTTTCTATTAGCAGTGGTGATGGTAGTGAGTGCAGTGCCGATCATACTAGATGCTTGCATGGTCAAATGGTGAGATGCAGCTTCCTGCAAGGTGAGACTCGGGAGATGATGGCCAGCCTGCTCTCCGCTTGCCATGTTCCATTAACATTGCTATAGGAAGACCCCAGATGGATGACTTTGTCTTCTGGAGGCTGAGAGGTGAAGGCAGGGAAGGAAGGGGTTTGGAGCTGAGATGAAGCCTCATAGGAAGCGGCGTGACTCAGTGGGGACAGTTTCTGACAGAAGATTCCCGAGGGGTGTTTTGTGGAGAAGTCACTTGAAGAAGCCACCTTACCCATCAGCAAAGAAGTTTGGACCCATTTGTTCTCTCTGGAGTTTGCCACTTTGTAGAATAACAAGGTAATTTCCTGCTAGCTGAAGTAGGACTTGAATCAGTTTCCTTCAAGCTTCCTAAGGCACCTAGTGCTACTTCTGAAGTTTTACGCTTTTGGTCCTTTTATGTACCCCGAACCCAGTCTAGCCCAAGGCTGTTCAGACCAAGGGGACTGTTTTTTGGTGGTTGGTTGTTTTGTAGAGACAGGGTCTCACTTTGTTGCCCAGTCAGGTCTCAAACTCCTGGCTTCAAGGGATCCCTTGCCTCATCCTCCCAAATAGCTGGGACTAACAGGTGTGGGTCACCAGGCCTGGTCAAGATTGGGGGACTTCCTGTGTTTTGCTTTCCATGCTGTGGAAGCCTGTTGGTTTGCTGGAATACACATTGCTCTTGAGCTCACCAGGAGCTCCTTCTGGAGAACAAACTTACAGATGTTTGGAAGAGTGGGTGGATGGATAGATGGGCAGTGTGCTCAGCTGGGCCAGATCAAGTCAGGAGTCCTTCCCAAATGGCATTGGGGATGTTTCTACAGCTGGCAGCAAGCTAGTCCCAAAACGGGGGTTCCCATAAGGGCCCAGTGAGGTCACTCCCTGGGAGTATCTGCTGGAGGTTCATCTCTGCTAGCTTGGCCTGTTGAGGACCCCTGTCTTAGGTGAATATCCCACACATCAGAGGAATATGAAAAGATGAAGTAAGATTGTTGTTAAAGTTTCATCTATACTTAGATTAATATAGCATTGCTACCGAGATCCATGACTTTGAGCATTTGTGGCCTCAGTTCATAGGCGACTGGAGTCATTTATAACCTTCCTGAGCATAACTTGAATCTTGGCCCAGGAGGCAGGTGGGCCCGTGAGTCACTAAGCTGGTGGGTCAGCCTTTCTGGCAGTCTGCAGCTCACGGGCTTCGCGTGTTTCATACGTAATCTAATGTCATCCTTGCAGTAACCTTGGGAATCAGGTATAATTGCTGCCGTTCTGTACCTGAGAGAACCAAAGAAGCGATGTGTTCTGTACATGCTCATTTTGAAAAACAGAAAGAAGAAAAAAGTCACCCACCACCAGGACTAACTCTGTGCTAACTTTGAGAGTATTCCTTTTCAGGCTGTTTTCCTTCTTTTACTTAACTTTTGCACATCATTATCTTCTGGTCAAAAAATTCTCATTTTAAAAGAGAGCATTTAAGGCCAGGTTAAGGCCGGGCACGGTGGCTCACACCTGTAATCCCAGCACTTTGGGAGGCCTAGTAGGGAACATTGCTTGAGCTAGAAGTTCGAGACCAACCTGGGCAACATAACGAGACCCCCCACCCACCCACCCCATCTCTACAAAAACTACAGAAAGATTAGCTGGGCATGGTGGCATGGGCCTGTCGTCTCACCTGCTTGGGAGGCTGAGGCGGGAGGATCGCTGAGTCAGGAGGTCGAGGCTGTGATTGCACCACTACACTCCAGCACTGATGACGGAGTAAAACCCCATCTCAAAAACCAAACAAACTTTAAGAAGCTGTGCGGGTTCTATTTCTGCTTCCAGACTTGAGTTTATTTCCATGCTGATATGATTTTTGGAGGGTCATTGTGTGTGTCCTGCCTGTCTCTGGGCAGGAATGGTTTATTCAGCTCAGCTTCCCGGGCTGAGATATTCAGACCCAAGCAAGGCCTTTGTGTCTAAAGTAGTAGTTGATTCGAGTGCTAATGAATCAATTAGAAAATTACTTGCTGCTGAGCTCCTCAGCCAAACCCGGGTTGTGCACACGTCTTAGAAAACCATTCGAAGGCAGACGGATATAAATTTCTCTTGGCTGTGGCCCTCGTAAATCGCACCACAGCCTTTCTTGGACCTGTTAATCACTTGAGAAAAACAGGACTACTTCTGCTTTGCAGGGCTGCCTTGTGCTTGGCACAGTTTTCTAGCTTGTACCTCTTCCACGGATGAGAAAGGAGAATAGAGTTCACAGTAACGCTGCTTGCTCCGCACTTAAAAAAAATCATTCAGGGGCTGCTGTTGTTTTGTCCCCACAGCAACCCTGTTGGGAGGCACTATTATTATTTTGCCCATTTTTATGGATGGCACCATCGGGGCTCAGATAGTGTAAGCAACCTGTTCTCAAGTCACCACCTAAAAGGAACCAGCAGTGGAGTCCTCAGTTTTCCAGATCTTCACACTGTCACTCTGCTGAGATACCTTTTCACGTGGATGCCCTTAGTTAGTTAATATATCTTGGTGGTTTTTCTTAGTCCCAGGTTGGCGTGGCAGGTGAGGCACAGCCAATAGAGGTGGAAATGGTAGAGGCATTTCTGGTTAGGTACCCAGGGTCGGGTTTTAGTGCAGTTTAATTTGGAGCAGAAGGGTTGTAATGACAGCCAACAGCAGAGGCTAAAGTGACCCCGGGTGGGAGATGTACTAGGGGCTCCAGATTGCCAGCAATTTGTGTTATGTATTCTAGGACACTCGCCAGGTATGGTTGAACCTAAAATGGAAATGAGGAGAGGAGAGGAAGGTTAAAAGATGAAATGGCTGTGAATCCCAGCTGAAGCGGGAGCCATTTCTTGAAAAAGACATCTGTAAAATAATGATTTTGATTTTTGCGGGGGGGGCCCATCCACACTGCTTCCTCATTGGATACCAACCTCTTGTGACTCCCAGCCCTCATTTCGTGAGTGAGCCTAAGGTGGCATGCCTAAACCTTAACCTGCTTTCTCCTGGAAAAGCCAACATGCCTCTTTAAGGCTGAAGCCTGAGGAAGCTCTGTGCTGGTTTCCTCTTTTAATTCGGCTTCATTTGAGGGGAACTAGCAGCCTTTAGTTCCCAGGATGGGGGCCAAGGCTGCTGCTTGTTTTACAACGTCATAGTATGCGCCTTTGTCCCCAAGATGGTCAGTGTATCATGCAGTTTTGATGTTTCTGCATCTAACCTTAAGGGGATTGGATGCCCAGCAGTTGTTTTTCTCACATAGTAAACATTTGGGTGTCTGCTGTGTGCCAGGCACTGTTATAGGTGCTGGGAATGGCGCAGGGAACAGCAGAGTAGCAGCCCTGCCTGCCATGTGGAGCTGACCTGCTGGTGGACCTTGTAGAGACCTGCCTGGTCTCAAGCTCTGGGTTGGCAGATAGACCCTAATAGTTCTAATCTCTCCTCCATAGTGGCTGTTTTTGATGTGCCCAACATTGTGCTGGGCGTTTTATATTTGTCATCATGCTCCATCCTCAGAAGAGCTTTGTTCAGGCAAGTAATTTTCATTCTATCTTTGCAGAAGGGGCTGTTGAGAACACATAAAGAGTAGGTGCTCACCTGTTTCTTCTTGAATGGGTGAAGAGCAGCAGCTTGCCGGTCACCGAGCTGGGTTTCTCGCCTCGCTCTGGCTCTCAATAAGACAACCAGGCTATCTCTCCCAGGCCTCACTGGCCTAATTTTGTGACTTGCCTTGAGTGTAGGTGAGTGCTGGAGCAGGGAGAGGAGGGGAGATTTGGAGGAAAATCACTTCTGCAGCCCTATGAACTCACTTCCAAGGCCTGCCCTGGCTTTGCTGTTCCAGGCACATTGGCACCACCGTGCCTGGCTAATTTTTTTTGTATTTTTGTAGAGATGGCCAGGCTGGTCGCAAACTCCTGACCTCAAGTGATCCAAACACCTCGGCCTCCCAAAGTGCTGAGATTACAGGTGTGAGCCACTGTTCCTGGCCTAATGTTTTGTATTTTAGTAGAGACAGGGTTTCACGGTGTTGCTCAAGCTGGTCTGGAACTCCTGAGCTCAGGCAGTGCGCCCGCCTCAGCCTCCCAAAGTGCTAGGATTCCAGGCATGAGCCACTGTGCCCAGCCTCAGTACAGTAATCTGCTCTGTCATGAATCTGTGTTAGGAATCTGCTCTGTGTCATGGTCAGGGCTTGGTCAGGCACAGAGGTGAGACATTGCTTGGCTTTTAGGGTGAGAGGCTAGCTACTTCTATGGAAACCACGGATTTTAAAGGAAATCTTAAAAGGAAATGTTCATGCAAGCACTTCAGAGAGGGCCTTTGAAATGCGGAAGGCTTTTCTTTTCTGTCCTGTTAATTTTGAGGCCTGCTGGCTCAAGTCAGGATTACTCTTCCTTCTCCCTGAAGGGGAAGTGTGGGGAAGGTAGCCGGGCCCATGGACTTGGAGATTTTTCCAGGGCCTTGGTCTTCTCCCTGCACGGGAGGGCTGAGACTTGGGTGGTTTTTAGAGTGCGACTGTTGGTGTCCTCTGTTGCAGGCTGCCTTGGTAGCTAGGAACTGTTCTATTGGAAGGACAAATATTATGTAGTGTCAATAAGGATGGTGGGCTCCTGTGCTTCTGCCGTGCATAAGCATGGAGAAGCCAAGTGTGAGTTAGTTTCTAATGGCTGAGTTCAGCCCATTTTCTTCCCTTGCACAAGTTTCCCATTTGAGCAGAGAACTGAGACTGAGCCTGCTCACCATGCACGACAATTCTTCTTGTAACTTTTTAGTCTCCCTGTGTGTGAGGAGAATTTCCGCATAGATGACAGGAGTGGAATAGAAAGCATTTGTAGCTATTGTATTGGTGGAAACAAGTATAAATAGGAAGTCTAGATTATATGTATCCTTACCGCTGCAAGGAAAATCCACACGCACCAAATGCAGTTTACAGCTGTGTGCATGTGGACTGATAGGTGCTGGCTGTCTGTGACAGGGCTTCAAGCAGTGGGAGACCTTGTTTTGTTTTTTAATGTGTTTATTTTTAATTTGAGACAGTGTCTTGCTGTGGTGTTGCCCAGGCTGGTCTTGAACTCCTTTGCTGAAGTGATCCTCCTGCTTTGGACTCCCAAAGCGTTGGGATTACAAGTGTGAGCCACCATACCAGACCTGAGACTGTCTTCTCTTTTGCTATCTCTCATCTCTTTGTTCCTCTCTAACCACCCAGAAAAAGAAAAAAAATTTGATCGATGTTTCTCCCAATTCTTTCTTCTCTTTATAAGGCCTTCCCCCTACTGACGACACTGAATGTGTTAAGAGGTGATGTGATCACCTGCCCCAGCAGTTATCCCAGGGAAGCAGAGCCCATTTTTATGCTCCTAATAAATGAACCACCCACAGAAGAAGTGTCTTGAATATACTTGAACCACCCCCTTCTCTATTCCCTAAGTGATACTTTTCTGGGAGTGGCTGGAATCACTCATTTTCAGAAGGGGGTTTGATGAGTCTACTTTGAGCAGAAGCACAAATATTTATTATGCGAAAGACTCTGCAGTGCATAGCTGTCTTTGTAGGTAGTTTGGTTTCATGTCTTATTTCCAGAGGATGTACAGATATATGTTCATTGTGAAGGAAATTAGATAATGTAAACAAAACTCTGGTAATTCCACTCTTCAAAGATTAATGTTGTTTATATCCTGATTCACGTCTTGGTGTGGCTTTTTCTTTTCTAAACGTGTCTCTGCCCTTAACAAGCTCAAGTGCACTGGGGTATAATGTCAGTCCACTGGAGTGACCGAGTCCAGGCATCTAATCAGAGGCACCTCTTGGCCATCATGCCCCGCACCCCCAGGTGCTACCTCAGTTACTGAGCTTCACACCATCTCTCCTTTTTCCTCTTGGGGTCTTCTTGGAGCCACTGGAAGTACAGACTACCCTTCCTCATTTTCTTGAGTTGCATGTTCTCTTCAAAAATTCTGGAATGTGTGTCAGCACACTTTCCTGCCAGTGGCTCTCTCAGCCCCTTCTTCTGGTCCAAAGCTTTTTGTAATTGATGTTGCCAAGAACCAATGTCTTTCCTTTGGGGAGAGGGGGTGGGATGTAATCCCTGCTCCATATCCTAGAGTTCAGGACTGCTGTGCCAGGGTGACCTTATGTGTAGTAAGTAGACATGGTCATAGGAAGCCATGGTTTGTAACCTTTATGGGACCGTAGATCCCTGGGAGACTGAAATTCATTGCCTTCCTCTCTAAACATTGCACATTCACATGTGTACAAATAATTGTGCACCATAAGACCAGGGGTTTGGGTTTGCAGACCCTCTGAAGCCCATCCCTGATCCCCTTTAGAGGCAGACATGCTCCTTTGCTGGTGGCCTGGACAGCTGGCATGGCCTCTTAGTGTCCGTTTTACCTTTGGTAGGATAGCTGAAGTGATAGGTGCCCTATGGTTTGATTATAGCAGCAGTTCATGTCTACTGAGCTCTGATGTTCACCCAGTCCCCATCCTAGTGCCGTGGGGGGAGGGTACTACCATTCCAGTTCACAGATGAGCAAAGTGAAGCTCAGAGACATGAAATGACGTGCCCAGGGTCATACAGTTAAGAGCCAGGATGGGCACTCAGGCAGGGCAGCTTCGGAACACATGCCAGACATCTGACACACAGCAAGAAAAGTATCGTGTTCCATACATACATGGTAGTAGCAATATGAAAAGCGGCAGAGGGTTAGGGCATAGCCTCCCCTCTTCGCAGGCCCCCACCTGTTCTAAGTATCCCCTGATACAGTATTCGGGCTATGGAGCTCACAGGCGGGTGGAGGCGAGCGCAGATCCGCCAATCCTGAGAAATGTGTAAAATCCTGTTCCTGAAAACCGGCCGGGTTCTCAAAGTGTCCCGGCTGGCGTGTTTTGCTAGTCACGAAACATGATCCATACGCTGTATTTTAGGACTCCCCATCTGTCGGCATCGGGGAGCGTTTTCCCTTGAGGAAGCTCAAAGCATGCCAGCTCACCGGGAGGGGCAGTGGCAGGAGAGTCTGTGATAGCAGTGTGGATCCAGGGGGCTGGGGCATGGGAGACCTGGGGAGGGGTCTGCCCATGGTGTGACAGGTCCCTTTCTCCATGACTTCACTTGATTTTTACACAGATCCCCACTTTTTACTCAAGATGACTGAGGTTCAGGGAGTGTGGCTTCTTTCTCGTCCAGGATTTCAAGGCTGTAGCAGAATTGAACTTCAGTTTTTAGACTGGCCAGTGTTCTCTACCTTCCCCCAGTCTGTCCCTCTTGTTGCTGGGCTTTAGGTGATGAAGGACAGGGTGTGGGAAGCCTTGCCTGGGAATGGGAGTGGGTGGAGAGGGAAGACGTAAATACCTGCTCACAGGCCCACTTTGCAGGGAGCCCACACCTGCTCTGGTCACTGCTAGTGGTAGAGGAAGAGCTAAGAGGGCTATTGATCCATCCATCTCCTCCCAGGGAGGGAGGGCCACACGTTCAGGGCTTTCTTTTTAAAAATGCTTCAGCCTGACCATAAGAGGGCCCTGGTTTAAAAACAAATAAAAATAAGACAAGAAGGCAAACAAGTGGGTGTGGGGGCAGGAGTGGAGCTAACCGTTTGGAGAATGGAAAGGGCATTTGAGAAGGGCCCTTCTCGAAGTACCTCCTGGTTCCAGACCTGAATGCCTGGACTCTGCAGCTGGACTGCTCTGCTTTCCTGTGTCTTGGCCCATGAGTACCTCTCCTGGTGCTCTCCGCAGGGCAACTTTACCCAGATCCAGACGTCGCCGGAAATCTCTTTGCGCGTGGCCTAACATAGTGTGGTACCAGTCCGCGTTTTGAAAGCCTGCCTTGGTAGCCCTGACTTGGAAAACTTGGTCTCCCTCTTTCCCTGCAGCCACACTGGGCAGCTTTTGGTTTCTCAGAAGTGCCAGGTACTGGCCTTTGCACATGCTGTTCCTTCTGCCTGGAAGGTGCTTCTGGTCCCCTTCTCTCCCCTGCTTTCCAGGTTAGTACCTGCTCGTCTTTCGGGCCTCAGCCTAGAGAACACTTCCTGGGAACCCTGTCCTGCCTGCTGGCTGGGTCAGGCCTCCTACCATATACCCCCTTGGCTCCCAGGACTTCTCTTTTACACCTCCTCCACAAGCATAATAAAGGAATTATCGTATTTTGTAGCAGGTAGCAATTCAGCTCTGGGGAAGTAGGACTGGGCTATCCTCTTTACTGCGTTCCACTTTGCCCTTGGTCACCATTGGCTAAATATCCCTGGCCTAGCACAGCTCTTACTACCATGGGAGCTCAGTAAATCCTTGTGGAATGAATGGATAGCACGTTTGGATCTATTCTTTTTGGCCCATGGATGCAGTTTGGATGAGGGCAAGGGAATAAACATTATCATCAGAAGTCACTGCAATTTCCTAAGGTTTCTTAAGGTATAGGCCCACTGTGAGGTCAGGATATGGTTTCAGAGTGGCGCCCCCAACACGTCAAAAGGGGAGATGTCTGCCAACAGTCCGCCAGGCCAGGGTGCTTAGCAGCATTCCAGAACAGGCAGGGACCTTGAAAGGTCTCTGCCAACATGTTCCCTTGGTAGGTGGAAAGACGTGGAACCTGGAGAACAGAAAGCACTTTGCCAAGACCACACAGCAATAGGGCCTTGGGAGACCTCTGCTTAAGCCTCAGTTCCATTGTGAAAAGAGAGTTAATCCAGCACCAAGTGCCAGCTAGCTTACTCCACAGACATTGTTTCACTGGCCTGGAGAGCGACTCGGTTGTGGCAGCACACCGATTTCCAGAGGAGGGAATGGAGGCTTGGGGAACTTGAGTTGCTTGTCTTAAAACGCAGCAGGGGTGGGAACTGAAATTCACGTGTTCCTGATTCCATAGCCTGGTTCTTTCCACTGCCCTGCTTTCCAGCAGGGTGGGGTGGAATGACAGCCTTGTTTCTTGGATTGGCTCTGTTGGGGACCTTCTGCCTCCTCTTAGCCAGTGGGGCTGCAGCTACTTGTAGAAGCCTGGCACCAACTAGGCTGGTATGGGAGTGTCCTGGGTTTTCATGGAGTTCACCTTTTTTCCCCAACCTCATTTTACCTTGTTTCCGTCTCCTGCCTCTCCAACTCTGAAAGATCCTCAGAAATTCCTTTGTTCCCTTATCAGTCATTTCCCTGGGAGGCCACTTAGGATCCTGGAAAGGTACTGAGGGTGATGAAGCACAATTTTCACCATTCCCAGAGTAACTTTGCCTCATGCATGGCTAAAAATAAAGTGTATACTCATTTCTCCTTGCTGCACATGGGCTTGCTTTTGGGGTTTCACAGGAGCCACTTGCCCCTTTGTCCCTCCCTCCCTGCCACCCCTGGGCAGGCCTGTTTTCACAACTTGGGAACATGGGTGGGCTTGATGCTGCTCGCATCTCCAGTGAGCAGAACCCCTGGGCCTCTACGAGGAAGCACCTCTGGCTCTCAGGGGCAGCAAACAGCACATTGGTGGGCTGGTGCTTTGGCATATGCAGGGATACCAACTCCCTTTGCAAATATTACTGCAGCCAAAAAGAGGCAAGCTACTTTTAGAGGACTTTCTTTGTGCAGGCTGTTTCTTTGTGGTATCTGGAATACACAGAGGCAAGAGAGATAAAATTAATTTGTTCAATTAATTTTGTAAATATTGACTGAGCAGAAGTTTTATGCCAAGTCACATGTCAGGGACCTGAGAGCTTACCAAAAAGCAAACGACACACTCCCTTCCTCGAAGGCGCTTATCCTCTAGGTGGGGGAAGAAAGATATAAGTGTTTAGACAGATGTAGAGCCAGAGAGGCACAGGGTCCTACCCCTACCCCTCCCTCCCTTCGCTCTCTTTCTTTCACTCTCTTGCCCAGGCTGGGGTACAGTGGCACGAACTCAGCTCACTGCCACCTCCGCCGCCCGCTCCCCCTCCCTCCCCCACAAGCAATGCTCCTGCCTCAGCCTCCCAAGTAGCTGGGATTATAGGTACCTGCCACCACTCCTGGCTAATTTTTGTATTTGTAGTAGAGATGGAGTTTCGCCATGTAGGCCAGGCCGGTCTCGAAGTCCTGACCTCAGGTGATCTACCCGCCTCAGCCTGTCAAGGTGCTAGGGTTACAGGCATGAGCCACCACACCTGGCCTCTCTTTACCCTTTCTTAAGGTACTAGATATTCCCCTCCCACAATGATTTTATTTTAGTGCTTACTATGTGCTAGGGCTAGGCTGGTATTTTACTTGCATTTATTTCATGAACTCCACAAGAGCCTATGAAGTAATTACTGCTATCATCCCTGTATTCTGGTTAATGAAACTGAGGCCCAAGGCCCCATAGCTAAAATGTTGCAATTCAGATTCAAACTAAGCAGATTAATTTCAGAGCTCATGCTCCTAACCACTAGCTGTATGGAGGCATCCACACTGAGAATGTGTATCTGCTAAGAACCCACTATCTGTCCAGCATCAGTTATCCTAAATAGGTGCTTTTTCTTTAAAAATCTTCACTATGCTTTCCATTTACTCTTTAACATTCCTAGTTATGCATGGGATAAGACCCCCTCCTCCCCCATTTCCTATTCTTTTGTTGTTGTTGTTGTTGTTACAGATTGGACCAAATGGTGATAGGTGAAGTGGCTTAACAAGGTCTCTGGAGAGGGCAGGATACTTTGGAGGCTGGAATTGAACCATGTTGTCTTAATCCAGAGTCTATGGGACAGAGAAGGCCCATGAGAACACTCTGCAAACTGCAAAGCGCTGCATGAAATGAAAGGCATGTGAGAAAAGGTGTGTGTTTAGAAGACTAGCTTTAACTTGGACCTCGTGCATCCTATTTGGGGATTTCTTGCACAGTCGTCATGATACGGTTTCAGGTACCTGTGAAAAATTATGGTAATTAAAATGTAATTTAGAATACCCTGTTGGCTCACAGCAGCTGGTCCAGATGTAGGAGGCTGGGGCTGTTCATGCCAGAACAAGCTAAGGCTTGTTAGGGGTGTCACTCTCCTCTGCGCTTTGTGTTGCTAGGGAGAAGGGTGGGGGCAAAGAGATACAGGAGCTGTTTTTAACGCTGTTCGCGTCATGTTCAGAATTACTGGATGTTTGTGGTTGGGTCCCTGTTTAGCCTTGGCCAGGAAGAGAGAACTCCCTTTGCTGCCTGGGTCTGTATGGAAACTCGAGTTCATACCTTTTGGTATATATATTGCTGTAAAGGCAGAGAGATGCAGAGTGACTGGACAGTTATCCTGAATAGTTGGCTTCGATTTTCCTTTCTCTTTAGAATGCTTCTGGGGGGTGGAGACAGTGGGGGTGGGGGGCCTGGGAGTGAGAGGCTGGAAGTATAGGCAGACGGCCATGTGCTCATCCGGTACCTTATTTATTCAACAGATGGTTTTTCAGTGTGAGATACATGCTAGATCTTTTTCTAGGTATTTGCAAAGTAAAGTAGAGTAAGGTGTTGTCCCTCAAGGATTTTATAGTCTAGTTGGGGAAATGGAAAAATAAACATTGAGTTTAGCATATGCAAGGCAAGCATATCAGCCCGCTCTGCCAGAGGTGCCAGCTTTGCAGCCTCATTGTAGTAGGGGCACTTTGGCTGTGGGAACATCAGAGAGGGACACCTGGACCACACAGGCAGTCAGAGGCCTCCTCTGACTGGAGCAGGCAGTGAGTGCAGGAGCTGGCTTCACCAGCTGGAGGAGAAGTACTTCCGGTTTAGTTACTGTTAGTGTTATATACACACATGATGTCATGGATGGTTACAGTCATTCTGTCTCATTATATCTCTGGGCCTCAATTTCATCAACCAGAAAACAGGGATGATAACAGTAATTATTTCTCAATCAAGGGTCTGGGACTTTATTAATTATTATTATTATTAGTTGTTTTTTGTCACCACCCTGATTCCTATTTTTATTATTTTTAAATAAAAGATAGAGATGGGGGGGTGGTTTCACTGTGTTGTCCAGGGTAGTCTTGAACTCCTGGGCTCAAGTGATCCTCCTGCCTTGGCCTCCCAGAGTACCGGGGTTACAGGTGTGAGCCACCATGCCCAGCCAAATTTTATTTTGTATGCCCAGAGAACTCACTGTCTTCAAAAAGTTTGAGGAGGCCGGGCACATTGGCTCATGCCTATTATCCCCGCACTTTGGGAGGCCAAGGTGGGCAGATCAGCTGAGGTCAGTTCAAGACCATCCTGGCCAACATGGTGAAACTGTCTCTATTAAAAATAAAAAAATTGGCAGGACGAGGTGGCTCATGCCTGTGATCCCAGCACTTTGGGAGGCTGAGGCGGGCGGATCACAAGGCCAGGAGGTCGAGACCATCATGGCCAACATGGTGAAAACTCATCTTTAAAAAAAAAATAGTCGGGCATGGTGGTGGATGCCTGTAATCACAGCTGCTCAGGAGGCTGGGCAAGGGATTTTCTTGAACCATGGAGGCAGAGGTTGCAGTGAGCCGAGATGTTGACAAGGAACTCCAGCCTGGGCAACAGAATGAGACTCCATCTCAAAACAAAACAAAAAAGTTTGAGGAAAACAAAATGCATTGGTCCAGCCAAGGCCTTGATGCTTGAGGTCGGAGATTGGAGTGAGAACGGCCTCAGCAGCATAAAGGTGGCCCTTGAGATCCCTGTACCTCCTCCTGTAGAGGGCAGGCCAGGGTAGGTTATTGCCAAGCAAGGGTTAAACCAGCTTCTGCAACACCGGGTCCTGGCCTGGCTCATGCACTGTGCCACGTGAGTGTGTGAGGCTGAGATGGTCATGAGGCCTGCATGTGTGCTCTATGAACCGTTTGGGTGGGTGGAAGTACGTGGCCCGTGTAAAGGGGGTTGCTGGCAGATTCCACTGTGAAGTTCAGCTGTGGAGGCAGTAACTGTCACAAAGTGGAAGGAAGAGAAGACAGCAGAAGCCCAGAGAAGCAGTGCTTCTCACCTTCGGCAGCAGTTTGCGTGGTTGGTTTGGGTCTGAGGCTAATGTTGAGAGCTGTCAAGATACCAGTTGAGGCAGGCACGGCGGCTCACGCCTGTAATCCCAGGACTTTGGGAGGCTAAGGTGGGTGGATCACGAGGTCAGGAGTTTGAGACCAGTATAACCAATATGGTGAAACCCTGTCTCTACTAAAAATACAAAAAAATTTAGCTGGGTGTGGTGGCATGTACCTGTAATCCCAGCTATTCAGGAGGCTGAGGCAGGAGAATCTCTTGAACCCAGGAGGCAGAGGTTGCAGTGAGCTGAGATCACGCCACTGCACTCCAGCCTGAGCAACAGAATGAGACTCCATCTCAAAAAAGAAAAAAAGATACCAGGTGCACACACTTTCCCCTTTACCTCTGCGTGCATTCCTTCATCCAGAATAGATTCTGCTTGGGACCTCCCCTCTATCACTAGGGCACGGTATTGAGGAAACCAGTGAATTGGGCTCAGCCCTGTCCGTGGGGAGCTGACTGTCAGGGTGGTTACCACACAGTGGCGGAGGGGCCTAACCTGACGTGTACCTTCTGGGACCCTCTGCATATAGCTTGAGTGTCCCCAGCATCCTTGTGAGCCACGTGTGCTGATGCTGCAGCATGCCAAAGCCCTGTCCTTGGTGTGGGATTATTTGCAGTTAGTATTCCAAATGTCAAGTTCCCCTTGACTTGCGCTGAGCAGACGAAACAAAATGGTAGACAGATTAGAAGAGGCTTGAGAAGCGTTTTAGGATTTGAAAACCTTACTCTGTTGACTTTGAAAAGCTGCTGAACCAGGTCCATCTGTACAGGGCCTGGGGGCATCTGCTTGGAGCCCATTGGCTCCATGGGCTTGGGAGGCTCTGGCCAGTGCTGGCTCTCCCCTCCCTACCCGTATGTGTGTGGGAGCCAGGGACCCACCGAGAATGGGTAGGAACTGAATCCAGTCCCTCCCCATTAGCATTGTGAGAGGAGGGAAGGGGGAGAGGCAGTGAGGGGGGCTGGGGCCTCTGAGGGCTCCAGGAGAGTTTCTAGTGGGTCCCCCGACGTGGGGGGCCATGTCAGTCAGCATCCATTTAACCCCATCTCATATTTGCCCTGCCTGCTGCAGAGACCCAGTGGGTAAAAGGAAACAGGATAGCCCACTGGATTATAGTCTCTTTGGAGTGGATAGTTAGAAGTTTAAGAAGTTAGGTTCACCAAAAGTATAGAAGTCCCTGGCTAAGAATCCAGAGTGTCAGTGCTAGAAGAACCTTAGAGATGGTCCTGTTTATTCCCTTCTTTCTACAGATGCAGTAGCTGAAGCTCAGAGAGGTTAAGTAATCAGTCTGAAGCCTCACGGGAAGCGGTAAAACGGAACTGGCGCCTATCTCTTTGGCTCCAGTGCCTGTGCTTGTCCTGTGACATCACTTTGGCTCCGGCTTTTAGTCCTCCCTTGGGAGACTTAGTTCTCCTGCCCTTCCCCCAGCTACTTCCTTTTCCTGCCTGGATTCCCCAGGAATTCCTTTGCCGGTACTGCTCTGTCCAGTCTGGGAGAAACAAGAGCTGACTATTTGATTGAAAACCCAGCCCCTTGCTGTTTCTCTGACACCTTCAGGGATCAGAGTTCTTGTCTTCGGGGATTGTGTGCGCCTCCTTGGTTCCTGAGGACGGCGGAAATGAGTCTTGCACCTTGTTAGGTCTCTCAGCATCAGGGAGGGTTCCTTGAATTGATGTGTTGGGCACAGGGGAGATAGACTTTAAATGGTGTGAAACTCTGTGGCCTGTGGGAGCCCATGGTAAGTCTGTCGGGACACATGATCTTCAGCCCTAGCCTTAAATCAGCCTCTGCCTCCCGCTGTCTCTGCCAGCCATGCAGGGCAGGTTGCAGGAAGGTTCTTGACATGGACCACAGTTGCCGGGGCCCAGAGTCTGGAAGGCGGGCCTTTTTCTTTGTACACTTATACACAAGTGCCTTTTCTTCCCAGAAATGTAGCTCTCTCAGTCCCCATCCTAGAAACATTGTCGGAATGTGATAGATCTGATTGTGTTTATGTTGAAGAAATGAAACATACTGCTCTACGAGGAGGAATGCACGGAGGCCTTGAACAGGGCTGTGTTTATGACAACAGTTTACACATGGGGCTTTATTTTCGCAAGCTTAGTGCTCTGTCCCTCTTCATGGGATTCTCATACAAAGAGCTGATTCTTGTGTCCGGTGTTGGGGCAGACAAAGGGCAGAAGCCGGCTGAGGCCCTCACAGCTGTGGCTGTCACCTTAGTTCTGAGTGCCTGGCTCCTCTAGGCCCTTGTCCTTTCCTGGGGGGGGTTACAACTCTTCCCAGGGCAGGGCCTCTGTGCTGCTTGAGTCAGAGCTTATTAATTCAACCTCCTATTCCTATTTCCAGGTCCAAAACAACAGGATGAAATTTAATAGGCATAAATGTAAAGTCCTACATGTGGGTTCAAAAAAATCAACTTCACAGGTACAGGATGAAGAAGATTCATTTGAACAGCAAGTGAGAAAGTGTCCCTCGAATGTACCTGACAGTCGGCTCTGTGTGCCAGCAGTTGGCCATCCCTGAAAGAGAGTTACGCAGGCTCGTTGCACAAGTATCATGTCCGCACGGAGAAAGATGATGATGTCATTGTTAATAATTCATCCTAATAGCTAGGTACTTTACATGCATTATCTGTCCATTGTTAAAACCAGCCTTTCAGGTAGGTCATATGATCCTCGTATTTTGGAAGAGGAGACCCTGGCTTGGAGGGGTTAAGTTACTTGACCAATGTTAAACAGCAAGAAAGTGGCAGAACCAACTGTAATAGAGGTCCAACTCAGAGCCTATGCCACCTGGCACTAATGAGTGGGTCCGTCAATGGCAGAGGTTTAGAATGGAGAAACACTGAAAGACATGACAGCATTTAGCTCGCAGGCAGCCTTAATAACATCTGACCTGTATTTTATTTGTCGTTGAGACAGGGTCTCGTTCTGTCCGCCAGGCTAGAGTGCAGTGGTCGCTCTCAGGCTCAGTGATCACAGCTCACTGTAGCCTCAAATTCTTAGGCTAAAGTGATCCTCCCACCTCAGCCTCTGAGTAGCAGGCAACACATCATCATGCCTGCCTAATTTTAAAACACTTTATAGAGATAGGATCTTGCTTTGTTGCCCAGGCTGGTCTCAAACTCCTGGGCTCAAGTGAGCCTCCTGCCCTAGCCTCCCTAGAAGCTGGGATTACAGGTGCAAGGCTCTGTGCCTGGCTACATTTGAGTTTTATATGACCCTCACTGTGTATTGGGCACCATTCTCAATAGTTACATGTATCAACTCCATTATTATCCCTGTTTTACCACGGAGACACAGAGAGGGTAAGTCAGTTGCCCAAGATGATACAGCTTATACGTGGCAGAGCTGGGATTCAAACCCAGATAGCCTGTCTTGGAGTTCTTTTGTTTTTCTTTCTGCCTTTTTTTTGGGGGGGGGGGGTGGTTGTTATGTAGAGATGGGATCTTGCTATGTTGCCTCAGTCTCCCAAAGTGCTGGGATTTACAGGTGTGGGCCACCGTGCCCGGCCTCTTGGAGTTCTTAATTACCACGTAAGGCCATGTAGCCTTACAGTGAGCCAGTTGGGTTGGGGTGGTGAGAAATCTGTTTTTCGGCAGGATGGTAGCTGCCCTGTTTGGATCCAGGGCAGAGCTACAGTCTGAGCATGGCTGTATAAATGGGAGAGGCTTCTGCTGTCCTGTCTTTGTAAAACAAATGGCTAGGAATAGGCAGAGGAGGCGGGAGGATGCAGGAGACCATCTTCTCCCCCGAGAGTTGATGAGGTTATGAAAATCCTTTCCATATTCTGTGGGGTATGCGAGGTCTCCAGGCACACCCACGTAATTGGCTGGCTCCCAGGGCTTTGTTGAGGACAAGGTCAGTTTTCCTGGACATTCCCCACCCCCAAGCAGTGGTGTGTTCGGTGGTGATGGTCCCTGCGGACCACTGGAGGGGAAGTGACCAGGTGTTCACTGGGTCCAACCTGGCCCTGTTAGGAAGCCCTGATTATCAAGCCCAGCAGAACTGCTGACGGTGGCACAGGGGAACAATGCTGTGTGGGAGGAGGGGTGTGCCTGTGCGTGTGTGCGCGCACACTTGTTTGCATGTTTGCTTACTTCCCTCCTGACCTGAATGCCAGCAGTGACACACTTTACTTGTCCCTTCTGGTCCCCTGTGGTCACTGAGTGTGACTCTCCGATGTGCTCGACACCCTCTCAGGGCCCTCGTTGAGCTGCAGCTCTGGCTGTGGGGCAAGGGAGCAAGTCCGTTGTTTTGATCTTCCCCCCCATACCAGGGCAGACAGAGGGACACCTTAGGCTTATGTGGCCTTTTTGGAGCTCTCATCAAGGACCCCTGGGGGAGAGTGTCACTTCCTTGGCTCCAGTTAGGGAGTGAAGGCACAAAGAGGTGAAGTGACTTATTAGAGGCCACATAGCTAGCAAATGTGGGCCAAAGCTATAGTCAGGGCCTGGCGATTGGAAATTGGGGTTGGGGCGTTTGGAAAGATGATCTCTTTTGCCCAGCCCTTTTATTTACAGCTGAGGAAATGGAGCCAGATGGGTAGCTTGACCTGGCCAAGGCATTTGAGGTGGCTGGGGCTAGACTCTCCTGGCTCCAAATCCCACATCCTCCCATCCACACTCCCACCCCTCCCAGCAGCTCCCTGCTCCACTTTTGGTTTCCTTGCATCTCATTTCTCTGTTGCTGCCTCTCCTGCAGGCCTGATTCGATTATCTGTGACTGCCACATGGGGGTCCTTTCCCCTACAGTTCCTGCCACCTTCCTTGGTAGCCAATATCTGATTATCCCATTTACCACCTTGCCTCCTGGGAGCTAATAGCAACAGCTGGAACTTAGGGGAAGGCTCACAGGCTTTGGCTAGGCAGCCTGGGATCCGCTCTCAGCTCTTCCCTTAGGAGCTGTGCGACCTTGGGCAGATCCTTCAACTTTTCTGAGCCCTGGTTTCTCATCTGGGAGATGAGATGGCTTGGACTAGATAACCTCCAGTGACCTTGCAGCCCTGCACAGGTCTGTGGCTGGTGATTTTTTAAAAAATATATTTTATTGCGTTTTAGGTTTTGGGGTATATGTGAAGAACATGCAAGATGGTTGCATAGGTACATACATGGCAGTGTGGTTTGCTGCCTTCCTTCCCCATCACCTGTATCTGGCATTTCTCCCCATGTTATCCCTCTCCAACTCCCCACCCCGCACTGTCCCTCCCCTATGTCGCCCTCCACAGACCCCAGTGTGTGATGCTCCCCTCCCTGTGTCCATGTGTTCTCATTGTTCAACACCCGCCTGTGAATGAGAACATTCGGTGTTCGATTTTCCATTCTTGTGTCAGTTTGCTGAGAATGATGGTTTCCAGGTTCATCCATGTCCCTACGAAGGACACCAACTCATCTTTTTTATGGCTGCATACTATTCCGTGGTGTATATGTGCCACATTTTCCCTGTCCAGTCTGTCATGGATGGGCATTTGGGTTGGTTCCAAGTCTTTGCTATTATAGACAATGTGTGACTGGTGATTTTCATGAAAGGGAGTGAGAGCCACAGTGACCTGTTGTTAGAGGTTCTTGGGAAGGGCAGATGGCGTGGAGTGGCGGGAAAAGCCCTGTGTTGGGAGGCGCAGGCCTGCATTTCCAGCTCTGCCTTCACCAGAGAGCAGTTGCCTTGGCTGTGGGTGCTGGTGGGCAGTTGGGGTAAGGGACCACCCTTCTGTCCTTTCTCTGCCACTTCTTTGCACTGATGCTGGGGGCACTTGTTTTGAGTATGTGAGTGGCAGGCTTTGCCAGCTGACCAGTATGTCACAGGGCAGGAGTGATGGCCGGGCACAGACAAACGCCAAATCCTGTGTTGCATAAGAGGAACTCCAGCTGTGTTATTGGGCCTGTGAGATCCCACGCATGGTAGATCACAGGTATGGTGTGGAGGGAGGGGCATCAGAGCAGAACCAGAAGCCTCTGCCCCTTTGTCACTGTCTTCAGTCTTGGTATTGTGTTGGCTGTTTACATGGTTTTCATTCTTCGGTTTTTGTCTTGGCTGTGAAGTGGCACTGTTTTCTGAACTAATCCTGTTTCATGTAACCCGAACCCAAGTATCTGGACGCGAAGGGCAAGCTTTTTCTTCCTCTTCCTTAACCAAGGATATTTGAGACTGTAGCATCTGGAAGTGGTTGGGCATCTGGTCTGAGGGAGTGTGTGCGTGCGTGCACACACTTCTGTGATACAGAGTGCCTGTGTCCAGACAATGCGCCTTTGTCTCTCCAGCCAGGCCTATACCTGTGCTGCTTTCTATACAGAGGACATGACATGAGGAGGTTATTATATTGGGGCATATGTTTATGTGGCATATACATGTATAAACCTTTATTTCTACTTAGGAGGAAATTTTCAAGGGCTTTATGTGTACAAAAGTATTTGCAATGATGGATGTTGATGTATTTTTCTTTACAAAGTGTAATAAGCCATTTAACAGTGTCTTCAGTGGCTGTCATTAGCCATTTCCTCATCACTTCTAGGCTCTGCCAAACCATGTATCACAGGACCCCTGCTCCCCGGCACCAGAAGCAGTGATTTGCACTCAAGATGGCATACTCAGGCGGCAGCACTGACCTCAGGGTGGCCTGTGTTGGCCATCTCTTAAGGGTGTCTCTTTGCTGCCTGGTTTTGGCGTGGGTGGGTGGGAGCCTGTCCTGAGAGATTTCTGGGCTGGTTATGTCCTTGAGAGTTAGGCTCTGAAAGGGATTTTTTTGACTGCACAAGGTTGGAGTGTTGAGATTTGGGCTGTGTCAGCAGATAGAGCCTCTCCTTGGGGATGATGGGCAGACAGCGCTGAGTACCTCCATCAGAGGGATGTGTGTGAGGAACCTAGGGCCGACTGGTGGTGGTGAGGAGGGACTCCTGTGAACCAGGGGGTCGCCCCTGTTCTGGTATGCTCCCAGGGACTGCTGGTGCTGGGATTCATGGTAGAATTTTAGACTCAATGCCAGAAAGAACTTGGTGTATCCATAAGGGTGAATAAAATGGGAATGGGCAGCCGTGGAGGAGGTGTGGGGGGCCAGGCCCGGTGACTCCTTGGGTACAGCATTTGCTCCTCCCTGAACTGCCACTTAAGCTTCTGTTAAGGGAAGCCATTCACACCTCCCTCTTGGTCACCGCCAATTCCCACCAGTCCCTGTGTGCCTGGAACCAGTGCCCTTTGGGGTAGTCCTCCCTCCAGGGTGGTGGTAATTATGTTGATTGATTTCTGCTTTTTTCTGTTTGGCCCAGGTTTACCTCTGGCTCAGGATGATTTTCAGGCCTGCCTTCTCAGCTTTGGGCACTGCCTGTTGGGGGATTCCGACAATCTGTTTTCTTCCTGGGCTCAGGGCTCTTGTGTGTGTTTATTAGGGGACCATATAATATCCCACTGGGTTACTTTTATAACCAGACAGTGCTACTCATCAGTATGGGGGCAGGGGCACCAGGTGTGAACCTGCACACTTTGGGTTGTGTGGTCCCCTTGGTGTCTGTTGGAGACTCTCCTTCCAGCTACAGAATACTGATCAAAATCTACCTGCAGAGCAGTCCGGTGTTCCTCTGTCCTCGCTACTCCAGCCCTAGCAGCCCAAGATGAACTGTGGGGTGAGAAAGATGGCCAGCCAGGGCTGTCCCCTCCCCTGCTTCTCAGGTGCGGCTGGGGCTGCTGTTTTATGTTGAGCATTTGCTGCCATGGCATCCAGATTCCTAAGGAGCTGGGGGCTCCCTGCCTGTGATTGTGTAACTTGGAACAGTTGATGGGGAGCTTGATTCCTGAATTAGATCAGGAAAATGGCCTTTTTTGGCGACCCCTTGCAGAGCCTGTGGTCTCCTTGAGGCTTGCTCACCTCCCCTGTAGCCTGGGGCCCTGGACTCAGCACAGGCAGGTGGCAGAGGCCTGACAGCCAGCCCTCCTGTTGTTGCGAGCCCCACCCTGGCAGGCCATCCTGCCTCCTCCCAGTGCATAACTCAGTATTGATTGTGCAGGAGGCTGGGACTGTCACATGCAGTAATCCTTGCTTCATGGCAGGCATGCTTCTTGAAGGAAGAAAGGAAGAGGTTTTGTCCCTGATGTAACATGCCTTTAAAAATGCACCTTGATTTAAGATTCAGCTTTTTGCAGCATATTTTAAAATGTCAGAAAGATAAATATGCAGCCTTCTTAATGTGTCTGCCTTGAACAGCCCTTTAAAAAAAGTATATCATTCATCCTCAGGGTCACAGGCTGTTTGCCTCCCTCCCCGCCTCCCTCCCTGCCTTTGATGATCTATCCACCTTTCTTCTATGAGTGGAGTCTTGGTGGGGGCTGGGGAGTAGACTCAAACCCCCTTCCTTCCAGAAGTCTAGGAGATGTATTTCTTTTCTCGGTTTTGAGGCTGGCAAGGAAAGCCATACAGAGTTTCTAGAAGATTATTTGGAACTTTGCGAAACAAGCAGGATCTAGGTACCCTTCAGGGGTATCCTTCTCATTTCCCACGAAAATCCACTAACCAGAGATGAAAAGAAGGAGATTGTACACGCCAGCCCCTGTCCTCCTAGGCAGGCAGGCAGGCAGGCAGGCACTGGCTCCTGGTTCCACTGTAACATGGAGGAAGTAGGGCCTGGTGCGTTCCTGATGCTGTTCCTGTGGCCAGAGCTTCCTTTCCAAGGTTGGTGTAGTGGCCCCTTCTCAGCTTAGTTAAGGTCCCGGTAGATATCCAGTTACAGGTAAGGGAGATGCCACTGGAGAGTGAATCAGTCTGTGGGGTTGTCATTGTGTGTGGCTTTTATAAAGGCGCCTTGGCAACATGGCTGTAGATGCTTCTCCCAGAAGGAACTGGAGGAACCCCAGGGTTTTTCAAGATGTGAGTGACGATGTCAAAACATTGTTAGGCTGATTTAGGAACTCAGAAACCCTGGTGGACAGGGCAGCATGGAGCCTGAACAAGAGCTGCTGAGAGGGCAGGTGTGATGAGGCGGTCACTCAGGGTGAGGCCAGGGCTAGCCCCTGCAAGTATGTAGCCCAGAGAGGGCTGGAAGCCCAGAGAGGGTGGTGACTTGGCCAGGGTCACACAGCAGATCAGCACTAGAGTCAGGACCAGAGCCCTGCTCTGACCAGAAGCTTTTTGTCACCTCAGCCTCCTGCCTCAAGTGGGCTGTGCTGGCGACACAATGGTCCTGATTTTAGTGTGTGAATACCTTGCTTGCTTTCCTTGTCGTTAACACACTGGACAGTGTGGTCCTTGCCTCTGGCTCATTGTTCACTGCTGGGCCCTGTTGTTCACAGAGAACAGGGAGAGAGGGTGGGGGAGGAGCAGCAGCGCCTCCCTGCATGTGAGCCGCTTGGGTACCAGGTCAAGGCAGCTGTGGAGTGACTCCAGGTACAAGCCCCCATTCTTCCTCCCACTCCCTGGAGTCGCCCGTCCTCTTCCCTAAAAACCATTTTGAGGATCATAACATTTATCATGAGCTTTATTATGGGAGACTCTTCTTCGTGTTTAAAAATAAACGCTGGCTTACAGAACTATATTTGGTATATGGAAGTCGTTTGCATGTAAATGTGCTTAAAGGACAACTGCTTTATTTAAGATGCAGAGTGAGCCCCAGCTCCAGGGGGCCTGAGATGTGGGAGGGGGCAGGACCCAGGGGTCTGCCTGGCTCTGGACACTTTGAGTGTAGCCTGCGGTCCTGTTGACTCTGTCGTCCTTTTCCCTGCGGACAATTGCAAAACAGGATAACTGGTACTTAAAAATTCACAGAAAATGTTTCTTATTACAACGTCATAATTGTTACGACTCAGAAAAGTTGAATTGCCTTTCCACTCTGCCTGTCTGCCCTTACTTTTGTTGCCTACTGAGTCCCCAGCAGCAGCTGCAGAATCATTAAAAAGAGAGAGAGAGAAAGGGAAAGAAAGAAAGAAATACAGGGCGATGCTTTATTTATGTTAACGGCTACATTTGACTTGAAAATTCTGTCCCTCGAGCCTTGCTTGAGGTCAGCACATTACTGAGTGATTGATGGCTGTCAGGAGCGGGCAGGGTGGCAGATTGCAGAGGGGGAAGTGGACAGATGATGCCATGGCTTTCCTGGGGCTTAGCAGATCCCAGGCCTTGAAAGGAACACCATGGAAAACAAAAGCAGAGGGAGAACTCTGCTTTGGCCCTTACCTTTTTTTTTTCTTTCTTTCCTTTTCCCTCTCTTTACTGTTGAGCATTAGGAAGCAAGGGAAGGGCACCTTGCACCCTCAGAGCATCTCAGAATATGTCCACTTTTGGGTGTGGCACTGGGGTAAGATCCTAGAGAGGCTGGGCCTAAGGTGAGGCACCCCTAATCCTAAATAACTGAGTTACTGCTTAGAAACCAGGAGGCCTGGCTCTGCCCTGGCATTGCCTGTCCTTGAAATCCCCAGAAACATCTTGGGCACCCCCCATCTTCTCCTTGGCCCTGTTTCCTAGGTCCACAAACCAAATAGGGAGGACCAACTCGGGGCTCTTGTAAATTGTTCCCGCCTTATGGCCTGGGCTACTTAGGATTATGTTTCCACAGGGCTTTCTGGCTAATCCTTGTGTATTTTCAGTGGTGGAAACAAATGGTATCAGACCCACAGGCCTGTTTACAGATGGGGAGACACGGAAATGATGGAAGAGCTTTGAATTTTAAACATTAGCTAATGAAATTGCAGATGAGGGCAATGGGTGGAACGGCCGGGGTATTCCCATGAAACACTTATTAGAGTCAGAGCGCACTTGGGGTCGGCGGTTAGGGAGAAAGGCAGGCCTGGCACGCGTGTGCACCACAAGCATATATGGAGCCCTTTCCCAGTGCCAGGAGCTGCGTCAAGGAAGAGCTTTGAGTCCTGCCCAAGGTGTCCCAGCCTGGCTAAATAGAGTAAGCTTGGGGCAAAGGAGCAGCTTGGCTGGCAGGACCTTTCTGCACAGAGGAGCTGGTATCTGCAGAGTTGGAGGAGGTACCCAAACCAGGCTTGGAAGGAAAAGGAGGCTGACCTAGCTGCAAAGAGGAAGGGATGCGGGAGGGTATTCTGGGCAGATGCTGGAGAAGCTGGAGGTGAGGCTGGAGTTCCCGTGTCCCTCGGAATGGGCATGATGGTGGGGGCTGGAATTTGTCACTTCCTTTGCTTGTGCCTCCCTATCTTGCTGCTGCGCCGTATGCAGTTGTGTCAGAGATGGGACTGGCTGTTCATTCATCCGCTAATTGTTTTGATAAGAGACTCTAATTACCCACTGCGATCATCAGATTACCCTGAGCTCCAGGAGGGAGATTTGAGAGTTTTAGCTGTGGATGCTGCTGCCACCAGCACCACCATCCCTGCTGAAAGGAACCCCCTCCTATACCTCGGCCCCAGTGCCCGCTTCTGGCCGGTGCTCACTAAGCCATCACATGAAGGTGTGACAAGCTGCTGTTGGGGGTGGGGGTGCTGCCTGTGAAATCCACCCAAGAGCACAATCCCCTGATGTCAAGCAGGATTTTCCCTTTGATTATCTTTGCCACTGTGTTAAGTCCCCAGATAAGAGGTTTGGTTCTAGGGATTTCAAAATAAGGAGAGGAGTGTGGAGGAAACCAGAGAAAAACAGTAACGCCTCTAATGAATTGACATGGGCAGTCGAGACAAATTCAAAATCCTTTTGAACTGTTTGATTAAGTTCTACTTACATGTGATTTTAGTATAAAGAGAGCAATAGACAAAAAACAACCAGGAAGGCAGATTATAAATTAATCCAATAATTGAATCCCCCAGCAAAGGTAATGGGGAATGATGGCGTCGTAATTGATGTGATACGGAGTT
Source organism: Callithrix jacchus (assembly GCF_049354715.1). Classification (NCBI taxonomy): domain Eukaryota; kingdom Metazoa; phylum Chordata; class Mammalia; order Primates; family Cebidae; genus Callithrix; species Callithrix jacchus. The sequence goes on along the minus strand of NC_133508.1, from coordinate 91,520,372 downwards.
TTACATCAGCAGGAGTTAGAAAATAAGGGAGTATTTCATCTTGGGAGGAGTGACTGTGATCGGCTATGTTGCATCTTAAAGGCTTGGCCCTTGGAAAGCTTTGGTATGGCATGTCTGACCTTTTCCCCACCTTCCACTCCTGTCTTCATTCATTCACCCATGTCTGTAGATCTAGAAAAGCTGGTGAATCCCAAGATACTTGGGCCTAGAGAAGTAAGATTCTGTTCCTGCCTTTTCCCAGTGAGATCAGAGGCTCACAAACCATCTTGTTGGTTAATATGGTTCTCAGAGAAAAGGGCAGCGAGGCTGTGGGGTCTGGCTAGGATTTAGAGGAGTGGGCAGCTACAATACCGAAAGACAGTGGGTGCTCAGTGCTGGAGTGACTCATGCTGGGATGAGGTCCTGGGCCCAGATGCTCAGCTCCTCTATTTTTCCATTTATAAAATGGAACTGCAGTAGACGATATCAAAATTCCCTTTTGGCTCTGCTCTCTTAGTTTGTTTCAGACCCCATTCTCCCGCCAAAGCAGAAAGCCAGAGAACATAGGTCCAGCTCTCCGCTCCCCGGAGCTGGCTGCCATAGGCCGCCTTCCCCTCTTGGTGGAGCAGAGCCGGCTTTCTCCCTGGCTCACTCCCATTGTCTTCACATTTGGGGCTCGGCTAGCCGAGAAGTTTGGCAACATGTCAGGCCGTATATCTTTAAAACCGCCCTCCAGAAACCACCTCATTTAGCAGATTTACCGACATATTGGACCTGCCTGTTCTCGGGGGCCAGCGTACTAAATCACAGTGGGGCCACTGGGCTTGGACGCCTTGACGCAGAACTTTTCAAAAAATTTCAAGCAGGATATATCACTGCCCCATTAACTCCCTGCCATTAATCTACTACTAAAAACCTGGAGTTTTCCCAAAAGGACTGGAATGGGGTGAAAAACGGAACCATTTGGTAAATTCTGTAAATCAGGCTGTCTGTCTCTCCTCTGCTGCCCTGGCCTTGGTGGTGGGCTGCTGCGTGGGAAGATGGAGCTGTAGCCTTCAGGCTTTCCAGGGAATATCCCTGGGATGGATGTCAGTCTTGAGAGGCTGCTATTCTTTATCCTGCCCTGGCCTGTGGGGTCACCGAGTGAACAGTGTTCTCCAGGGGTTGGGGTGGGGGCTGTTGTCAGGAACAGCTGCAGAGAATTCGACTAGCTGGCTTCTCCATGGCACGGAAGCTGAGCCTGGTGCTGGGGCTGTGCCAAGCACTGTCTGGAAGGGACCAACCCCTTGCCTGACTTTTCTGATTTCCAAGAGGAATTTTCTTGTAAGGGGGCTTTGTCTGGAGCCCTGAAGACTGTTGAAAGGGTCCATCCTCACTTTTGATTTCTGTGACCTGAAGGCTTTCTCCTTTTGGAAGAAGATGCTGTCCAGGAGCTGGCTGGAGCCCGACAGACCTGGATTTGAAATGCCAGCGTTCCTTGCTCACTAACCTGAGAATGCAGGCAACATGCTTAACCTCTGGGCTCCTTCATTCCACATCTATAAAATGGGGATAAGACACATTCTCCAAGGATGTTTGGGGATTAAATGAGGTAATTCTTTTAAAATGCTTAGGATAATTCTGAATGCAATGCTGGTGTTCTATGAATGATACTCAGTAGATCTTCTCTGGGGGGGACACACAGGTTACCTGCTGCACTCTGCTTGTACATCCTGCTCAGGTGGGCCTGTACTAGATTGAAGGAGGAAGACACTCTTTTTTTGGCTAGTTCCCTGTCTCCCTCCACCACCACCACCACCCAATCAGACAGTCTCTGGGGCAGAGCCTTCCTCTGCTCCTTCTGGGTCATTCTTTTCCACCTCCAGATAGGTGGGAATTCATCTGTCATTGGAGTCCAGGCTTTTGCAATCCAAGGCTGAGCTTTACCCCCAAGCACAGGTATCCACCCACACTTCTGCTGGCCTTCTCCTGGCCCTTCACTTGCCTGAAGGCAGATAGCATGGTGAGGTGAGGCCAAGAGCAGTCCTTGCCTGCCTGTTGGGACAGGGCTTGATGAACAGGCCGGGACAGGAGGCTGGAGCAGCACCTCCTCCCAGGAAGATGAGGAGCCTCCTTTCAGCAGGACGCCTGTCATCCTGCTCTGCTGGAGGAACTGGTTTCCGGGGCTGACTTCCAGCCCCAGCTGCTGGAGGGGTCTTGGGATTTGAGGGGCCTGGGAGCAGAGATCTTGCCTCTGTTTCCTGGAGTAGTTTACTTTTCTTCCCACTTAGGGCAAAAGTATCTGTTATCTTATGCATCTTCTGACCTTTACAACATGAATTAAGCCCTGGAGGCAGATTTTTGGGCTTAAATTTTTTTCTTTCCCAACTGAAGAGTAGTCAAATGCTCTGGGAACTTTATTGACTTGCTTAGGGCTGTCCATTGGTTCTTTCAGCTGGGAAGTGGGAGGTTGAAGTGCTGAGTACCTACCTCTCCTCACCCCAGGAGAGTCCAGATGACTCAAAAAGATATTTCTGCCTTGTCTTTGTTCTGGAAGTTTGGAGTCTCCTCCCGAGTTTCCTTGAAAACCGTAGGTCAGGGTTCAGTGAACAGACCCATGGAGTACAAGTCATTATTTGTCAGTATTGTCCTGGGACAATTATGGCTTTTTATTCCCAGTCCCCTAGTAAGTGACCGGAGCAGTTTGAAGGCAGCCAGTGGTTATGTGGGTTCCTGCTTTTTGTTGGGTGCTGTGTTGGGACTTTCAAGGGCCACCTGGTACTTGAGGCATAAGTGGATGGTTGGTTTTGCATGAACCCAGGTTGGTTGATGGAAGTGCGAGGGATAGGGGGACAGGTGAGTTGTCGCTTGGAGAAGAGTGCGTGGGTATTCCTTTTTTTTTTTCTTTTCTTTGTCCTTCCTGGAGGGGAGGGTCTTGCTTCCTGTGTCTCTTTAGCATGATGTACACCCCGTGTTCCTGCTTGACTGGCCATTTTCACATGGTATTTGATAAGTGCCATCTTCAATTTATGTGGCCAGGTGCCTTATTAGGTTGGCAGTGAGAATGAGCTATATCCTAGATCCTGGAGGGGATTGCCTCTTGGCTCAGGGGCAGAAGCTTAGTGGTGGGCACACATCAGAGAAGGCTGGCCATTGTCTGTGCTGGTGGCTGTTGTCCAAGGCTGTTCACGTCTCATACATCTCAACCCACTGAAGCCTCTACTTCCCCCACCACATGCTACAAAACTTACCAGCAGTGCTGCAGTGGACCTCGGAGGCCACGGATCCACAGGCGTCCTTGTCAGCCCTGTTTACTGCCGGATTCTGTGTCTTCCTTTCTCTTGCCTGATCAGCCTGTTCCAGCAGCCAGGAAGGGACAAGAGAAATCGTGGAGATTTGTGAGAAAACAGATCCTTCTTGTACAGTGGTGTCAGAAATGGGACCATGGGAAGGCTGGAACCAGGGCCACCACCATGCCCATCCTGCTTCTCGCCTGCAGCCTTTGGTGTCTGGGAGACCTACTCATTTTTCAGTCCTGAAGCTTTGGAAGGGCAGGGCTGAGCAGTGCACCTCCTATTTTCCAGCCCCTCTTCCAGCCAGCTTTCAGTTTTTATCTCTAAGCAGTCAAGCGGTGCTCCAAACGTCATGCTTCTACTCATGCTCACTGAACCTCCTTACTTTGTAGGCCAGTGGGCTCAGACCCCACCTCCTTCTCAGTGGGGGACATTCTGTCCACTTTGAGCCTGGTGGAGTTCAGCTCTCTTTTCCTCATCCTGCTCTTGATTTCCAGAATAGCACGTAGAAGGCACTCCAGTATGTTTGGGTGAGTAATGCTAGTTGGGTGTCCTTGGAGGGCTTACCATCTGCAAGTCGGTGAGCTGAAGCTGTGCCTTTGCACGTGCAGTCTTCATTTGATTTGCACGGCAACTCTAGGTTTAATATCAATTCCCCAGTTTTCCACGGAGAAAGCTGAAGCTCAGTCAGGTTAAGGCCTTCCCAGGCCTCTGGCCTGAGAGTTGCCTTACTTGTTTGTGCAGATTCACCTGGAAGAGCCTTTGTAGCATTTGTGGAATATTGAGGTGATGCAGTGAGAGCTTTGAGGACGGTAGCAGGGTGTGGTAAAAGGAGCCCTGGGGTAGAAGCTAGGGATGGGTATTACCCAGCCACTTGACTTCAGGCAGATGATGGCCTCACTCAAATCCACAGTTTCTTTATCCAGAAACTGAGGGCACTGAGATGAATACTCATCCAGAAACTGAGGGCACCAAGACGAATACAGCCTGCTGCCAGAGTTCTCTCTGAAACGCAAATCTGGCCATGCTGCACCAGTGCCTGCGGATCTTAAGGGCTTTCTCCTGTTCTTCAGGATGAAGCCTGAGCTCCCTAGCTGGGCCTTCAAGGCTCTGTGGGTCAGCGCCTTTGCTACCGCATCCCCTGCCTCTCCAGCATGAACAGAAGGGCTTCTTGGGAGTTCGTGGCTCTGCCACACTCCCTTAGGCCACTGTGCCTTTGCACATGCAGTTTCTTCTGCCTGGAATGCCCTTGCTGCCTTTGCTTGCTGGGGGCAAGCTTCCCCTTGGTAACTGAGTTCCAGGTTATTTTCACAGCAAAGCTTTCCTGCCTCCCAAAGTAGAATAAATGGCATTTTGTTTTGTACTCCTGTTCATTCATTCCACAAAGTCATTGGTGGAATGCCTACTGTATGCCAGGCACTGTTTTAGTTGCTGCAGTTTCCCAGACAGCCTCAGAAGCTTCTGTCTGTGGATTGGAGCTATCTGCCCTCCTTCTCCTTTCCCTGGTTTCCTTCAAGTCAAGGCCTGTATCTCTGTGTCTGCCTTCGGTTCCTGGCACCTGGATGATGTTCAGCATCTACTTCCTGACTGCCTGCCCACCTCTCAGGACTCTGGCGTTAACTTAAAACCTTTTTGGTATAACCTGTCTTTGGCTTCTTTGAAGCCAGATCTCTTCCCCCTGTGGTCTGTTTCTTTTTTTGAAAAAGAAAGGCCAGTGTCAGTATTTCTCATCTCCGAAACTGGCTTTCCTTTCACTTTCAGTCAGTGCTTTTCAGCCCCTGGAAATCACTGGCATTTGACTCTTCCCTGGGAGACTGGAAGCCCTTAGAGGGCAGGGAGGCCTCTGCTTCACCTCTGAAGTCGTGCTCCCTCTCCATCCTGGCATGAAGCAGGTACCTGTGGCTGGAATGGATATGAATGGATGGCAAGCTACCTCCTGTTGGTGCATTTCAGAGGGGTCTGGGCACCAAGGGAGCCTGCCTTCTGTCAAATCCTGAAAAAATGTGAAGTCTGTCTAGACAGTGAGTTTGAAACCAGACTCCCCAGCACTAGTCTTTGTGGTTGCCTCATTCCTCAGACGCCTCCCAGGCTACCTGCATCCTTCAAAGAGAACACACCAACAAAAGAACAATACACATTTTCTGGAAATACCGTGTCTTAGCTGCTCTTTGTTTTTTTTTTTTAAATACACCTAATAAATTGATGCAGAACCTGCTTCCGGTCAGTTTTCCTGGAGGTGGTCATTATCCCTTTGGAAGGCTGGCGCCAACCTGGAAGGTTGATCATTAACAGATTCAGGGAGGGTCTGTGTGGTACAAGCAGGAACACAGAAAGTTGGCTTGTGTGGAGATAGGGGACACCGAGAACCTTCCCACCTGTGGGGCTGAAAGTGGCACTGAATGGGTAAGGCTGAGTCCTGGGGTTCCTGCTGCTTCTGTGTTTGGAAGCTTACCCGGTAGCAGGCTTTCTCCTTCCCTTCCCCCAGCACAGTCACATGTCTTGTGGACTCGTATCGTGCCAGGTATAGATCTGGATGGGAGTTGCAGAACAGGTCACAGTCTCATTCCCAGAGGAGTTTTCCATCTAATGGTGAGGGTCGGGAGAAGGTGACTGTCACTGTGCAGGGGACATGGGCCCTAGCTCTTAAGGTTATCTGGCTCATCATTTAGAAAGTGTTTGAGAAGGATGTCAGCTCATCGCTGAGCCTCAGTTTTCTCATCTATAGGCTGGGGATGAGGAAGCCCTCACTTCTCTAGGTTGTTAGAAAAATTAGAAAGAATGCATGTAGAAGCACCTGCAGGTGCCCAGTGCTCAGGGTTGGTTGGTTCTTTGCCCTTCTGCTCTGTTGAGCATGGTCTGCTGCAGCCAGTGTGGCATGGAGAGTCTAGATCGCTAAGGATTCAGCCAGAGACACATTGTTTCCAAGCCTCAGTTTACTCCTCCATAGAAGGGGAATTCTCACTCACTGGGTTGCTGAGGGTATAGATGAAATTATAGCAGGGAAAGGTACCCGGCATATCCTGGGGCAGGACAACCTCTTCCTTCCTTTCACCCTCTCACTAAGTTTTGAGGATATTATAACTGGCATAGGTAAGGCTGGTACAGTGATAGAATGGTCTAGAATATCTTTGCAGTGGGAGGAGGGGGAAGATTCCCAGCTTGGGGGTAGGGAATGTGGAGAGGCTTTTGAGAAGTGGTGCCACTTCCTGCATCTGAAGGGGACCTGGGAGAGAAGGCTGCGGACACATTCCTCTCTTGGCAGCCCTCTTCCTTCCAGCCCGTGCTTCCAGCTCCTCCACCAGGAGGTGAGACTCGACAGAGAGCTGCTTGGAAAGCTTTATCCTCCCCCAGCCCCCCAAACTCAAGGGTGTGAAGATGAACTGGTGTAACTATAGCTTGGTGTTTTGGTGTCTGTGAGGAAAGCAGAATTGGCTCAAGCTGCTTTCTCAGTTAAGGAGATTTAAGAAGAAAAAAATTTAATCCTACCCTGGTGATCAATCTGACACCTTCCCTTTGAGCCCCAGATGGTTGGTTGGGGTAGAAAGTTGGCCACTGCTGCAGTTAGGGAACGGAATGGTATAGCTGTCTCTCTCTTTTGAAAATTATGGCTCTCTATATGCACATGCACATTACATACATAAAGCCTGCCTGCCTGGTTTGGTTTTTTGGAGGGTATTGAAATACTTCCAGAAAGTTCCTGTTGGTTAAATGTCAACCTTGGAGGTGTCCTGTGAACACTGCCTGGAACCGTGTTCGTTTGCCTTGGATCAAAGTCTTCCCTTACCTCTCCTTGCTCCCATCCCAGGCCTGGAGATGAGGTCGATGGCTCAGAGAGAGGATGGAGACAGGACCTCGTTGCCTTCCCTCCTTGAGTACGGCACCCCATCTCTGAGACACATTTTGGAAAGTGAAAGGAAAACATTCACTCTTCTCCTAGCGAGACTTATAGACTTGGACAAAGGCTGCCCAGGTCTACACATTTTTTTTTTTGTGGTTTGATGCTTTTTTGTTTGATAAACATGTTTATCAAATTAGGATGCTGCCCCTCTCCCCCTCCCTTTTTTTTTTTGAGAGAGTCTCGCTCTATCACCCAAGCTGCAGTGTAGTAGTACAACCTCTGATCACTGCAACCTCTGCTTCTTGGGCTCAGGTCATCCTCCCACCTTAGCCTCCCCATGCCTGCCACCACACCCAGTTCATTTTTGTGTTTTTTGTAGAGACAAGATTTCACTACGTTGCCCAGACTGGTCTCAAACTCCTGGGCTCAAGCGATCCGCCTGCCTCAGCCTCCAAAGTGTGGAGATTACAGGTGTGAGCCACCATGCTTCTCTGATACTTTTTCCGTTTGACAAACATATTTATTATCATTTCAGTTTAATGGCCACATAGACTTTATTCAATCATTCCCTTAATTGGCGATTCCTTCCTGTCCTCCAACTCCCCACGCTGCCATTGTACATCACTGCAGTGAACATCTTTGTCTTTCTTTGTGCATGATTTTTGTTGTGATCTAAATGTTGAGGTCTCCCCAAAATTCATGTTGTTGACACATAATTCTCAGTGTGATAGTATTGAAAGGCAGGTCGTTTGGGGGAGTGATTAAGTTATGAGGGCTCCATCCTCATGAATGGGGTGAGTGCCCTCCTAAAGGAGGCTGAAGGGATGCTGTGTGAGGATACAGCAAGAATGTACCATTTTTGAAGTTGAACTCAGGCCCTCACCAGACACCAAGATTTGCTAGTGCCTTGATCTCAGACTTCCCAGCTCTGGAACTGTGAGCAATACATTTCTGTTGTTTATAAATTACCCAGTCGAAGGTGTTTTCTTACAGCAGCAGGAATGGACGAAGACCATTTTTCTTAGAATAAATTCCCAGAAGTGAAATTACTAGGTCAGAAAATATAGACCCTTCTGCTAAGACCTTTGAATCCTTTGACAAATTATTTTTGGGAGGGTTGTCTTGGCCAGGTGCAATGGCTCATGCCTGTAATCCCAGTACTTTGGGAGGCCAAGGCAGGAGGATTGCTTGAGACCAGGAGACTGAGACCAGCCTGGGCAGCATGCCAAGATCCTGTCCCTAGCAAAGAAAAAAAATTAGCTGGGCATAGTAGTGTGAGCCTGTAGTCACAGCTACTCGGGAGGCAGAGGCAGGAGGATTGCTTGAGCCTGGGGGTTTGAGGCTACAGTAAGCCATGATTGTGGAACTGTACTCCAGCCTGGGTGACAGAGTGAGACCCTGTCTCTAGAGAAATAAAAATAAAAGGCAGAGATCACATTACTGTACCCCAACCTGGGTGACAGAGCAAGACCCTTTTGTTGTGTTTTTTAAAGTTGTCTCAATTTATACCGATGCTAGCAATAGATAAATGGGTACTCTTGACTACATTTTTACTTGTACTAGAGGTTATTAAACATTGAGGAATCTTTTGTTGCTTGTTCTAGATGAAAAATGTTGTAACTCTGACTTTTCTACTTTCTGTACTAAACACCAAGTCCAACTGCTGTATGCCTCGTCTGGTACCAAGTGGTGTGCAGTGAGTTCTTTATTTTCCTTGACTGCCAGGGACTTGGAACTATGTAAGAGAGAGGAGGGACAGGCGGCGGCTAGAGACAGAGGTAGACCAGGCATGGTTTTGTGCTGCTGTGTGTGGCAGGAGCTGAAGTCGCTCTCACAAGTTAAGGAGAGAGACTTATGTGGCCCAGAGAGCCTTGGCCTTGAGGAATGGGTACAGCCAGTGCTTGCTGTGTACAAGGAGGCTCTGATAGTAGCCTTGATTCAACATTTTGTTCAGTAATGTTTATGGGGGGCCTCCTGGGCACCGAGCTCAGTGGGGATAGGGAGATGGATAAGAGCCAGCAGTCTCTCCAGGCAGACAGAATCACACGCAGGGAATTTCTATATGCTGTGACAGATGGCTGGATAGGGTGCCATGGATGATCAGGGCCGAGTGACAAGCTCTGCCGTTCTTTTGTTCTTAGGATTTTCAGCTCCCTTCCCCCTTTCCTGCTTATCAAGGAAGGTTGGGCAGATCAACAAGTATCCCCTCCCTGTCCAGTGCCTGTACCCAGGTGACTTTGACTTCATACTGGGAGGGGACACTGGAAGCCTCATTCACCTCCTCTGCTGGGACACTGCCAGTTGACCGGGTGCTCACTGTCTAACTAGGCAGCTCCCTCTCCAGTTCTGGTGAGACCAGTTCCACAAAAAGAACAACTCTTTCCTTAAGAGCCCTTTGAGGTCCCTTTTAGGCAGGATCTAAGGAAATATTTAAGTTCATAGAATCTTTGTCTAGGGAAGCAGTGTTCAAGGCATCAGACCCAACTAACTGCTCATCCATTTAACAGTCTATTTCACAAATCTTTTTAACGAAAGTGTTGAGGCCTTATTTTTGAGTGCCAGGTGGGGAGTCCCTGCTGTCCCCACCAATGTTGGTGAAACTGAAGTAGCAGGTATAGGCACTTCAGGCCACAGCCCTTGGTGACGTCTGAATAGAAGGGTTGCTTTGCCCTTCTTCTGGATCTCACAGCTCTGTGAAGTGGGGTAGTCCTTTGTCCTTTTAGCTTCCCTCTGTGGAGTTTGTGCCACTTGGTAGGTCCTCAGAACTGCTTATTTGAATGTGTTCCTGCATGCACATGGTTCGTGTAGCTTGTCAGTATGGGGTCTTCCTCCCCTACCCCTGCCAGATATTCAGATAATCCTGTCTCCCCTTGGAGACTAGGTGTAGGTTATACCTTGGGCACAGGCCCCAGCTCTGCTCCTTAGTAGCTGTTTGGCTAAGCCCCCCTTGGCTGGCTCCCGTTTTTCATCTCAGCCACTCTGATACCTCTTACATCTGAAAAGTGAAAATCCAACCAGGCATGGTGTCTCACGTCTGTAATTCCAGCACTTTGAGAGGATGAGGTGCGTGGATCACCTGATGTCAGGAGTTCAAGACCAACCTGTCCAACGTGGTGAAACTCCATCTCTACTAAAAATACAAAAATTAGCCGGGTGTGGTGGCAGGCGCTTGTAATTCCAATCCCAGCTACTCGGGAGGCTGAGGCAGAAGAATCTCTTGAACCTGGGAGGTGGAGGTTGTAGTGAGCTGAGATTGCGCCTGCACTACAGCCTGGGCGGCAGAGTAAGACTCCATCTCAAAAAAAAAAAAAAAAAGGTGAAAATCCTAGTCTCCCTCCTTACCAGGTGCCCTAATGTTTGAGAAAGCTTAGCCATCTTGACTCCAAGTAACATCTGCTTACTAGCACTGCATGGGCAGCCTGTGACTGCAGGTCAGGAATGCCCCGGGCCTCCATGCTTTTGTGTGAGACCTTGGGCATTGACCCCAGAGTACTTGATTTTTGATGTCAAAAAGCACAGGCAGGGCCGGGCACGGTGGCTCAAGCCTGTAATCCCAGCACTTTGGGAGGCCGAGGCAGGTGGATCATGAGGTCAAGAGATCAAGACCATCCTGGTCAACATGGTGAAACCCCATCTCTACTAAAAATACAAAAAATTAGCTGGGCACGGTGGCGCGTGCCTGTAATCCCAGATACTCAGGAGGCTGAGGCAGGAGAATTGCCTGAACCCAGGAGGCGAAGGTTGCAGTGAGCCGAGATCGTGCCATTGCACTCCAGCCTGGGTAACAAGAGTGAAACTCCGTCTCAAAAAAAAAAAAAAAAGCACAGCCATAGCTTCTCGGGAGGCTGAAGTGGGGAGATGGTTTGAGCCCAGGAGTTTGAACACAGCCTGGGCAACACAGTGAAACCCCAGCACTTTAAAAAGGAAAAAAATAGCTCAGGCACACAGCTTTGGTGTGAGCCCCTGGTTCCTGGCTGAGGAACAGGGAAACCCTGAGACAGAAGAGAAAGCAAGACCCCCAGACTGTATCAGAAAGAAGGGTCCCAGCTGCCTTCCATTGTCTGGGGAGGCAGAGGCTGCAGTCCCCTCCCCCAGGTTCTTCTTTTGAGAACAAACATATCAACAGGATTGATTACCCTGATTGGTCCCTGGACAGTTGGCTGTGGCCTGCATCTGGAGCTGATTTCTCCGCTGTTGTATACCCATTGTCTTGGATCGTTCACGTCTACAAATCAGAGGCCGGCTCTACCGCCCTAACCCTGGCACGACCCCAGATGCTTGTTTGTCAGTCGAATGAACACTTCCTGCTCAATGAAAAAAAAAAAAAAAAAAAAAAAAGATCCAGGCACACGTGGGCAGGCTCAGGGCCACCTCCCCTGCTCTGATGCAGACAGGATGTTCCTTCCCATCCCAGCCCCTCCCGGCCTCCCGCCTGGGCCTGCCTTTCTGAAGTGGATTCAAAGTAGAAGAGACATTTCCAGGAAGCTGGACGGATCAACCCCCACTGGAGTGGGAGCTCAGAGGGAAGAAACACCCCAGGGCTTCAGTGTGGTGCTGTGCCATGGGCTCTGCCTCCCAGGAGGGACTTGAGCTTGTGAGGCCTGGTAGCCCCTTTACATAGCTGTGGTGGTCTGGTCTGAACACTGGACTCAGGACTTGTAATATCAGAATGGGGCAGCCTTAAAGGATATGGAGAGGGGCCATCTCTTTCGTTAGGGCCCATAGTAGAGACTGTGAAGGAAGGAGTGAACAGGACATGTTCTCTGGTCCTCCCTGAAATCCTGAATTATTTTTTTTCTTTTCTTTTTTTCATTTTTATACCTTGCAACTTTTTTTTTTTTTTGGGGGGGAGATAGAGTCCAGCTCTGTTGTCCAGGCTGGAGTGCAGTGGCATGATCTTGGCTCACTGCATCCTCTGTCTCCTGGGTTCAAGCAGTTCTTCTGCCTCAGCCTCTCAAGTAGCTGAGATTACAGGCACTTGCCACCACGCCTGGCTAATTTTTTGTGTTTTTAATAGAGATAGGGTTTTGCCGTGTTGGCCAGACTGGTCTCAAACTCCTGACCCTGAGGTGATCCACCCACCTCAGCCTCCCCTCACACCTGTAATCCCAAAGTGCTGGGATTACAGGTGTGAGCCACGCTGCCCGCCCCCCCCCCGCCCCGCTTTTTTTTTTTTTTAAGTGACAGTATCGACAGTATCTTCCTGTCATCTGTCACCTAGGCTGGAATGCAGTTGCACAGTCCATAGCTCACTGTAACCTCAAACTCCTGACCTCCACTGACACCCCCCCACCCCGCACCTCCCAAAGCACTGGGATTGCAGGCATGAGCCACTGTGCCTAGCCGCTGCATATTCTTGAGCACACATCCCAAGCTGCACCCTCCTTGCTAAAGGAAGCCGTCTCTGACCGCTTGCTCCCAGCAAGACTTTCCTTTGAAATACTACAGAGCTCAGACCTGGTACTATGTGCTAGAGCCCCTTTTCTGTGGAGGCAAATCAGCCAGTGGATGCTGGAGAGAGGCAGAGTTGGGTTTAGGCTAAGATGGATCTGTCTGAGAGCCTCCCCAGCTGTAGGTACACAGGGCAGGAGCCCTGACTGCTGTAGATGTCAAGGAGTCCCTGGAATTGTGGCCCCAGGGAACAACACAGAGCTTGCTTGCAAGGACTATTTCTACATGCCACCTTCTTGCTTTTTCATAGTGATGATGATTTGGCTTTTTCTCTAGCCAGAAACCTTAGAAGTTGGAGCCTCTGACTCGGCACGGGGGCAGGTTGGGACAGGAGGGCCGCTGCTCAGTGTGGTCAGGCTGCCCTCTGGAGCCTGCCACCCTGCTGAGTGACAGTGGTGATGCTGTGGCTGTGAGTGTCTTACCCTTGTTGGCTGTGGGGCTGGCTCATGTGTTCCTGACGGGACCCACGAGGCAGGCGGGATTGCCTAGATTTTGACATCTTGTGGGTTAGGTCCTTTAATAGTTTTACTATTAAAGGAGCCCTTTTACCTCCACTGTCCTTGATGAGCCTCACAACAGGTCCTGCAAGTCTGGCTGGGTGGGTGATTGTCTTCACTTTGCCTGGAAACTTTGCCCAGCACCTGGTGGCCCACTAGGGCTTGGACCCACTTTGACCTGACAGAACCCCTCACTGCTGCCTCTCTCCTCCTTGGCTTCTGTTCCGAAGCAGGGAACACTCTGACTTAGCCCTTCCTATGGTGTTCTCAGGAGTTGGCACATTAACCCTGGGAGGACCCTTGTCTTCACTCTAGGCTGGTGGTGGATTTCCATCTTGAGCCTGGAGGCTGCCCAGCGTCAGACCTTAACTCTGCTGCCCCCTTCTGGGATGGCTGGTTCTCTCCCCATGACGTCCCCACCTTGTTTTCCCATCAAAGAATCGGCCCTGGTCAGCAGCAGAGGAAGAAGTCAGCCATCGATTAGGGTCGGTGAAATAGACCCAACCATGTGTGGCTTGGAAGATATCAAGCCACAGATTTCTTATTGCCCAAGAGCCCTAGAGAGTTGCGGGTGGGGACCTGTGGTCCTTCCAGGTGACGTCAGCCCCCACGGAGACCCAGACCCGAAGGCAGGCCGGCAGGCAGGCAGGCGTGCTCTCCACTGCCAATCCGCGTGCTCCCGGTGAGTCAGCTCAGCTCCCTCGATGCATAAAGCGGGGGTGGTTCTCCCCCCACCCTCGAAGGTGGTGTAGGTATTTCAGTTGTTTGAAAGACCAGCAAGTGGAAATACTGTACTTGAATCTGTAAAATAGTGGTGAGGGGAGACCCCTCTTTTCCCAGCAGTGGAAGTGCAACGTTGGAACTCTCTAGGCCCACCCACCCAGCCCCACTTTTCCACTTAACTCTTGTCCTGGTCTGGGCTGGTGCTTTGCAGATTGCATCAGGGAGCCACTTACCCCAATTAAAACTGTGAGGGTGGGGGAAGTAGGAAATGGGTTGGGGTGTGTTGGGAATGGTTTAATGCAGGGAGTGCTTTTTAAAAGACGGGTAGAAAACTTTCTTCTCTTTGTAGATCAATTAAAAACCCTTCTTAAAATTAACCCCTGGGAAGGTGTGTCCGTGGGCTCTCTTTTCTTACGTGTACCTAACTGCATTTCCCCCCAGCCCGCCCCAACCATACTCTCAATGCCTTTAGAAATTGCGATGAAAAGTGACCAGGTGTTTTTTAAAAGAGCTCTCCTCTAGTGATAAATGCTAGGTAGTGACTGAGCCTGAGGCCCCCGGGGAGAGAGAAGAAAGCCTGGCTGAGAGTTGAAGAATCATCCCAGAGAGGGTGGGGAGATTGGCTGCGCCTCCCGGAGGTCCACACGGCCTGCGGGCAGCAGCAGGCACTAAGACGGGCATCTTGTCAGCCAGGCAGATGGTGTTCACCTGCTTGGGACATGCTCCCTGGTGCTGGGGCCCTTGGAGTTGCTGGGATAATAACGGACAGCTGCCAGCTCTGGACTGAGATCTGCGGGCATTCAAAGGCTTGGAAGTACACAGGGAGAGGGAGCCTGCCCGGGCTTCCCTGCACGCTGTGTCTCGCCTTTTGTTTTGAGATTTGTGCTCCCCCACCCCTTCCCCCGCACCAACATCGCACCAACATCCGAGCAACAAGAGCATTTTAATAGAGGACAGTTCTGTTTTGGAAACGACAAGAAAGCGCCTTGTCGAGTGTGACCTGGCCTCTCCTTTGTCCTGCCTTCCCCGGCTTTGTGTGTGCCTGCAATGGGTTTTGTTCCAAGGGGCAAAGGAGTTGGACATGGATTTCGTGTGTTCCTGGGGTTTTCTTTCTTTTCCCTTTTTTGGCAGCAGCTAAAGCTTTTGGTTATTTCTGAGTACAGGGCAATTGGGGAGTTAGGGATTTATCGGGACCACTCCAGGGTCTTTGAGTTACCGATTGGTGTCAGGAGCAAGTGAGTGGCACAGAAGCCAACTTTCTGACAGCCCGGCGTTGTCTAAGCCCATTGACTGTGTGCAAAGGACAAATGATTTCTCACAGTGCAGTCTGCCTTGAATCCTAAGGGGAATGTTTCCCTAGATATCAGTCCAAAGCAAGGCTGGCTGTTTGAGAACCAGCTTCATTTCCCTTTGCTGCGCAGAGAAGGGATGCCGATGTTGTCTTGGTTATCCTGTTACTGCAGCTTGGTGAAAGACTTCACTCGCCAGTGTCAACTTGCACTGGCTCGACTCAGCCTCATCAGCTCTCATTAGGCTACTTGGAAAACTTGGTGTAATTTGGGGGTGGCTCAGTTTGATGAGGTCTGATAGAAATTTATAACTTGCCTCAGGCCAGGGTTCATGCCTTACTCCTTCAGGCCAAGGCCAGAGGGCAGGTTTGCCAAGCAAATGAGTGGTGTTAATAAGATGTGGGAAGATTGCAAAACCTGCTTGATAATCTTAAACTGCCTGCAGTGAGTGTGTTCTCTTTGCTTACCCGCATGGGACATGCCAGTGACAAATGACCTGTGTTTAGTCACTAAAGCTGTATGCACATAAGCCCCAGTTATCAGAAGAGCGTTATGATTTTGTTTCAGCCTTACATTAGACCAGCTCTTCGTCTCCTATCCCTAATCATTCCAATCCAGTGAGATTTTTCCTTTGCAAGCCACCTGCAGAGATTGCCTTGTTCTTGGGTATTGTTTCTTTTTGTAGGGGAGGTGGGGGTCACTGATTTGAATCTCAGGTATTCTTAAAGGGTCTTAGTTTTCAGAGCTGACCTTGGAAAAAATCCCTGCTTTCCTTGGTGATCAGTGGCTCTTTTTCTTCTTCTTTCTTCTTCTTTCTTTCTTCTTTCTTCTTCTTCTTTCTTCCTTCTTCTTCGTCCTTCCTCCTTCCTTCCTCCTTCCTCCCTCTTCCTCCTTCCTCCTTCTTCCTTCTTCTTTCTTTCTTCCTCCTTCTCCTCCTCCTTCCTTCTTTCTCCTCCTTCTCCTCCTCCTCCTTCCTTCTTTCTTCCTTCTTCTTTCTTCTTCGTCTTTGTCTTACTCTGTCACCCAGGCTGAAGTGCAGTGGCACGATCTCGGCTCACTGCAACCGCCACCTTCTCGGTTCAAGCGATTCTCCTGCCTCAGCCTCCTGTGTAGCTGGGATTACAGGTGTGCCACCACGCCCGGCTAATTTTGTGTTTTTAGTAGAGATGGGGTTTCACCATGTTGACCAGGCTGATCTCGAAGTCCTCCTGACCTCAAGTGATCTGACTGCCTCGGCCTCCCAAAGTGCTGGGACTCCTGTTGTCAGCCGCCATGCCCAGCCCCTTCTTTGTTATTTTAATTACTGAAGAGCATCTCTGGTGAGGGGTTTGGGGTTGTTTCAGGGGAAGTTGTGCTTTAAAACATGACTTGGGCCAGGCAAGGTCGCTCACATTTGTAATCCCAGCACTTTGGGAGGCTAAGGCGGGTGGCTCACCTGAGGTCGGGAGTTCGAGACCAGCCTGACCAACATGGAGAAACCCTGTCTCTATTTAAAAAAAAAAAATGACTTAATGTATTCTGCAAGCACTGGGAATGTTACAGGAAAGGTCTCAATCCAGACCCCAAGAGTCGGTTCTTGGATCTTGCACAAGAAAGAATTCAGGGCGAGTCCTCAGTGCAAAGTGAAAGCAAGTTTATTAAGAAAGTAGAGAAATAAAAGAGTGGCTACGCTATAGACATGTATATAGCCCTCAGGGCTTCTGGTTGCCTATTTTTATGGTTATTTCTTGATGATATGCTAAGTAAGGGGTGGATTATTCATGCCTCCCCTTTTTAGACCACATAGGGTAACTTCCTGATGTTGCCATGGCATTTGTAAACTGTCTTGGTGCAGGTGGGAGTGTAGCAGTGACTTCACCATCTTGGTTTTGGTGGGTTTTTGGCTGGTTTATCAGCAAGGTCTTTATGACCTGTATTTTGTGCTGACCTCTTATCTCCTCTTGTGACTTAGAATGCCTTAACTGTCTGGGAATGCAGCCCAGTAGGATTCAGCCTCATTTTACCCAGCTCCTATTCAAGTTGGAGTTGCTTTGGTTCACCTCTGACAGTGATACGAAGATAAATCAACATGGATCCCCTGCCCTCAAGGAGCTGATGTTAAACACAGCGAAGTAAGGCAGTTTAGGTTCTGTGCTAGGCCCAGATCAGCATAAGTCCTGGCCTGGGCTAGGGTAGACTGGGAGAGGTTGGTTCTCCGTCGGCCAGGAGGTGCGTGGGAGTGTGTGCAAAAGTTGACAGAGGTGACCTGGAGCTGTTTCGGAAGTAGAGAGTAGAGCGGGTGTTTGCTGGAGGACTATAATGTAAATGATGGGACCATAGTGAGGGCGTTGCCATAACTGGGGGAGCTGGTTCCTTTAGAGGAGATCCTGGGCCCCTGGGCTCTAGGTCCAGAAGGCAGAAGAAGTAGAGGGAGCACAGTCTGACGGAGTAATGGGAGTGTAGGGTGCCCAGTTAGTAGGGCTTAGGTGACCTGTTGAGGCCTGGTCTTCCTCCTGGAGGCACTGGGCAGGGAACAGCTGGAATGCTGCTTGAGTCTTCATAGTTTGGCCTTTAGAATCTCAGGGTTGAAAGTCAAGGTAAGTAGTAGTTGGAGGGTCCTGGTGGAAAGCTGTAGTAGAAGGAGCCCAGTGTCAGTATGCGGCCTCTGCCCTCTGCCTCTAAGTGACTTTTGGCAGTCTAGCCTCAGTTTCCTGCTCTGTGAAGTGTTTTTTTAATTAAAAAATTTATTTTTAGGCCGGGCGTGGTGGCTCACGCCTGTAATCCAAGCACTCTGGAGGCCAAGGCAAGCGGATCACCTGAGGTCGGGAGTTCAAGACCAGCCAGACCAACATGGTGAAACCCTGTCTTTTTAAATAAAAAAATAGATACATTTTTTAAATTGCGGAGACCAGGTCTTGCTCTGTTGCCCAGGTTCGTTTTGAACTCCTGGAATTACAGGTGTGTGCCACTAGACCTGGCCTGTGATGTGGTTTTTATATTTATATCTTAGGGTTTATAATATACATTTATATTTATAAAGAGAGGCAATCACATAAAGCACTCGGCACACAAAAATACCAAAAACTGTTTACTATTATCTTCTTTGTAATGATAATACCAGTGACAGCTTCTAAGAAATGTCAGGGTCCTGGCTCTGGTATACCCAGCTAGCAGCTTTCCCATTTAGCTGAGGGATGACTGAGGTAAGAGTTGAAGATGGCCTCAGGAGAGGCTGCAGTATGGCTGGGTTTTGACTTCTGTTGCACAGTCTGGTTTCAGATAACTCACTCTTTGCTAGTAATAAGCCTGGTGTCCTAGACTGAAACTCTATGCCTGTTTGGACTTGTAGCTGTCCCCTGTTCTCCAGTGGATGTGCTCTTTGACACATGGCTGACACCAGCCTGGGACATACCGCACCAAGGTGTGCATTATCATATTCCTCTTGTTCTTTCACTGAGCACGTGTATAATATCCACTCACTCCTTGGGAGGGACGTGGTGTGTTCTCTGCAGGCAAGACTGGGTCCTGGGGAATAGGGGGCTGTAGGGGTGCTTATATAGTCCAGGAGGAGGAATAAGAAATGAACACAGGAGCTGCTAGTCTGGCTAGAAGTGTACAAGAAGTTGGAGGATAGGATGGGAGGGGGAGCACCTTCAGCTGGGGGAAGTCTGAGAAGGGCTACTGAGGAATATGGTATTTCCCCAGGACCCTGAAAGTTGGTAGTTCTTTCACAAATGAGGATTCGTGGAAGGGTATTATGGTAGAAGACGATATCATAGGAAACAGCTTTCAGATACGAGTGACTGGGCTTGGGGTGAAACTGACAGCAGGGAGAGAAGTCTGCTAGACAGAGAGCCTGATAATAGTGACCGTCTTTGAGCCTCAAGTCCAAGTGAGAGTCTCTTTCCACCTGTGGTGCATAACTTTTATAATAAATCCGAACTCAGCTGGGTGCAGTGGCTCATGCCTGTAATCCTAGCACTGTGGGAAGCCAAGGAGGGAGGATCGCTTGAGCTCAGAAGTTCAAGACCAGCCTGGGCAACATAGTGAGACCTCATATTATTATTATTATTTTTTTTTAAAAGAAAAATAAATAAATAATGACATCCAAACTCAAGTCCCCTGGCTTCTTCTCCATGGCTCCCAATTGCCCAGCATGGCAAAAGAAGCTGATGGCCTGGATCCTGAAACTTTCTTCCATTTTGAAAATGTTCCCTGGCTCTATGATGGCTCAGTTAGGTTAACTTTCTGCTCTCCTGAACTCCAACTCCAGCCAGAGATGGATCTAAGTTAGTATTTCTTCAGCTGTGATGTCTCATAATAGAAAGTGTGCTATTTATTGAACCCCTATCATATGCTGGCTGGTGTGCTAGGCAGGTGCTATGAAGAGGGGAAGGAGGCATTTGGAGGACCAGTGATACCGGGAAGGGCAGGGCCTGGGTCTGTGCTGGGAAACTCACAGCTACTGAATGTCGTTATTCCTTGTACAGGCCCTCGGCAGTAAAGGGTGGTGGTTTCCATCTTACTAAGTTAAGAAAGAGCCCAGAGTTGCTCAGCTAGCAGTGGCAAAGCTGAAGTTAGTTACCCTTGGCCTGGCCTCCCATGCCATGCCTCCCGCCAGGCATACGTGATCTCTGCTTGGCCTTTCTCTGGTTATGGCAAATCTCAGTGGGTGTGGAGGACGGTCTCGGCCATGCTGGTGGAGTGCGCATGCCCCGTTAAGAGCCACACCGGGTCCTGCGCATCCTCGCTTTCTCATGGTGTCTGTAGGGGTAGTGTTCTTCCAGGTTCTGCGAAGGTGTTTATCTGTGATTGCCTTCTCAGCAGCCACCCTGGGTAGGCCAACTCATCTCAGCAGAGGATGGCTGGGAGGCTTTTGACAAGGCCCTGGGTGGTTTCCACTGGTGAGGCACCTGTCTGTTCTCTGATAGCATCCACAAACTCAGCCCTAGCCTTCCACTTGCTGTGTTCCCTGTCTAGCAGAACGGCCTAGGGTTTGGCTCCAGTGACACTGCTGGACTGTGCTCTTCCTCCTCTACCTGTGGCTGCCCTTCACTGCCTGCTCCCCTTGCAGCCTCTGTAGGCTGGACCTTCTGCCAGAGTTACCTGTCCCTCCACACACTCCATCCTGCTGTGTCCTTTTCCCACCATCACCTACAACTCCCTACTCGGCCTCCCCTGGCTTCTCTTCCTTGGGGAGCCCCTTCACTCCTGCTATGTGCAGCTAGCCATGTGCCCAGAAGATGTTCTGGTGCCCTGGTGCTTGGAGGAGAACCCTCCGCCAGAGCTCTTCAACTTAGGAAGTTGAGGTATTATTGTCATGTTCTGGAACGACACTAGCTAGGTGACTGGTTTCAGGCCTTGTCCCATAGAGGCATCATTCCCAGCTCCCTTTTCAGCATGGTAAACAGCCTTGCCAAAAACTCCGGCTCAGAGTCCTGCCCTGCTGGTCTCATCTTCTGTAGTTTGGTTTCAACATGCCTGACCAAGTGCTCCCCAGTTATGTTCAGAACTTGTTATGGCTTCTCCGTCCTGCACAGGCTCAGGAGTGCCCCCTTTGCTACCCCTTGGTTCAAGTTTCTCTTTGTCTGAAACTTGACATGTGCCATCTTCTCCATCCTCTCTTCCTTTCTCTCCATCCTACCCATGGCTCGTTCTGCAAACACGCGAGGCACTGCTGTGTGGAGCAGTGCTGTCTGGTAGAAACGAACTGAGGGCCGGGCAGATTATTTCAGATCTCCTTGTGGCCACAAAACAAAGTAAAAAGAAATAGGTGAAATTAGTTTTAATAGTATACTTTAATTATGACTGAATATATCCAGAATAGCACTGTAAGATGTCATCGGTATAAAGATTACTAATGATGTCTTTTATATTTTTTCCCCAAACTGTCTTTGCAATCTGATACATAGTTTGTGCTTACGGGCATCTCTGTTTGAACCACCCACATTTGAAGTGCTCGGTAGCTGCTTGTAGCGTGTGGGTTAAAGATTTAAGAGCATGAGATTTGTAGCATGGGGACCTGTTTAATGCAGTGTCTTGACTGCTGTTTATGGGCATCGTGTCCTTGGGCGGGTGGCTTCCTCCTCCGAGCTTACTATTCACACTGCCTAGGGTTGTTGTCGGGATTGACCAGGATGAGTGCAAGGAAGGGCTGAGCACAGAGTTCGGCACACAGTGAGGGGAAATGCGGACGATTGTTTATATCAAGTAATGAGCCAGGGACTGGCTTGGTGCCAGGGCCTGCCCCCTGCCCCCTGGGCTGACTGTCTAGGAGGTCAATAACAAACTGCCCGAATAAGGGCAGTGAGGCGTCAGAAGTGTCAGAAGGGATCATCTAGCACAGGGACTGGGTAGCAGGAGCACCGAGGTGGAAGGAGCAGT
Organism: Callithrix jacchus; assembly: GCF_049354715.1. Classification (NCBI taxonomy): domain Eukaryota; kingdom Metazoa; phylum Chordata; class Mammalia; order Primates; family Cebidae; genus Callithrix; species Callithrix jacchus. Next base: position 91,498,960 of record NC_133508.1, on the reverse strand, counting down.
CAGGAGAGACTGAGTGGCAGAGCCCCCCCAGCCCAAGCTCACCTCTGGTTTCTTGGCCTCCAGAGCTTTCTGTGGCAGCACCAGCACCCCATGGCTCCCGTGAGCTCACCCTTTGTGCTGTGTAATTAGCGCAGTGTGCCTGGCTCTTGTCTCTAATTGTGTTGTACAGCGTGTTCTTTATTATATCAGGATATAATACCACTAGCCTGGCAGTTATCTTGTTCACTAATTGTTTCACGTGTCTGTCTTGTCTGCCCTGCTAGATCACCTGCTTCTTCTGAGCAGCAGGCACCATCTTCCGTGCCTTTTGTCTCCCCCAACGGGGCCTAGCACTGCCAGGACGTGGGTGCCGTGGCTGGGTGTCAGGAGCCTGACATCTGGGTCTGGGTTTGAGTCCTGCATTGACTGCACTGACTTGGTCAGCGGCTGTAAACAAGTCATACTCCCTCCTCTTATCAGTGAGCAGGCAGTTTCTGAGCCCCCATGCAGCCCTAACACCCTCTAATGTGGTGGAGATTCCTCCACTGGGTGGTATGATGTCAGTGTTCTTGAAGTGGTGAGTTCTTACTCCTTTGCTCAACAAGTGTGTATTGAACGCTTGCTAAGTATCAGCTATTAGGGGGCAATGATGGATAACACAGATGGGATTCCTGCCCTCGGGGTGCTTAAACTTTAGAGAAAGAAACAAATATTAAAGGAATAAACACATCAACATTATGCTAACATGAGACCAACCTGGCCAGCATGATGAAACCTCCCTCATCTCTACTAAAAAATACAAAATTAGCTGGGCGTGGTGGTGGCGGTGCACCTGTAATCCAGCTACTTGGGAGGCTGAGGCAGGAGAATCACTTGAACCCTCCAGCCTCGGTGACAGAGTGAAACTCCATCTCAAAAAAATATATGTTATACTCAGAGTCATGACCTACATTCATTCAGAAGATACTTGAATACATTTTGCACAGCCTTGCCTGCACTAAGGAAGCATGGGGTGGGGAGCAGGGGGTACCACAGTGAGGAAAACAGAGGTTGTCCCGCCTGCTTACAGGCTGGAGGGGAAGACAGGCAGACAGACACACAGAATGATGGTGTCCTTGCGAATGTGGGGTGGTGGTCTGAGTGGGAGTAGCAGGCGCCAGGCTGGGGAGAAGTGGGTGTACGTGATCTCTGCTTGGCCTTTCTCTGGTTATGGCAAATGCCAGCCTTCCCAGGCTGGGAAGAAGTGGGTGTCTCCCTGCAGCCTCCCTTTGGCGTTGTAGGCGAATCCAAAGAGGAGTGCGTAGTCTGTGCCTCCGTCTACCTGCTTCCCAGGAATTGGTACCATAGGGCTGGGGTGTTTGTATTCCTCCTGCCTTTGCACACATAATTTGGGGGAGGCCTGGGTAGGATTCTAAACCCAAACCAGATGAAGGCAGTGCCTTTGGATGCCTGGGAGCAGGGGTTGGCCCCGGGAGCATGTGGCTGGGTCACCCTCTGTAATTATACCACTGTGGTGAAGGCCCCGGAATCTGGGGTGGTGGTGGTGGTGGCGGGTGGGTGGGTGGGTGGGGGATGTTTAGCTTCCCATCTGCTCAGCCTTGCTTGGCTCTGAATGGATTAGTTCTGTTTGGGTTGGAGCTTACTGTTGTGTGTGTTTTCCATCCCCCTTCCCGTTTGTTCTTCTCTCACTGGCCTGAGCGCCTCTTCAGGGTTATGTGCCTTAGGAGCAGCGAGGGTCCCTGCGTGGGAGGGAGAGTTGTGAAGTGGCCGTTATCTAGACAAGAAAGGGAGTAATTGGAGTTTGCATTCTTCTAGGCCTCTGTGGAAACAGGGATGTGGCTGGATGTGGGTGGGGGGGGTTTGACTGTGCCCCAAAAGTGGGGCACAGTCTGCAGAAACTAGGGGTACAGCATAGCCTGGATGAATGAGCACCACCTGGTACAGTGTGCTGTTTGGATTTGTTTCTGCTGCAGAGCCAAAGTTGGTGTGCTGCTACTGCTGGTCCTCAATACTGCTTTACCATTGGCAAGATTCTGAATGGGCATTAATTCCTTCCTGCCAAATGGTCCAGGTGAGGCTTCTGTTGCAGGAAAACTGTTGGCAGGGAATTAATATGGGTATTGTGATGTGGTAAAGATGAGATGTAGGTCTTCTCCTAACCTTGCCAAGGGACCTCTCTGAGCCCCAGTGTTCCCCATCGAGTGGGGATATTGATTCCTGTCCTGCAGGGTTGTTGGAGGAAATGGCTAAGCTGTTCGGGAGATCCAGTGCCACCTGTCGAACGTGGGAAATGTTCAGTAGATCCTAAGAGTGCCTGTCTCTTAAATGCCACACCTGGGGCACAGAGGATTTGGGATGTTGGAAGTGCCCATGGATATCAGTGAATTTCCTCATGGGGTTCAGAGAACTTCTGCAAGGTAAAGCAGATTTGTGGGAAAAGAGCTTTGCTTTGACCTTCTCTCTCAAATAAAAAAGTGGGGTTCATTGCTCTTTTTGGAGTTCTTTCAGCATCTACTGGGAGCCCATCCATGGGATGGAGATTTGGAGACGGAGTAGGGTAAGGCAGAGAAAGCAGCTACAGTCTTGGCCCTGTCAAAGTCTAGCTTGAGAATCAAAGTTTCACACATGTGGAACAATTAGAGAAAAATAACAGATGGTGTCTGATCAGATGTCACTGCTCTGTGAAGCTGTCCAGACTGCCCCACCCTCTGGCAGAAGTAATCCTTCCTTTCTTTGGGATCCTGGAGCTGAGTAGAGGCCTGTGAGGTACTCTCTGTCATTGGCCGTTTGTGCCATTCATGTGTGCAGCAAATGTTAATGAAGTGTCTCCATGCGCCAGGTACCATCCTTGGTGGTTCTGCGTGTCCTCCCTGAGCGCCTGTACTGGGCCCCTGAGCTGAACTGACATGATGACACCCCCCACTCTAAGGGATTCCAGGCCCATGCACGAGTTCGCTTCTGCGGCCTCCTGAGCTCCCCGGTTGGCTCTTCTGTGCTGTCTCTAGAACTCCCTCAGAGCCCTCTTTCTTGGATATATGGCCCTCAGTGGCCTTTGATCTTGCTGTAGGGCTGGTGAGTTGGAGAGGGTCTTTGAGGACTTTTGGAGTTGATGAAGACTCTGGCCAGCCAGGAGTCCAACACTGCTAACCTTATCTTTTGTGGCCCTTCCTTATTCTCTCTGGGCCTTCATTTTCTTGACTTCAGCTAGGACTGAATGATATCTCTGATTATTGAGTTCTGGTTTTGGTGACTGAGAAGGAAGACTGTGATAGGAGCATTCCAGTGTTTGGGAAGAGTGTACAAATGCATAGAAGCTTAAAAAGACATGCAGCATTCAGGGAGGGAGGAATTAGTGGGTGGAGCTCGGAATGAGGGTCAGTTCAGGCCAGGTCCTGAAGGGCTCGGCTGAGCTGGTGTGTGACAATGAGCAGAGAATCCTCAGGTTGTGAGCCTGCACTTGAGCGATCTGGGTTTCATCTGTTTAGAGAAAAAGTAGATCGAGGTTAATAAACCAATGAGGGGGCTGATGCAGTTGTCCAGGCTTCAGGTCCATGTCTAGATGACAGATGGAGAAGGCAGGCACTGGGGTGGTTATGTGGAACCTGAGAAAGTGGGCCAGCCCACTGAGAGCTGGCATGATTTGGGGGATTGCCCATAGCCGGACTCTCAGACAGTTTCCTAATAATTTGGTGCCCCGTGCCCACAAGAGTTGGTCTGGGGTGATTGTAAACAGCCTGGATTTGTGGAATGCATTAAAAAAAAAAAAAAGCCACCTCTATCCAAATTATCCAAAGGGTGACAGCGTGGTGGAGTAAGAGGGACCCTAACCAGGTTCTGGGCATGTCTGTCTCCTGCTTGGGACCTTAGTTTCCCCTTTAGTGAAAATGGCAGTGGGTAGGGGGACATCAGACCAATGCCTGAGGTGCACTAGCATGCCTCTGTGACTGCCACCTTTGTTTCCAGGAGTTTGAGGATCAAGCATGCAGGGCAGGGTGGCTCCATTCTTGGCAAGTGGAGCGGAAAATGCCAGCGTCTTGCAGCAAGTCCCAGAGGGTGTGGGCTGGGTGTGTGTGTGTGTACGTGGCTAGGCGTGCCCCCTGAACATCTCCCTTGAACAGGGCATCCGTGCTAGCCTGGCCTGGAACCTGCATAGAGTTCTGTCTCTTCTAAAATATTGTCTTTCCTGTTAAATATTAATAACAACCAAGCACGAACCCTCAGTGGGACTGAACCCCCAGCACACCCTGGGTGGTTGTCGCCTGTGAATGTTTGTGTCTCCATGCCTGTCCTCAGCTCTGTGTAGCACCTTGAACAGAGCGCTCTCTCTCTCTCTCTCTCTCTCTCTCTCTCTCTCTCTCTGTGTGTGTGTGTGTGTGTGTGTGTGTGTGTGTGTGTGTTTTGTTTTTGTTACTTTGGAGCCTCTGCAGAATTTCTCACCACTGCCAAGTTATTTCCTTGGGATATATTTAGATAAAGTGAGATGATGGAGAAGTGGGCGACGTGTATTTGCTCAGGGCTGTTTGCACACGCTGACCATGGTGTTTTTGAAGCTGACGTCCAGGAGCTGGATCGAAGGAGAGCTGCAGTGTAGCTCCTTGGGGAGGTAGAAGGGGTCAGGGAGAGAGTGAGTGGCAGAGAGAGTGAAAGCAGGTGTTTGGGTCCCACACCACAGCCCTCTGCTGCCTCCTGCCCATCTGAATGAAGTAGAGTACTAAAGCTATGAAAAGAATTTGGAGAGGTAGCTGTGAGTCCCACACTGTGCCCAGAAGGGCCACTTCCTCCTGGAACTGGGTGGTCTCTGGCACTGTGTACTGATAAGATAGGAAATCAGATTACTCTGTGGTTTGTATTCACTGAAAATCCAGGAGATAGCACTGACTCCCCAGAGTGGGGTAGGCAGGTCTGGTCCCATACCCGTGCTGGGACTGCTTCCCTGAACTTTCTTCCTGCTGGCCTCCTCGTCATTGTGCCTCTCTTCATGAGTCTGGGTTTGTGGCTTCCATGTGGCAGTAAGGCGTGGTAGTGCAGAGAGGGTCCGAGCTAGGCCTCCCCAGACCTAATCAGCTTACAGTGGGGCAGAGCAGTGCTCTTCTGTGATTCAGTTCAGAGCCTCAGTCTGCTTGATGGAGGCAGCTTTAATGAGATTAGAAAGCTTAACCAAGAGGCCAATTAAAGCTGGGCCTATACCTGTTTGGGCGGCTGTTGAAGCCCTGATCTGCACCTGGAGGCTTCCTGTAGGCCTCTTGGGAGCCTCGTTGGGGAGCATGTGGGGGCAGAAGAGGCCTGCCCATCTGGCCCAGCTATCCCCAGAACCTGGCATCCGTTTCCCCTGCTGGGGTTAGGGCAGAGGCGGAACTGAGGAGGGATCTGATGGAACATCTGGTCCAGGAGCTCCCAGAAGCTGGATCCCTGCACCCTTAGGAAGCTGAGTTTGTTGCAAAGCTCACTACATGATTTTGATGTGCAACCAGATTTGGAAACCAGGAATTGAATCCACTCCCTTTGTTTTATGGGTACAGTGAAGGGCCTTTGCGGGTAGCCAGCCAGGCCCGACTCCTCACCCAGTGCTCTTCTGCAGCGTCTTTGTTCCCAGCTCCTTTGATTGTCCAGGGTGATGGGGATGGTGGTGTTGCCCTTCTGTTCCCAGACAGCTTTTTGTTGGTTTGTTTTTTGAGACAAAGTCTCCCTCTGTCTCCCAGGACAGACAGAGTGCAGTGACGCGATCTTCGCTCATTACAACCTCTGCCTCCCGAGTTCAAGTGATTCTCCTGCCGCAGCTTCCCAAGGAGCTGGGATTACAGTCACACATCACCACATCTGGCTAATTTTTGTATTTTTAGTAGTGATGGGGTTTCACCATGTTGGCCAGGCTAGTTTTGAACTCCTGACCTAAAGTGATACTGCCGCCTTGGCCTCCCAAAGTGCTGAGATTACAAGTGTGAGCCACCATGCCCAGCCTCCAGACTGTTTTTATGTCTGTTTCTTCGTTTGTGCTTCATGCCACCGTTGCGAGGTAGACCAGGCAGGGAATGGTGACTTCTCTTTTTACAGATGGGCAAATTCAGGTTGGATACCTGTCCCAAATTGGTGCCAGACCCAAAGGGCCTGATTCTGGGATTAAGGTTATTTCTTTCCATGACTTAAATCTTCCTTCTGGTTCCCACTGGAGGTGGTGGTGGGTGGTATGTGAGTTTATGATGTCTGGATCCAGCCAGGAAGAAAATCCCAGCATCATTAACTGTGACCTTGTGCAAGATGCTTAACTGTTCATGTCACCAGCAAGATAGGTTGGATATAAAATAAAGGAGTGGATCCACCCACCTCAGGAGATTGTTGGGAGGATTAAGTGAGATCAGCCTCCTTTGGTGCCTACATAGAGTCTCAGGATATGGGGCTTATTGTTCCTAGGACACAAAGCCAGGAGGCTTTGTGGGCAGGGATGGCAGGGCTCTGGGACTCTGCTCTGCAGGAAAGTGGTCCCCAGCTGGTCCCCAGGGACAGGCCATCCTTGTGGAAAACAGGTAGAGAGGGTTTAGAATGAGTTTAGAAATACCCATGCAGCAGGTATTTCTGGAGCACCTGATGGATGCATGCCAGGCACCATTCCAGGGGATCCAGCAGAAACTTGACCCTCACAAATCCTGCGAGGCAGGCAAGGTTTATTATTCTCATTTTCTCGATGAGACAGCCGGGGCACAGACAGCTTGAGAAAACCAGGTTCCAGACCTTTGCTGTCCTTGACACTGGTGTGTGGATGGGAAGCCACATCTGTCCAGCCTGGCTGTGGGACTCCTTCCTGTTCTATGGTTGTAGATTCAAAGTTTCCGAAGGCCCAAATTTAAATTAGTAATTTCTGTCTTGGACAGAGAGGACCCAGGCGATGGCCTTAAATGGAATTAGACAAAAATAGAAGAAAAACAAACTGCCTTAGCCAGATTTGCAGCAAAGTGGGGACCTTGTCAAGAATGGTCCTGCTGTCTCTGATGGGCAAGTTTCAGGCTAGAAGCAGAACCAGGACTCACATTCAGATTTCACCAGAGCTTTTCATGTTTGTCTCTTCCAACAGTTGTTTGAGGAGAGAGAGAGAGACATGCAAACCTTTGGGAGTTAAGGCTGCTTTTTGCACCTTTTGACATTTGGACTTACCAAAATCTGGTCTGTTCCTTAAAGTTACATCTTTATAAAGTAGACAAATAGGAAGAAGGGAGAAATGTCCCAGAAGGACCAGGCCTAGCTTTGTCCAAAAAGCTCCTTTGCAGTCCCCAGTCACTTGATGTTTATTGATACGAGACATTGTAAATATTTGGATTCCCCTTTTTTGGAACCAGTAGTCCTGCAGGGAGGTAACCCGTCCACATAATATGACCAGGTACAAAATGCTAGAAGGGTGAAGGTAGCTCACATGGATTGGAGGATGAAGAAATCATCCTGCCTTGTGTCCAGGGTGGCCTAAGGGATATGTTGGAGTGGCAGAAACCAGCAGGAAGGTGGGCATTCCAGATGGAGGGGAGGAGGACATGTACAAAAGCTGGGGACCAGCCAGCGTCCCCTGTGGCTGAAGCTTAGGGTATGAGAAAGGTGGGAGGTTGGAATGGGAGGCAGAGAAGAGAGGCTGAGATGAAATCACAGCCCTTTCCTTATCTCCTTGTTTTTTAAAAATCTCATGTCAACCTGGAGATTGTCCTGTATTACAGGGTACAGCCCAAGTCAGGTGAACTGCCTGCCTCTCTGAATTGGTCAGGGAGCCCACGAGCTGGAGCTCTTGCCCTAAATCCAGTGCTCTGTCTGCTTGGTTGGGAGGCCATTGGTATTGCATGCTCCATGGGACGCCTTGTGAAAGGGACACAGGTGGAAACTGGCATCTTCTAGTATCAAGTTCTAGCTCATGAACCTACTTAGGGACTTTAGTACCTAGTTGGACTAGAAAGCAAGGACATTTGAGCTGGGCATCAGTGGTTAACTAGGAGTTCTATAGGTAGATACATGGACTAGGATGGAGGCAGTGTTGAGGGATACTTGGTCTGTGAGGGGCTGGAGCCATTCCCAGGACATGATCAGCACAGGGATGGGGCAGAGTGGAGATGCTGCCAGGGGCCCAAGTGGGCTACAGGGATCCTGGTCTCTCCACTCTCCCCTTCTCTCCACCCCTGTCAAGTTTCATCTCATGTCAAGTGAGGGACTGAGGAAGGGACAGGGACTGAGGAAGGGACAGGGACTGAGGAAGGGACAGGGAGGGGGAGGATGGGGGTGATGCATTCCTCCCACATGAGCTCAGAGCTTGCTCTGTGGTTTGTCTCTGATTCCGAGAACCATGTCTACTAATTTCTGTGGCTTGTAGGGTCTAGCTGTAAGGGACAGCCCCTAGTTTGGTGGAGGAGCCTTTGCTTGTGGGGTGCATTTTCAGGGAAGTAGAGGAAGGTATCTCAGGCTGGTACCCTACACCCTGCTGTTCTGTGCTTGTGTCCAGGCCCAAGAGCAGCCCCTTTTTCCTCTGCTGTCCCTGGGTCCCACAAGTGATGGGCAGCAGAGGCCTATGGGAAAGTGGTTCCCTGGGCCAGTGGAGCAGTTGGCCACCTTCAGAGAGGCCAGGGAATCCAACCTCTCTGAGAATAAATAGTAGGCTTCATTTTGGAGATGGAAGGGAGGCAGGCTGGGGTGACTGGGAGAGGCCAGTTGAACCCCTTCCTGCACCCAGCCCACTGGGCCTGGTCTTGACCTCTTCCACAGTGGGACTAAGAACAAGACGCCAGCTCTATGATGCCACCCACTCCCTCTCATTGCTTTTGTCCTTCCTTGGAGCTAAAAATGCTTTCTCCAGACACTAGCTGAAGCTGTCTTTCCCATTGTTTTGGGAGGGAGTGATACAAGGATGATTTCCATTTTAATAACCGACGACTCTGGGAGATAATGGCCTGCCCAAGTCATTTGCCAGGGCTTTACAGGCAGAGGGCACAGTGTGTGGCAGGGTATGTGTGTTATTATTTGGAAGGGAGGGGCTTGTTGTTTGGATATAGCCAAATGTTAATGAAGGGGACTGAGATAGCTAGTCTTAGAGTTTGACCTTTTAGATTAGGTGACTACTCTTGAAAAGCAGGATTTTTTTTGTTGTTGTTGTTGGCTGGGGTGGCTCACGCCTGTAATTCCAGCACTTTGGGAGGCCAACGTAGGCAGATCACTCAAGGTCAGAGGTCAGGTGTTGGAGACCATCCTGGCCAACACAGTGAAACCCCGTCTCTAAAAAATAATTAAAAAATAATGAAAGAAATCATGTTAAAATGCAGGATTTTTTTTTTTTTTTTTTTTTTTTTTAAAAGATGCAGTCTCACTCTGTCCCCCTGGCTGGAGTGCAGTGGCATGATCTCGGCTCACTGCAACCTCCTCCTCCTGGGTTCAAGGAATTCTCCTGCCTCAGCCTCCTGAGTAGCTAGGACTACAGGCGCCTGCCACCGTGCCTTCCAAATTTTTTTTATTTTTATTTTTATTTTTAGTAGAGATGGTCAGGCTGGTCTTGAACTCCTCTCCTCAGGTAATCCACCCTCCTCGGCCTCCCAAAGTGCTGGGATTACAGGTGAGAGCCACCACGCCCAGCCAAAAAGCAGGATTTCTGCCAGAACTTTTTTCATCCCAAAAACATTTACTGAGCCAGCATCTTCCCTGTGCTGTGCACACTATTCCTGCCCCCATTCCTGGAGGACAGCTGGCTAATTTAATAAGGAATTAACAGTCAGGTGTGACAGACACTGTGATGAGAACATATAAAGGACGAGAGGGTAGCACCCAGGCCTGAGTAGAGAGGAGAAGAGTGTTGCAGAGAGAGGGGCCAGCCTGTGCAGAGGATGGTTGTTGTTTTCATCAAGTAAATATGTGTCAAAGAAAGGCCTTTGTAAGCTGGTACTTTGTTAAGTCCTAAATATGTGCAAGTAATAATATGTTATTATTCTTCGAATGGGACCCCAGTATATGTTTCATAAAGACCTTCCTTTGTGCTTTGAATACCATATTGATGGGTGGTATGAGTAGGGGGTGGACCACTCCATGGGAAGTCCCGTGTTTGTTCAGAAGCAGAGTTTGGGTCAGAATTTTCAGTAGATGAACTCCCATGTCCCTTCAGAAGCACCTGACTAGCCCGTCTGCCTCCCAGCCTCCTTGGCCCCACCCCCTTAGCACATCTCTCACCAGGATCCTAAGTGATGTGTGTGTTCTTGGGTGCTCTGGCCTTCTTGTTGGTGGGTTCAAACAAGAAAGCCCTGCTGTGTGCACCTGGTAGACGCCCAACAAATAATCTGTAGTGAGCTCGGAAGTGGCAGTCTTGCCTTGCCTTGTAGCTCTGTGGCTCCCACCAGACCTTAGCAGGCCAAAGCCTGGGGTTGCAGGGTGGGGTTATGTTTTGGTCAGAAGCAGGCTGCAGGCTGGTTCTTGGTGGGTCCCTGAACCACCTCTTTGTCCCCTCTGTATTACTTTTGGAGCAGATCATCCGGTCACCATCCTCTGAGCGGCCTGTGAGGCCGCTCACCAGGGTGGGGATGTGATGCCTCTTGGAGGAGCTGATAACTGTGATGCTAGAATTTGAGACATCTAGAATGTCTGTGTTTGGTTCCTAGGGATGTCAGGTACCAGAGATATTACCCTTCCTGCCCCAGAGACAGAGATGCATGTACATACACACACGTGCACACACACACATGGAATCCATGGCCTGGTGAATTCTCCTTTTGGCGGCATTAGCATTGCCTTGCCTTGACACCACTCCCTCTGGTTTGTTCAGAGCCCCAAGGGCTGGGATTGGGGAGAGATGAGGGTCACTGCTGTCTGGTCTGAGTGTAGCAAACCTTCCTGGACCTATACCCTGGAGGCTGGGGTTTGAAGGGCAGCAGGGGACCTCAAGGGGCTCATGCAGTGCCTTGCTCACAACCCAGGAGTGTTCTTGTGGGGAACTGACAGGAGGCTTCACAGTGGCCAGGGCAGCTGGGGCTGTACAAGGACGTGCCCTGGAATCTCATCCTTTCCTGTGGCTTCAGAGCTCACCCACTGGAACCCTGCCATTTTGCAAATGAGGCACCTGGGGCTCTGAGAAGGAAAGATGTTGGCTTGCTCTTGGTCACCTAGCTAGTTTCTGTCTGAGTTTTCTTTAAGGCCAAGCAATGGGCCTCTCTTGTGTCAGTCTGAAGGATTTGTTAGAGGGGAAGAATCATGGATGTTGAAATCGGGTCGACCTGGGTTTGAATCCCAGGACTGCCATTTCCTGGCCTGCCATGCACCTCTGGCTGATCAGCTCTCAGGGCTTCAGCGTTCTTTTCTGTGATACAGGGAAGACAATGCAGGCTACCCCATAGGACTGTTGAGAGGATCAGAGATAAGGAGAAGGCACCTGTGCGCACATCAACTGTTGCATTCCTCCCATTCCCTTAGGCAGTGCAGGGGAGAAAGGAGGAGGGCCTGGCTGGAGTTGTCACCTCCAGGGGAGTAGAGTCTTGGCTGAGGGGCCTGTCCTTGACTTCCTGGAACACTGGAGGGCCTAGATGCTGGCCTAGCCATTGCTACTCAGCGCCCACCTGGTGGTAAGGGGGTCAGTGTGGGCTTCTCTCCCTTCCACCTCAGCTGTATCTGGCAGGTGTCCGGGAGTAACCTTCTAGAGGCTCCAGATAAGGTTCCCCATTGGCAGCACCAGCAACTGAGCAGGATGCAGGCTGGCACCTGGATTTCAGGCAGGAGCACTATCTACACCGTTCCTCGACTGACAGCTGGGCGTGGAGGGCTGGATGGACAGCAGCAGACACTAAGTGCTCATCGGCTTGTAGTGTCGTTGGGTCCAATTTCCTTTGCTTTGTGACCTATATCTTTCTTTATTTGGTAAACCCTCTGAGCAGGCAGCAGTAATAAATCAATTAATGACTCCGATGAATCGTTTAATGGCTGACAAAATAACACTAAAGCCAACAGCTTGCATCTCTCCAGCAGTACCAAAGGACTGGTTGACTCGGGTGGGGGACGAAACAGAGACTGTTAGCTAAATTAGCGCAATTAGTGCATGCTTTAAAGGCTTAGATGGCATCTGCTCAGCAGCGAGCCTGCGTGGCACCATGCACCGGGACGACTGTGCAGACCATGGTGGTTCGATGCTCGCTGCCTTCCCTCCTGGCCTGAGGAGCTCAAGGACTCATGGCTGTTCATTTACACAGAAGAGGCGGTGCCTGGTTTGAATGATGCACACCTTCCCCGGCACTGGGGGACATGGGTGAACTTGTCAGATTGTGTACACTTTGTCCTGTCACAGTGGAGGAGGAGGTGAGGGAAAATGACTTGGTCCCCAGTAAATCTGATGCTCTCCGAGAAGAGTGTGGGGCTCCCATCCTTGAAAGATGTTCTGAGGGCCCTGCCTTTAATGATTTATTTTAAACTTAAAGTTTCTAGAAGCGGGTGGTTTTCTGTTCGCTGCATACCTCGGTCCTGGCAGGATTAAGTTGTCATTGGAACTGAGCGTGTGCACGGGTCCACGCCAGGGAATTTTCCACTTTGTAGAAGCCACTGCCAGTGTTCTTGTTACGGAGCTGTCACTGGCCTACTATGACATGTTTGTGGTTGTAAGTAGCTCCTTTAAGACAGTGGGAAGTGTGCGTGTGTGTGTTTTGCTAATGGTGTAAACCAGGGCCTGAAGCTCATTTCTCTTTAAAAGAAAATCAGCATTGTGCAAATACTGAGCTGTTGATCCACTCTGCAGTGTTCATCTAGCGGGGACTTCTAGCCTTTCATCTTCCTTGTCTTGCATGCACACGCCTGGGACCTGCGCCCTGTGCCATGTGGCCCAGCTGGGCAGTGTTTGCCTGTGGAAGAGGGTGCCCTGGCTGGGATCCACTCTTTCACCAGGTACTAATTACTAAATACATGGGGCTCCACCTCTTACCAAATGGGGACCTTTGATCCAGTCCTTAGAAGAAGCTGGGTGCTTCCTGGGATGAATGGGCAGGGCCCAGCAGTATGGTAGCCTCACACTTCTCAGCCCAGGAAATTCACTTCCTTCTTTTTTTGGGAAATTGTTCTGACTGGGATACCTTTCTTTCATTTTTAAAAAAAGAAATAGTATTTTTCTAAGGTGGCCACTCAGCAGAGAGGCTCCTTCTCAGAAGAGTTGCTTTTCTGTCCAGCGGAATATCTAGTCGTTGCACAGCTTTCAGGCCCCTTTGTCTCTCCAGCCTGCTGTGGTCAGGGAATCTTTGCCTGGAGCTGTCTCTCCGGCTCTGGGCTGCTGGTTGCTGAACCCTTACCTTGGCTGAGCCTGGCTAAGAGTCATGTTTAAGCTCCCTGTGCCCCCAACAGAGGATAGAGGGCTCCCTTCCTTAGCAAATGATGAGGGGGCACAGAAGGTAAAGTGAGGTACCCAAGTACTCGGCCCCTGGTGAACGGAAGGACTGAGCTCTGACCTGTTTCCATGTGACCACCTTTAAGTGTCGGTTCTGAAACCTGGATCAGAGAAGCTGAGATGTGACCAAGAGCTGGGGCTGCCCATTTCCAGCTGTGTGCCCTTGGACAAGTCCCTTTACTCCTCAGAGCGTCTGTATTCTGGTGGTGACTGCAGATGGTGGGGAGGATGGAGGGAGAGACTGAATGAGCCACACCATGAGCTGGGTCAGAAGGGACTGCTTGGGGACAGCGAGCCCTCTCTGACTAGGTGGCTGGCTCCTCTCCTGTGGGGAAGGGAAAGTGAACAAGCCCCATGCCCACCCCCTACCCTAGAGATGGAGTGGGGGGCGGGGGGCGTCCTGGAGGTGTTTGCGCTCTGAGGAGAGGCTGTCAGGAGGCCTTGTGCCCAGGGAGGGTTAAAATGACAGCATAATCTCTCACCCCTGTATCACCTCCTGTGTCCTCCAGTTCTGCCGTCCTTTAAGGCCCCAGCTCAAGTGCCATGTCTTCCACAAAGCCTCCCTGATCCCCCTAAATCCCTGCTCACCGCGCCCGCCCAGAGCACCTTCCCTGTCCCTCAGTTCTGTCACCACAGCTCCTTGCATCCTCCTGGCCTGCAGGGCAGACCCACGCCCTGTCATCTTCTCTGGTGAGTACAGCACAGTCTGGCTGGCCCCAACCCCAGAAGCAAGCGTTTGCTGATACATCCAGTGTGTTAAAAGCACTTGTAAGGTTTGTATAGCTCGCCCCACGCCTCATCTTGTTTCTTCTTCTCCTCCCAGGGTAATTTGCCGGTTATATCCAACAGACTTTTCAGTGGGATCTTGCATTCCTTGACACACATGTGCATGCACACACACACACATAGACACACACACGTACACCCCACCCACCCCTTGGTGAATGCCGACTCATTGAAGTATTTGTCAGAAAGCGCAGAGCTAGAAGGTCAGCCTACTTGGGAAGCATAAAACATAGACAGTCTCAAACACAGGAAGGAATTGTGTTTCTCTCACGTGTTTAATGAATTATTTTTCCATAAGAGTCAAAGCACACAGAACTCTTCCTGAGAACTACAGGGGTGGGTGGGACATGACCATGGTTTTGTATTTTTGAACCCAAGATGCAAGGTGGAGGCACAGAGGGACTAACATTAGAGCCACATAGCTACCTGACCTTGAGACAGCACACCTCTCTGTGCCTCAGTTTCCTTACCGGGAAAACAGAAATGACATCTTGCCAGGGACGTTGGGGAATAAATACTTACCGCTCCCCCTGACCCCCAACTCATTGATGGGATCAAAATGAAAAGGCAGTTGCTTCTCCAGCCCTTCCTGTATTTTAGGGCTGTACCCAGGTGGCAGACGTGAGCTGGGACTTAGTAAAAGAAGCGCAGGTATCAGGACCACCCTCATTGGGTCTGATGGTGATGGCCTGGCCATGACAGGTTGAGGCTTCTGTTGTCTACAGGTGGCCCTTTTCAGGTTGCTTGTTAAAGAGCTCCTTTGACACCCGCTGTGCCACTGGAGCAGCAGGCCCTCGGCTGCCTTGAGTGGAGCCCAGGGCTAGGGACAGGAAGACCTGCTCAGATCACACAGTAGGTGGTTTGCAGCCAGAGCTGGAACCCTGATCTGGGACCCTCAGTCCAGGGCTCTTCTATCTTAATAATCCCCAGGAGGCGCCAGGTGGTGGTGGGTCCTATGGCAGTCCCCTCTTAACATGTTTTTTTTGCCATGTCTAGACTGGAAGCGATGCCAAATTATCACAGCCCACCACCTCCTGAGGCAGCCCAGAACCTTTTTGTAGCTTGGGGCATCTACTCTTGGACCCAGGGCCATCCATCGGTGCGAGGAGGCTCATCCATCCCTCCTCCCACACGCTGGCCCCCTGGCTGTTTGAAGGCAGAGATCCTGTGTCACTTGTGTATGCCATCCAAACCTATTTTTAACGTCAGCTGGTTCTGTCTCTTCGCGTAGCAACAGCTCTGTTTTCTCCAAACCACACAATTAGAGCCCCTATTCTCCAAAAGTGATTCTGTTCTGTGGTCTGTATCTGAAACAAGGAATCCTCTTCCTGGCCCCTTCCCTTATTTGAACCCCATTTCTCTCCGTATTGGCCTTTCCATTTGGGTGATGACATTCCCTTGGTTGGTTCCATTCCTGCACTTGTATCTTTAGTTTGTTGATGCTGCTGAAATTCCCTTTGGGAACCTGGGTTACCCCATAGTTTGCATAGAATTAGAAGGTCCCATCTTGCTGAAACCAGTGCTGGCATCCCTCCCTTCCTCCCCAGGCCACCAGACAGGCGTCACTTGGAGGCTTCCTGTCTCACTTGCCCTCTGCATGAAGTCATCACAGGAGTGTCTTAAGCTTCCCTAAGTGACCTTCCTTTCCCAGCTTAGAGCACATGGCTCCACCCCCAGCACACACCTTGCACCCCTTGGTGTTTTGGGTCCTGGACCTCGCAGCCTGTGTTGAGTTTCAATCAAGGAAGTCGGCACATATGGTTGTGCATGTGGCCCCAAGCTGCTGCACGCCAAGGCCTGAGTATTAGGGCAGGGCAAGGAGGGGAGGAGATTTGCAGAACAAAGTACCATTTTGCAGGCTTTGTAAATCAGTCAGGAGGGGTTGGCCAACCTGGCAGGAGTCCCACATTTCCCTTTGAGCATTTGTTTTTATTCAGTTTTCCAGGAGCTTCATGTGCCTAGAACTAATTTTAAAAGAGAGTCAAAATGCGGCAGGGTGAGGGGGTAGGTCCAGGCTAGTTTGTGAGTGAGGATAGGTGGAGTTCTTGAAATGAGGCCAGAAGATAGCATCTTGCAGGGAATGCCCCTGGACCATTGCTTTTCAAAGGAAAAGCATGAACACTTTTGCCTACTCTGAGATACTCGTCTCTCTGGGTGGGATGAGAGGCCTCTGGGAGTGTGGGGATTTGTCAAGTCCACTTGCTCCTGGAGTTTGGGGGTACTCTGGTGGTTTTGGGATTTGTTGAGTGAGCATGAGTATGCCTGGCACAGGGTGAGGTGGGACAGAAGTCCTCCCGCCACCCCATTGTCCAGAACAGAAAGTTTTATTCCTTAGCCTGGCTTCCAAGGCACTTCTTCTTGGAAGCACCTCTCTGAGGCCCATGTTTTGAACCCTGCGTCTCTGCCCTGGAGTGTGGAGGGGGGGGGAATGTCCATCTTCTGGGGTGGGACTGGTGGTGAGGTTTTCAGGTATACTTACAGAGTGGGATTGCGGGGGATCTCTGGTTGCTGTGGCATGTGTCTATCTCGTTGAATTGTGGATGGGGCCGAGGCAGGGGGCAGTCCCGGAGCCCCATGGCTGTGTACCCATCCTGGGATCATCAAGAATCCCTATTCCTTAGAGAGCTCTGGGATCGGTCCTCCTCGCAAGTCTCCCTGGCTGGGAACGGGAAACTTCAGGCAGTGCTCTGGAAAAGCACATCCGGCTTTTGAAGTTGACTGTAGGTTTAGAGAAGGCAGCTGGCTAGAATGGGCCACATCACCCTGTTCAAGGCCTGTTTTCTGTTTAGAAAAGAATTTAAGTGCAAGTTAACCAAACTGCCTGGCTGGTTTGAGTTGGCTTTTTTGAGTCCAGAAAGTGGATAACCTAGGCGGTTAGAACCCAAATGTCAGCCACTGTTATCTGTGGGCTCAGATGACAGGTCTCTGGGTAGTTTTGAATCTTTGATCACAAAACAGTCTATAATGAATAGAGAAGAGTTAAAACCCGGGTCTCCTAGAAAGAGGATTGCCATCCTCTTCGTGGAAGAGCTGCTGTTTCCAGTTCTGGCTCCTCTAGGTGTGTGGACTGAACTGGGGAGAACAGCTTGGAAGAAGAGCCTTACTGGTCATCTCTCTAACCCCATCATTGGATACATGGGGAAATTGAGTCCCAGAACGAGAAAGGGGTTTGTTTATAGGGGCTCCCAGCTAGGAGATCTCTAGCTTCTGAATCCAGTGTTCTTTTCTGTTGTCCTCCATGGGGGACTTCTAGCCTGTTAAACCCACTGCAGCCCTGGCACACTCACTGGAGGCCTTAGTAAATGTCAGGGGTTTTCAGGGGTTTTGGTTTTGTGATGTTAGAGAAAACTCAGGAGACACTTTTCTGAGTGCCTTAATGGAGCTCTAGCTCCAAGTTGGAAACCACAGGGAGAGGCCGATTCCTAGCAGTCTGGAAAGGCCTGGCTCCGGACGGTCAGCTTTGAGCAGGTCTTTGAATAATACAAATAGTAATCATTTATTGAACACCTGCTGTATGCCTCACGTTGTGCTGGTCTCAGAAGTCGGGTGAAACAGCCCCTGCTGCCACTGAGCTGCAGAAGGGTCAGGGCAGGGATTCAGTGTAATGTTCCTAGATGTGGTTGCAGGGAGGATACCTTGGTGTAGGTTTTGTGAGCAAGTTATTTTTGAGCCTTTCCTAACCTCTTAACTCTTTCGTTGCCCTATACTATCAGTTGCTGCTTTTTGTTTTCTTCTTCATACTTTTCTGCCCTTTTTAAAGTTTTTTTGTTATGACCACATATTTGCTTCATAATCAAAGGGGAACAGCAATAACTATCGAAATTCAGGGCACATATTTAAGCACTGCAGGACAACTTAATTTTGCTGCCTGAGAAACTTTGAATGATAAAAGCATCTCCTCAGCTTCCTGCCCCTTAGTCACTGCTTAACATGGTCTTGGTTTTTGTCCTCCATCACTGGAGAATAGCAAAACTCCATCTTCCACCCCCACATTTCAGAGAATTGAAATGTGCATTTACTAGAACCACGGTCACCCTGGCCATTGCATTCAGAGAACCATGGCCCACCCACTACTTCCAGTTCCTAGAACCATTGACTCACTCCTGATCTCATAGGAAAATGACATCTTAAAGTGAAGGAGCCTCATAAATGAGGCAATGGATCACTCTCAGGTTTATGTTTTTATATAAATAAGTTTATTAGGCCAGACACGATGGTTCACACCTGTAAAGCCAGCATTTTGGGGGGGCCGAGGTGGCAGGATTGCTTGAGGCCAGGAGTTCAAGACCAGCCTGGGCGACATATGTGAGACCCCCATCCTCCCCAGCATTTTTTTTTTTTTTTAATTAGCTGGGTATGATGGTGTGTATATGTATTTTCAGCTACCTGAGAGGCTGAGTCAGGAGGAACCTTTGAGCCCAGGAGTTTGGGGCCACAGTAAGCCATAATCAGGCCATTGCACTTCAGCCTGGGGACCAGATCTCTAATAATAATAAAGTGTTGTTTTTTTTTTTATTTTTAAATCATAACTTACCCTTATTCTAGTTCCTCAATATATAAAAAGTCAAATACCCAAATAGCAGAAGACATGAATGGTTTGCCATAAAATTAGATCTGCAAGTGGTTAATGCAAACCATTTCAAAAGGTAATGACCTAAGAGGTAAGTCAAAATACCAGATACCAAAGGGATACTGACTGCCAGATTAGCAGACACTGATATGTGATGCCTGTTATTGCATTGGTTAATAGGCTGGGTGTGGTGGCTCATGCGTGTAATTCCAGCACTTTGGGAAGCTGAGGTTGGAGGATCACGTGAAACTAGCCTGGGAACACAGTGAGACCCCATCTCTAAAAAAGCAAAACAAACTGGTTAAGTAATGGTACACAAGAAGGTTGAAATTCTTAAATATAACACCAGTCTCTGAAAGAACTTGAAGAAAATGTAGGTGAGTGTTTACCTCACCCCATTTTTTAAAAAAAGTTTTTTGCTCTTGCTGCTGAGGAGTAATTGTTGACAGTTAATCACAAAAAGTTGCCATTTTGGCAGAACTACTGACCACAGAGAAACAGTAATGCAGCCAACAGTAACACAGCTAATGGATAAGCTGGCGATTCCCCCATGAGGCCCTATCTTGGATAGTGCTGGGGCAGCGGTGAGGCAGGGGCCTGGGAGGGGCCTGTGACCTCAGTCCTGAGGGATGGGGAGACCTATAATCCTGATTTTGGGAGATGCTTGAAACTTGTAAACACATTACAGGATGGTTGGCAGGATATCTCTTGCAGAGAGGGCTGTTTTTCTGTAGGAAAGAATCATTTTGAAAAGTAACATGCGGCTTGCCCATTCTCTTCACCTGAAGCCTGCTCAGCACCCACGGTATGCCCTGTACTTCTTTGTTTCTAGATTCACAGAGCTGTCCCAGCTTACAAAACACAGCCTATTCTGTCACTTAATCTTCCCACAACCCTGGCGAGGAGGTGGGACCACAGCTATCTCATTGTTTACAGGAAGCAAATTCAGAAAGTCCAAGTGGCTTGCCTACAGTCATCCCACTTACTAGTAGAGGTGACAGTGCTGAAAACCAGGTGCATTTGCTCCCAGGTCTGTTTGTTCATTTAGATGCATACGTTGTATTAGTGGGATTCGCACATTACCTCATTTTCTTCCATCAAAGTTGGAAGTTAGAGGTTCTGGTTTCTATTTTTTTTTTTTTTTTTTTTTTTTTTTTGAGACGGAGTTTTGCTTTTATCGTCCAGGCTGGAGTGCAATGGTGCGATCTCGGCTTACTGCAACCTCTACCTCCTGAGTTCAAGCGAATTCTCCTGCCTCAGCCTCCCACGTAACTGGGATTACAGGTGCCCACCACCACGCCCGGTTAATGTTTTATATTTTTAGTAGAGATGGGGTTTCACCATGTTGGCCAGGCTGGTCTCACACTCCTGACCTCAGGTGATCCACCTGCCTTGGCCTCCCAAAGTATTGGGATTACAGGCGTGAGCAACCGTGCCTGGCCTCTGGTTCCTATTTTACTGCTGATGAAAGGAAAGAGAAGTGGCTTCTTGAAGGTGGTGATGGAGGCTGTGTTTCTAAGAGGAAAAGAGGTGCTCTGTTTCCTGACCCCAAGGAGCTCATTCCTGTTCCAAAGAGTCAGAACCCTGGGAGATGATTAATGACCAAGTGTCACTTTTTCGGTCATAGTGGGGTTTGGGGACCACCAATGTTGGAGGTGGGCTTCCTGTGGGAGGAGACCCTGGAGGTTTAGAATCAGTGGGGAGGAGCAGGGCCCAGTTCCAGGTAGGACTCTTAGACACCTGTGGCTTCCTCAGGGCTGAGGCCCAGGCGTCTCAGCCTCACCCCCGCCTGCATGAGCACGGCACCAGGCACAGACACACTGACCACCTGACCAGGTCTCACACAGATCCTTTGGAAGGAGGCCAGGCTGGGAGAGCAATGTCTGCTCACCCCTGGGAGGCATTTGTTGAGGCGCATATACCAGGTAAATGCTGCCAGAATAGCAGCGTTTAAAGAAAAAAGGAATGACGGTTCCCCAACTTATCGAGCCCCCCCACCCCCATGAGACACCTAGGACCCTGCAGGGCAAAGAACGCACCCTGCCCTCTGTCCCCCTCTCCAGCAGTGTTTCCCAGTTGGTCTGTTCATTTATGCATTGAGTCATGGATATTTATTGGTCTTTTGCTCTATATGACATGCCAGCCACTTGGAGAGGTCACAGCAATTTATAAATCACCTGTCTGCCAAAAGCCTCTCAGAGTAGCTGAGCAGACACAGCCCGGGGCCATATAATGCCAGGAGCAGCCACTGCACATTGGCCATGTTCCCCTGCTCTGGTCCTCTGCTCTGTACTGCAGGAAGTACCTTTGGCGCTTTGTCTCAGGCTGTCCTGCAGCCTCCCTGAATGGTAGACGTTGCTCCCCCCCTTCATTTTATTTTATTTATTGTTATATGAGATAGGGCTGAACCTTTTGGGCTCAAGCGATCCTCCCACCTCAGCCTCTTGAGTAACTGGAACTACAGGAGCCTGCCACTGCGCCCAGCTAATTTTTTATTTTTTGTAGAGACGGGGTCTTCTCCTTACGTTGCCCAGGCTGGTCTCAAACTCCTGGGCTCAAGCAGTTCTGCTTTGACTTCCCAGAGTGCTGGGAGTTCGGGTGTGAGCCACCACACCCAGCCCTCCAATTTTAAAGATGAGGAAAAGGAGGCTTGGAATCGGCTGCTTGCTCAGTGGGGGGCACACCTGGGAATTGAGTCCAGGTCTGAGTTTACAAGCCCTACCTATGTCTTGTCTGTGGGAATGTGACACTTTAAGTAGAAAGTGGTCTTTGAGGAAGGTCCACAGGGAATGTGGGCAGACAGGGAGAGCCCAGGCCGGGGTCAGAACTCCACGTCTCTGGTTTCGGGTGTGGCCACTAACCCTCCGTCTTGTTGTCTCCACAGAGTGCAGCAGCTGCCCCAAGCCCCGTGCTTGGCAACATTCCCCCCAATGATGGGATGCCGGGAGGCCCCATCCCGCCAGGTTTCTTTCAGGTATGTGCGGGGCCCGGGGGTCTTGTGCTCCACCTTGTATTCCAGGCTGAGGCCCTGGGCAGGTGGGAGGGCAGAAGAGAAGTAAGTAGCTCAGTTTGCCATGGTCTAAATACAGTTGCTTTATGCTGGTTCAAATCCTTCCCTTCCCCATGCCTTTCTCCAGTCCTAAAAGCCGAGAGGGAGAAAAGAGATGGGAAAGCAGATGCCTCCTGCATTGCCTGCACTTCTGCTGGAGTTTGCTTTCTTCATGCCAGCTTCGTAGGCGCGACACAGTCTGCCCCTGGCTTGGGAGGCAGTGGGGGCTGCTTTCAAGCCAGTGTGGAGCTTTCTTTTAACAAAAGGCTTTTAAAAATATTGGTAAATCGTTCTTTGTTTCTGTTTTGTTGCTGCTGCTGTTGTCATTGTTTACTTTGTCTGTTCAAACTACAAACCTTAGGCGTAATCTAAAAAAAACAAAAAAACCCACCATCCCAGCAGGTCTCAGGACCCTTTCCCTCTAGATAACCACTTGATTTTTTCCGAGTGTGATCACAGACAGCATCCCACAAGCATCTGTGCCCGTGCTCTACCTGCCACAGGCAGGAACAGATCCCACATGGGTCGAGAGCCTGGCCTTCTCCAAGAGATACCTTGTTCGGCTTTTTCCAGGGTGTGTGTGAAATGGGGCTTTCTGTTTTGCCAGGTTGGATGCGGCTACCTCCCTTTCCGAGCCACCTCCTCCGTCTCTACCTTGTCCCCGGCGGTTCATGTGATTTAAGCCAACGTGAGACCGGGAAATGGCATGTTAGAGGGGTACAGCATTCAGGACTGTAACTTTCACGATGACACTCTTGATCATAACATGGCTCATTCTTTCAAGCATGTCGGCGCTGAGCTTGAGAATCCGCCCAAGTTCCCCACAGCTTTTGAAAGATTGGCACTCACAGATAAGAATGTGGAAAGAGCCGTTGTGTGGAAAAGGAGGCAGAAGCTTCCTCTGTGCAGCCCTAGAATTCAGAACTGGGACCAGTGAAAGTCCAAGGACACTTTTGCTTGGTATAGGCCAGAATTTAGCACCACGCTCATCCCACATCAAGGCAGGAGGCTCTCTGGCCCTAGGTGCACCTGCGCAAAGACCTGACAGACATCTCCTAGGGATGTTAAAGGGGTTTCTCTCTGGGCGGGGATGACTTGGAAGATGATTCTACTTGGCAAGATTTTGTATTTTTGTTGGTGTTAACTCCTGAGGGAAGAAGGCTGGGACATGCTGCTCACCAGCTAAGAAGGATGGCAGTGAAATTCAGGCATTTCCTGAAAACAGAAGTGGTAGGTCATCTACCGTGATGTGGGAGGAGAGAGAGGAACGCAGGTTGGCCATCCGGAGCATTGGATGGCCACATGCAGATCTGTATGCATTCCCAGCACACTGCCAAAACTGGGGCCTTGTCCAAGGGGCAGAGATGAGTGTAGCCTTAGAAATAGGTATGTGAGCTCCAGGCTGGACTGGACCAGGCATTGCCAGGGTCTTAGCTTGGGGCAAGGCTGCAGACATATTGAAGATGGGTTGAGAGTTAGACCTTAAAATACTGGCAAGCCATGGACCCAAAAAGGCAGGAGACAGAGGGGCTGCTGTCCTTTCCCCGGGGGGGAAATCCACAGGGCCAGTGTGTGAGAGGCTCGTCCTCACCAAGGTGGGTATCTTCCTGGCCACTGCAGACGGTGTCCTGCACCCATCAACGGGCCTTTCCCACTGGCATTCTGTCCAGTTGGGCATTCTTTGTAGGCTCACTTGCCACAGATGCTCTTGATACAGTGCAGCTTCCCTGTCTGGTGGACATAGCCCACCCAGGTACCATGCTTCATCTGTGTACATCCAGATTGAGGCTGCTTGCTGACAATATGGGTGTTCAGTGCAGATTAGACCACTGTGGTAGAAAGAGTTAGACAATAGCCAGTTGTATGTTTTAAAAATAGGCCATTGACTTTTATTTTGGCCTGAGTCTAGGACAAGGCTCAGTTCTGCCTGATATGTGGGCAGCTCCCAACTTCCTGCTTTGGTATAATTGTCCATGGCTAAGGCCTAATTCCAGGCATACTTCTTGGGCCCTCCCCTGTGACGTTTGGGGTGTATGGTCAGAAAGCCAAGACTGATTCCTGTCCTTATTTAGCCATTACTAGCCACCATCAAATAGAGGTAACTTTTGGACTTTCTTGACTTGAGGTCACCTCTGTTTTCCAGGCATGGTGAGCCATCAAGAGCTGATGGGGTCATCTAGCAGACAGCAGAGAGCAGTGTCTTGGATTGTCTGCTTTCTTGGTGATGTTGGGTGATTCCTTTCTCCCACTTCCCGGCATCATTTCCCCATCAGTCAGATGCAGGGTGGTAGGCTAGGCCAGCAGGTACCTGGCCTGGTTCTTCCTGGCCGTGATGCTGAACCTCTCAGCCTGGGTCGCTGCCAAGGGGAAAGGGTATCTCTCTGGAAGGAGGTACTGGTTGCCCATTTCCGGAATAGACCTGCTTACAACAGGAATATTAGCTATTGATTGCCGGCCCTGCCCCTCACTAGTATTGCAGGCGGCCACTGTGATATTAGAAGGGAAATAGAGATGGTATCGAGAATTTTATCTGCTGGCGACAATTGCACTTCTTCCCCTGCTTGGCCGAGGCCTGGGTAGGAAGCTCTGCTGTGGGAAGGCTTTGCACCAGGGAGTTGGCTCGGGATGGCTGAGCCAGCCTTGGCCAGCCCTTGGCCTAGGGTAACCAGCCCAGTTTTCAGGTCAGGACTTCACCCCCAGCTGGTCCTAAACGTAGAAGCCAGCAGGCCTCCAGGGTTGGGTGGGAGGGAGCAGCTGTCCACCTCCATCCCAGCCACTCAGTAAGCAGCACAGGGCCTTGCTCCTGTAGGCCTCTGACTGCCAGGCTTCAAGGCCACGCCTGAGGTCACAAATTTTGGCCATCCACACATGGGGGTCTGCCATCAGCTTTTACTTCATCCATGTCCAGGTTTCCAAGGTGCGGGCAGTACCTATTGTGGTCCTGTGGCACAAGATGTCTCTGGTAGCCAGTTACGGGCTGGCAGGGAGGTGGCTTGGAAACTGACCTGACCACACCTCACTGTTGGGGAATAGTGTGGGGTTCTTGGGGTCTTGGTAGAATTTAGCAAGGGCATTCTACTTCTGAATTTCTTGTTTAAAAACAAGACTGCCCCAACATTGGCATCCCTAGCACCTGTCATATACTAAGGACCCAGTAAATGTTTGAACTGAGCCTACTTTATTGCTCATCTTATAGGAGAGGAGCCCAGTCAGCCCCAGAGTGCTAGATCTGACATTCTGATCAGGGAGGGTCTAACAGGAAGCCGGCTTGGGAGTTCAGGAGTGGTGTCCTGGTGTTTTGCAGCAGGGAAAGACAAAGAGGGCTTGGCTGCTTACTTGCTGAGTGACCTTGGGCAAGTTGCTCCCCATCTCTGAACTCCCAGTTTTCTCACCAGTAGATGGAGCAGGCTGGACCAGATGGTCTCTGAGGGGCCCTTCCAGGTTTGATTTTCTGCTTTGGATCCAGATGGACTTTACATAATCAAGCAGTGGCATTTTTTTTTTTTTTTTTTTTTTTTTTTCATGCAGCTTAGCTGGGTTGGGCTGCACATCTGGCAAACCCAGCTTGGCTTTGGCCAGCCCCACTGATCTGGGTGGGTCCCCTAGTTCCTTGGTCCTTAAGGGGGGCACTGTCCAGTAAGAATTCCTAAGTTCCTTGGCTCTAAAGTGGTCCCAAGGAGGGCACTGTCCATTAAGGGTTTCTGAGTCCAAAACAGGAATCACAAGAGGGCAGGGGTCGTGGAGAACTGAGCATTGGGTACAGGCTGTTTTTCTTCTTGTTTTGTTTTTGAATTCCAATAATTGTTTTCAGTTACATAGTGTTTTAAACATGCAGCTTACTTTCATTTTCATCACAGTTTTTCTGCAGAGAAGGCATGCACACTGAGAAAGTGAGACTCGGAAAGGAGAATGACTTGCCCAGAGTTGACCAGGGGCTGTAATCAGAGTCTAAACCCAGGTTTCCTGGTTCCTCATGGAGTGCTCTTCCACAAACACTCCAGAGTCCAAACGTAGATACTCATCTGATTGGATGGAGGAAGCAGGGAGATTAGAGAACTAGAGAAAAGGAGGGAGAGACCAAAAGGAGACAGAGAAACTATAACTCTTATCTAAAGAAGTAGCAAGTAAGTTTCCATTCATATGCCAGCTCTGCTTGATGCGTGGTGGCTGCCCAGGACACTGTGAGAATGATTCTGAAGCTGTGTGTCTGGGCTCAACAGTGACTGGCAATGTCTACCATGAACGTGAACGTGTCAGTGGTGGTACACATCCTATTTGCCATCCCTGATCTAATTCAAGCTTCCATTTATAGACAGGGAAATGAAATCACAGGAGAAAGGATTATGGTTATGACAGTCATTGGCCGTCTCTGATGTACAAGGCATGGGGCTTGGCTCTAGCCTTGAACTGAATCAACCATAGCCTGCCCACAGGAGCAGCCAGCCTAGCAGAGAGACAGACAGGTAACCCAGGCCTGGTGGCAAAACAGAGGAGAGGCCTGTCTGCCTGCCAAGATGAAAGTTCAGGAAGGGGTTCCTGGAGGCAGTGTAGCCCTGACTGAGATGGTGTCTAGAATTAGGTGGTTTACAGGTGCTCAGTGGGAGATGAGGCTGGAGAGGTTGCTGGGCAGTTGTTGAAGGACCTTGTTGGGTGTGGGCTTGATCCGGTGGGCAGTGGGAAGCCAGGGAAGTACCCTGGGCTGGATAATGTCTTGACCAGATCTGTGTTCCAAAACAGTTCCTCTGCAACTGCTCCAGTGGCTTTGTGGTGACGGGGACTTGGGCATTGCAGCCAGTGCTCAGAAAGGAGTTGACAACCTTTTTTTTTTTTTTTTTTTTTTTTTTTTGAGACAGGGTCTCACTCTGTCACCCAAGCTGGAGTGCAGTGGTGATCTCAGCTCACTGCTACCTCCACCTCCTGGGTTCAAGCAATTCTCCTGCCTCAGCCTCCTGAGTATCTAGGATTGCAGGCACCCACTACCACGCCCAGCTTTTTGTATTTTTAATAGAAACGGGGGTTTCACCGTGTTGGCCAGGCTGGTCTCGAACTCCTGACCTGAAGTGATCCACCCACCTCGGCCTCTTTAAGTGCTGGGATTATAGGTGTGAGCCACCGTGCCCCACCAGAGAGTAGCTGACCATCTTGATGATGGATGCTGTGTGACAGAGAGCCAGCAGAGGCCACAGGGTTAAAGACTCTTGAGTGCCTTCTCTGGAAAAGACAGTCCTGGAGGAGGGGTCCCAGCTTCTGTTGCCAAAAGCTTAGCCCATCCTGCTTTGAACATCTAGATACCTTCCACCTTGGTGAAGGGTAATAGGGAGTATTTGACACTTTGCAATGAGTCCTCATTCCTGCTGGCCAGGCCCACCAGCCTTAGAAAGATGTTGAGGTCCCTAGAGAACCCTTCCCATTGGTTATGGGAAGAGGACAAGAAAGAGCAAACAATTTGTGTAGCCCAAGAGCCAGAGACATGACCCAGAAAACAAGAGAGGAGAGAGACATGCGTGACTAGAAAGCTTTTCTCATCTCCTGCAGAAGTAGCTGGGGTTTCTCTGGGAGAAGGGCAGCCTACCGAGAGCTCTGATGACTGAGTTGAAGTATCTTAAGTTCTGCGATGGAGAGCCTGCCGTGTACTCAGACCTGCCTCTGTGAGCTCTCAACCCCAGATCCCAAGTCCTTGAGAGAAAAGAAGAGGGAGGACAATTTGGATCATTGTATGGAAGACATTTCTGTCATCTGCCAAATTAATGATGAAGTGGTGAGCTGCTCAACAGCAGTGGGTAACTAAGCAGAGGCAGGATGCCCAGTGGAGTGCCTTGGGTGCTGTGAGCTGTGGGGTGGCCAATGTGTTCCCAGGGAGGGTCGAAGCCCAGTAAATGAGGACATACCCCTGGGAGCAACTGGTGCAGTTTCCAAAAGCTGTGCCAAATGCTGTCTGTTTCCTGCCCTGCTCTCCAGCGGGAAGCAGAAGCCAGCAGAGGGAGCGGACATTCCCCCTGCCAGAAAGCTGCTACGGCAGGAAAGGCCTCTCTGTGCTGACCAGGACAAGTTTGGGACAAGGGGAGACTTGGGAAGAATTAAGCCACCTTGTTTGCTTTTGGTTTCCAAAGCCTTTTACTGGTGGAAGCTTGGTGGCGGGGGCTGGGGTCCAACCTACCTGACATAATGGTGAGGTGAAGGCAGGGCAGGGGAAGGAGCTGAGCCCTGATCATGTGAGACCTGGCCAGGCTTGCTTGGTTGTCCCTCAGCCCCTCGGTCAGACATGGTGTCTAAGGGCAGGGGACCGGTCAGTCACCCAAGAGGCAGCCACGGACCCCACCCTCAAGGGGCTCTTAGTCTGGTGGAGGGGGCAGGGAGTGACTGTGTGCCACACTGGAGAGGTTGACAGGAAGAATGCCATGGGGGCAGGTGCAGGGAGCAGCTAGCCTGGCTTCTCTGGGGAAGCCTCCCCGAGGGACTGACATTTGGGTTGAGGAGGAGAAGGCAGTTGGCAGTGAATTGGGGTGGGGAAGTGTGCCAGGTGAAAGGGAGCCTGTGCAGGATGTGATGTGATGGGGCAAGTTTGGGGTGGCAGGGGCCTGGACAAGCGGGCTAGGGTGTGGGGATGGAGCCAAGAATAGACACGGGAAGGACTTAAAGTCGGGGAGCCATGGAAGGTTCCTAATAAGGGGAACAATGTGATCCCAGGAAGAGGCTCTACAGCCCTTGGCAGGCTGGCCAGTGTGGAGTCCAGCTGTGGTCCCCTCTGGAGGTGGTTGCAGCCCGAGCAGGAGTGGCTGCTGGGTGAGACTGAGGGCAGCTTCCCTGCCGGTGATTGGTGGCCTCTGGTGATGTTGGAGCCTAAAGGAGGCCTGACTTGTGGCCTGCACAGATGGGGGGCAGGAGGCAGGTATGGACACTTCATCTGGGGCTGCACAGCCTAGCCCTCCCACCCACCCCAGCCAGTGTTCTCAGGCCTGAGAGTGGAACTGTCTGATTCCCTCTTATGTTAGTAGTTGCTGGTAGAAGCTACTACCAGCAGGCTAGAAAATTCTCCAGGCTAGAAAAGCTGTCCCCTGCTGTAATGCTGTGATTTCATTTGGCCCTATGAGGTAGTCCTAAGAACCAACAGCATTGCCAGTGTATACACAAGAAACTGAGGCTCCAGTGGGGCGGGGGGATCCGCAGCTTCTTGATAACTGCTTATCTGTTGGGGAGTAAACCCCCTCCTCATTCTGGGCCTCGCCTGGCCCTGTCTGCTTCTCTGCAGGTAGGGGGAGTCTGATAGATGCAGCCTTTCATTGGGGAGGAGGACAGAGATGCTGTGTCAGGGTGGATGTGTTCGCTCCACCCCCTCCAGCTCCTCCACCCTGCCGTCGGCCTCCAGACTGACAGAAGGCAGGGTCACCCCTGCTGAGAAGGATTATAGAGGAGGCGGGGCGCCCCAACTGCTGGGCTCCCGGCCACAGTTGGAGGTGGGGAGCCACTGCTCTCCCCACCCCCAGGCCCCACCTGTTCCAAACTGACTTGGCTCTGGGAGCGGCAGCTCCTCCTCTGCTTGCTGTGCTGCAGCCCACCTGAAGCCCCATGCCCTGGGAGTGGGACACCCTGGTTGGAGTACGGCCCTGCACACCTGTGTGTCCTTGAGATCCAGCCTGCCCTCTTGGCCTTAGCTTGCCTCTCTGTCCAGTGGTGGGTGCTGGCCACTCTGAAGCATATGGGTCTGGGCTGGTCCAGCCCTCCACAATCTCCTGGCCAGTGAGAAGAGGCCTGGGGCAGAGGAGAGGAAAGAAAGCCTTTTTTTACTTGCTAGCACCTCCCTCGCAAAGGTCAGGCTGTGCTCCCCTCCCTGCCCGGCAGCCAGCCTGGTGCCTAACGTCTGCCCAGCCGCAGATGACCGGCACTGGGGCTCCTAGCAACAGTGCACTAAAGGTTACTCCTGACGTGCCAGGCTGCCTCAGCGGCGGCTGGCTCAGCCCTGTCGCCCTCCCCCTTAAATAGGAAAAAAAGTTGCAGCCCTGACTGGTGCGTGTGCCTGTGTGCACGCATGTGGACATGTTTGTGTCTGCACACTCGAGCCGCCTCTCCCTCCCTCTCTGAAAAATGTGAACTCCACATGTAGCGCTTTAACTCTCGCTGATGAAATGGAAAGTTGAACATAAATCAATGTCTGCCGCCCAGTTAGCTATGCATCAGCAGGCAGCGCCTGGGAGATTTGCTCGGTAACAAAGCACCCAGCGGCTGCTAGGGCCTCGACTGCCCCCTAACGCGGAGCCAGCCCCATGCCACAGAGCCCAGCTGGGCTGCACACCACCTTCTCCTGGTCTCCCAAGCCCAGGGTGGGACTTTCACTCCTCTCTTCTCCCTTTTGAGGGAGGGGGTGGGGAAGGAGTCTCTGGCCTCTTGGACTTAGGAGGCCTGGGCTCTGTTCTTGGTGCTGCTCTTGGCCAAGCCCTCACTGGGGCTATGCTCTCAGGCTGTAAAAGGACTCTGGAATCTCTGGCTTCTGTGGATCTGATACTGGAAGGATGGGCGTCAGTAGCTACCTTCACTTCACGCTTTTTAAGAGCGTAGGCTGCTTTATCCTTTCCCCTTTGGACCTGAGTTTTCACTTTGCATTTACTTAGGACGGAGTGATTGTTCCCTGTGGCTGGGGCCCTGTGGGGCTGGAGGGTGTTTTTGTTTTGTCTCTTCATAGCTGACTGAGGGTGGATTCCCTTCTGCTCCTGTCCCCACCTACCTTCTCAGCAAACCATACTGAGGTTTTTCTCCTTTAAAAAAAAAAAGGTCAAATTCCTTAGCCCTTGTAGCAGAAGAGGTTTGAGGAAGAGAATTCCAGCAGAATCCTGTAATAACACGCCCTCGGCATTATATGGATCAGGACAGACACCCTGAGTAAGCTCACGCCGCAGTGGGAGGAACCTGGTCTTCAGGGGAGTCTGGGCTGGGCTCTGGGCCCCAGCACTGCCCTGGGGGTCAGAGGCCATTCCAGCATCCAGCTGTGTCAGGCACTGTTCTGAATGCCAGGATCCCTAGTGTGGGGTCAGGTTCATGTCCTGTTACTGCCTAAATTCACTCCTAGACAACCTCTCTCTGAAACACTTCCTCTCCCAAAGGGCCTTGGAATCCTCCTGGGCCGGGCCCACCTGTGATCCTGTAAACTTTTCTCTCAGAAAGCCCCATCTCAGGCCGGGCACGGTGGCTCATGCCTGTAATTCCAGCTCTTGGGAGGCTGAGGCAGGTGGATCCCCTGATGTCAGGAGTTCAAGACCAGCCTGACCAACATGGTAAAACCCTATCTCTACTAAAAATACAAAAGTTAGCCAGGTGTGGTGGCGCACAACTGTAATCCCATCTACTTAGGAGTCAGCGGCAGGAGAATCACTTGAACCTGGGAGGCAGAGGTTTCAGTGAGCTGAAATTGTGCCACTGCACTCCAGCCTGGGCAACAGAGCAAGACCCTGTCTCAAAAAAAGAAAGAAAAGCTCCATCTCTTATTTCTTGCTCAAGACCAAAATGGTGGGAAAGAGACTGGGGACATGGTGGGTAGGTAGAGGGGCACACTCTTCATGAAGTACCAGGTCTGTATGCAGCACAGGGATGGGGATGGGAGGGCACCCAGCTCAGCATCAGGGAGGTCACAGAGTGGCTATGAACAGGGTCTTGACCCTGCACTTCCTGGCAGTGTGAGCCTGGCAGTGACCCAGCCTCTTCAGGCGGTTTTCCTGAGCTGTGCTGTAGGAACAGTTACGTAGCAAATCATCCCATGTCCTTTTTGGAGCTGTGGTAAGGATTGACTATACATATAAACCTATATTCAGGCCACATGTGGTGGCTCACACCTGCAAATCCCAGCACTGTGAGAGGCCAAGGCAGGAGGATCACTTGAGGCCTGTTCAAAACTAGCCTGAGCAATATAGTGAGACCCTGTCTCTATAAAAGAAAATTTTAAAAATGAGCCAGGCGTGGTTGCATAGGCTCATAGTCCCAGCGGCCATGGAGGCTGAAGTGGGAGGATGGTTTGAGCCCCGGAGGCTGATACGGCACTGAGCCCCAGTCACACCACTGCACTCCAGCCTGGGCAACAGAACAAGACCCTGTCTCAAAAGAAACCCACAGTGCTGTATTCACATGAGTAATGATTTATTACTGTGTGGAAAGATGAGTGACTGGGCTTCGGGATCCCCGTGGACCAGCAGCTGAGCTGGAGCTCCCCTCATGACGGTCAGCTCATCTGTCCCTTCTGTCTTGGACAGGAAGGTGCTGGGTCCCATCGCTCCCTCACCCTCTGTGAAGGTGGTCCATCCTTCCTGGAGGCCTCTGGTGTCACACAGCTTAGGTGGGTATATGGGTTCCCTTGGTTGCTTCATCTGGTAATTGGAAGCAATGATAGCCCTGACCTCTTAGGTCAGCTTCGAGAAGGTCGTGAGATGATGCTGATGAAGCCCCACCTGGTGTCTGCTGGGTTGGCTCTTGAGACCTTAGAGTTGTTGTAGGCATGTCTGGGACTGTTTTTTTTCTGGAGACCCAGGTCTTCCAGCTTACCCAAGAGCAAGAGCTGCCTTACGGTTTCAACTCTTTCTAGAAGGGAGTCGTAGGGGCTTGGCCCGGCCTTAGTGACTGATGTGTGGAAGAGGTTCTGGGTATTTTTGAGATCGCTAGCTTTGTAGTGTGTAACCCTTCAGTTTGGCCGATATATGTGGCACATCTAAGCACCAGGCCCTATTTGGCCCTTTCACATGTGACCTCCCTTCATCCTGTCCACCTGATTTACCTCCCTTACCCCCTGCCACCTTGACTCCCAGTGCTCTGCTCTACCACATAGGAGCTGCCAGGGGAGGTTGAGGCTGGGAGGCAGGTGTTGTGTGTCTGGGAGCCTCTGATTCTTTTCCTCTCAGGCTTACTGCCGTGAGTGTGATGGAGACCAGCTCTGACATGGGGAGCTAGGGACCTGTGCATCTGCATTCTGTCACTGATGACTTTCACCTGAGTATCATTTGAGCTTGTGTTCCCCACCTATAAACCAGGAGCAGCTCTCCCTAGTTCATCAGCTATGCCTGATACCAGCGTAAGGCGAGTGATCAGAATCAATGGCAGATGGTAAATCTGATAAGCGCTCCTTCCCAGATGTTGATCATTCCTTCCTTCAGCACACATTCATGAGCTTTCTGCCCAGCCCTGCTGGGCTCCCAGGGTTGGGAGGCAGGGCAGCCTCTGGCCCCCACGTGGTCACAGCCCAGGGCAGACCTAGGTTAGGCTAACCTGAAGTGAGCAGCTGGCTTCTTCTCCTCTGTCAGGTGCTCTTCCTATCAGTGGTGCCCCTTCATTAGAAGAGTGAAGTCGGAGCTTTCGTGGTCTAGCTTTGCTACCCTCGCCCCACTGTTGGACCAGCTGTTCCATAGGGCATGCACTGGAGCTGCTGGCTCTTGGACCTGGCCTCTGCCCCTCCATCAGTCTGCCTGGATTGTTCTGCGGGCTGCAGCCTTCTCCCCACCCCTTCTTGAAGCTTCTTCCCTCTCAGGTCACTTTTATTCAAGAAGACTTTCCAATTTTAGTATATGTGCTGCCTACGCGAGCACTATTCAAGAAGACTTTGATAAAGTCTCGCCTTCTCCTTGCCCCAAGATTAAAAAAAGGCATGCCCAACCTGCATATCTAGTTAAGTTCCTCTTCTCTAGATTAGTTGTAGTAGCCAATCCTGAGGCACTTACTCTGGAGTTGTAAATAAGGTCCAAGCGCTTAGAAACTTCTGTGTTGGGAAGTAAGTTTACCTTCCTGGATCACAGTCTCCCCACCTGTAAATGCAGCAGTATTAGAGAGAGTGGACATGGGAGTGCAATGGTGAGTAGAAGAGACCTGGCCCCTGTCCTCTGAGCCATCAAAGGCTCTGGGGACAAAAGAAATGGGGGGCCACTTCCAGATGACTCCTGTTGAGCTTGCTGAAGGGCACCCAGCATAAGGTGGGGTTTCTCTTGCTGAGGGGGTTGCTTCCAAACCCAAGACCAGCTTAGGACAGCTTATGTTGCAGGCAAGCGGAGTCGCTCCCTTGGGTAATAAGGAAGGCTGCGTGGGATAATAAGGAGGGCTGAGCCAAAGAAAGGAGGCTCCTGCAGGATTTCATGAGGTGGGGCAGATCCTGAGCCACAGCTTGGTGTATTAGCAGCTGCCCTTGGTAAGGGCTGAACTAAGTACTTGACTCCTGGTATTTCAGTTACACAGTTCTCTGTAAGGCAGGTAGGGCAGCTGCATTTTACAAGAGAGATAAGTCCATTTCAGAGGGAACTGCAGGCCGGGCTCCAAGCCCCATGAATCTGGGGCTCTTCCATTAGCACCACGAAGCTGCTTCTCACTTTTCACTGAGTTTGCCAGGTATTGTTGCACCTGCCCATGTGACCGTGGGGCTGGCCTCCCAAACCTGTGTCTTCGCAGAGTCCTGGTTCTTTTCCCTCCTCCATCCTGTTGCTTCATCTTAACAGAGGAAGGGGGAAGAGGTCTTGGGCCATTCCTCAAGCTTCTCGGGGAGGAAGAGGCATGAAAAACCACCCAGTCATCCAGGGGGCCGCAAGACTAAAAGGAAAAAACTTGGCAGACTTTGCTGTTCCATTCTTAACCCTCTTTTGCTCAGTGGGCAATTGAGGTTGAATTATGGGGATTCTGGACTTGTGGTTTCTAGGGCCCTGCAGCCCCTCTTCCTAGTTGGATATCATGAATCATTACTTTTCGGAACAGTTGGGGATGAAGGGGCAGGGCAGGAAGGCTGTGTGCACACGTGTGTCTGGAGAGCTTAAAGTAGAGCAGGAATTCTCTGGGTGGATGAGGGAGTGCCTTTTTAATATGCACCTCACCTTTGCTGTGTTGTCATGATTAACAGTGGAGCCTGAGTGCTGGCGAGTGGTGGCGGATTGGCATGTGTCTTTGCAGCACTATCCATTTTCAGAGCAAAAGGAAATCTTTTCTGGGGGGAAAGGATCAGTTCCCTTGGCAAGGCCATGTTCACCCCATGTTCCAGAGGACTGGAGTGGGTCTGGATCCCAGGCCCATCTCTTCCTCCCCAGGCTTGTCTCTCCTGGACCAGTAGAGGTCAGGGAGGGAGAGGAGGGCTGTGTGGACCCTCCCCTGGGGTCCTGTGCCAGCATTAAAGAAGGCTGGGAGCCAGGCATGGTGGCCAATGCCTGTAGTCTCACCCACTTGGGAGGCTGAGGTAGGAGGATTGCTTGAGCTCAGGAGTTTGAGGCCAGCCTGGACAATATAGCAAGACCCTGTCTCTAAATTTTTTAAATAAGGCTGGCTGTGCAGGGCTGGGATGTGGCTTAGTGGGACAGCAGGTAGGATGGAAGGAGCCACTCACAGATAGGAATCTAATAGGTTTCCAACTTGAGGGGGTGTAGAAACATCTTGGAAAGAAACATAATAGATATGTGATTCCCAAGGTACAGATCATATTGCCATTTCCTTGATCAAGCCCCCAGATGTTAGTACCCTCCTCCTTGGCCTGGTGGTCCCATCCCCAGGGTCACCATCTTGTGCATAAAGTCCTCTAGAACCCCTCCCAAGCCTGCCTCTGGACTACATAAATGCCATCCTTGCAGTCCAGAATCCCCTTCCTTTTCTTCTGTGCCAGGAGATAACTGTTCATTCTACAAGTCCTGCCTAAATGTGACTCTCTTGTGATTCCTCACTCCCCAGTGCACTGGTACCTCTGCCTCTATAGAGTGTTACACTGTGGTCTCGCTGGCCAGCCTGGAGCTCTTTAATGAAGGGCAGAATACAAGCTTGTTTACCTGTCTCCAGCACTTAGCTCAGGGTACTGGGACATAGTGCCTGTTTAGATTGACTGCCAGGTAGAGGTAGGCTCTGCCCATATGTTCTGGATATTGAGCTGTGTTCTTGAAAAGAGTGCCCCGTTGTATGGATACGTGTGGACACATAGGGAGAGTCTCTAGCAGGAAGACCCTCCTTAACATTTAGTGACTGGAGGCAAAGTTGTGTCTCTTATACCCTGCCCCTTCCCAACCACAGCTATCCTAGGTGGAGCCTTTTCCTGGCTGAGATGACCCTAAAGAATCCAATTCACACCCCTGGAAAGGGTCCAAACAGTTTGAATCTGCCAAAAGAACTCAAGGCTGAGATTCAAGCACCCACAGTATTTGTGCTGGTAAACAAGGGAAGGGCTTCTTCCCCAGCATTGTAGCAAGAATGAAATTGGGGAGACCATCAGCAAGGAGGGTTGGGACCAG
The DNA here is from genome assembly GCF_049354715.1 of Callithrix jacchus. Lineage (NCBI taxonomy): Eukaryota > Metazoa > Chordata > Mammalia > Primates > Cebidae > Callithrix > Callithrix jacchus. Next base: position 91,463,003 of record NC_133508.1, on the reverse strand, counting down.
CCAGCTGGGTGTGAGTGCTGGGTTTTGTGTTACAATGATGCACTATCATTGTGTTCAGGAGCAGTGGCCAAGATACCCAGGGCTTACTGATTAGAGAGCATGGAGCATGTTGGTGTGAGAACCAAATTTGGGTGTGCCGACACCTGGCCAGTGCTCCTTCTGTTTGTCCTCAGTGGCATACATCTTGGCTCTCTGATAATTAATGCCTTAATGTCACTATACCTCAGTTTTCCCTTTGTAAAATGGGGTTCACTTTTGCTTCATTTGCCTTACAAGAGAAATGTGAGGTTAAAATCAGAAAGTGCAGCACTGTTTTGTTTTTCCTTGAGAAAGAAGACTCTAGTTTCCCCGTCTTTAGTCTTGAGGACCATCATCTAACTCAGGGGTCTATAAACTTTTTCCACAAAGGGACAGCTAGGAAATATTTTAGACTCTGTGGGCCGTCAGGGCTTTGTAAGCAACCATGGACAGAACATGAGTGAGTATGGCTCTGTTCCAACAAAGCTTTATTTACACCATGTTTTATTAAAACTTTATTTGCGTTGTATTCTAATCAAAGTTAATTTAAAGAAACAAGTGGCAGGCAGTAGTTTGGGCCTGAGTTGACTCAAGCTGAGCCTGGTGGCTGTGCTCTTGGGGTCCTTGTGCTGCAGCCAAGACCAGCCATTGCCCTGGTACACAGCTTGGTGCAAGGGACCCAGCCTAGACTTTGGAAGCAGGTTGGACCTGGAACCAGTGAGCTCACATTCCTGAGGTTCAGTCTTCCCATCTGCGTCATGGCATAGTCACAGGCCAGGCGCTGGAGAAGGAGGTGCTGATGAGCAGTGTGTGGGGGGACTCCACGTTAGGTTTTAGGCACCACCTGTACTTTGCATTTGCCATGTTTCCTCCCTTCGTGTGGGAAGCCATTGCCTGCTGATTCTGTTCCTCCAGGAGGCAGGTGAGCCTCATGCCTGGTGAGCAGAGCCTTCACTGACCCCGCTCCTGTTCATGTCTTAGCAGGGCTCTCCAGGGAAGCCAGATTCCTGATGGTGCAAACCTTGCACCCTCGCTGTCCACCCAGTGCTGCCCTGGTTCCTAGGAGAGACTGCTAGGAGGAAGGGAGTCAGCTGGGGCCTTTGCTCACATGGAGATCAATGACCATTTGCTGACCTTTGCAAGGAGTGGACCTTGGTGGCTGTGAGGATCCCCTGGTATTTATGCAGAGGTGACTAGAAGGGGGGAGTTGCAGTACATTCCTGCTTTCTCTAACTGGTAACTTCCCCACCATCCAGGAAGATGGCCCATGCCATTGCCAGACCTCTGAACCCAGTCTCCTCCTTGTCCTCTACCCACACAGGGCCATTGATTGTCTTGGGCTCTTCTGCTGGGTAGCCAGGGGTCCCCCTGACTGTGAGCTCTCTGGAGTCCATGCAGAAGCCCAGGCAGTTGCTCCGCTGTTATGTGGCCTGGCTCAGCCCCCTGAGGACCGACCTACTGTGCCAGGCCCATGCTGTGTATGCAGGCAGGCAACTTAGTTGCCCTCTGCCCTCGAGTTAGTGTCTCAGCCCCAGCTCTGGCCTGTAAACACACATACCTTCCGCACACACCCCTCCTCAGGACACACACACATACACACACACACACACACACACACACACACACACACCCTCTCCAAGCCATGCCAAGTTCATTCCCATGGGTTGAAATGAGGAAATAACTTTTCCTCTAAAGAGCTGCATGTAAAATGACTTGCTTCCCTTCCTGCCCTCGTTTGGTGGTCAGCTTCCCTCTCCTCGGGGTCTGTGGGTGAGGCAGGCCATCATGACAGATCCTGGGTGTCAGGGGCACCTGAACACACCTTGGCCTTCTCCCCGTACTGAGCTTATGGCATTTTCTGTCAGTATTTGTGACCAAGGAGCAAATTGGATTGTCTGTCAAATGCCTTTTGCTGTGTATAATTATTGTAATTTTATATTCACTCAATTAAAGTGACACACCTAACAGGCAGATTACACAGGTCACTAGTACTGCAGGTCCTTCTGTGTCCCGCTGCTGGGCGAGAAAACACACTCATTCAGCCTCTCCAGACCAGTGGCCAGTGTCCTAGGAGTCAGGAGGGATGGGGATGTGTGGAGTGTTTTATCTCTTAACAACCTCGAGCCTCGAGTCCCCTTTCCCCGGCAACCTTCTGTGAAGACAAAAGGCAGATTTGGCCGGGTGGTAATGGCTTCTGTCTGGATAGCTGTCAGCGGCTTACAGAGAACTCTCACAGCTTTCGTGACCTGTGAGAGAAGCATAGCCTGTACTCCCCAACTCGTGTTAGGGATGTGCTGCCTGAGACCCAGGGCCACAAGGCCAGGACTCCAGCCCCGGTGCTTTTTGGGCTTCTGGGACCAGTGCCTTCAGCACATGCCACAGCCTGTCCTCACACACGCCCCTCCCATGCACGCCTCTGAACCTACAGAGCCAGGACTTGAGTCTCAGCACTGTTTCTCTGCAAGCCCATGATTTCTAGGCAGATTTGAGGAATATGGGTGGCATACAGGGTGGAATATGGGGGAAGAAGCAGTGAGTTTGGGGAATATTTAACAGGTAGTTTGTTTTCTTCTTTAAAAAAATCGGCAATTTATTTTGTTCTTACTTTTTTTGAGACAGGGTCTCACTGTCTCCCAGGCTAGAGTGCAGTGGCATGATCACGGCTCACTGCAGCCTCGACCTACCTGGTTCAAGGGATCCTCCCAGCTCTGTCTTCTGAGTAACTGGGACCACAGGCGCACACCACTACACCTGGCTAACTTTTGTATTTTTTTTGTAGAAATGGAGTTTTGGTATATTGCCCAGGCCGTTCTTGAACTCCTGGGCTCCAGCAATCCTCTTGCCTAGGCCTCCCAAAATATTGAGATTACAGGTGTAAGCCAATGTGCCCAGCCTTTTTTGTTTTTAATTTTAAGGAGCTATCCTCCATCCAGCTCCAAGAATCTTTAGCTCAGAAGACCAACGTGGTCACCCTTTTAGTACTAAGTTTTCTTCCTGGTTCCTGTGAGCCCCAGGGTATTAGCTGTGCCCACCCAGGGGCTTATTGTGTCTCGCCCCTTGCCCATGGCAGTGTGGTCACCTGCTAGCTCAGCCCTGCTGCTCTGTTTGGGCTCTGCCCCAGAGGTTCCCGGGGGGGTGAGCGGCCTGGCCTGGAGGGGTCCACATGGCACCCCCAGTTACAGAGTCAGGAAAGGGTCTGTGTTTAGAGAGCACTTGAAGGCCTGGAGCAGGAAAGGCTTAAGAAAGAGAGCACAGGGCCTTCATCAGGCCTGGCAAGGTGAGGCCAGACATCAAGCTCCTGCTTTCATTGTAAAGGGCAGGCGAGTGACCACAGGAGCAGGAGGATGGGGACCAGGACTGGGCACCCTGTGTGCCTCACACTGCCAGCTGTGCCACAGCCCTTCAGTGTTTCTGGAATAGTCCTCGTTTCCCATATGAGGGCGGTGAGGCTCAGAGTCATTGGGAAATGGGACTCGGCATGACCCGGAGAAGCTGGGATTGGATCCCAGGCCTGCGTGATGGCAGGTGCTTCCTGCCTCACCACAGCCTGTCTCTCCAGGACGGCTTCAGATGAAGTGCAGGAACTTAGCCAGAGTGTACGGGAGGGCTGGAGTCCTGCTGATGGTTCTGAAATGCTTTTCTGCGGAGTCCTTGAATCCGTGTTGCTGTGGGAGTGCTCTACTCCCCACAGCGTCGATGTGGGTAAAGGCTTTTTCACTAAACCATCAGTGTCCACACTTCGGAGTTTTCGTGAAATGGCCTAGTGTTTGCCTTGATCACACCCATAACAGAGCCTCCTGGGCCCTGCCTAAGTGGCTCTCGGAAGCTGCTGGATGGAGCACTACCCGGTGCTGAAATTACAGGAGAAAGAATAACAAGGAACTGCAGGAGTGAGCTGTCTCCACTCAGAGATCGTAGGGCTGGCTGAGATGGAATAGCGAGTCCATTAACAGGGTCCAGGGCAGCTGGAAGGCCAGACAGGAAGTGGGCATGTTTCCTGCCTCCTTTTCCCAGATTCAGAAGCAGGGATTTTCCCCCACATTGGGGTCTCCCCCAGGGCTCATCCTGCTGCCATCCCCCTGCAGAGGCAATGCAGTGCAGTGGAAAGAGCTCTGACCCATTCGGGGGCCCCAGTTCTCATCCCAGCTCCAGTTGGCTCATGGGGGTACCAGGTCTACATTCCGTGGCCACTCTGGGCCTCAGTTGACCTGTCTGGGAGTGAGAGTGAGGTAGGCATCACCCTCTCTTGGAGCCGCTGGCAGGTTAAGCCAACACTTAAGCTTATTTCTGTGTCCTCATTTTTCTTCTCAGTTAGCCTGGGAGCTCCTCTGGGCCAGGATGAGCCTGATGTGCCTCCAGACCCAGCCTGGGGCTGGCTGGGCACATAGGAGGTCAGCACCCCACATCTCGGTGCACTCCCAAGTCCTTCAGCCTCTCGGATTCATTGCAGTTTGCTCTTTGCTCTCTGCCCTGACAGATGACCCAGAGGTGCTGCTTGCAGGCTTATAGAATGTTGGGCTACCCAGGATCCCCTTAGACTCTAGGATCAGACATAATAGCTCTGCAATCCTGGAGTACCTTTATCTTTCTAAGCCTCAGTTCCTTGGCAATAATATGTTGCTATTGATCCCTTACTGCGAAGAGTCCAGGATTAGATGAGTTTATGCAGGTAAAGGCCACACTCACCGTTGTTACCCTGACAGCCCCATTCCACTGATGAGAAAATGGAAGTGCAGTCAGTGGCAGAGCCAGGATTCGAACCCAGTTCCTTCCAAAGCCTAAAGAGATGCGAACGGGAATGCGATGCTGTGGGGAGAGCCCCGGGCTGGAGTTAGGAGATGTGGCTCAGATACCAACTAGTCTAGTTTTCTGTGGTCTTGGAGAGGTCACACCTCTGTCATGGGCCTTTCTTTTCTCCTCCCCTAGAAATAAAAATGTTGGAGGAAGGGATAATAGAATCTGTCAGAGCCACCTGACAAACAGGTGACCCCTGGGCAGGTGCCATTCTCCTTAAGTGCCTAGTAAGGACCCTCGGCCACCCTAGTCTAGCTTGATACTTTGCACATTTCCAGGGTGCCATCTGCCCAATCCACCGCGTCTCTGAAGGATTAATTAGGCAGCATCTGTAACCAAAGTCATCCAGCACCCATGGGTGGGAGATGGTATACATGGAACCAGGACTGCTGGCCAAGCAGCCTTCCAGATGTACCCATTTTGGGTTCCTCAAAAGCTTTCAGCAAGTGGAAGCCTCACCAGAGCGTTGTCCTGTGTGCAAAAGCATCATCAGCTTTGAGACTCCCCTGCTCGTCTTACCTTCCACCACAGTCTACTCTGCCTGCCTGCTGAGTCTGTTCAGAGTTAGAGGGAGAGAGGAGCCCCTGTCCCACCAAAGGTAGAGCCCTCAACCTTGATCCTTTTTCCTTATTGTCTGCCTCCTGCATAGCCTTTTGCCCGAGGGGGTAACAAACCCAAAAGAGCGCAAAGTCTGTCTTCTCCAAACCTACCCATAGATCTCTTGTTGAGAATCCAGGCTGGGAAGGAAGATGAGACCATCTAATAAAACACAGGGCAACAGAGCCCTTGACTGCTCATAGAGACGGGCAACTCATCTGTCATGTTCTTTGCAGAAAAAAATGCTTCCACAAACACGGTTCTCTGCTCATGAGACTGTGCTGGGCTATGCAGGGTTCCTTCCATGATGCCACAGGGTCTTAGGGACACAGCCCAGACGCAGGAAACATAGTGACGGAGCTCCAGGCTGAGTGGAGATAGCCGGGATGCACAGAGGCTCTCTATGGATGTAGATGTGGGTGGCCCTTTGGGAAATGACAGGCGTTTGGCTGTATGCTGGGAGGTGGGCAGGCAGAACCTGCCAGCACTTCACTGCAGGTGGGAGAGGAGCTCTGTGCCCTGGGGAGAGGTGGGTACTGAGCTTTAGTTTGGTCTCTGTCAAGAATGCGGTGTGATTTTCTGGCCTGGGCCAGGATTCATGGTCCTCATCATTCCAACCCCTAGCTCCAAGCCAGAGGGGAGACTTCTGAGCTGCTCTTCCCACCCCAGATATAACACCTCCTTCCCCACCGTTCCCCAGGAGCCAGAGAGGTGTGGGGCTGGGCTGGGTCTCTCTGACCAGCCTGGCTCCATCCTTACCTATTGTCAGCTTTTGTTCTTGAGGCAGCTGCGCCAAGAGCAAGCTTGTGCCACTAATACTCATCCTAGGACTGGTCACCAGAGTCCCCCAGGGGGGCTTCTGAGAGAGGCACACGTGCCAGCCTTGCTCTCTGAACCTCAGCAGACTCGGGTTGACGCACTGGTTCTTTGTAAAGGCTGCCGTCAACTGAGGCCCCACCATGTGCGCCACACCCTCTTGGGTGCTTCACTTGTGTTTTTTCTAATCGGTCATTGAGTCAGCTGCCTGACCTCCCTGACCAGGGGGCACGCAGGTGTGAGGGGCTTGCCCAGAGCCTTGCCGCTCGCCCTGATGAAGCTCAGTTACAAGGAAGGGAAGGACGGGAGGGAGGAGGCGCTCCCTTCTTGCCAAGAGCCGAGGAACCAACAGGAGGCCTTTTGCCCCCTCTTGGCAACTGGACCTCACCCTTGAAACTCCCCCCTCTGTTCTTTTCATATTTCTTTTTTTGGGGGTTGGCTTCAAATTATCTTGTTTTGTTTACATTACACCCAAGTTTCGTGGTACAAAAGACTTGCAGGTGCAAATATGTCCCGCCTTCATTAACTTCCCCTCCCTTTTTAATTTATGTGATTTCAATTTTCCTTCCCTGTACTGTTAATTAGGGGACCCTCTAATCAGTGCCATTATCACAGTGGTATTCATGTTTAGGAAAGCCGCTAAACAAATGCTTGCAAAATTGCTAAATGGCTAATTAATGTCTGTTAATTAAGAAAATTGCTCATGGTAACAAACCATGCCGTTGCTGGCAGCCGCTAGAAAGACACACACTTGTTGAAATTAGTAGCATGGCAGGTAGGGGAACATCTGCTCCTCGGAGCTTTCCGGAAGTGAGCAGCTCCTCGCTTGGCCAAGAAACTCCCAGGCCTGTCAGCGGCGGCGCCCTTGGGTTCCTTTACAGCCCCCTGTGATGTTCTCTGCACACCTCTTTTCGGTGGGCCCACGCCCGCTGTCTCGGGCCTGCCCCTCCTCCCCAGCCCTGGGCTCTGCCTCCCCAGCAGACAGGCGGCTGGCAGCCTGGCTCTGCAGGAGAGGGCTGAGGGTGAACCCTATCTAGGCAGCTCTGCTCTCTTTTTAATTTCGCCACACTCATCCCCTGTGTGCATTTTGAATTTTTCTGAAAGCCAACTTCTAAAAAAACAGCACAATCATGGGTGGGGAAGTGCAAGGGGGGCCTGTCTTGTCACCTCTGGCATTGGCACCCCCAGCTAGGTGGGCTGGAACGTGCTTCCGAAGCAGCTCTCCACACTCACTGACTTGACCCACGCTAGGAAAGTCTTTCGGCGTTGTGACCCAGTCTGTACACACACGAGTATTTACACATGCCACTGGGGTCCGTGAAAGACACCTGCCTTAAAATACACAAAGCTCTCTGACATTTTTTTTAATTACCTCGGATTTTTAAGAAATAATTATTGCAGCTTGCTAAATGGATGAGTGTGTTGCAGTCTGTAGTTTGCAACCCCAAGGTTTAAGTGAATTCATCTGCCTGTGTCTTCTAGAGGGGTTGAGGTCAGCGTAGCCCAGGGTTGTGGCAGTGGGGGTGGGGGTCAGCTTTGAACAGAGGTATGGAAAGCACAGCTCACCCATTCATCCAGCAGTCAGGGGTCCCCGCCCTTCATGTACTACCCCATCTCCCCACCTCTGCACCAGGGCTGTTGGGTTTTGGGGCTGGAGATGGGCCTTGGACCCACGAAGCTTCTCATCCTGGCTCTGCCACTGACCAGTTTTGTGGCCGTGGCCAAGTTGCATCATCCCTTGAGACTCATATTCCTCATCAGTAAAAGTTGGAATGAGAAACCCTACCTCATAGGGCTGCTTTGAAATGCAGGTGAATTCACAGTGTGCAAACATGCGCTGCCCACACCGCGTGGCCCTCACTCACTGTCTATCCCCCCACTCCCTTTGTGTTACATCTGTGGTGCCCCAGCTCCTCCCACCTCTGTTATTTATCTGTCAGTGCCCCTGGGCCTCTCCCTGACTCTTGATCAGTCCTACCTTGAGTCACTCATAGCCGTGTCGCTGTCCCCCAGATTGTGAGCTCCTTGAGGGCAGGGCCCTTCCTGATCCTTCCCTACCCACCCTGTGAGTGGCACCTACATGCTTTGCACCTGGGTCCCTGTGTCTGTGCATCACTGTACTCCCTCTGAGCCTGTCTCAACCAACGTATTTAACATGGCAAACTCCGCTCCAAGGGTAGGCTGTGTCCAGGACCGTGTACTCCTGTGTGCTCTGACAGAGGTGCTTCATTTTATTTTTTGTTCTTTCAACACCCCCATGAATGTATTGATCAGCTTCTCTTGCTCCCGCTCGCCGTTTTACACTGTTGGGCCGGCGACCAAAGCAGCAGCTCCACCACCTCCCACCAACCAGAGCCCACTCCCCGCACGCCCGCCGCCCACCCTTTGTTTTGGTTTAATTTTTGTTCTTTTAAGCTTCTTCTGCGCTTCTCCATGTGCTGTGATCTATAACCTGCCTCTACTGTCTGGCCTCACAGGGTCCTCCGGGGTCACAGCCCTCGCCGCACGCACAGCCTCCACCTCACAATCCTAGCAGCATGATGGGACCCCACAGTCAGGTAAACACACCGTGGCGCTCCCGCCCGCCGGGGGCGCGGGGCACGGAGGAAGCAGAGAGCCCGCAGAGGAAAAACAAAAATCAAAATGTGCTCTAGCCACTACCTGCGAGTATTTATTGACCAACGAAATTTTTTTAGAAATTTCTTTTTTCTAAAGATAGTCTGCATTCCTCGGATATCACACTCAGCTTGGATACGAAACCAAAAGGAAAATAAAAAAAAAAATATATATATATATATATATATATATTTCTGTGACCTTGTCAGCGGCCTTTGCGTTTTTGTTTTTTCCTCTCTCACTTTTGGTTTGGTTTTGAGTTTGGTTCACCATTTGTTTGTAACTGAAGCTACATTCTGAGCCTTTTCTTTGTGCACTTGTGCTGCTGAGAAAGCTTTCCTGCCATTCCCCTGCATTAAGTTAGGGAGCCCGCTGTCTCCTTCCCGTTTCCATGGCGTTTCCCCCCAGTCCTTGCTCCCCTCTCCATGCCCACTGGTGTTTTCTGTGTGTGCGTGCTCGTGTGTCCAGCTTTGTCTGCAGACCCTTAAAATGTTACATAGAAGTCCTCCTTAACCCTTTTATTTGCCCTTATGGAGAGCAGAGGTTTCCTCCTCTGCCCTGCCTTGATTTAACGGTTTTTCTGTGTCTTTTGCAAAGTCCCAGCCGTTGCCCTTCCACCCACAGTATATCTCCATGAACAAATGTAGAGTCGGGAGACACATCTGTTGTGTGGATCTGTTGTTCCCTCTACCCAAAGGAAGTTTTGCTTAAAGGGAAGAGGCTACCAGGAGAAAGACAACTTAAAAGATCAGTAGTTATAACAAAATGGGACTTTGTGAAGAGCACTTGTATTTGTCACTGTGCAGTAGGGCAGGCTGTCATTGAACTGATTCCCTATAATTGCAGCCTTTTATGTCACCGCGATACGCAGGCGGCCCCAGGCCCCCGATCAGAATGGGAAACCAGGTACTGTACCTTTTCATGTTCTCTCCCCGCTCCCTCAGCCATCCTTGGCCCTAGGTAGACTTTGACTCAAATGAAAGTTGAGGAAAGGATTGAGGGGTGGAGGGACAGGTTTAACGTGGCTGGTAGCTTACTAACTGTTCCCCAGAGGGGACCCCGTGCCCCCGCTGTGCCCGTGGTGCATCACCTGCCTCTCCAGATGGCCTTTGGACGTTCATTCTGGGGCTCAGAAGGTGGCAGTAGATGCAGCCAAGGCGCATCTGGGATTGCAGGGTTTCGGCTATTCTAGAGAAGATGGTAAATGACCTGCCCCTCCCTTCCACCCTCTTCTTGGAAGAGGATCTTCCTCCATAATGAAGTTAATTGACAATGTGCATTTTTTCCTGGAAGCTTTTGAGAATTGCCAAAGCTGGTAAATATAATCCTGCTATTGGGGGCGAAATGGCCCATAGGAATGCTTAGATCAGGATCCTGGATGCAGCAGAGCAGGAGATTTGTGAGTTTTTCAGCAATGTGTGCCTGCTTCCCAGACCCAACTCAAAACAAGAAAGGATCTGTTCGTGTAAATAGAAAAGGGGTTTGATTATGGGGAGGGCTTTTCAGCCTGGGGTCATTTGCCTTACGCTGGCCCATTAGGGTTGGCAATTCTAGGTGGTCTGGAGAAGTCAGCCCACACGCTCCCCTCCCTGGTTCAGGGCAGGAGGGGAGCTGCAGAGGTAAATATGAATAGATACCTCTTTTGAGTATAGACAGACTTAAACTTTCTTTCTTTCTTTTTTTTTTTTTTGAGACAGTCTTGCTCAGGCGCCAGGCTGGTGTACAGTGGCACGAACTCGGCACACTGCAACCTCCGCCCCCCAGGTTCAAGCAATTCCGTCTCAGCCTCCCCAGTAGCTGGGACTACAGGCGCACCCCACCATGCCCAGCTAATTTTGTGTTTTTTTTTTTTAGTAGAGACGGGGTTTTACCATGTTGGCCAAGGTGGTCTTGATCTCTTGACCTCGTGATCCGCCCTCCTCGGCCTCCCAAAGTGCTGGGATTACAGGCATGAGCCACTGCGCCTGGCCAAACTTAAACTTTCAAGAAATATCAGGGAATTTTTCTGCTCAAATTTTTTTAAACTGAATTATTTCAGTGACTTTGCAAAAGCCCTTCAGAAAAATCTGCCAGCAGCGCCAGAGAATCCAGCCCTTGTTGCCTTTGGAGCTGGGAGTTGAGTCACCAATTAAATTGGCATTGTCTGAGTTTAATGCTTTTCGTTCTTAGGGCTCTGCAAGAAAGCTCCTGAGTGAGGTGATGCAGGGACTATGGAGAGATGCTCCTAACTAGGGAGCATCCAATTTTTTTTTTTGAGACCAACTCTTGCTCTCTGTCCCAGGCTGGAGTATAGTGGGGCGATCTCTGCTCACTGTAACCTCTGCCTCTTGGGTTCAAGCAGTCCCACCCAAGTAGCTGGGATTACAGGCGTGTGCCACCACACCCACCTAATTTTCATATTTATAATAGAGTCGGGGTTTCACCATGTTGGCCAGGCTGGTCTAGAACTCCTAGCTCATGTGATCTGCCCACATTGGCCCCACAGTGCTGGGATTGCAGGCATGAGCCACTGTAGCCGACCGGCTCTCCAGTTTTAATGTTAAATTGCCTATCGGGTGTCCATCTTTTTTTTTTCCTCCAAAAGTCCTTCCTTTTCTATTTTCTCTGACATGAAGGGAACAAATTACAAGAGGAATTAGAGACCCAGCTCTTTGAGCAAAAGAAGGGACCCCTGGATACATCACAGATAAGGAAACAAAAAGTCACAGTGGAGGAGTGACTTCCTAAAGGGAGCTGGGCTGGAGTTGGTTCCAGCCCAGTGCTAATTGTGCTCTACTCCACTCGATTCATCAGCCTTCACAGATGTAAGATTGCTACCCCTCTCTGTGTTTTTTTGGGACAGAGTTTCACTCTTGTTGCCCAGGCTGGAGTGCAATGGCACAATCTCCACTCACTCCAGCCTCCACCTCCCAGGTTCAAGTGTTTCTCCTGCCTCAGCCTCCCTAGTAGCTGAGATTACAGGCGTCAACCACCATGCCCAGCTCATTTTTTGTATTTTTAGTAGAGATGGCATTTCACTATGTTGACTAGGGTGGTCTCAAACCCCTGCCCTCAGGTGGTCCACCTGCCTGAGCCTCCCAAAGTGCTGGGATTACAGGCATGAGCGTCCGTGCCTGGCCCCATCTGTGTCTTTGACCCATCATCACTGGGCCTGCTTTGCCAGGGCACGTAGAGACGTCGGCAGCAGCCTTCTCACCCACCCACCCAGGAGCTCTCCTTGGTCCAAACTGGCCTCTGCCAGGGAGAGAGGAGCTACTTCCTTATCATAATTGTGGCCCTTCTTCTGGCAATTAAGGGACATGGAGAAGGGAGTGTGTATGTTTCTATTCAGCAGCTAAGCATGAGCAACTACTTGAGAGCAAATGGGGGATAAATCCATCATCTGCACTTTGCATTACAAGCCAGTTTTCCCAACCTCCCTGCCACCCCCCATTAGAACTCTACACTGGGGCTGGGCGACGTGGCTCACACCTGTAATCCTAGCACTTTGGGATGCTCAGGTGGGGGGATCACTTAAGATCAGAAGTTCGAGACCAGCCTGGCCAACATGGTAAAATCCTGTCTCTACTAAAATACAAAAAACTAGCCGGGTGTGGTGGTGCACGCCTAATCCCAGCTACCCAGGAGGCTGAGGCAGGAGAATCACTGGGACCCAGGAGGCGGAGGCTGCAGTGAGGTGAGATTGCGTCATTGCACTCCAGCGTGGGTAATGGAGTGAGACTCCTTCTCAAAATAAAAAAAGAAATCTACACTGGTTTTCCAGTTTCCTGTGAACTCAAGAAATTTTTATCCTCTAAAGAGGGATGTCCCCTTCCACGGGTATTGTCCCTGGGAGTTTCTTGAAGGGTACCCTCGTTGGGACTGCCATTTAACAGAAGACCTGTGCCACCTGAGTTAGCCCAGTTCTCTCCTGTGACAGATGGAGGGGGCAGAGACTAGAGGACTTGCTGGGGCTCACAGCCCATTATGAATGTGCCTTCTGGGTCAGGGGAGTGAGAAGGGCCCTTAGGGGAACAAGAAGCAAAGGGTCAGTGATGTGGCCTCAGGATCTTGCCCAGCCACCTCCCATCTGCCTCCCTGGCTAGAGACTGTGCATGGAGAGTTGCTGTTTTTCAAGTGCGGTTGGTGGGATGGGCGGTGACAGTGGAGTTGAGCCAGGTTTAGGAGACTGGCTGGGTTGTCAGCCCTCCCACACATATCTCGGCAGAGCTCCCACCTGGCAGGCTGGCTGTGCTGGCGGGGCAGGTGAGAGAGCACGCTGATGCAGCAGGGATTTGTCCGCCTCCTGGGTAGACGCTTCCTGTGCCTTGCCCCACACACTGTGCTGTAGGAGAAGAGCTGCCCCAGAGCATCTCACTCCCTGCAGGCCCTGAGGCTGTGTGCACAGTGTGTAATTATGGTCCCATATAACAGCCATTGTTTTCCCCCTCAAGTTTGAGGGCTTCGGCCTCTCAGTGCAAGACCCCTTTCCTTGGTTACTGCACACCTCCTTTCTCTGATAGAAAAGTTCCAGCCTGTCTCTCCCTGTCTGAGGGTCACCTCAGTGAGGGATGCAACTTCCAGCCCCCCTCTGAGCCTCTGGTCAGTTCAGCTTTGCTCCTGGAGTTCTGACACATAGGAGGGTTAGAGGAATCCAACGAGAAGCTTTCTCCAAGAATCTGTGATCAGCACTGGGCTACGTTGACAGTGTCTGCCACACCCTGTGGCTGTGCCGACAGGGTTGGATGGGGTGGTCCTACACTGGGTAGCTCATGACCCTGACGGTCCCCCATCCACCTCCATGTCCTAAGATCCCCCAATCCAGACAGCCTTAGAGGTAGGTTTTCCTGAGTCACCAGGACTCTATAAAAACCACAAAACCCCAGTGGGCAGGCATAAACCAGCCAAGTGATTCAGAGCTAGGGAACTTGGGGCCAGGAAGCTGGGCTAGGAGTAAGTGAGAGGCCGGAACAGCTAAAATCCAAGGATTGGAAAGACGGTTGCTAAGCACCCCAGGCAGACGGAAACAGCAGGTGCTAAATGCAACTGTGGGCCAGGTGCAGTGGCTCACACCTGTAATCCCAGCATTTTGGGAGGCTGAGGCAGGAGGATCCCTTGAGCCTAGGTTTGATATGATCCTAGGCAACATAGTGAGACCCCATCTCTACAAAAAAATTTAAAAATTAGCAGGTGTGACAGTGCCTGCCTGTAGTCCCAGCTATTGGGATGGCTGAGACAGGAGGATCGCCTGAGCCCTTGTGTTCGAGGCTGCAGTGAGCTATGATCACACCAGGGCACTCCAGCATGGGTGACAGAGCGAGAGACCCTGTCTTTAAAAAAAAATACTAATTCTGCTTGGTGAACATCAGGCACTCCCTAGGTCCTCACACAGTCCTCACATACCTGCTCCCCTGTTCCATTCTGAAGCTAGGGGAATCAGTGACAGTCTGTCCTTTCACATTGCACCACCTCATTTCAGAACCTGTTTGGAGGTCACCATTGAGCTTCGAGGCAGAGGAGTTCCCCCCTCAGCCTCCCCCACAGCAGCACAGCCTGGGCTAGGGCCCTTGGGCAGAGACCCCTGTCACAGATGCCCAGCCTTTGAGCAGCATTGGCACCTGCAGATGAGGAAAGATGACCAGCTGTCACCAAAGGCTTTTCCTCTCAAAGGCAAAGGCTCATGTTTAGCCCTTAGGGATGGGATCCTAGAAACAAACTTCCCCCGACAGCAACTCCTCCTCTCTTTTTCCAGTTGCAGCTGAAATAACTTCAGTCTCAAGTAAATTGCTTTTAATAGTTTTTCACAGGGGGCGTGGCAAGCGTTCACCCAGGAAACTCGTGCCTCCCCGTGCTTACCTTCTCCTTAGTAACCACACCAGCACTGCCGAGGGCCCCAGCTCTGGAGCCAGGTTCTCATCCAGCACCCCTGCCCCTCTCCTAGTGGCTGCCTCTGCAGCCTGTGACTGGGAGCCCTCAGGCCTGTGACCTCAGTTTCTCCATCTCAATCCCAAAGGCTTTCTCGTCCTCTGTTCCCTTTTCAACAGGGCTTTCCACAGTGATAGGATTTTAGGTAGTGGGTGTCTCAGTCCCTGTAATTTTTAGGTAGTGGGTGTCTCAGTCCCTGTAATTTGAAGTTGAGCTAAAATGAGGAATGTCTCTGTGAGACAAAGGCAGGATGGGGTTTGGCTTCAATCGCATGGCTGGGGTTTGGGCAGAAGGAGGGAGTGGGCAGCGCTGCCCCTGAGAAGAATGTGGTTGGTGGTACAGCCAGAGCAATACCTAGAGAATGTTCCTGCCGCACTTCAGAGCTCTGATGGGTATGCAGACTCCCTACCCCAAGACAGTGGGATGGGGCGATGGTTTCCCTCCACAGAACTCCCCGAGAGTGCAGCAGTTTTAGCTAACACCAGTGCCAGCTGACTGGTATGCCCGGGTTGGCCTTCCCCAGCCGGCAGGCAGCAGAAGTGGTCTCAGGGAGGCCATGAGTGGCCCCACATGGTCAGGCGGGGAACTGGATGGACAGGTAGATGCCTCTCCCTGGGTCCAGCAGCTCTGGAGCAGCTCCTCAGTGTGTCTTACATCTCTTTCAGCCTCCGGGAGGAGTTCCTGGGACACAGCCATTGCTGCCCAATTCCATGGATCCCACACGACAACAAGGTAGAGAGGACAGGGTGGGCCTAGGGTGGCTGGGAGTGTCAGGAGAGCTCCTCCTCCCTCTGCTCCTGCAGGCCCATGACGTGCTTCCTCTCTCACGCAGCCCACCCCAACATGGGAGGATCAATGCAGAGAATGAACCCTCCCCGAGGCATGGGGCCCATGGGTCCTGGCCCACAGGTAAGCACCGTCTGTCTGTCTGCCCGTCTCCCTGGCATCTGTGTGCACCTGCCTGCTCTCCTCTTTCCACGGTCTGTCACTCTCCACATCTCTCAGTTCGCAGGGATGAGAGGGGGGCACGTTCTCGCCCCTGCTCCTGTCCCCCGCCATGACGGGCTGGCCTCACGCACTGCTTAAGGCAGCCCCTCTTGGAGAACAGGCAGAGTTGAGGGGCCTGCAGGGAGCTAGGGAAAAGGGGACAGCTAGGGCCTTGTAGTTGGCAGACCCTTTTGGGGTTTGGTGTTCTGTCACGGGATCTGAAGAAGGGCACGGAGCTCCTGAACCCCAGGGCTGCTTCCTCCTGGGTGAGGTGGACTTGAGATAGCTTAGGGCCACCATCTGTTGTGCCCCCGAGGCAGGGCAGATGAGTGGCCTTCCTAGCACTGCCAGAGACTCAGCATGTGTTTGTTCTTGATGCATCACTTTGACCACTGTGGGCTCCAGCAGGCCTTAGTTTCCCTACCTGTTAAGTGGGTACCGTGTCCATGATTCTCTGGTGAGTGCGGGCCACACTGGCAGGACCCCAGCACCACTTCAGCCAGGATTCTTTCTGACCAGAGGGCTCCATGGCCACAAAGGGACCTTCTAGACCTCTTATGGTCAGAGGAAAGTTGCTGCCACTGTGGCCAGCTCTGCACTCCCAGGGAGGGCTGTCGCAGCACAGGTCTGACAGGTGTTCTGCAGTGGAACCATCTCGCAGCGGCCCCCAGCCCTCTGGGTGTTTGCACGTGGCTCTGTTTCCTGTAGTAGCTGTGACAGAGCACCCTCGATGTTCCACCCACTGACTAGAGGAAGCTGGAGCTCTGAATAAGGCAAGGGGCTTGTTTTCAGGTGTTCTTTCCCTTCTCTTCTGTTCTGCCTGGAATGTGCTGCATTGGGCGTTCCCTCGCTTGCGTGCAGGTGTTCGGACTCTCTGGGCCCCCTGTACTGGTTTCTGGGTCCCCTGGGGGTGGAGTAGTGCCCCCCACGCCTGCCCACACGTGCTCCCTTCTATAGGGAGAGGCGTCTGCCCCACAGAACTATAGTCCTCCGCTCCATCCCAGAATTGTATTTACAGCAAGCCCAAGCCACCACTTTTTTCTTAGTGGTGGTTGGAACATCTGTCGTGTTGAAAGATTTTAGGGAGGTCCTTGTCTTCTGCCGGCCCTATAATCCTAAAAGGAAGCAAACCTGCAGCACTTACAGCTCCAGTATCCTGGTTTTGTTCCTTCCTCGAATCCTCTGAAGTTCGTGTTTCTACTAGCTCCTTTTAAGCTGCAGAGTGGCCCCTTCCTGCCTGGCAGCCCTGCCTGGAGCTGACCTCTGTAGGGCTGCCTGCCTAGGGAAGGGGGTGGGGGCATGGTAGGAGCAGAGCTTCCCTTCTCCTGAGTCAGATACAGCTCTCCCTCCCCACAGCCTGAACCGCACAGCAGTCACATTTTACTGGTGTAGAAATCAGCAGTGGCCTTGGATTGGCAGATGTCATGGGATCTGTGTGACTCAGGAGGATGGAATTTGAGCAAGGAAAATTTAACTCCATGGCCCAGCCCATGGATTCTCAGAGGCTCAGTAGCTGCATCTGTAAAATGGGAATAAGAACGATGCCTGACTTGGGGGAAACTAAGGGTTCAGTATCCAGTTCCTTTTTTTTTTTCTCTTTGTTTGAGACAGGGTTCCATTCTGTCGCCTAGGCTGGAGTGCAGTGGTGCCGTCTCTGCTCACTGCATCCTCAGTCTCCCAAGTAGCTGGGACTACAGGCTTCTACCACCACGCCTGTCTAATCTTCATATTTTTAGTAGAAACAGGCTCTTGCCATGTTGTCCAGACTGGTCTTGAACTGCTGGATTCAAGTGATCCCCCCACCTCGACCTCCCAAAATGTTGGAAGTACAGGCGTGAGCCACCGCGCCCAGCCAGGGTCAAGTTCTCGGTGTGATGCTGGCCACGGAATGCTCCGCCTAAGGAAGCTACTTGTGTTTTCCAACTTCAGAGACTTAAAACCAATGTTCAGGCCTCTAGTTGCTTGGGTTTGGGGATTGCTTTCAGTTTCCTTTTTTTTTTCTTTTCTGGCAAAGCTATTAACAGTTTGTTAGGACCATCGAATGCTGAGATTCTAAAGGCTGGGAGTGGATGTCAGGCTGTTGGAGGGCAGCAGGTGTGCTGGCAGTTCAGAACTTCTTCTGGGCATGGTGGATGTCTCATCTTGTCTGCCCCTGGCCTATAGTCCAGCACACTCTTTGGCACACTCTAAAGAGGTGAGGTTCCCAGAGGCTGAGGCCCTGCAGAGAGAGACTCGTGGCCTCACCCAAGCAGTGGACAAGTGGTAGAGCTCCCCTTTGACCCCAGGATTATCAAAGGCGGGAGAGGGAGAGGCTCACCCTTGTTTGTTTATGTTGCACACCCTTGCCAACCTCAGGAGCTCTGGAAGCATCTCTCCTTCTCTTTATTTTACTTTATCAATGTGGCGACCCTAAAGTGCTTCACCCATGTTTCCTAAACCCTTCTGGGTAGGGTAAGTATTAAATCCCAGAGCCAAACCTCCCTTGAAGCAACCCAGGATATCTGCACTGGGCCATCAGTGGGGTCGGGAAGTCCTGGCGTCAGCATGGCACTGGGCCTAGACAAGGTTGATGTGCAGGATGGATTGAAGGGTCTGTGGTCAGCTGGGGCTCATCTTGGGCCTGGCAGAGCCTGGTGGTTTTGGACTCTGAGGTGGAGGGTAGACTATCCCCATTCCCCAACCCTTTCTCTCCCTCCCCTGAGGGTGCTGCCCCCTGGACAGGACAGGGGTGAGCTCAGAACTTAGTTCCAGAAAGCATAGTCCTGACAGCAACTCAGCCTGGCTGGGCCTCCAGTCCTTCATCTGCAAAATGGGCACCAAGTGATGGCCTCGTGGGGCTACTGGAGGGAGGGCAAAATAGCAGCTGTGAAATATAAGCCTCCCCATGAAGTCCCCACATGGTGTCCTCTGGATCCCTTCCCCTTCTGGCAGGCCCTGAGCTTGGGGGAGGCATCCCTGCCTATTGCCACAGCCCAGGCTATCAGGAAGGGCCGCCAGCCCCTTCAGCCTAGAGTAAGCACACTACATGCACAGCACTGTGCTGAGACCAGGCACAAAGGTGGGATACCATCGCCATGGGCTTTGCAGCCAGGAATTAGATTGCTTTTCATCAGTGACCACCCCAGAATTTCTGAACAAAGAATAGGTACGGTGTGGTCAGGGGACTGCTTTATTTTAAAACCGAATGGAGTGATATAAGGTTTTGAAACAGGCAAAATGTGAGTCTGTCACATGTCAGCCTAAATGTCTCAGAGGAAGCAGCAATCCAGGCATCACCCTGTCCTTTGTCCTCAGTGTTCCAGACAGATTTTACTCTGGCTTTGTAAAGTGCCAGTGCTAGAAAGGAGAGAGAGTACTTGCACTTGGTCCCATTCTTCCTGAAAAGTTCTGTGTATGTTGGTATCAGGTAGTAGTAACCTCTTATCCTAGTGTATCAAAAGTGAGTTCTAATAAGACAAAGCTAAAACTGAGGAGCTCTTGGTCAGACTTAGTAGAGAGAATGCCAGGCCCCATCGAAGTGCTGTGGCTCCCACACCCCTTGGGTGCCAATTCCCAGAGCCACTGACATGTCAGCGTTTCTGGTATTCAGGCTGGGGCTGAAGCCAGGGCGGCATAGAATCAGGTCACTATCCTGGTTTGTCTTTGTTTGAGAGTTCAGATGAAGGAGAATCTATAGCCCCCAGGACGATCCTGTGCCTATTCCACCTCCTGGGGCTGATCCAGGGCCAGTCCAAGCTTAGGGCCACTGAGCAGAGGCCCCCAAAAGAGATGGGTGGGTCATTAGTCCTGGTCCTGAGCACTCCAGGCTGGTGAGGAAGGAATGGGGACCCTTGAGGAACTTAACCTTGGTTGGTGGCCCCTGAGGGGTGTCCCAGCATGAGATAGCCAGGCCCCGCTGCCCAGAAAATGGCCTGGACAGCCTCAAGTCCACTCTGGTAGTTGAATCCTATAGACTAGAGAGTTATCCCCTAAGGTTAATAAGTACTGGGTGGTCCTCCTTCCCACCTGCCTCCCACAAGATGCTTGGCTAAGAATGCAGACTCGAGGGACCAGCAGATCCAGGTTTAAACAGTGGGCACCTAGAAGGCCCTTCTGAGGCAGTGGCAAGAGGGAGCAGCCACCGCCTCCAGGCCCCAGCCCAACCAGCTGCTCAGTCCTGTCTCACTGTGGAGCTGGCGGGTGCAGAGCTGAGACTGTGGACGGGGGTGCCTGCACTGTTCCTGACTGTGGATTACACCCTCCGCCCAGGCTCTGGGCCACCCAAGTGGGGACTAGGATGAGGGGTAAGGGGAGACAGGCCCCTGTGAATGTGGCCAGCACTGGAGGCTCCTCTCTTCTGCCTGGCCACCCCTGCCCCTGCAGAGTGGTGCTGAATGCAGAGGGACATCTGCTAATGACCACACCTTGCATGGCTTCGCTATCATCACCTCAGCTGTATGGTGCTGCAGGCAGGCAGGAATTGGCCAAAGAGGAAACCCATTTCTACCAAGTCTGAACTTCTGGGCGTTCCTGTCCTATGTGAGAAAACATCCCTGCAAACCAGATTTCAGCCGGATACTCACTGCTGACATCTGTGTGGCCTTGGGCAAGTCTCTGGCTTTCTGGGCCTCCAAGTTGTCATCTGTGAAACGATGAGGTACAAGTGGCCCTCCAAGGTGTGTGCCGCTATAGGCAAAAGGACTGGGGGAGGAGTTCCCTCTAGGAAGCTGCCATGCCGGCTTTTGGAGAGGCTCCTGAAGGCTGGGCAGGCTCAGGAGCAGCAGGATAGTGCACTCAGAGCCTTCCAGCCCAAAGCTGCATGCTGCATGTCAAGAGAGCGACTGCTAGTCATCTCTTTTCACCCCAATCCGTGCTGAGATATCCCAGGCTTCTGCTCTTGCTCTGAGGTGCAGGCCTTTTTCCTGGGTGGGAAAGGCGGCTGCAGTCCTGGAAGCACGAGTGTGGGGTAAAGCTCCCTCCACTCCATCTGGAAGACCTCTCTAGTCAGCTGGGCTGTACACACAGTGGAGAGGGGGCCTGGGGAGGTGGCGAGCTGCTTGTCCTGGAGCAGCAGGTGGGGAGATGAGGCTGAGATTTGTTGAGTGGATTAGAAAGGGCCCTTTAAGACCTGAGCTTCTGTGATGCTTCAGCAGCATTAAGGGCTTTGGTGTTTGTTCTGCCGCTGACATCACAAATCAGTGCACACCTCCCAGGGCTGATGGGGCACTTCAGAACCATTGTTTCATTTGATCCACTGAGCCCTGCAAGGGTGGGAACACATGGGGCTCTTTGTCCCCATTTTATAGACAAGGCAGCACAGCAGAGGGGCTTGTGGCTCTGAAGCCAGAGCCATGCCGCAGGGCTTCACCCCAGCTCAGCCATGCACAGCTGCACAGTGGGGTCATCACTCTTCTCTGCCTCAGTTTTCTGGTCTCTAAAGTGGGTGGAGTAAAGGGGTCATTGTGACAATTAATTGTAGCAGTGCACACACAGCCTGCGGTACATCCTGGCATGGAGTAAGCACTTCGGTCTTTCGGTGATTTGCCCAAAGTCACCAGCAGGCAGCCAAGCCAAGGCCAGCCTTCCTGTGTTCTGATGTCAGGTCTTGCACTCTGCTCACCCACTTGCAGTAGAGTGGGCTTGGCCCCAGCACACGCCCCCAAGACTGATGCTGTTTGCTTGAAGCCCATGCCCTAAGCAGGCACAGGGTGATGTGGGGTCTGCCCTCTCTGGTCCCAGGTCTGGCTCCTTGCCTGCCAGCCTGGTGTTGCTCCTGAGATCATCTGCATCCTGTCTGGACATTCTTCCGAATCCAAGCCCCTCTGTGACTGACCCAAGTGGAGCAGGTGGCCCCTGGATGTGGAACCCACCATCGGCCCGATATTGGCTCTGCGAGTGTCAGCTCTGGGTCTCTGTCTTCCCATTCCGTCCCCCTTCCCACCCACCTCCCACCAGTTGCTTGACTAAACATGCAGAATCTGGGGGCCCGCAGATCCGAGTTTGAACCCCAGCCGTGCCATTTACTCACTGCAACTTGAGGCAAAACTTTCTCCCTCAGACCTTCAGTCTCCTTTTCTGTAAAGTAGGAACAATACCAGCCTCCTGGAGTTTTCATACAGATCAAACAAGAGACTGTACATAAAGTGTGTCATGTACTCAGTAAAGGGCAGCAAGTGCTCGCTGTTTCTTTGCCGTCAAAATTCCAGCAACCTACTTTGAGTTCTCCTACGAGGGTAGAGTGTAGGCTGCAGCCAGACTCCCTTTGCTCTCCTTGCATTCACTTCCTCGCTTCTTCATTGATTGTCTCAGTGTAGGCGTAGTGAGCGCCAGTCTGTGCCACTGGGTGTGTGGGATGAGGGGTATGATCCTCAAGACATAGCCCCACCTTCAAAGGGCACTTGGAGTCCACTGGGAGAGATGGGAGATGGACAGACATGGCCATGATCAGAACCCATTGTGGTATGGGGGCGGGGGAGGGAGGTCAGAAGGCACTGTGAGAGTAACAGGGATGGAACAGTCAGCCCCGAGGGGTAGGGTCAGGAGGGCTTCCCAGAGGAGCTGCTGTTAGTGCTGAGTATTGGAGGACAAGTAGGAGCCTGCCAAGGAGGGAGCAGAGAAATGAGGAATGTATTATTCTTGCATGGAAAATGACCCTTGGAGATGGGGTGATGGGCAACACTGGCCTGGTTATAGCAAGAGATGAATGTGATAAGAGGCCGGGTGCCCGTGACCCACCCCACTCTGCCTCATGGGCCATCCTGAGCTGAATCTGGACTGCTGGTACTTTGTGAGTTCTGTGCAGACTTTTCTCTCAAACATTGGGCACAGTGGCTCATGTCTGTAATCCCAGTACTTTGGGAGGCTGTGGTGGGAGGATGACATGAGCCCAGGAGTTCAAGAACAGCCTGGGCAACAAAGCAAGACACCTCGTATCTACAAAAAAAAAAAATAGCCAGGTTTGGTGGTGTATGCCTGTAGTCCCAACTACATGAGAGGCCGAGGTGGGAGGATTGTTTGAGCCCAGGAGGTCGAAGCTGCAGTGAGTTAGGATTCCACTACTGCTCTCCAGCCTGGGCAACAGAGCAAGACACCATCTCAAAAAACAAAACAAACCTCCCCATATACATCATGGTGAACCCTCTGAGTGCAGAGATGGAGTTTTCTCCTGCTTCCCAGCATACCTGTCAAGGGCCTCTGATGCTGATGCATAGGTGGGGTGGGTCTGCCACCTGGACCTGGGGCAGGCTAAGTAAGGTGTCTGTATTGCAGCAGCCTCAGACAAGCTTCTCAGGAGTGCTGGCTCCCTTCCCCATTCACACCTGCCCCCTCCTTCCTGCCTCTTAGCAGCGTCCTCGCCCCAGAGCTGCTCAGTACATTCTAAGACTGAGTCCGTCCCCTCTTACCTGCCTGAGCCCAGAGGGGAAGGTACAGGATGGCACAGTGGGAGCCCAGAGACAGCAGCGGCTTGCTGGATGTCCACATGTTTTTGAGAACTTCATCTTGAAAGCCCCTGAAAATGCATTGAATGTTGTGACTGTCCCTCTGTGCTGGCTTGTCATTATGGTCACTGTGACTTGGTTCCCACCCACCCCACCGTTTTTGAAAGAATGTGTTATTTTTTCTCATCGATCCTTTTCACAGACTAACCCTCACTGTTTTGTCTGTCTGTTTTTCCTTTCCCTCCTCTCTCCGGTTCCTTTCTCCTTCTCATAGACTGACCCTTGGTTATCGTTGCAGAATTACGGCAGCGGCATGAGACCACCACCCAACTCCCTCGGCCCCGCCATGCCCGGGATTAACATGTAAGGCGAAAATGACCCGGCCAGTGGCTCAGAGTCCATTCCTTTCCCCACCCTCTGCTTGCACCCTAGGAGACTCATGATAGGAGTCATTGCTGGTACTCCTCTGGGCCTCAGTCTTCTCATCGGTAATATGAGGATATTGACAATCCTGGTGATGAGAGCTCAGCCTCATAGAGTGTCTCCGTGTCCCGGGCACAGTTTTCCAGGCACGCTACATGCATCATCTCACCTAATCTTCATGATAACCCAGTAACGTGATTTCTTATATTTTTTAAGACTGAGTCTTGCTCTGTTACCCAGGCAGGAGTGCTATGGCACAATCTCTCACTGCAATCTCTGGCTCACTGCAGTCTCTGCCTCATGCGTTCAAGTGATTCTCCTGCCTCAGCCTCCTGAATAGCTTGGATCACAAGCACTCACAAACATGCCCTACTAATTTTTGTATTTTAAGTAGAGATGGGGTTTCACCATATGGGCCAGGCTGGTCTCTAACTCCTGACTTCAAATGATCTACCCGCCTGGGCCTCCCAAAGTGCTAGGATTACAGTTGTGAGCCACTGTGCCTGGCCTGATATGGTTATTATTATCCCCGCTTACAGATGAGGTCACCAAGGCACAGAGAGGTGAAGTAACTTGCTTAGGCTCATACAGCTTTCAGTGGCAGAGTCAAGAGGAACCCCTGGACAGTTTAGCCACTGTTCTCTAGTGCACTCATGATTTTTAACCCCATTGTGAGGATGTGGACTCCCTTCTAGGAAAATGCACATCCAGACGGGATTTTACATACTTTATGTCTAATTTTACATATTTTGTAAAGTTTGCCTATCATTTAAAGCAGTTCATGCATTCCTTGAAGTTAGCCATTACTGACCTGAGCAGAAGGCCTCTAAATCCCAGGGCTGTAGGAAGGACTTCCTGTTATGATTTCAGCCCTTCCTTTCTGCCCCTGCCGCCTCCACCCCTTGGAGTTGACGGCACCTTTTTCATTGTCCACATATCTTTCTCCCTCTCTCAGGGGCCCGGGAGCTGGCAGACCCTGGCCCAATCCTAACAGTGCTAACTCGGTGAGTACCTAGGTCATGTGGGGTGGTGTTTGCCAGGGGAGGGGTTCTGGGTGCAGGGGAGCTACTGTCCCCAGGTGGAAGGTGTCATGGGGAGGGGAGATGCAGTAGGACTCTGCTGATGCTTCTAGGGGAAGGCCGTGTGGAGGTGGAAGCCTGGGAGTAATGTTCAGGGGTCATCAAGGGCTCCACCCCTGCCCTGCCTGTCCAGCCAGCCCACTCCTCTAAGGAGTAAGCTGAGAACCTGGGCTGAGAGAGCATTGTTCAGAGTGGAGGCCCCTGCCCATCTCCTCCTCCCCAGCAGGCCTGGAAGGTGTGAGTGCAGGGCTCAGCACAGACAGTGGGGTGAAGGCCAGAGGAGTGTAGGGTAAAGCTGTTTCCTGCCCTCTCAAACTGTTTCCTATGTCCCCACTGTGTCTATGACTCCCTCCCAGGACTGGGGAGTAAGAGACCAGGGTCTCAGGGTCAGGTCAGTGTAGCAGAGAGAACTGGGCTTCAGCCACATCCTGGCCCTCCCAGGGGAACCAAACGGGTGGCCAGCTCACTGGTTGGCAATGCCTTTCCCCACTATGATGAGTGGGTCATGTCCTCAGGGAGGTTTGGCAACTGAGGGCACTTGGTGACTCTGACATGGGGCTCCCCAACATCTTGTTTTTAGATTCCATACTCCTCCTCATCACCCGGTACCTATGTGGTAAGTGTGTGGGTTTGGGGCATTGCATGTCTAGCCACATGGGACCGAGTGTGCAAGAGAACTGCTCAGGGGTCCTCATTTCTTTCCCTTTCCCATGTTCTTCTGGCAGAGGATCCAAGCTGCTAGAACTTGTTGTCAATATTCACACATCTGTATAGACCCGAGGTGGCCCCAAAATCCCCAAACTAGACCTGGGGGCGGCATTTCCTTCTGGGGAGCTGAGAAGTGGGCTGCTTGGCGTCCGCAGGCCTCTTCAGTGGACATGTGTGTGAGCACATAATGCGGGCACACACACCCACAGGGGCCTCTTCATTCTGAAGAAAGGGACGGGAATCCAAACCCACTTCTCAAGCTTGCGTACTTTAGCTCTGAGTGAGCGCTGGAGTGTAGTAAGATGAACAGCGGCTGGGCCGGGGGCGAGCAGTCACTGCTGACCAGGGGGGAAGCGTGCTGGCCCTTCCTCACATGCTTTACCACTGTGGGCATCTGATGTCAATTTTATCTCATCTTCAGGGACCCCCTGGTGGTGGTGGCCCTCCAGGAACACCCATTATGCCCAGTCCTGCAGGTAAGAGCACTTGAGGGGAAAGTGGGTGTCAGGGGGTCACGTTGCCTGAGAGTCCTGGAGAGCAGGTTGCAGAGCCAGAGCTTCCCAGCACTCCTTCCTGAGCAGTACATCTTCCACTGGGCATTTAGGGGGCAGGGGTCCTCACTGTGTGGACTTCAGTCACTCCTCTTCTCTGATGCTGCTCTATAAAGGACAGGGCTGAGCAGAGCAGTCCAGGAACAAGGGTTCTCATTGCCCTTGAATCCTTCTTGTTGGGAAGAACCCTGTTCCGGGTGGGCGTTTCCCCAGACAACTGAGAGAGGGGCTTTGGGGTTCAGGATCTAAGGTGTGCTCCCTCCCCAGTTTCCATAGCTCCTGGCTTCTGATCCTCTATATAGGAGATCCCTTCTCCCTGTTTCTTTAAACAAAAGAGGGCACGCATGCACACACACACACAGCATCACAATTATGTTTCTTTCCCAGCTAAGAATAGCGTACCAGCCAGCTAGAAGGAATTCAACATGCGATCCTTACCCACCCCAAAAATAAAAAGTGAGAGGTAGCTGGATTTCTGCCCAAGAATTACAGCGCCTGCTCCTGATAGAAACGTTTTAGCTGGAGACTTTTCTGGCTAATTGGGGAGATGGAGGGGACTCTCCCCAGCCCCCCTCCTCAGCTCCCCATAGTAGGGAAGCTGCTCGGCTGCAGGGGTGGAGCTGGCTGCAGCCGGGATCCTGGGCTCCCGCTCCAGCTCTCTCTCTCTCTCTGCTGCTGCATTTTGATGAGCTGCATGACCTACATTCCGACTGGGCCACATGCACCCACTCCATATGTTAATGCGTCTCCAGCCCCATCCCTGCCTCTCCCTCCTGCCCCATCAGCCTGCCAGGGTGGCCTTTGGGTAATTTGCCACGTTTCCCTTTCCCTGATTTGATTAAAACCACTTTGTAGGGTGGTGGGGGAGAGCACAAGTGGTGGTTCTGCTGCCCCCACATTGTCCCAGGCGGCGTATGGAGACCCCAGATTTGGTGTGGGGTGGGGAGACGCTAATTTGAACCCATAATCCCCCTGTGCCGTGTCCATACTGCTGGGGTTGAGTGGTTTTCACAGTTGAATTTTCTGTGATTAAAAACTTTGTGAATCTTCATTAAATACAAATTAGCCAGAAAATGGTGGTACTTAGAGGAAATTTTAGGTGATAAAATACAAAAGAATGAGTTCAAGAGCCATGAGTTTGTTTTAATTAAGAAATGAATTAATCACCCCGACTTGTGGGTTTCTACTGTTCTACAGATTCAACAAATTCCAGTGACAACATCTACACAATGATTAATCCGGTGCCGCCTGGAGGCAGCCGGTCCAACGTAAGTCTGCTTTCTAATAATTTACATATCAGACACCATAACAAATCATAATTAACTTCATCAGCTGAGGGGAAAGCAAGTTTAATTGATTTCAGCCATTTGTTACCAAAGATGAATAAAATAAACCGTCAGAAAAGTGATTAACTCTTGGGCAACTCAGTTCCCATTTTATAGCTGGCACGGGGTGGGAGAGGAAGGAGTGGGGTGATGCCCACTCTCTGATTAGAGCCAGAGTGCCGGCTGTACCTCTGGGACTTGCCTCCTGCCATGCTGGTAGGGGAAGCGCCAGGCTGCAGGTGGGGTCTGGTGTGGTCCCTGCGCAGCTGACTGGCTGTGCTGGTCCAGGTGATCCCTCCCCTCCTGGGCTTGTTTCTGGGGCTGTGGAGCTGAGGGTGGAGCCAGCAGCAGGGGCTGCTGCCAGGAGCTCAGGAACTCCTGTACCTGGCAGCCTCTTTGCCTGTCAGAGTTGTGGCCCTTGGGTGATGTTGCAGCTCACATTTCTCCATTTCTGATTCCTGCTTGTCCCCCGCACCCACTGGATGGGACTTGGTTAGTCAGCTGCAGCCTGTCTGCCCACCTAGCAGGAGTTCCCCAAGGACAGGGCCTGACCTGCTTCTCGTCCACAGTCAACCCTTCCATTCCAGTTCCTTCCATTCTTCCTCCATGCAGGCCTCAGGTGAACTCAGCCTTGCCCCTGCAGGAGCTCAGGGTCTGGAAAGGAGGTCTGCAGACTGTAGAGCACTGTGGGGCCTGGGGCCCCAAAATGCGAGGCTATGACCTGGTTGAGCAGGTGGGGCCTTTTGGGGCCCTCTGGTTTTGTTGGCTCCATTCCTGTGGTGACACCCAGATCACCATGTGTTAAACCGAGAGTGTGGGCTGTCCCATGCTGGACTTTGCCCACGTTTTCTCCCAGCAGCCCCGAGGGAGGGTCTCTGGCCTGCCTCCTTCACCAGGGTCCTCACTGGTGTGACCAACCACCTGGCTTTTAATACTAAAGGCCCTACATCCTGAGGACTCCCGGGACACAAAAAGTCCTGGGTTTTGTCAGTGATGCGGAAGTTTGGTGGAAAAGTCTAAAAGCCACGCAGAGGGATGACAGCACTGTTTTTAGCATTGGATGGGAATGAATGGACTGTCTGCCTCAAGTGGTCCTGTCGCCGTGTTTCCTGGCTGTCGATGCTGCATCAGGGCTTGTGACTCACTGCGGAGTACATCACTCAGGGCTGCGGCACTGCACGCTGCAGTAATGCGGGTTAGCAACATCTGCCTAGCAGTCTGCCGCAGATGCAGTGTTAGGCTTTGTGTCTAGATGGTGCTGGTTTCAGTCTTGACATTGTGAATGTTGTGACCATGTTTCCTAAGAGTTCAGATGATGAAAAAGAGAACGATGACAATGCCAGCACCAGCGTGACCCCAGGCATCACTGAAAAAGAAGGCTAAATGACCATGTTACTTTAATGACAGATGCAAGGACACACACAACTAGATCAGGGAGGAAAGAACCCAAACAGAATGTGCTGCGTGGAGTGCGGCAAAGAATGTGGGATCGGGCATGTGGAGAAGGGGAGGCGGAAGCACATCGGACATTGAGTCTCCCAAGTCTGGGGCGTATCTTTCCAAATCAAGGGTTTTTTTGACCTCGAAAGGGACAGCAGTTCTCAGTCAAAAACAGCGGTTGCTGAATTAGCTGCAGCATACGCCTTGAATGGACACCATTACCTTCTTGTTCCCTTGATTGTACTACAAACCAACGTTACATTTCCTGATTTGGAAGTTACAACTAAAAGTCCTGTGGGCCGGGCGTGATGGCTCACACCTGTAGTCTGAGTACTTTGGGAGGCCGAGCTGGGTGGATCATGAGGTCGGGAGTTCAGTTCAAAACTACCCTGGCCAAGATGGTGAAACCCGTCTCTACTAAAAATACAAAATTAGCCAGGTGCAGGGGCAGGCACCTATAATGCCAGCTACTTGAGAGGCTGAGGCAGGCGAATCACTTGAACCTGGGAGGCAGAGGTTGCGGTGAGCCGAGATCGTGCCACTGCACTCCAGCCTGGGCAACAGAGTGAGACTCCATCTCCATAAAAAAAAAAAACAAAACAAAAGTCCTATATGTGAACCAAAGGGAGGGGGACTTGGGATAACAGTTGCATTGCCCCTTTCCAGCAGTGCTGATCCCGTCTGATCCTCCCAACAGTCGTGCTTCCGAGCGCGTCAAGGGATGCCTCAAGTCACAGCAGCAGGTTTTCACTAGCTCTTAGGTATGTTGATTTGAAAACTGGAGTTTCAAATCATTTTCTTGATTTTCGTGAAGATTTTAGTGAAGTCACTGAAGACATAAAAGATTGTTCTCTTCTCCAAATACAACCTAGACTTTGCTCATTTATCTACATATTTGGCAGACAGTACATAGTTAATTTGGGCAAATTTCATTTAGTCTATAAGCTTCTTACCAAGGAAAATGGAAACATCTTACCTGCTAAATGTTCACACCTTATACCCGACACTGTCACAAAGGGGTGTAATTTGCTTACCTGTGATAGCAGCTTTCATAATGAAAGTTTTGGGTCACTTTTCAATTTCCTCAAAACATGCCGAAGTACTTAATGAGATCTTTGGCTTCACAGACAGGAGAATGCCTCTGACGCGTGTCCACGAGATGACTGTCATTATTGCTGGCCATAGAAAAGATGTGAAAATGTTGGCTTACTGTGAAAACTTCTATTTTTTAAAGTGTGAGACAAGAAGGATGTCCTTTTCTAATTTGGAAATGCACTGAGATGAGAATGGAAAAAGGAATTACAATAAAATAGAGGCCAGGCACAGTGGCTCATGCCTGTAATCTGAGCACTTTGGGAGGCCGAGATGGGAGGATCACTTAAAGCCACGAGTTCCAGACCAACCTCAGTAACAAAACAAGACATCCTTACTGTCTCAGCAACAAAAAATAAATACATAGGCCAGGCACAGTGGCTCACACCTGTAACTCCAGCACTTCAGGAGGCAGAGGTGGTCAGATCACTTGAGGTCAGGACTTTGAGACCAGCCTGACCAACATGGTGAAACCTCATCTCCACTAAAAATACAAAAGTAGCCAGGAGTGGTGGTGCAAGCCTGTAATCCCAACTGCTTGGGAGGCTGAGGCAGAGGAATCGCTTGAACCTAGGAGGCAGAGGTTACAGTGAGCCGAGATTGCGCCACTGCACTCCAGACTGGGTGGCAGAGCCAGACTCCATCTCTTGATTTACAAAAAAAAAGATGTCCTAAAGGCTTTATAAAGGCAGGCAATTCAGAGACCAGTGGGAAAGGAAGCAGAGCAAAAAGTTCTAATATATTCTGGGCCAGAAAGAAACATTGTAATTTTTAATTTAAATATTAGTAATGTTTGTTTCATTAATCCTATTGTGTTTATATTTGTTCGTTTATTTAGAGACAGAGTCTCTGTGACCCAGTCTAGAGGGAAGTGGCATAGTCATGGCTCATTGCAGCTTCAGCATCTGGGATCTCAAGGGATCCCCCCCGACCAGAGCCTCCTGAGGAGCTGGGACTACAGGCACGTGCCACCATACCCAGCTAAGTTTTTTGTGTGTTGTAGAGATGAGGTCTCACTATATTGCTCTGGATGTTCTTAAACTCCTAGGCTCAGGAGATCCTCCTGCCTCAGCCTCCCAAAGTGCCAGGATTATGGATGTGAGCCACCATGCCTAGCCTATGTTTTATTTATCTTATACATAAATAATAAACCAGGTGCAGTGGTTTGAGCTTGTAGTCCCAGATACTTAGGAAGCTGAGGCAGGTGGATCACTTGAGCCCACTTTAGCTTGGGTGTTGGAGCAAGACCTCATTCTCTGAAAAATAAAATAATAATTAATATAATATAGCCTATAAAATTTAAATATTTGAGTAAAAAGTTATTTATCAGAGGACAGAAACCTTATAAAAATATTACCTTTTCTTGGCTGGGCGCAGTGGCTCACACCTGTAATCTCAGCACTTTGGGAGGCTGAGGTGGGCGGATCACGTGAGGTCAGGAGTTTGAGACCAGCCTGACAAACATGGAGAAACCCTGTCACTACTAAAAATAACAACATTAGCTGGGTGTGTTGGCGCATGCCAGCTAACTCAGGAGGCTGAGGCAGCATGCCAGTAATCCCAGCTAACTAGGGAGGCTGAGGCAGGAGAATCACTTGATCCTGGAGGCGGAGGTTGTGGTGAGCCAAGATCGTGCCGTTGTACTGCAGCCTGGGCAACAGGAGAGAAATTCTGTCTCAAAACAATTTTTTTCCTCATACGTATCAATTATTTAACTAGTCTGCCTCCTGATTGCTACTAATTGCCGTTGTTAACTAGTTCATATTGTTTATGTCATAGCATTAATCTCATAGAAAAGTAAATAATACAGAATAAATGATGCTGAGACAACTGAATATCCACATGCAGACAGATGAGATTGAATTTAGAGCAGTACCCAAAAGTTTAACTCAAAGTTAATCATGGGGGGCCAGGCGAGGTGGCTTATGCCTGTAATCCCAGCACTTCGGGAGGCTGAAACCGGTGGCTCATTTGAAGTCAGGAGTTCAAGACCAGTGTGACCAACATGGCAAAACCCTGTCTCTCCTAAAAATACAAAATTAGCCAGGCGTGGTGGTGTGCGTCTGTAATCCCAGCTACTCGGCCGACTGACACATGAGAATCACTTGAACCCAGAAGGCGGGGGTTGCAATGATCCAAGTTCATGCCACTGCATTCTGGCCTGGCTGACAGAGTGAGACTCTGTCTCAGAAATAAGTAAATAAAAATAAAGTAGACCATAGACCTTAAATGTTAGAGCTAAAATGACAACAACTTGAAGAAAGCATAGGAGTAATGACCTTCTTCATGACCTGAGTTAAGCCACGCCGCCTAAGATGCAAGACCAAAAGCACAAGTAGCAGAAGGAAAAAGCAGACAGACTGGACTCTGCTGGGGTTTAGCATCTGTTCTTCGGTGTCAGGAAGTAAAAAGAGAAATGGAATGGAGAACATATTTGCAAATCATGTATCTGATAAGGCACTTGAATTCAAAATAAAGAATGCTTAGAACCACTCAGTAATAAAAAGACAACCCAATTTAAAAATGGGACAAGCACCTAAATGGACATTTCTCCAAAAATTACCAATAGCCAATAAGCACATGAGAAGACGCTCAGTCATTAGGAAATGCAAATCAAAACCACAGTGAGATAGCACTTCACACCCACTAGGATGGCTGTAGTGAAAACGACAGATAATGACTGGTGTTGGGAGGGTGCGGAAGCATTGGAGCACTCAGACACTTGTGGGACTGTAAAATGGCACAGCTGCTTTGGAAAACAGTTTGATGTTTCCTAGAAAGATTAGACAGCCTAGTGATGTCTGCATGATTCGAGAATTGGGTTACCCTATAACCCAGCAGTCTCTTAGGTATCTGCCCAAGAGAAATGAAAACGTGTGTCCACACACAGCTTGTACATCAGTGTCTGTGGAAGCATGAGTCATAATATCCGAACAGTGAAAACAACCTGAACGCTCCCTCCACTGATGAATGGATAAATGAAATGTGGTATATCCATACGGCCGAGTGCTTTTTGTCTGTGGGAAGGAATAAAGTACTGATTCATGTGACAACACCGATGAGCCTTGAAAACATGCTAAGTGAAAGAAACCAGCCACGAAAGCTCACATGATTTTATGTATTGGCATGTCCAGGATAGGCAAATCCATGGAGACAGAAAGTAGATGGGCGGTTGCCTGGGCTCAGGGATTGGAGATAGTTGGAAATGACTAGTCAGGTGCGGGATTTCTTTCTGAGGTTATGGACGCGTTCTAAAATTGGTTGTGGTGATGGTTGCACAATGCTGTAAATACACCGAAAACCACTGAATTGTACACTTTAAATGGGAAAGTACACAATAACTGGTTTTGAAGTAATCCCTGTTTCTTCTTTATACATTGATGTTAAAGTAACATATTCATATGAAAGTGACAACATCCTTGTGCATAATCCTGTATTGCCATGTTTGGGGATTTTTTGGGTCTAGGATGGCTGTTTCCTGAGTTGGCTTCCTCTCGTCCTCTATCATTTGGATTAATAGGCATGAAATTTGTTGCTAGATGGCAAAATGTGCCCAAAAGCCTGTGAACTGCTTTGGTGCGGGTCCCACTGGAGAGGCAAGGATGTCCCCTCCAGTGTGGGTGGGCACAGGAAAGTGGCTCATGCCCTAGCTGTGCCCCTGCAGCCTGGTCACAGCCTTACCCCTTACACCCCGTTCTGGGTTCCGGCAGGCCAAGCAGCCACCCACTGGGTAGCCTTCTGCTCATGCGGAACCCCCGTCTAGAGTGACTTCTGTGATGGCTCTGCCTGCCCAGATTTTACCCCTCAGTTTTGTTGATGCTTTCCTCCTCCTCCAGGCAGTCGGTTATAATTTCTCTGCCTTGCTCTGAAGCTGCAACTGTACTTTGCAGCTCTGGAAGCCAGCATCTCTCTCCTCCTGTTGGGTAGTTGGGTATCTGTGAGCTGCTCCTCTGGGCTGAGGCTCAGGTGACTCAGCTCTGCGTTCATGGTGCCCAGTCGCAGCCAGGCACCCAACAGTCCTCCATTCCACAACCCCACTCCCTTCCCACTCCATGCATGTCCAGTCTGCATCACAGGGCCTTGGCTCTCCAGGCTGGGCTTAGCCACCCTCCCCAGCCCTGTGACTCGTGGCTGTGGGATGTGACCTTTCTGGCCTTCCTTTGCAAAATGAGTTTGATAGTTCCATATAGGCCTGTGGGTGGATAGAATCGACTCTGTCTCTGAGCCCCCATCTGCCATATCCTCAGTTCTGCACAGGAGCCTCATTAGTGACCTCCTGCCACCACCCAACAGTCCCAGGGTGCCATGTGGTGCCTCCTGGACCTAGTGCCCTAGCTCCCTCTTCCCTCCCACTCATCAAACCCCACCTTTTCTCACACCTAGTCCCAGGAAATGTCTTTTCTTTTTTCTTTTTCTCTTCCTTTTTCCCCTTTCCTTTTTCCTCTCCTTTCCTTTTTCCTCTCCTTTCCTTTTTCCTCTCCTTTCCTTTTTCCTTTCCTTCCCTTTCCTTTCCTTCCCCCTCCCCCTTTCCCCCTTCTTCCCCCTTCCCTCTTTCCTTTCCTTTTTTTCAGATGGAGTCTTGCTCTGTCACCGAGGTTGGAGTACAGTGGCGTGATCTCAGCTCACTGTAACCTCCGCCTCCGGGTTAAAGCGATTCTTCTGCCTCAGCCTCCTGAGTAGCTGGGATTACAGGCGCCCACCACCCTGCCCAGCTAATTTTTGTATTTTTAGTAGAGACGGGGTTTCATCATGTTGGCCAAGCTGGTCTCGAACTCCTGACCTCAGGTGATCCACCCACCTTGGCCTCCCAAAGTGCTGGGATTACAGGCAGGAGCCACCATGCCCATCTGGAAACGTCATTTCTAACTTCTTTTTGTGAGCTTGGAGAGGGCCAGCATGACGGTTCCAGGGCTGCTGTCAGGTTCCAGTCCCAGCTCCTCCACCTCCAGCCTCTGGGACCTCAGGCAGAGCATTTTCACAGCTTCCTCACCTGTGAAGCAGGGATGGGGAGCACTGATGTTCTGGTCCCTGGCCTGGCACGGTCGGAGAGCTAGCCACATGTGCCTTTGTCTGGGGAACCACATCCTCCACACGGGGGATGGAGAGGTCCCTGTGGTGGGATCTGAGAGGCTCGGTTTGAGAGCTGCCTCTGGGTGGAACTAGGTAGTGGCAGGCCAGTCCCTCTCCCTCACCTGGGACATAGGAATGAGCACCTCTACCCTGCAGCTTAGAGGGCCCAGGTAAGGATCCTGGCCCAGCTCGCAGGCAGGGCATGTCCAAGTGTGTGTGAGCAGAGCCTGCCAGAGCAGGGGTTCCCCAGGACCAGGACTCTGGTGTAGCTGCAGCCCCCCGCCTGTGAGGGGTGAAGAGGGCCTGGGCCCACTGAGCTGCCATGCCCTGTGCTTCTTCCTCAGTTCCCAATGGGTCCCGGCTCGGACGGTCCAATGGGCGGCATGGGCGGCATGGAGCCACACCACATGAACGGATCGTTAGGTGAGTGGCCCTGCTTTTGCCATGCCCCGCCCTGCCCAGGCAGCCAGTTCTGTGCCTCAGCTCTGGGCTCAGCTGGGCCTGGCACACAGGAAGATCCTAAGAGAAGGATGCCACCCAGAAACTTCTCTGCACAGAAAGTCCTCCACACAGTGTGGGACTTGGATGGAAGGGCTTAGAGGCCTGAGGAGCCCTGAGAGGTGGGGAGATCCTTTGTGGAAGAGCAGGCAAGAAACTGGATTCTTTTTTCTTTCCAGGGTCAGGCGACATAGATGGACTTCCAAAAGTGAGTGTGCACTCAGCCTCCCTGGTTGCACCCCAACTGTGTGGGCAGGTTGTTGGGGACACAGGCGCTCACCTCCTCTCCTCTTTCCACAGAATTCTCCTAACAACATAAGTGGCATTAGCAATCCTCCAGGCACCCCTCGAGATGATGGCGAGCTAGGAGGGAACTTCCTTCACTCCTTTCAGAACGACAATGTAAGCCTCCCCCCGTGTCCACTGCTGTCATCCCCAAGGCCTGGGGACTCTTACCTAACAAGTTGCGAGCTGCAGGGCCGGGCCACAACCTGCCAGCTGAGCTGGTGGCCGTGTTAATGGGCTTTCTACCTCAGTTATTTTTCCAGCAGAAGTGTGCAGCCCTGACTCTGCCCCGAGACTGCCTGCTGGTAGGGCCTTCTGGAGGCAGCTCTGTGCAGGCTGGACTGACTCCTCTGGCACTAATTAAGCTGATATGGCCGGGAGAGCCCTGGGCTGAGAGAGTTGGGGCAGCATTGCCCCAAGGGTCCATTTCCATCTGTCCAGTGGGGCAAGGTTCATGCAACCAGTGATTTTCAGGGCTCCTAACACAGAGGGGTCAGCTGTGTGCTCTTCCATAGAGGGCTTCTGTGTGCATTCTCATTTGAAGAAACAGTGTTATGATTAAGCAGCTTTCCAGAACCCCAGACTGCCAGCCTGGGCAACATGGCGAAACCTCATCTCTACACAAAAATACGAAATTTAGCCAGCATGGTGGCGCATGCCTGTAGTCTCAGCTACTTGGGAGGCAAAGGTGAGAGGATTGCTTGAGCCCAGGAGGTTGAGGCTGCTGTGAACCTTGATCACACCACTGCATCCAGCCTGAGTGACAGAGTGAGACCCCTGTCTCAAAAACAAAACCAGAGCCCCAGACTGGTCCCACCCAGTTGCCCTCAATCTGGAGAGAAGAGGATGACTCGGGCAGGAGCAGGGGAGGCCCTGTCAGCTGCCATAGCTCCCAGCACAAGGGCAGGCTGGCACTGAGAAGTGGTTCTTAGCTCCCGCCTCATGGCCTTCATCCTACCCTGCCAGCCCCCTGCCCACTCTGTGCCACCATGTGCCCCTCAGCCCAGCCACAGCCCCAAACGAGCCCTGCTCAGTTCCGTGCAGTCAAACCAGGCTCCCCGTGCCTCGGTGTGTCAGCGGCCTCCCCACAACCTTCACCCGCTCTTCTCTGCTTCTCCCTTCCAGTATTCTCCAAGCATGACGATGAGTGTGTGATTCCCCCTTCTTCAAGATGCTGAGAGAGCCGGCATTGCAGGCGGGAAGATGCCAGAAATTATGCAAGAAGTGAGGTGTCATTATCCAGGAGCTGGTGGGGAGGGCATCTCCCTGCTCCCCTCAACCCCCTCCCACCCCCTCCATGCCCTCCACCTTTCCCAATTTTAGTTTCATGCAATAAAAAGGCCGAACTTTTTATTCCATAAAACATGAAGGACAAAAACTCAAAATGTATTTCGAGTCAGAGACCAGGAAAATCCTACCCCTTGCTCTTTCCCCAAAGTACCTTTTCTGTACATGACACTTTTTTGTTGTTTTTTTTGTTTGTTTGGGATTTTACCATTGTTGGGAGTTTTTTATTTGTTTTCAGGGGGGTTTTTTGGGGGAAAAATTTTTTTAAATGGAAGCTTCTAGCAAGCCCCCCACCCCAATCAACCCCTATGCTTTCTTCTTAAAAAAAGAAAAAAGAAAAAAAAAAAGAAAACCAGAAGCCCTGCTGACTGTGCCCAAGCCCTTCTACCAGGAAAGCTAGTCTAGGTGTGAGAGCCTACGTTGTCTGTAGCCATCAAAAATAATAATAAACCGGACAGTTTACAATCGGTGGTTTCTTTCAAAAGGCCTTTTTTGGAAAGGAGAGGCAGTCACTGTTTTCCACTTGGTGTTTTGGTTTGTGCAGCGGGCAGGGGAGGAGCGGGAACGTGTTTGTTCTGGCTTGATTTCTGTGGCAACAGCAGTGGCACCCTTGGAGCCCAGAACCCAGCACCCTCATCATGTGGCCAGAGGGGCCAGACCACCGACCCCTTTCAGGATTCCACCACAGCCGAGCCCATCGCTGTGACCCGGTGGCATGCACTGTTCCAGGACGCCTTCCTCCTCCGCCTCTCCTGGACCTCCCTCCTGTCCTGGCCTCCCTGCCTCTCCAGCCCCTCCTCCGCCCCCACCCCAGTCTTCCCAGTGAGAATCCTGCCAGCCGGGTGGTGGCCTGGTGCAGAGTAGGAGAGGCTGCCACTGACAGGATGGCTATGACCTGGGACATGGAAACAGTGACCTTGCATTCTGGTCCCAAGATCCTCGCATCAGTGTCATCATGTGCACCGGCAGGGGGGCTGGAGTTCCGGTTTTCTTTTGTTTTTTCTCTTTATTCGTCCTTTCTCAAAGATGGGATACTGACCAGAATTGCTCTGTATACGCTTGGGACTGGATGGAAAGACTTTGGAGCAGCTGTGGGGGGTAGGGGGACACTGACAACCAAACAGACGTGCTGTCTCCGGTCCTGTTTTTATTTTCAAAACCAACAAGCCCGACAGTGGAGCCTGTCCCCTCCTGGGAGGATGCTCACGGCCCATTCACCTCATCACCCCATGGAAACCTTTGTGTCTTGCCCTGGAAGACACCCGAATTCTTTGTACATTGACACCCCCTTCTCCCTCCCTCCCTCCCTCCCCTGTAGCTGGTCTTTGTTTTACTCCCTCCCCTTTCTGATCCATGTATATCATATTATGTGAGATATCATCTGCCTGAAAAAAGACTTCGTGCGGATTATTGGGAACATTGTAGCTGTTTCTGTGTTTTTTCTTACCTTGTAGTCTGGTTCTGAATTAAGAGAGGAAAAAAAAAAAGTAATTATGCTACATTGTAGTTTGTGTACGATATATGTTGATAACGTTTTATTAAAGGGACATCTTTTTTCCGCAGCCCTTCCTGACCTGTTTGGGGAACGTGGGTTGGAGTTTATTACACTGATGACAAAATGCAGGGTGACTTGTTGGGGACAGTTTTTGTTCCTGGTGCATAACAGGATGAGGTTTTGTGTTTGAGGCATCTGTCCCTTTTTCCTGGGCCTGCAAGTTCTGTGTTCTTGTGGAGTCGTCATGGCCTCTGCAGAAGGTGGGTTGGGAGGGAGGGTGTCAGTCTCACTTTAAATATTTGGGGGCCTTCTAAAAGCCAGTTTCTGTTTCTTGTCTTGCAAGCACATTTTGGCTGGCTGGCATATCTTTTATTTTTCTGGAAGTAGAAAAAGGTTCTTGGTGCCCTGTGGTTCCTATGGGGAGACCCTATCAGCCAGAAGGGCCCTGTAGGCCATAGCCACTCCCTGCTTCCCCCCCACTCAGGTAGGGCTGGCTTCACCCCAGACTCCCAGCTGAAGTGCCTGCTGTTTGCCACTGTAGGGGAGCACAGGGAGGTTGGTTTTTTTTCCCCTAAACCTCCAAGGCAGTGTGGGAGCTCTCAAAGGGCTTTGAGAGTAGTACAGTCTACTTAAATACTGGAAAATGTATGCTGGTGGCATCCTTGGAGATGAATCCATTGGGGTTGGCGGGATGTGGAGGGAGCCATTCCCAGATGACATCTAGGCAAGAAATAGGGCTAGGGTGAGGTAAGCCACTGTGGATGCTGACTTGCACAATGACTAGAACTTTCTACTTTCCTGGAGCTCTGGGGACGTCATTCTAGGCCTGCAGCAGGAGCAGGTGCTGGGGTGGGTGGGTGGGAGGACACTGAGGGCCCGAGCAAAGTGCAGGGTCAGCCCATGTTTATAAGGCCCTTAGGGGACCAGGTAGCAAATGGCCAGGTTTAAATACTGCTTTTGCTGCAGCTTCTTGTGTGGCCGTGGGCAAATTAGTTTATATTTCTGCTCTCAGTTTCCTCAGCAGCAGAATGGGGGGTGATGGTGCCTGCCTCATGGGTGGTGAGGTTAGCACCATAAAGTACTTAGAACAGTGCCATTCATGGACTAAGCATGTAGTGATCACTTGTGTTCATTACAAGTGATGTTAGTCGTGGGGAAGAGTCCAAATGGGTGTGTTGGGGAGTACCTGGGAGGATCTAGAAGATTCCATCTGGTCCTTCCCTCTTTATCTTGAAACAAGGTTTCCTAGGCTTTGCTCAGCACAGCCACCTTTATTGGAAAACACCCCCATTGGAGAGATGAGACTGAGGCTGTGACTAGCCTGTATCAATGGTGCTGACCCAGGGCTGGGGAAAGGTGGGGAGGATGCGACATTTATCTAATACCGGTGCCCCTTTGGAGCAAGAGTCAGGTATAGACAAGAGCCGTGGGATTGGGGTGCTGAGCCAGGAGAAGCCAGGTCACAGAGCCCAGCCTGGAAGGAGTGCCTGCTGTGTGCTGTGCTACCCCTCCGCCTAAGGCCCCTCGGCAGCCCTGCAGTTGTCTTTACAACACAAATGGCCCTGGTGCAGGTTAATTTGGCCTTCCTCAGGGGCAGGTCTCTGAAAAACAACTAGTTCTTGTTCACCAACTGTTTTCACTGCCTGGGGCCAGGCCAGAGCTCTACATGAGCCAGTGGAAAGACCCTGAAATGAGCAGGAGAAAAGGGAGAGTCATGCGAGTCCTTCCACAAAGGAGGGCTTCGGCCCATCACCGAGAGTGCAGGAGTCGGGGCTGGACCACAGCTTTCCTGTTGCAGTCATGGCTGTCCACAGGCCCCTCAATTCTAGGGGTCAGCCGGTGTGGGGTGGGGGGCAAAGCTAGGATCAGGCCTGAGATAGGACCCCACACCTGGGCATCCCCACTGCCCCCTGCCCCAGAGCCAGGAAATGATAAACTTAAGTCACTGACACCAGCAGCGGCACAGC
The DNA here is from genome assembly GCF_049354715.1 of Callithrix jacchus. Taxonomy (NCBI): domain Eukaryota; kingdom Metazoa; phylum Chordata; class Mammalia; order Primates; family Cebidae; genus Callithrix; species Callithrix jacchus. The sequence goes on along the minus strand of NC_133508.1, from coordinate 91,422,633 downwards.
TACTGAGGTGCTCAGCCAGAGCAGGGCTCCAGCTGGGGGTAAGGCTGCTCAGCCTGGCTGCCTGGTGACCTGCCCCAGTCTCTGCTATCCCATGAAGTAGTGGGCTGTGTTCCCAGATTCCACAGACTCCAGGAGATTGATCCCAGAACATACCCAGGGCCTCTCTGAGGGCTCTGGCCCTGAACTGAGAGGAGCTGGGTCTCTTGGAGTTCAGGCTGTGTCTGCAAACCTGGTCTGCAGAGCTGCGGGGCTCCCCTGGACTTCAGCAGTGACTGGGCAGGGTGGGATAAGGGGCTGCAGGCAGATGAGCCTTGCTCTGCCTAACCCTGGGCTCACTGGGTACAGGCACTGGGGGCTTGGAGTTGGGGCTGAGGGTTGGAAATAAAAGGTGAGACCAACGAGGTTGGGTGCTGGAAGGCAGAGTCTGTTCTGTCCTGCCTATTCCCAGGGCACCTGCGGAGCTGCAGAACCTGGCATCTGGTTTCTGGAATTTAGCCCCACCCTTGGTTTCCTGCCTCCATGTCAGCCCTCCAGTGCCACAAAGACCATCTCACCTTTGAGCTTCCACAGGCTTCCTTCTTTCCATCCATCCACCCATTCATGTGTTTTCTGAGCACCCCTTTTATGCCAGGGGTGGTTCTGGCACTACGGGTACAGTAGTGAATAGACACAGAAAGACGGAGATGCCCTTTGTGGAGGTGGGCAGGCTGCAGGAAGAGCTCTGTTCTGGCAAGTTAAATTTGAGATGCTGATTTGATATCCAGTAAAGACGTCAAGTAGGCAGGTCTGAGCTAGAGACATACCGTGGGAGTTGTTGGCACTTAGAGGGTCTTAGAAGCCACAAGACTGGCTGAAATCATCTACAGAATGAATGGGAAAGAGGCCGAAGGACTGGGTCCTGACATCTGGGAAATAGGAGGGACCTGCAAAGCTGACAGAGCAGTGAGTAGACCAGGAGAGCAAGGGGCCCTGATGACCAAGAGAAGGAAAGGGGTACAGAGAAGAGAGTGCTTCCTGCTACTGGGGAACCCAGGTGGCCCTGAGACCAAGTCCAGGCTGCTCACAGCTTCCAGACAGCTGCAGAGCATGGAAGAGCCCTGCACAATCCTGCTTTTCCTTGCCCCTCAGCACTTCACCTCCAACTTTGCAGGACTGTGGATGTCTGCACAGCCAGGGCCTTTGTTCCTGCTGGCCCCTCCTCCTCACTTGCCCTTTGGAACCTAGCTTAGATGGCCTCTCCTCCTGGAAGCCTTCCTGGCTAGAGTAGCTCTCTCCCTGGGTCCCCACAGCCTGGTTCAGTGTATGCCTCCCCCATCAGGCTGGGAGCTCCTCTAAGCCAGGAACCATGTAAGAGCCCTCTTTGTCCCCAGAATCACCAGCACAGGTCCTGGTGCCCAGTAGGTACACAGTGAGTGCTCTTGGAATAACAATGTTGTTGAGTCGTCACCCCAGAACGTGCTCAGTGGCACCCCTCCCTACAGCATGCTGTCACCTGTGGGTGGGTAGGTGTCCAGATGTGGGGAAGGAGGTGGCCTTTGTGGGTATCTGCTACTGCCAATCCAAAGGAGACTACTCTGGCCATGTCCACCCAGTACCCTGGGAGCTCTTGAAGGGCAGGGACCATATCTCCTTCATTCTGTAACTTACACTTCCAGCACAACACCCGGCACACAGTAGGAACTTATTAAATGTGCTGCCCCTGGAGGAGGTTGGGCTCAGTCTCCAGTCCTGACCTATTCTTGGGTTCCATCATTGGCCCAGCTGGGGAGGGGGAGACCCGTGGGTCTCACGTGCACATATCTCTGTGCACATGTCTGAGTGTGTGGTATGCATGTGTGCACGTGTGTGTGTGAAAGCTGGCAGAGGCCATGGTGCTCTGACAGTCTGGCCTCTAAGGGATGGAGGTCCGGCCCTGGGCAGCAAGCCCACTCCTCATATCCAAAGACTCCACTGGATGCAGTCTTAGGATATGAGGAGATGCAGCCTGAGGGGAGAGGGTCCCTGGACCGGGGGGGTGGGTCTTCCAGCAGTGAAGCAGGTAGGCCTTGTGGGTCTTGGACATCTGAGTGTCCATGTTGAAGAGAGACAGAAACACTTGGGTCACCTGCATGCTTTCTGAGACTGACCCACAGCAAAAGAGGAACCAGGGAGATGCTGTCTAAAGCCTGAGAGGATCCTGTCCTGCTCCTTCCCAGAGCCCTGTGAGTTGTCACAGGGCCTCTGCCAAGCACCTGTCCTGGGTCTAGCCTGCACCAGCCTTGGGAAAGAACAGAGAGCAGCCTAAAGTGAGGTTCCCTCAAGCAAGTCCCTCTTTCCACCGGGCTTCTGAGAACCCCAAACCCATTCACTTGAAACCTCCTTGTCGAATGCAGCCTATTTGATCTAAAAGTGGGGAAACCTGCATCCCCATTTTGCCAACGAGGAAGCTGAGGATCTGACAGGGCAGCTGGAATACAGGAGGCTCCTGAAAAGTGGATTCCCCGCAGGCCAAATCAGAATTCCCTTGCCACTGAAGCTTGCTGGAAATGAACTGAAGAACTTTTGAATGGATCAACCAGGCACTTAAGTATATGAGTGAAAAATATGTTCACAAAGGGAATGTCACCATTTCACTTCCCGGTCTTGCTGAAGTTCCTATGGTGGGGTTTCACTACCCAGCATGACCCGGTGCAGCACTCCTCTCCCTGCCCCATCCTCCTGTTCCTTCCCCAGCTCACTGGCTGAGGAGCCCGTCCTGGGCTGGAGACTGGCTGAGGCCCTCAGGTTCCACTGCATTGCTTCCTCTCCTGCGTTGAATGAGGGAGTGGGGACCAGGCTGGTAGACATTTGGGATTTGGAGATGCAAGGACCTCTCTGTGGAGGGGGCAGTTGTCATGACACAGGAGCTTTCCAGCTCTTCACACTACATCATGTGGTCTCTGAGCCTGTTTCCTCATCTCTACGGGGACAATAAAAAACCTCCAGTCCTGCCTGCCTGGCTTTGCATATCAGCTGCACTTGGCAGCTCCCTTTACCAGAGACTGCAGTTGGGCTCCAGGCTCCACAACTTAGCACTAAGGCTGGCATCCGGGCTGTCCTCATTCAGGGTGGGTTGGGAGGAAGACGGGCTACCCAGGCCTGCCCTGCAACCCCGGCCCCCTTCCAGTCAGTCCTCAGGCAACAACGTCATCTGCTGATGGTCCGCTTACTCAGAGCCTCCATCCCGCTCACTCAGGGCTCAAGTTCACCTCCCCCTCCCTCCCCTCCAAGCAGTCTAGAGGGGCTTCAGCCTCCTCAGACTCATGCAGAGCCATCACCACCACTTGCCCGAGGATCACCACAGTGGCCTCCAGCTGGACTCCTGTCATCCCGCCAGCTCCTCCTCTGTACTCCCAACAGTGTTCTTTAAAAAAAACCTTTGACTCAGCAATTCCACTGCTAGGAACCTACCCAATGGCTCTGCTGGCAAAAGATACATGGTAAGATATATGAATGAGGACGCTCACTGTAGCATTATTTCTAATAACTAACAACTGGAAACAACCCGGATCGCCATTAACAGATACTAATGCGGCAGCTCAAAACAATGAAGAGATCCTATGTGCTGATGTGGCAAGAGCCTGCGACCCAGAGACATCAGGTAAAAGGGAAGTGCAGAACAGGCTATAAATAGGATGACTCCTCAGTCACGTACATATGTGTGTTCTTACAAGACACACACATTTTCACCAACAGCATGAAAGAAACTCTAAGCTCTGTTATCATTAGGGAAAAGGACTAGTTAGGGACTGCCCTGGGTGGGTCAACTTATATTTTCCTGAACTCTGAACTTTTATTATTTATGTAAAATTGTTTCTTGTCTGTAAAATAAAAGTAAAATGGGCAGCAGGGCTCAGAGTCCCTGGGACCCCAGGTCAGCTCCCCTGGGAGGTGAGGTGTTTGGTATTCTGGCCCCTCCCAAGCCAGCCACTCCAGCCCCAGCCAAGCCCTCAGCGCTCCACTTCCAGTCACTCCCCATCCCCAGAGTCCTCTGTGGCTGGTTGCTTTTTCTGTTAATCCCTCCTGCTCCCTCCCCACCTGCCTAGCCTAAAAGGTAAGCTGTCAAGTGGAAAGAGCCCAAGCTTGGGAGACAGAGACACAGGCGGGACACCACTTTGCCACTGCCTACCTGAGAGCTCCTCCAGCTGCTGGAAGTTCCCACACTAACTGCTCTCAGCAGTCCCTCAGCATGAATTACAGCCCAACAAAGCCACCTTGCCCAAGGTCCCGCCGGGGCTCTCAGGAAGCAGCACATATCCAATGGCTGGTGCCAGGCCAGGGGTGTTTGTAGAAGGCTCAACTCCCTTGCCTCTGGTTCCAGAGTGCCCATGAACAGGGTGAGGCCTCAGGTGCAGCCACACTGAGCTCGGGCCTGCCATCCCCACCTGCTGTTGCCTTTGTCCTCCCCAAATAAGTTTCCCAAGCATTTGCCTGGGAAGCTGACCTATAGCACCAGCTGGGTGACCTTGGACAAATTCCTTTAATTATCCGTGTTTTCTTCTTAGGGCCTAGAACAGTGCATGGCACATGCTAGGCATGCAATATTTTCTTCTTTCTTTTTTTTTGAGATGGAGTTTTGCTCTTGTTGCCCAGGCTGGAATGCAATGGTATGATCTCAGCACACTGCAACCTCTGCCCTCTGGGTTTAAGTGATTCTCCTGCCTCATGCTCCCAAGTAGCTGGAATTACGGGCATGAACCACCCCGCGCCTACCGAGTATTTTTCTTGACTATGGAAATGACATTGACCTTGTAAGGGGTGTGTAGAGATGAAAGATGCTGTGTATGAGGTGCCTGGCATGACAGCAGTGTCTGGCACAGATCAGGACCTGACAATATTTGGACAGAGGCTGGCTGAACCAAGGATGTGCTTGGCCCATTAACCAGCATACGAGGGAGAAATCCACAATGAATATTCTAATGAGATATTCTGCAGTCACTATGGAATGTGTCCACAATTTAAATAATGCCGTAAGAACCTAGTGACCATCAGAGTATCGGCCACGTGGCAGACCCTACACACACAGAACCTACTCTTCAACACAAAGTACGTCACATTAGCCCCAGGTTTCAGATGAAGAAATGCAAACAGACAGATGAAGATACTTCTCTAAGG